>NC_079493.1:76320987-76937097 GCF_030052815.1 Hevea brasiliensis | reverse complement strand
GTGATTTATATTCTGCATAAAGACTATTTTAGTATGTTGTGCACCATTGAGTTCTAGTACTCAGCAATAGCTTCTATTGCTGTCACAGATACAGAGACTAGAAGAGCAGCAGACTGAGCTGCTAAGGATTGAGGATCTTCCTGTTTTGAAGCTATCGGGTACAATTTATACCCTAATTGTAAATATTTCTTTTGATGTATATATATTGCACATAAATGTATGGACATGTAAAAATGGGTCTTGAGCAGTTTGTATAAAATTTGTATAAAGTTGTAATATATATTGTAGTTTGAAATTCTCTTAATGTAAATTTTGTAATGATGTATCTAAATTGCTTTGTTTCTAATGAAATATGAATGGAACTATTTTATTTAATTTGAATGAAATGGATTGCTAGTATTTTGATGATCATTGGATAGTGGATTTGAAATTTGAAAGTTGATAAATGTGTTGATAAATTGATTGAGATTGAGTATGAAATTGAAGCAGTTGTTGAGAAAAATTTTTAGAAGTGCTTTTTACAGGTATTTGAAGAATTGGTTTCTCAAAACACAGAGGGAACTCTGTCAAAATTTTTATAAAATTTGCGTAAAAATAAAATGGACCAAAAATATTAACTAGTTTTAATTTTAACTAAATGTTTTAAGTACTTATTAGAAAATACTCACCACTTGTCAAAAATAAGAAAATTGTTTTAAAATCCCTTGTAGGGTACTTAATGAGTTATCGGTAGGTGAAGTTCGGTAGTTCATTAGGTATTCTACGGGATCATGTTATGCCTTACAGAGAGGTAAGGTGTGACAGTTAAGCATGAGATGTTGTAAATATGTAAATAAGTTGATGGCCAATAATGGATGTGCCTGAGGACATTAAAATTATTTGCATGTTTACTGGCTTAATAGGATTAACTTAACTAATGCAAGATAAATCAATAATGGATGTGCCTAAGATTTTGAGCATTAGGGGCTAGATAAATGATTGAACCTCACATGAGATGTGATGGGCAAGGAGTTGCTCACTTATAGTTTATTGTAATTCCAATAATGGATGTGCCTGAGGATGATCAATAAGACTATAAGAATTCAATCACCCACTAAAAATCCATCCAACTAGGATTTTCGTTTCCTACTTTGGAAGTGTAGGATTCGTCAAGTTAGTGGGAGGACCAATTTGATTAAAAGACCATAATCATTTTGGTTATTTACTTGATATATTTACTAATTAATCTAGTTATTTTCTACAGCTAATTTTCTAATAATAATGAGCACACAACAACCACCACTATCCAATATCCTTACGAGCATACTTGATCATAATAGGTTGACGGGACCTAATCTTTCTGATTGGCTAAGAAATTTAAAACTTGTCCTGAACCTAGAATGTATTGGATATGTTCTAGACTCAAAGGTTCCTGGTCCCTTACTTCCAAAGGCCACTCAAGAGGAACATGATACTTTGGACAAGTGGAAGGAGCATGAGAGCTAAATGTCACATGCTTGCTTCTATGAGTAATGAATTACAAAAGCAGCATGAAAATAAGCAAAGTGCAAGTGAGATCCTTCTTCACCTACAAGAGTTGTATGGTGAGCATAGCAGGAATGCTAGGTATGAGATATCTAGGCAGCTATTTCGAATGAGGGTGTCTGAGGGATAGAAAGTTGGGGATCATGTCCACAAGATGATTCAGCTTATGGAGCAGTTGGAACATCTTAACTTTAACATGGATTTCCAACTGTAGACGGACTTGATCCTTCAGTCCCTACCTAAGTCATTTGGGAATTTTGTGACAAATTTCCATATGACTAAGCAGGAATACACCTTGGCTGGTTTACTTAACATGTTTGTTATTGCCCAAAAGAATATGCTAGGCAATAAAAGAAAAGAGGTAGCTTTGATTGCATCTTCTTCTGATGGAAAGTCCAACAAGAAGAAGGGCAATAAGAAAAAGAAACCTCAAGTTCCAAGACCTTCCAAAGAAGATAGCCAAACAGAAAGTGAAGACCAAAGCTGATGGAGGCAAAGGAAAGTGTTTCCACTGCCAGAAGGATGGGCACTGGAAAAGGAACTACCCAGAGTATAGCAATTTAAATGAATGCAATGCCATGATGAAAATCAACTCAAGTTCAAAATATATTTGGCACTTAAGATTAGGTCATGTTACAGAAGATAGGATTGCAAAACTGGAGAAAATGGAGATTTTATCCTCATTGGGTTCTGAACCTACTCCAACTTGTAAATCTTGCCTTCAAGGTAAAATGACTAGATCACCCTTTATTGGATAAGGACTAAGAGCTTAAAATATTTTGGAGCTAACACATAGTGATGTATGTGGTCCATTTAAGGAAATGGCTAGAGGCGGTTTTCATTACTTTATTACCTTTACTGATGATAAATCAAGGTTTGGGTATTTGTATTTTATGAAATACAAACATCAATTCTTTAAAAAGTTTAAAGAATTTAAATCTGAAGTAGAAAATCAAACAGGAAAAAGTATTAAAACTCTTCGATCAGATTATGGAGGTGAATAATTAAGTGCTGAATTTGATGAATGTTTGAAAGAGCATGGCATTACTTCCCAGCTGACTCCTTCAGGAACGCCACAGCTGAATGGTGTATCTGAAGGAGAAATCGTACTCTATTAGATATGGTATGCAGTATGATGAGCTATACTGATATGCCAATATCCTTTTGGGGATTTGCATTAGAATCAGCTTTGCATATTCTAAATAGGATTCCATTAAAATCAGTTTCTTCCACACCTTATGAGATATGGCATGGAAGAAAATCGAGTCTTAAGCATGTTAAGAATTGGGGTTGTCCATCTTACATTAAAAAGCTGAACACTAATAAATTGGAAACCAGATCAGAAAATGGTCGATTTGTTGGATATCCAAAAGAAAGTTTTGGATATTATTTTTATTTGCCTACATCACAAAAGGTTGTGGTAAGTAGAGATGCCATATTTCTTGAACAACAGTTTATTCAAGAAGGTGGCAAAGGAAGGCAAATAGAGTTAGAATTGGAGAATTCTGACCAACCAAAAAATTAAATGCATATAGATTTATCTAGTCAACCTACACCTATTGATGAAATATCTACAGTAATTCCTTACAGATCAACCAGGATATCTCACCCACCAGTGAGATATGGTTTTCTTCATGAAGATAAACAAGAGTTGTTTACTCATGAAGAAGTAGATCATGGAGATGATCCACTTACTTATGAAAAAGCTATATTAAATATAGACTCTTCAAAATGGATTGAAGCTATGAAATCCCAAATTAATTCCTTGTATAAGAACTAAGTTTGGGACCTTGTTGACTCACCTGAAGGTATTGTACCTATAGGGAATAAATGGGTTTTCAAGAAGGAAATTGGTTCTGATGGAAAGGTAGAGACCTATAAAGCAAGGCAAGTAGCAAAAGGGTTTCGCCAAAGGCAAGGATTCGACTATGAGGAGACTTTCTCGCCTGTTACCATGCTTAAATCAATTAGAATTCTATTAGCAATAGCTGCATACTATGATTATGAGATTTGAAAGATGGATGTCAAAATACCTTTTCTCAATGGATACATTGAAGAAAATATTTTCATGGAACAACCTAGGGATTTTGAATGCCAAGATGGTTCCAAGGTATGCAAGCTAAAGCGATCCATTTATGGGTTAAAATAAGCTTCAAGGAGTTGGAACATCCGTTTTGATGAAGCCATTAAGTCATTTGGTTTTATCAAAAATGTGGATGAACCATGTGCATATAAGAAGGCTAGTGATAATGCTATCATGTTCCTTATCTTATATGTGGATGACATTCTGTTGATAGGTAATGACATAGGTGTTAGTAGTATGCCCTAGAGCATATCATTTAGTATGTATCTTGTACATATTTTTATTAATAAAAGGCATTTCCACTTTTCCGTTTACATAATATATTTATGTGTAATAGAAAAGGTCCATTGATATTTTGTTAGAAATTCTATTCTTAAGTTGTTAAGAATATGAGTGACAGTATTTCTAGTACAAAGTATTATAAATAGGTTCACAATCGAGGATACTTTATAATAAGGACATGACTTATCTAGAAAGATTGTATTCATGTTTGTTACCAAGTTATTTATATGAGATATAAATAAGATGGAATGGTGAGTCTCATGCCATATGACAAACATGATAGGCACTTATAAATGATAAGTAGGCCAAACCAGTGACACTTATGGCAAGCACATGGAGTTTACTCTTGTCAATGTTTTGTCATAAATTATATCAGTGCATATAATCTTTAAACCTGAGATAGCACAGTTATCTTATATATAGGTAGTTTGAGTTTGATACTGCTTTCATACTTGTACTGTGTATGGATATATGGGCATGTGTTGGGTCTTACTAGTTATATATGGAGGTAGGTGTTGATCAAGATGGAATCTGTTCCTCTAAGTAAATAGAGATAAAATCCGATGTTCATTTAATTGTTCTTGATGTTTCAAGTTCCTGGCCAGGACAGATAGATTTAATCAGAAAAGAGTTTTTGATGAGAAAATATTTTTAATCAAGAACTGGAATTAAAAGAGAACATAATATTCATAGGAAATGGAGTTTGACATAAACCATGACTCCAGCTTGAGTTGGGATTTTGTAACAGAGAGATTCCAGTGCATGGTAACATATGATTATAGGTTCATTTAAGGTAAACCTTATTACTAATTGGGTGGCCATGGCATGCTATGCTAGGTGTTAACCATGGTCTATGAGGTGCATAAAATGATTTAGAGAAATCATTTATGGTAAGAAAAAGTTCTGATGATATTAAGAGTTGATATCATATCTCATTGCCAATTAGTGATGAGCCTAGTAAGTCACATACATACACAAGTTATCACCTAATTAAATATGATTTAATTAATTAATTAAAGAGTTTAATTGATTAATTAAATAGGTTTGGTTTGCAATTAGATTGCAAAGTCCCTAGCATGACTTGAAATCAAATCTAGATTATTGGATGTATAGTATAAGTTAAATTTACATTTAAAGTGTTTAAATATGAATTTAATTAATGAGAAATTAATTAATTAATTTATGTTTGATATAAATTAATTAGAAGAAGAGAAATAATTATTTTGGGTTAAGAACTCAAAATTAAGGCACAGGGGAATTTTGGTCATTTCGCAGTGTGACACGTGTCACCATGAGATGGTGACACATAGCATTACACATAAGCTTGCCAAATGTCTTTTAATCATGTAAGATGATTAAAATTAAGATTAAGTATAGGTTTGACACTTGGCACAATGTGATAGGGTAACTTAAACCTAGAGCTAATCAAAGGGTGACATGTGACAAGGGTTTAATGTGTTAACCTAGCTATATAAGTATTGTTACGAGAAAAATAAAGACAACCAGTAGCCACACTCCTTTGTCACACCATTTTGAAGCTCTCCCTCTCTTCCTCTTCATCTCTCATCAATTCAAAGAGATTAGCCATCAATCTCTTGAATTAAAAATACTAGAAATCATTTCTAGTGTCCTGTTTACATCTTTAATCTCTTAAAAGGTAGAACTTGATTTTCTAATTAATAGAAAAAGCTTTAGAAGCTGTTCAAGGGCTGCCATAGGTATTCTTGGTGTGGACAAGCTAGAGGGACAACATTTGGTGTCCTGAAGACGAATCTCAAAGCCGCAAATACGCTGTAGTGCATCAAGAGGTTAGTGTAATCGTTCTTAATTTAATCTAGGGTTCTAAAATTAATCTGATTAATTTTAAAATCTTAAATGGCAAATACAAATCCAAAAAACATATTAAAAGAGTTTTAATATGTTATTTATCATTGAAATCAAATAGATAAAAACAAATCTTGCATGATGCATGTGACCCTAGGTGAAATTTTTGAATTCAATGGTATAAACTTGTGTTTTTCACGCTTCCGTTCTTTCAATAGGTATGTTGACAACTGTCAAGGTATGGTTGTCAAATACATTCTCCATGAAATGTAGGAGCGGAAGCATGAAAAACATAAGTTTAAATCATTGAATTCAAAATTTTTCTTCTAGGGTGTTATGCATCATGCAAGATTCATTATTTATCTATTTGATTTCAATGTTAAACAACATATTAAACCTCTTTTAATATGTTTTTGAATCTATATTTGCCATTTAAGATTTTAAAATTAACAGATTAATTTATTAGAACCCTAGATTAGATCAAGAACAAGTGCACTAACCTGTTTGATGCACTGCAGTGTGTTTGGCACTTTTGGGATGCGCCTAGGACACCAGGTATTGTCCCTCTAGCTTCTCACACCAAGATCACCAATGACAGCCCCTTGAATAGCTTCTTAAGCCTTTCCAATTAATTAGAAATTCAGGTTTTACCTTTTGAGAGATTAAAGATGTATATAGGACACTAGAAACGATTTCTTGTAATTTTAATTCAAGAGAATGTTGGCAAATCTCTTTGAATTGATGAGAGATGAAGAAGAAGAGAGGGAAAGGCACCTTTGGGTGGCGGCACCAAAGAAGAATAGCAGCCTTGTTATTTTACACTTTCATAACAACACATAATATAGCTAGGTCTACCACATGTCACCTTTTGATTGGCTCTTAGTTTAATTGACCCAATCACATTGTGCCAAGTGTCAAACTTAGATTTAATCTTGACTTTGATCATCTTACATGATTAAAAAACAAATGGCAAGCTTATGTGTAGTGCCATGTGTCACCATCTCATGGTGCCACATGTTACCCTATGAAATGACTAAAATACCCCTGTGTCTTAATTTTGAGTTCTCAACCCAAAATAATTATTTCTCTTCTTCTAATCAATTTATATCAAATATAAATTAATTAATTAATCTCTATTAATTAATTTCTCATTATTAAATTCATATTTAAACACTTTAAATAAATTTAACTTATACTATACATCCATTAACCTAGATTTGATTTCAAGCCATGCTAGAGACTTTGCAATCTAATTGCAAACCAAACCTATTTAATTAATCAATTAAACTCTTTAATTAATTAATTAAATCATATTTAATTTGGTGATTACTTGTGTATGTATGTGACTTACTAGGCTCATCACTAATTGGCAATGAGACATGATATCAACTCTTAATATCATCAGAACTCTTTCTTACCATAAATGATTTCTCTAAATCATTTTATGCAGCTCATAGACCATGGTTAACATCTAGCATAGCATGCCATGGCCACCCAATCAATAATAAGATTTACCTTAAATGAACCTATAATCATATGCTACCATGCACTAGAATCTCTCTGTTATAAAATCCCAATTCGAGCTAGAGTCATGGTTTATGTCAAACCCCATTTGCTATGAATATTATGTTCTCTTTTAATTCCAGTTCTTGATTAAAAAGATTTTCTCATCAGAAACTATTTTCTGATTAAATCTATCTGTCCTGGCTAGGAACTTGAAACATCAAGAACAATTAAATGAACATAGGATTTTATCCCTATTTACTTAGGGTAACAGATTCCATCTTGATCAACACCTGCCTCCATATATAAGTAGTAGGAGCTAACACATGACGCATATGTTAGTAGTATACCCTATAGCATATCATTTGGTATGTATCTTATGCATGTTTTATTAATAAAAGGTATTTTCACTTTTCTGTTTATATAATATATTTATGCGTAATGGAAAAGGTCCATTGATATTTTGTTAGAAATTCTATTCTTAAGTTGTTAAGAATATGAGTGACAGTATTTCTACCACAAAGTATCATAAATTGATTCACAATCGAGGATATTTCACAATAAAGACGTGACTTATCTAGAAAGATTGTAATCATGTTTGTTCCCAAGTTATTTATATGAGATGTAAATAAGATGGAATGGTGAGTCTCATGCCATATAACAAACATGATAAGCACTTATAAATGATAAATAGGTCGAACCAATGACATTTATGATAAGCACATGGAGTTTACTCTTATTAATGTATTGTCATAAATCATATTAGTGCATATAATCTTTAGACCTGAAATAGCACAGTTATCTTGTATATAGGTGGTTTGAGTTTGATACTGCTTTCATACTTGTACTGTGTATGGGTATATGGGCATGTGTTGGCTCTTACTAGTTATATATGGAGGTAGGTGTAGATCAAGATGGAATCTGTTACCCTAAGTAAATAGGGATAAAATCCTATGTTCATTTAATTGTTCTTGATGTTTCAAGTTCCTGGCTAGGACAGATAGATTTAATCAAAAAAGAGTTTCTGATGAGAAAATCTTTTTAATCAAGAATAATTAAAAGAGAACATAATATTCATAGCAAATGGGGTTTGACATAAACCATGACTCCAACTCGAATTGGGATTTTGTAATAGAGAGATTCTAGTGCATGGTAACATATGATTGTAAGTTCATTTAAGGTAAATCTTATTACTAATTGGGTGGCTATGGCATGCTATGCTAGGTGTTAACCATGGTCTATGAGCTGCATAAAATGATTTAGAGAAATCATTTATGGTAAGAAAGAGTTCTGATGATATTAAGAGTTGATATCATGTCTCATTGCCAATTAGTGATGAGCCTAGTAAGTCACACACATACACAAGTAATCACCAAATTAAATATGATTTAATTAATTAATTAAAGAGTTTAATTGATTAATTAAATAGGTTTGGTTTGCAATTAGATTGCAAAGTCTCTAGCATGGCTTGAAATCAAATCTAGGTTAATGGATGTATAGTATAAGTTAAATTTATATTTAAAGTGTTTAAATATGAATTTAATTATGAGAAATTAATTAATAGAGATTAATTAATTAATTTATATTTGATATAAATTGATTAGAAGAAAAGGAATAATTATTTTGGGTTGAGAACTCAAAATTAAGATACAGGGGTATTTTAGTCATTTCACATGTGCTGGTTACACATGGTGTAACACCCCTATTTGTATAGCCTAGTATATTTCACTATTCCGGTGACCAGTGTCGGTCCAAAAAATTAAGGAGATTAGAACCACGTCTAAGACAACTAGATAAGCCCTGAACACAAATAATTAGTAATTTCCAAATAGTTAAGTATAAAGAAGAAAAACAAAGCGTAAAAAGTTAAATGAGCCGGGAGTCACAGCAATGGGTGACCTTCTCGGGAAGGACTGCGAGGTCTATTTAAACTCAAATTTCGAACCGTAAAATGTGAGGCCACTGTCCTTAGGACTATTGCGAACACAGTGGAAAAGAGAAAATCATGAAAAAGAATTGTTAAGCCGGTCAAATAATTAGATCAAGGATCCAGAAGAAATATCAAATAACTAGCAAACCAGATCGAATCAACGAGGGGCAATTTGGTCAATTCACCGTTAGAGCTAACTCCTGACCTAACTATCCAATAAAATTAGAGAAAAGAAAATTTTGGGATCAAGAATTAAATTAAAGAACTAAAGAAAAATAAATGAAAAAGGAAAAAAGAAAAAAAGTTGAAAAAGTGAAAAAGTTTATTACATCATGCATGATGCAATAAACTTAATAATTAAAAATTTGAAATTTGTTGGATAATTGTGAATTAAATTAGATTAAAAACACATAAAAAGAAAAGAAAAAAAAAGGTTTTATGTTGTCATCTTCCCTCACCCAAACCATCTCTCTCTCTCTCAAAGTTCCCTTACTAGTCCTCTATGAAAGCTCATTTTTGAGCTTGAAAAAAACCACAAATTCAGCCATAGAAGTGTAACCTCTTTAGTTAAACCTTGTTAACCTCACTTGAGAAGAAGATTGATCAAGAAAAAAAAAGAAGAAAAGAAGAGGAAAATTGAAGATTGAACATCAAGGTTAGGTTAGTTCTTTTAATTGAAATTTTAGTTTATTAGTTGTGTTTGTGGTTTGAGTAACCTAGAAATTAACTTACAATCAAAAGGAAACATCTTTGGAGGACCAAAAGGAAATTCAGCCATTCTAGGTGGGGGTATGATTTGCATGAGTTTGATTGAATTAAAAGTGTACATGAGCTTGAATGAGTTGAGAAATTATGTTTATATGTTTTGATTTAGTAAAATGTAGCAAAATTAGTGAGTTAGGGTTTTGGATCTAGGGTTTTGAGAGACAAAATTTTGAGAATTGGTCAAATGGTGTGTTTCACCTAGTTTGAGCTGAAAAATGGTCATATGTGACCAATTATGGTATGTTGGAAGTGTGGGAATCAAGTGGAAATTCGGATTGGTTATAGGTATTCTGCAGGAAGCAGGACCAAGGTCCCTTTTAGGGACAAAAACTGAAAATTTACCAACCCAATTGGTGTGAGGCCAATTGGAAATGAAACTAGACACAAAATGACACATTTTTCATGTAGGAATCATGCCCAAAAAGTAACCATAGGATAGTGAACAAATTGACCAAATCCGGAATTGAGTGTTCTGCCCTGTACAAAAATGACTAAATGAACAGTGTTTGTTCATTTTGCCATAACTTGGGCTAGCCAGGTCTAAATGACCTGAAATTTTACCAGTAGAAAGCCGAGATATAGCCCTACAACTTTCATGAAGAACACAAATCCAAATTATGTCCTTAACTAAGTCATTTAGCCACCCAAAATTAGTGACCTAAAACTACCAGAACCAGTTTTGGTGCCCAGAAAATTTGGGTTAGGCCAATCCGGCCAGCCATGTTCAAATGGCTATAACTTGAGCTACAAAACTCCAAATAGAGTGATTCAAAAAGGAAAATAAATTTAAGACAATAAGGAACAACTTCTATGAAGAAAACTTAGCCAAATTCTAACAGCAACATGACCAATGGAACAATGCAAAATAGGTCACCAAAACTAAAAATTTGAAAGTTTGCCTAAAAGACTTAAGTTTTGAGAAAATGACCAAAACCAACAAGTTAGGTAACCAAAATGTGGTATGTGGGTATAATTGGATTTCCCATACCTATTAAGCATAAGAAAGTCAATATTTTGACTTGAATAGTACCATGAATAGTAACCTCAATATGAAAATTTTCAAGAATGTAAGTTTAAGCATATTGGAGCTAGAATTGAACATATATAAATTAATTTTTGGAATTATTGTGAGATAAGATACTGAAACATTATAAATTTCGTGTTTTAGCTGAAAATGACTTGGAAAAGGATAGGGTAAACTGCGTCAAGGCCTAGAGGTGACTCACATTAGGTTTGTGCACAACAAACTTAAAATTCTTTGTTTCTACTTGACAATTCTCGAAATAAATGTTATGAATAATTTTGATTATTATGGCTTTGAAAATATTATTTGAAAAATAGTGTGTTGCCTACTTTGTAAATAAAAAGTTTGGAATGAAATATGATTTGTGAATTGTATGAAATGTTTGAATAACTTAATTTAAATTATTTTTTATTCACACTTGGCATGGCAATATCACTATGTTCCTCCTCCATTTATGGGGCGAGTTTGACTATATTCCTCCCTCTTTGGCTTTCCAGTCAAGAGTTGAGTTTGGATGAGTACTTATTAGCTAGCTAGCCACCTCCCTCATCGATTTCGATTAGTGGGGTGAGTTTGTCTTGTTGTGGTGTATAATACGGCATGTTTGAAAATTTTGTGTCATGGCCTAAGTTGTGTTATTGATTGGCAACACTAGGATTATTAAATTATTTGATCAAATTTGTGTTATATTAAGCTTTGAAAATTATGATTTGCTATAAATGTGATTTGAAAAATTGTGAAATGTGGTTGTGAGATTTTTGAATTATGAATTGTTCATAAATATTTTATATTACGCATTTATATTTTATTGTGCACCACTAAGTATTTTTATACTCAGCGATAGCTTTCTTTGCTGTCACAGATAGAGACAAAGAAAAAGTAGTAGAGTGAGCTACTGATTGTTGGGACTTTACTGATCTTTTTGTATGGGTATTTATTTATACCCTTGTAGTTATTTGATGTAAATATTGTAATGTCATGTGTATTAATGTGAAGTTGAGCAGTTGTACAGTAAATTGTAATATTATTATTTGGATTTTCTTTTGTAAATTAAGATCTGTATATGTCTATGTAAATTAAATTTTAAATGCAATGTGAATGAAATTATGAAATATTTTGAGATGACAAACTTTGATTGAATTATGGAATTGATTCGAGTTATGTTGAATTGGGGAAATTTGGTGGTTGGGAGTTGTGGAAACAAGTATTGGAAGTGTTTTTACAGGTTTTTGAAAAACTATTTTCTCAAAATACAGACGGCACTCTACCAAAAATTTTTCAAAATTTGCGGACAAATAAAAATAGACAAAAATTTTTACTAATTTTGAAACTTCAATTAAATGTTTTTAATTCCTACTAAAATGCTCACCACTTCCAAGAAGTAAGAAAATAGTTTTAAAATCCCTTGTAGGGTACTTAATGAGTTATCGGCAGTTGAAGCTCGGTAGTTCATTAGGTATTCTACGGGATCTTGTTATGCCTTACAGAGGGGTAAAGTGTGACACATGGCACAACACATAAGCATGCCATATGTCTTTTAATCATGTAAGATGATCAAAGTCAAGATTAAATATAGGTTTAACACTTGGCACCATGTGATTGGGTCAATTAAACCTAGAGCCAATCAGAAGGTGACATGTGGCAAGGGTTTAAGTGGTGACCTAGCTATATAAGGGAAAGGATACAATCTACTCATTCTTACAAAGGTGCCACCACCCTTGGTTGCCTCTCCCTCTCATCTTCTTCATCTCTCATCAATTCAAAGAGATTTGCCAACAATTTCTTGAATTAAAAATACTAGAAATTGTTTCTAGTGTCATGTTTACATCTGTAATCTCTCAAAAGGCAAAACCTGATTTTCTAATTGATTGGAAAAGCTTTAGAAGCTATTCAAGGGGCTGCCATTGGTGATCTTGGTGTGGACAAGCTAGAGGGGCAACATCTAGTGTCCTAGGTGCATCCTAAAGGGGCCAAACACACTGTAGTGCATCAAAAAAGTTAGTGCACTTGTTCTTGATCTAATCTAGGGTTCTAATAAATTAATATGTTAATTCTAAAATCTTAAATGGAAAATGTAGATCCAAAAATATATTAAAAGAGTTTTAATATGTTGTTTATTATTGAAATCAAATAGATAAAAATGAACCTTGCATGATGCTTGTAACCCTAAATGAAAAATTTTTGAATTCAATGATCTAAACTTGTATTTTTCATACTTCTGCTCCCTTAATTGGTATCAGAGCCACTATATTTGTCATTTAGATTGTTTAATATATGATTTAATTGTGTGATTTGATCATGAGATGATTGATTCATTGCTAGTTGCAAAAGAAAAAGTGGCGGCATGCTTGGTTGCACCATGGTGCACATGGTATGTGCACCACCATGGTACGCATGGTAATTGATGGGTGTTGTATGTGCAAGTGTTGTATAATCTAAGGCCCATTTTATGTCTAATTAAATTGTTTAATTGGAAATATAATCACACAATTAAATTTGTTTGAATGTGATTCAAATCTGAATTTTTAAATTTGTTTGAATCATATTCAAATCTGGATTTTTAAGCTGAATATGAGATATTCAATTTATTTTAAGTATATATGTTTTATTTAATTGTTAAATAGTGATAAGTATGATGGATGATCATGGACTATAAAAGGCCAATGTGATTGGATTTATTTTTTTTATGTTTTCTTTGGGTTATAAATTAATTAATTTATTTTAATTTATTTTGGGCGTGTATTATAAAGGTTGTAATATTTTTTGGGTTGTAATTTCATTTATTTAGTTCTTGTAAATTCTCCTTGGTATGCCAAGGATTAAAATGTAATTGGATTGCAAGAAGATCAAGGAGGTCAAGAGCATTGGTGGGACCAGTGGGAGGAATTCAAGATCAAATGTTGATTATGTACTCCTTCAGCAACTCTTGTAATATGAATGAATGAAATGCACCTAAGAATGCCTTGATTCAATTCTTGGTGGCTCAGAATTGAATCCCTTAGAAAGTCCATGATCATACCATATTTATTATCCATGAATGCATGATTCAATTCTTGGTGGCTCAAAATTGAATCCCTTAGAAAGTCCATGATCATACCATATTTATTATCCATGAATGCATGAGATGTATGGGAATGTATGCAAGTATATGATATATGCATGCTAATTGGATAATGTGCAAAGTGAGACATTAATAGTAATTGGGACGACCACAAAATCTTCCGAACAAATGATTAAGTTGGAAATAGTATAATTAAAGTAATTATAACATGGGCCCTCCATTGAGGCAATTATTTTAAGAAATTTTAGATACTTGCATAAGATGCAATTAATTTAAGAGATTTTCTTAAGAATAATGATTAAGCATGAGATGTTGTAAATATGCAAATAGTTTGGTAGCCAATATTGGATGTACCTGAGGACATTAAAATTATTTGCATAATTACTGGCTCAATGGGATCAACTTAACTAATGCAAGATAAGTTAATAATGGATGTACTTAAGATTTTGAGCATTAGGGGCTAAGTAAATGATTGAACCTCACATGAGATGTGATGGGTAAGGAGTTGCTCACTTATAGTTTATTGTAATTCCAATAATGGATGTACCTGAGGATGATCAATAGAATTATAAGAATTCAATCACCCACTAGAAATCCATCCAACTAGGATTTCCGTTTTCTACTTTGGAAGTGTAGGATTCGCTAAGTTAGTGGGAGGACCAATTTGATTAAAAGACCATAATCATTTTGGTTAAATACATGATACATTTACTAATTAATCTGGTTATTTTCTGCAGTTAATTTTCTGATAATAATGAGCACAGAACAACCACCACCATCCAATATCCTTGTAAGCATACTTGATCGCAATAGTTTGACAGAACCTAATCTATCTGATTGGCTAAAACATTTTTAATCCTGAACCTTGAACATATAGGATATGTTTTAGACTCAAATGTTCTTGGTCCCTTACCTCCAGAGGCCACTCAAGAGGAACATAAAACTTTGGACAAGTGGAAGGAGCATGATATGAGAGCCAAGTGTTACATGCTTGCTTCTATGAGTAATGAGTTACAGAAGCAGCATGAGAACATGCAGAGTGTGAGTGAGATCCTCCTTCACCTATAAGAGTTGTATGGTGAGCACAGCAGGAATGCTAGGTATGAGATATCTAGACAACTATTCTGCATGAGGATGTCTGAGGGACAGAATGTTGGGTATCATGTTCGCAAAATGATACGGCTGATTGAGCAGTTGGAACATCTTGACTTTAACATGGATTTCCAACTGCAGACGGATTTGATCCTTCAGTCCCTTCCTGGGTCATTTGGGAATTTTGTGACAAATTTCCATGTGATAAATTTCCATATGACTAAACAGGAATGCACCTTGGCTGGTTTACTCAACATGCTGGTTATTGCCCAAAAGAATATGCCGGGCAATAAAGGAAAAGAAGTAGCTTTGATTGCATCTTCTTCTGCTGGAAAGTCCAACAAGAAGAAGGGCAATTAGAAAAAGAAACCTCGACTTCTAGGATCTTCCAAGAAAATAGCTAAACAGAAAGGGAAGACTAAAGCTGATGGAGGCAAAGGAAAGTGTTTCCACTGCCAACAGGATGGGCACTGGAAAAGGAACTGCCTAGGCTATCTTACTTCTCTGAAGGACAAGAAGGATACACCTTCGGAAGGTATGTCCATATCTTGTTATTTAGATTCTGATGATACTCATAGTTCATCTACAGCTTGGGTTTTAGATACTGGTGCCAGTTCTCACATTTCTTATGATATGCAGGAACTAGCAAATAGTAGCAGCTTGAGTTCTCAAGATGTTAGACTCCGGATTAGCGATGGCTCAACTGTTGAAGCTTTAGCCATGGGATCTAAATCCTTTTACACGTCTGGACATGTTTTGTGTTTGGATAATATTTTATATGTACCTGATGCTTTTAAAAACATCGTTTCTATATCTAGTTTGATTAGAAATGGCTATGAATTTCAGTTCATAAATGATGTTTACAATATTTATTTTGGAAATAAATATGTTGGTTCGGGTTATATGGATAATAGTCTTTATTATTTGGATAATAATGACAAACACAAAATGAATGCAAGTGATCTAAATGAATGCAATGCCATGGTGAAAATCAACTCAAGTTCAAAATATATTTGGCACTTAAGGTTAGGTCATGTTGCAAAAGATAGGATTACAAAACTGGAGAAAATGAGGATTCTATCCTCATTGGGTTCTGAACCTACTTCAACCTGTGACTCCTGCCTTCAAGGCAAAATGAATAGATCACCCTTTATTGGACAAGGGCTAATAGCTGAAAATATTTTAGAGCTAATACATAGTGATGTATGTGGTCCATTTAAGGAAATGGTTAGAGGCAGTTTTCATTACTTTATTACCTTTACTGATGATAAATCAAGGTTTTGGTATTTTTATTTGATGAAACACAAACATGAATCCTTTGAAAAGTTCAAAGAATTTAAATCTGAAGTAATAAATCAAACAAGAAAAAGTATTAAAGCTCTTCGATCAGATCGTGGAAGTGAATACTTAAGTACTGAATTTGATGAATACTTGAAAGAGCATAGCATTGTTTCCAGCTGACTCATCCAGGAACACCACAGTTGAATAGTGTATCTAAAAGGACAAATTGTACCTTATTGGATATGGTACGTAGTATGATGAGCTATACTGATATAGCAATCTCCTTTTGGGGATTTGCATTAGAATCAGCTTTGTATATTCTGAATAGGATTCCATCAAATTCAGTATCTTCCACACCTTATGAGATATGGCATGGAAGAAAATCAAGTCTTAAGCATGTTAAGATTTGGGGTTATCCAGCTTATATCAAAAAGCTAAACACTGATAAATTGGAAACTAGATCAAAAAAGGGTCGATTTGTTGGATATCCAAAAGATAGTTTTGGTTATTTGCCTACATCACAAAAGGTTGTGATAAGTAGAGATGCCACATTTCTTGAACAATAGTTTGTTCAAGAAGGAGGCAAAGGAAGGCAAATAGAGTTAGAATTGGAGAATTCTGACTAACCAACAGTTCATATGGATATAGATCCATCAAGTTAACCTGCACCTATTGATGAAACATCTACAGTTGTTCCTCGTAGATCAACTAGGGTATCTCACCCACCAGTGAGATATGGTTTCCTTTATGAAGAAGAACAAGAATTGTCTACTCAAGAAGAAGTAGATCATGGAGATGATCCACTTACCTATGAAGAAGCTATATCAGATATAGACTCTTCAAAATGAATTGATGCTATGAAATCCGAGATTGATTCCATGTATAAAAATCAAGTTTGGAATCTTGTTAACCCACCTGAAGGTATTGTACCTATAGGGAAAAAATGGGTTTTCAAGAAGAAAATTGGTTCTGATGGAAAGGTAGAGACCTATAAGGCAAGGCTAGTAGCAAAAGGGTTTCGCTAAAGGCAAGGAATCGACTATGAGGAGACTTTCTCTCCTGTTGCCATGTTTAAATCAATTAGGATTCTTTTAGCAATAGATGCATACTATGATTATGAGATTTGGCTGATGGATGTCAAAATAGCTTTTCTCAATGGATACATTGAAGAAAGCATTTTCATGGAACAACCTAGGGGTTTTGAATCCCAAGATGGTTCCAAAGTGTGCAAGCTAAATCGATCCAATTATGGGTTGAAACAAACTTCGAGGAGTTGGAACATCCGTTTTGATGAAGCCATTAAGTGATTTGGTTTTATCAAAAATGAGGATGAGCCATGCGTATATAAGAAGGTTAGTGACAGTGCTATCACATTCCTTGTCTTATATGTGGATGATATTCTATTGATGGATAATGACATAGGTATGTTGACTACTGTAAAGGTATGATTGTCAAATACATTCTCCATGAAAGACTTAGGGGAGGCAACCTATATTATTGAGATTCGCATCTACAGAGATAGAGCGAAAAGAATAATTGGTTTATCCCAAAGTCTATACTTGGAAAAGGTGTTAAAGAGGTTTAACTTACTTGATTCCAAGAGAGGATTGTTACCAGTGAGACATGGTATCCACCTTTCTAAAGAGATATCTCCAAAGACACCTGAAGAAAGAGATAAAATGGCCAGGATTCCATATGTTTCGGCTATTGGAAGTTTGATGTATGCAATGTTGTGTACTAGGCCGGATATCGCATATGCTGTTAGTTTGACTAGCAGGTATCAATCCAATCCAGGTTTGAAATACTGGATAGCTGTCAAGAATATCCTTAAGTACTTGAGAAGAACTAAGGATTTATTCTTGATTTATGAAGGTGGAGACTTGCAATTAGATGGTTATACTGATTCTGATTTCCAATCAGATATCGATGATAGAAAGTCTACATCTGGGTATGTGCTCATTTGTAATGGAGGTGCAGTCAGTTGGAAGAGTTCCAAACAGAGTACGACTGCAGATTTCATCATAGAGGCTTAGTATATTACTGCATCAGATGCTGCAAAGGAAGCTATTTGGAAAAAGAAGTTCATGATAGAACTTGCAGTAGTTCCATCGATTGAGTCAGTAGTTCCACTTCACTGTGACAAAAATGGAGCAGTCATACAGGCTAAGGAACCCCGGTCTCACTAGAAATCTAAACACATAGAAAGGCGCTACCACATTATCAGAGAGATAGTTAGGCAAGGCGATGTAGCCATGCAAAAAATAGTATCAGCTGAAAATCCAGCTGATCCATTCACTAAGCCTTTGTCATAAGCACAGTTAGACCGACATCTTGAGAAGATAGGTCTAAGGTATTGTAATGAATGGCTCTAGTGCTAGCGGGAGATTGTTAATAGTATGCCCTAGAGCATATCATTTAGTATGTATCTTGTACATATTTTATTAATAAAAGGAATTTTCACTTTTTTGCTTACATAATATGTTTATGTGTAATAGAAAAGGTCCATTGATATTTTGTTAGAAATTCTATTCTTAAGTTGTTAAGAATATGAGTGACAGTATTTCTAGCACAAAGTATCATAAATTAGTTCACAATCGAGGATACTTCACAATAAGGACATGACTTGTCCAGAAATATTATAATCATGTTTGTTCCCAAGTTATTTATATGAGATATAAATAAGATGGAATGGTGAGTCTCATGCCATATGACAAACATGATAGGCACTTATACATGATAAGTAGGCCGAACCAGTGACACTTATGACAAGCACATGGAGTTTACTCTTGTCAATGTATTGTTATAAATCATATCAGTGCATATAATCTTTAGACCTAAGATAACACAGTTATCTTGTATATAGGTGGTTTGAGTTTGATATTGGTTTCATATTTGTACTGTGTATAGGTATATGGGCATGTGTTGGCTCCTACTAGTTATATATGGAGGTAGGTGTTGATCAAGATAGAATCTGTTACCATAAGTAAATAGGGATAAAATCCTATGTTCATTTAATTGTTCTTGATGTTTCAAGTTCCTAGCCAGGATAGATAGTGTCACACCCTACCCCTCTGTAAGGTATAATATGATCCCGTAGTATACCTAATGAATTACCAAACTTCACCTACTGATAACCCATTAAATACACTACAAGGGATTTTAAACCTTTTCTTGTTTCTTTTGACAGTGGTGAGCACTTTTGACAGGTGTTAAAAAATTTTTTACTGGAGTGAAACCAAATAACAAATCTGAGTACCAACAATTTCTATAAAAATTTTAGCAGAGTGCCATCTGTATTTTGAATAAAACAGTTCTTCTAAATCCTGTAAAAAAGCACTTCCAATATATATCTCTTCAATCACAGACTCTAATAATAGTTCAACACAATAAATTTCTCAACTCAATTCAACATCAATTTTTTAGTGTTTCCAAAAGCTGAGATAAAAGAAATATGTTGCAATATTTTTACAATCCAAAATAATTTATAATTTTAGTTTACAACTGCTCAAGACCAAGTACAATATATACATACAGTGCACATACATTACAACAATAATTACAAAATATGGTATACTCAATATACCCAACGAAAATCTCAAAATGTAGCACAAGCAGCCTACTCTGCTGCTTTGTCCGTCTGTCTACCTGCGACAGCAATGCAAAAGCTATTGTTGAGCCAATGTCTCAGTGGTGCACAATATTAAAAAAATGCAATTTAAAACCATGAACCATAAATCATATGAACTATGAATACTTAAAATCATAGTTGAATTCAAAAGACAGTGAATGTCATAAAGAATTAAACTCCATTTCACAATATCACAATAAATATCAATAAATCACACACACAGCTTAATCATGATTCCATAGTCCAATTCATCCCAAAAGCCGATGGCTAATGAGGAATAACATAGCTACCTAGCAAATAAATGAGTACTCATCCTATTCGTCCTCAACAGGCACACACCTCAACACTTCAGCCAGAGAGGGAATTCATGTAACACTCCTATGTTCGATAGTGCGTTCTACTGTTCTGGTGACAGTGTCTGTCCGGACAGCTAGGATGCCTAGAACTATACTTAGATATGGGTGAGGAGACATAAAATAATGAAATACAAGAAAAGAAAATATTTTTAAGACTTAAATAAACATCTATTGAAGTATAGAAAATATTTTTAAGACTTAAATAAACATCTATTGAAGTATAAATGTCATTAAAAATATCAAAGAAAAATTAATTAATTAATACAAAGAAAAACGAGAAATCGAGAAAATGACAAAACTCAGTGTTACCGAAAAATCGGGAATACAACCCGAATAGGGGCATTGTGGTCATTTGACATCCCGAGTTGTCTTTTGACCTAAATGTCCATTAAAAATAAATGATATTAAACTTTGAAAATACCATGAAAAATTAAAATGAGATATATTATATAAATAGTGAAAGTGTGGTGGCCAAATTGCAAAAATTGGAAAGTTTAACATTAAAATAGATTTTTAATCAATTAGTGCGCCACTAACATCACTTAAATGGACCTTTAATCAACCTTTGGACAGAAAATTTTGTCATCTTCAACCTTTGGAAGAGTGGCCGAAATGAACTCCATGGCCAAACTCACATCCACACCCATGCATCCATGATTCAAGCTTCCTTTCACCATAAATCCTTCATTAAACCTTGCATACTCAGCTTGGAGAAAACATTGGCAGCAAAAAGAAGAAGTTTGGGTGAGGTTTTGAAGAACTTCAAAAGTGGTAAGTGAGTGTTTTCAATTCTTGTTTCATTAAAAGTGTAACCAAGGTTGTGGGTAGTTGATTTATGGAAGAATTTTTCAAGTTTGATGTTTTAATAGAGATGTACATTTTGACAGTCATGGAAATTCAGTATATGTAGCTTGTTTTTACTTATTTATGGTTGTTTAAGATGTTTTTATTGATGGCAGCATGGATATGTGTATAATGATTTGGAATTGGGTATGTAAATGGGGTTTGTTCATATGGTTAAATGATGTAAATGGACTTTAAAAAATTCTGTATTATAGTGTGCATATTGAGAATGGTTACAAGCTATCCAAAATGACAAAAAATGTGTTTCTAAAGGTGTTAATGGTAAGGTACAAACCAGAATTGGCAAGAAGTAATTTGGTAAGTGTTGAATATGTAATTGGTAAGTGATGAGAAGTGTGTAGTAGGGCAGTGTATATTTTGGCTTATAACCTTAAGTGTGTGACTCCAATTGATATGAAACCAATTGGAAGTGAAACTAGGAACAAAATGTGCCAACTTTCATGAAGGAAGCCTACCAAAATTCAGCCTAGAAGGTGACTGGAAAAATGACCAAATCCGGATTAGTGACTTGAAAGCCTGAAAATTGACCATTTAGGTAGTAGTTAGTATTTTGGCCATAACTCACTCAAAGCAGGTCCAAATGACCTGAAATTTTTACCATGAATAGTTTAGACATAGATCTACAATTCTTATGAAGACACCAAAGCTCAGAAATGGCTAGAATTAAGCCAAATAGCTTGCACAAGTGTAGGTACCAAAACTGGCCGAACCAAAAGTGACCTAAAAATGACCTAAAGTTACCATTTTGATGCTTTCTGTCCAGCATTAGTAAATTGACCATAACTTGGTCTACACAACTCAGAATGACCTGAAATTTTGCCCCGCGTGCAATAAGACATAGACTTACAAGTTTGTAGTTTGGACCAAAACCCGAAAACTGAGGGAACTAGGTCATCTGGCTAGGTCAAATTAGTATATCGAAATCCAGCAAATTGTAATAAAATGCAATATACTTAAAAATGAAATTGGTAACATATACCAACACTAAAGGGCTATAAAATGTGACATATTGATAACATTAAACCTAATTCACCTAGAATGCATCGAGGGTCAACATCTTAGGTTGACTAAGGAAATAATAGAATTCAATAAATTAATTATTAAGCCTTATTATTAGAGACGGTTTAAATGAGTACTGAAACACTTCAAATTATGTGTTTCAGTTAGCAAAGACTCAGGGAAGGGGAAGGAAACACTGAGTCAGAGCCAAGAGGCATTTATCAGAGGTTTGTGCACAACTAGTTTTTAACTGATTTTATTCTGAATATTTCATATGATTAAATGATATATTTTTCTTATATATTATGTTTATCAAGTATTGGATCTAATTCAATGATTATTGAAATTGTTATAGTATGTATGAATTTAGCTTTGTGAAATGGTATTTCCACAAGTATTAAGCATTGTTGTGAATTGAATAAATTATGTTTTGGAAAATAGTGATAGAACATGTTTTGAATTGTGATGGGCAATTTGCATCAAAAAATACAAATTTATGATTTGAATTGTGATGAACATAAAAATTATTATATGTTGGAATTGACTTTGAATCGAATTGTATTGTGATTTATGCTCACTAAAAGGATTGTAATATTATTTTATATCTCACTATAGATGCTTGACTAGGTTGGCTAGGTTATTACCCGTCTCTCTCATTTGTTGAGAAGATAATGGAGTTAGTTGTGTTTTGATTACCATGGTACGTGAACAGGCTTAGATTCTCCTCTTATTAGAGATTAGATCTAAGTTTTTTATGTTATGGCCCTTTCGGAAGATTCATTATTGTGGTGTGTACTGTGCACGATGATTCGACATCCCCGACCATAGGGAGTTAGAATCTGATTCGACCTCCCCGACCATAGGGAGTTAGAATCACCCCGAAGATGGCCCTTTCAGATTAGTCTTGCATAGTTAGTGAGATAAAGAATGGTTTTCGAGATAAATAATGTTTTTAAATAGTAAAGAATTGTGATTTCAATTATGATTTATGTATAATTGATTTTGTTGGAATTACCTTAAATGGTTAGTTATGATTTAATAAATTGAATTTTGTGATCAAAGTCATTTTATACAAATTATTTATATTATTGGCAATGAATATTTTGAGTTTTGGAATTTAATGAGTATCCAGATTTCCAAATTAATTACTGTAATTTTTGTTAAGGTATATTGTACTATGTTTTAAATTATAGTTGTGCACCAATGAGTTCACCACTCAGCGATAGCTTTGTATGCTATCGCAAGTGAAAAGAGCATAGAGCAATTGAGTAAGCTTCTTTGAAGAGACATTCAGATCAGCTCCTGGTATACCCATGTACACAGGTTTTAATGTATGCATGTAATAGTATGTATGTAAATTATTTGAGCAGTTGTATAAAAACTCTTGTAAAATATTTTGGTATGTAATTAAATGTAAATTATTGTAAATGTAAACTTGAGGTTTCATTTACCTGAATAGTTTTGTAATATTAATTTTTGAGTCTTGTAATCAATGAAATGTTTCTTTTATGATGAGGTTGGTTTGAAAATGAAATGATTGATTATTGAGATTGAATTGTGAGATGAAATGAAGTTTCTTGGAGTTGTATTTGAGAAAACATATTGGGAGTGTTTTTCCTTTTCAGGTTTGAAGAACTGTTTTCTCAAAACACAGCTGGCACTTTGCCGAAATTTTGAAAAAAAATTTATAACACCAAATTTTAATCGATGATTTAAATTTCACGAAAATTGATTTAAAATCCCTTGTAGTATATCTAATGGGTTATCGATAAGCGAAGTACGGTAATTCATTAGGTGTACTATGGGATCATGTTACATCTTATGGGAGAGTAGGGTGTGACAATTCAAAGCCAATTCGTCCCACTAGATAAGCTAGCGAGGAATTCAATCAAATATACATGATAGTTGTGGTTTCAAACCATTTACAATATTTTTCAAACAATAAGTATCCATCAAATTCCATTCAAATAAGTTTTCTACAATTAAGGCAATAACATATAAATTATCAATATTTATTTCAATTAAAAATTCAAAAGAAATATTGTAGTGCACAAACCTCTGAAGAGTAATCTCTTAGCCCTAACTCAGTGTTTCCTCCCCTTCCCTAAGTCTTTGCTAATTAAAACACATAATTTAAAGTGTTTCAATACTCATTTAAACTATCTCTAACAAAAAGGTTCAATAATTAATTTATTTAATTCTATTATTTTCCTTAGTCACCTATAATGTTGACCCTTGATGTACTCTAGCTGAATTAGGTTTAATGTTACTAATATATCACATTTTGCATTTCAATATGCTTCCAATATAGTGCAATTTATCATTTTTATAAGTTGGCATTCATTGTCAAATTATTTCAAGCATCATTGTATGTAAATGTCAAGTTCTCAATTTTTGTGTGCTAGATTTGTTTAGCTTAAAGCCCTATTTCTCTTGGTTTTTAGCTTCTGGTCAAAGAAGCAAAATTGTAGCTCTATGTCTTATTGCACTTTGGGGAAAATTTTAGGTCATTCTGAGTTGTATAGACCAAGATATGATCAATTTACTAAAGCTAGACAGATTGCACCTTTAGTGTAAAATTTGGTCAATTTTAGGTCACTTTTAGTTCTAGCAGTTTTAGTACCTGAACTTGTGCAAGCTATTGGACTTCCTTATGGTCATTTTTGGGTTTTAGTGTCTTCATAAGAATTATAGCTCTATGTCTAATCTATTCATGGTAAAAATTTCAGGTCATTTGGAGCTGTTTTGAGTAAGTTATGGCCAAAACACTAACTGCTATCCAAATGGTCAATTTTCAGGTTTTCAAGTCACTAATCCGGATTTGGTCATTTCTCAAGTCACTTTCTGGATAGAATTTAGGTAGGCTTTCTTCATGAAAGTTGGCACATTTTGTGCCTAGTTTCACCTCCAATTGGCCTCATACCAATTGGAGCCACACACTTAGGGTTATAGGCTCATTTGCACACTGCCCTCTACATGCCTTTCAAACACCCGACCAAACACATAATTACCAACTATATCTTCACTTCCCCACATCATTCTGCATTTGGCACTAACCATAGCCATTCATTACCTTATATTATAGGTCAATTTGGACAGAATATAACAATTTCACAATGCACTAAATGCAGCCATAATTCACAAAATCCAAACCCAATAATATATACACATAAACTTTCTAACTATTACACATACTTCTATTATCAATTTACATATCTTATCACTACTATTCCATACACATATGCTGCTATTTTTTTGTACAATACTTCAACAACAATTCATGAATTTAAACATTATCAACCTTCACCATGAGGCTGCCCAAGTAACATCCCTACATATCAACTTCCATTTTTACTTTTCAAGCTCACCATTCAAACTTTACACATGGAAATCAACTTCAATACATATAAGCACTTAATTTAAAATCCCAAATTACTAGTTACATGCAAAAATAAGCTGTACATGGCGAACTCCCATGGCTGCCGAAATGAAGTAGCACCTTAACTCATCAAAACTCAAAACTTCTTCCATAAATCAAACAACCACAACCTTAGTTACAATATTAATGAAACAAGAAATGAAAACACCCGCTTACCTCCTTCGAAGCTTCTTAAAAACTCGCCAAAACTTATCTTTCTTACTCCCTAATTGCTGCCCAAAGTGTGTAGGCTAAGTTTAATGAAGAGACTTAAGGTTTTTATGGCTAAATCATGGATGCATGGAGCTTGGTTAAGCTTTGGCCATGGAGTCCCATGGAGGATGAATTCGGCTGTTTTAGAAATGAGAGGTTGAAGATGAAGTTTCAGCCCACATTTGAGATATTTTAATGTCCACTAACTTAACTTAGTGGAGCACTAAGTTTGTCACACCTTACCCCTCTGTAAGGTATAACATGATCCCGTAGAATACCTAATGAACTACCGAACTTCACCTACTGATAACTCATTAAGTACCCTACAAGGGATTTTAAAACAATTTTCTTATTTTTGATAAGTGGTGAGCATTTTCCAATAGGTATTTAAAACATATGATTAAAAGTAAATCAAATTAATATTTTTGGTCCATTTTGTTTTTATGCATTATAAAAATTTTGACAGAGTTCCCTCTGTATTTTGAGAAACCAGTTCTTCAAATACCTGAAATAAAAGCACTTTTAATAATTTTCTAACCACTGCTTCAAATTCATACTCAATCTCAACCAATTTCTCAAATTCACAAGTTCAATAATTCTCAAAATACTGTCAATCAATATCATTCATATTTCCTTAGAAACAAAACAATTTTGATACATCATTACAAGAAATTTACATTAAGAAAATCCAAACTAAAATTTATTACAACTTTATACAAACTTTATACAAGCTGCTCATGATCGATTTTACATGTCCATACAATTACGTGCAATATATACATCAAAAGAAATATTTACAATCAGGGTATAAATTATACCCGATAACTTCCAGCAAGTAGCTTCCTATCCTCTCAATCTCTCATGCTGCTCCTCTCTCTCTATGTCACCTTACCCTCTCCCCTCATAACATGATAACATGAATACCTAATGAACTCACTTCACCTACCGATAACTCATTAAGTACCCTACAAGGATTTTAAAACAATTAGTTGAAATTAAAACTAATTAAATATTTTTGCATTTTAGTTTTCCGCAAATCTTAAAAAAATTTTTTGTGAGTTTTTTGTATTTTGAAAAAATTCTTCAAATACCTAAAATAAAAGCACTTCCAATAATTATCTAACCACTGCTTCAAATTCATACTCAATCTCAACTCAATTTCTCAAAATTCACAAGTTCAAAAATTCTCAAAATAATGTCCATCAAAAACATTTATTAGTATTCAATTCAAGAAAAACAATTTAAATATTCATCATACTAAAATTTACATTCAAAAGTCCAAATTAAAATTTATTACAACTTTTATACAAACTTTGTACAAGCCGCTCAAGACCCATGTACATGTCCATACATTTACGTGCAATATATACATCAAAAGAAATATTTACGCTAGGGTATAAATTATACCCGAAAACTTTAGGTCAGTAGCTTCTCACACCTCAAGAAATCACGCTGCTCCTCTAGTCTCAGATCTGACAAAGAATAAAGCTATCACGAGTACTAGGACTCAGTGGTGCACAATATACTAAAATAATCTTTATGCAAAACTTAAAGCACATTCATTCAAAAATTTGGCTAAACATGAAAATTAAATACAATCATGCATTGTAAGATTTTACATGTAAACCAAGTTCATTTCAAAGTATCAAAACACATTTCATAAAACCCACAGTTAGATCACGCCATTCGAAACAAATAGAATCTCAATAGCCAGGCTAAAGAGAAATCACATGAATCTCAATAGCCGGAGGCTAAAGAGAAATCATATCACAAAGAAGCTAGCTCAAATATATGGATATCCATTCACATCCTCTTCTACTGGCACACCTCAACACTTCTCCAGAGAAGGAATCAAAATTCAAAACTAATTACCTCCACTAGTCGTGCTAGTGAGGTGTTCAAATATATGGTCATGACACTGTGGTTTCAAAACTTATCTTAACAATTTGCTAAACATTGTCATTTCAAATATACACAATAATTTTCAACAATTTAGATCAAACATCATAAGAATGCCATAATCCAACATTTCATATTATTCAAAACGATATGCAAAAGATGATTATAAAAGTATATGTTGTGCACAAACCTCAAACGAGTCGCCTGTTGGCCTTGACTCGACTCCTCGGGTTCTGTCCCGGTATTCTTTTACACTGAGACACGAAATTTTCCAATGTTTCAGTACTAAAACTTAAAATAAATCCAAAATAAACTTAACTTCACATTTAGCTAGCTCTAACGTGTTAATTTCGACGTTCTCAAAATTTTGTGTTTCGGGTTACTATTCACTGCACTATTCAAGTCAAATTATTGACTTTCTAAGGCTTAATGAGTATGGGAACTCCAACTTCACCCACATACCACATTTTGGTCACCAAACTTGTTGGTTTTGGTCATTTGTTTAAAGCTTAGGTCATTTTGGCAAAATTGCCAATTTTCGGTTTTGGTTCTCCGAAGTTGTACTGTTTCATTGGTCGATATACTGTTGGAATTTGACAAAACTTCCTTCATAGAAAATGTTCCTTATTGTCTTAAGTGTATTCTCATTTTTGGATCACCCCAATCGGAGTTTTGTAGCTCAAGTTATGGCCAAAATAAGTTTACTGTTCACATGTACTGTTCATACTGAGATTTTAGTGCTGGCAGATTTTTTGTCCAACTTTGGTTAATAATTTAACCAAGTTAAGTTCATAATTTGGTCTCACTTTCTTCATATGAAATGTTGTACTATGTCTTAGGTTTCCATCGGTTCAAGAATCGCCTAAATCCGAGTTTTCTAGAGAGAGTTATAACCATCCAAATATTGCTGCTCAATGAAAATTCTGCAGAATCTCAGTACAGTAAATTTAATTTTGCTCAATGATTTGAATGAGTTAATGGCCTAATTTGGGTTGGTGTTCTTCATGAAAGTTTTAGGTCTATATCATATCTAATTGCTGGTAAATTTCAGGTCAATTTGATCTACCTAGCTCAAGTTATGACCAAATGAACGATTCATCGCTCATTTGGTCGATTTGGTGATGGCAGCCAACAATCAATTCACTTTGGTCAATTGTTTCACCAAGTTTTGGTCAGTTTTTGGCCATGGTTCCTTCATGAAAATTGTGCTCTTTTATGTCTATTTTCATCTCCAATTGGTGGCATATCAATGGGACTTGTAAAATTTGAGTTTTGGTCCTTCAAAGTGGGTTTGGTCATGCTGCCAACAGCATGACCATTTACCTCCGAATTTAGTTTTCATTCCTATCATTCCCACACAAGTTATTTGGTCATAATTGACCATTATTTCACTTCAAAATAGGTCCAACATGTCATTTATGCATTTCTCCAAATTTTGGTTCATAAACCCTAGCATTGAAACCCTAATCTCACTAACTCTTGCATTTAACTACTTCTAATGATTTTAATGTTAATCATTTAACTAAGTAAGGTTTCTAAACTCATTCAATTTCATCATATTCATGCAAACCATACTCCTCTCAAGCTGCCCCAAAATTCAGTTTGTTCTTCCCAAAATTTTTTTTTTCATTTTAAGGTTATTTACAAGCTCTTAATGCCATATAAACACTAATTAAACAAAGAAAAATTAAGGCTTGTATTACCAACCTTGAGCAGAATTTTCTTCCTCCTTTTCTTCAAATTTTCCTTCTTTCTTTCTTGCTCAATCCTCTTCTCAAGTTGCCTAGATAAGCTTTAACTATGGTGGCTAATTTTTCTATGGTGGAATTAGGGATTTGATCAAGCTCAAAATGAGCTTTAATGGAGGTTTTGGGTGAGGGAGAGGGTGAGGGAGAGAGAATCACGTTTTTGATGAAGAAGATGACTTTATTATATTTTTTTTTTCTTTTCTTTTCTTTTCTTTTATGTCTTAGGAAGACCAAAATTCCCAAATTAATAAAATAAATCAATTAAGCCTTTATGACATCATGCATGATGTCATCACTTTGACTTTTCCATCTTCTTTCTTTTTTTTTCATTTATTTTTCTATTAGTTTTTTAATTTAATTCTCGATTCCGAAATTTTTTTTTTCTTCAATTTTATTAAACGATTAGGTCAGAGTCGACTCTGGGTCAATTGACCAAATTGCCCTCACTGCTCATCCTGGTTTGCAAATAATCCAATATTTCTTCCGCTCCTCGACCTAATTATTTGACCGACTTAACAGTTCTTTTCGTGATTTTCTTTTCCATTGTGTTCATAAGGGTCCTAAGGACCGCAGCGTCACTTTTACGGTTCGAATTTGAGTTTAAAACGACTTAGCGATGCGTTCAGGAGGTCACTCATCGCTGTGACTCTCGGCTCGTTTAACCTCTTATGTTCCGTTTTTCTTATTTATAGTTAACTAATTAAACATTACTAATTATTTGTGTTTATGGCTTCTCAAATTGTCTTAAGTGTGGCCCTAATCCCATTAATTGTCCGGACCGACACCGGTCACCGGAACAGTGAAATATACCAGGCTATGCAACGGGGGTGTTACACTCTATATCTGCGACAGCATACAAAGCTATCGCTGAGTGGTGAACTCAGTGGTGCACAACTAATAATTTAAAATTTAATGCAATTTGTGCTTGACAATTCATAACAAGTAGAATTTTAAAATTTCTAACTTCTTCAAAATCCCTGACCTTCTGAAATCAACATTTTCATTCATGCAAATTATTCATTTGAATAACATTTTGATCAAATAATAACGATTAATTTACATTTCTTTTAGATTCCGAAACAGTACAAAATCTTTTGAATCACTGAGAAATTATTTATTTCAATCACAATTTATCAAATCATGCATAATTTAAAGGGCGTTGCCAACAATACACACAGTCGAACCCATGACCCAAAATTCGAATAGATGCCGTGTTGTACACCACGACATTTCACATTCTCCCAATAACCGAGGCTAAAAGGGAGAAACAAAGACTAGCTAGTATATATGAATACTCATTCACATCATTCCCCAACTGGCAAGCCAGAGAGGAAGAAACTCACCCCATCAAGTGGAGGAGTTATCTCAGTAGACAAGCTAATGAGAATTCACAACATATTTTGTCATGTCAACTGTGGTTTCAAATCATATTCAAAACAATTTTTATTTACAAAGTGTTTACAAATCATCAGCATATTTAATCATCATAAATTCATGTTCAAGGTTGACAACACATCAAACTTAATATTTACAATCATCAAAGCAATGCAATAAATCCTTAAATGCATAAGAAAATTTATATTCAAATTATACAATTTTATTCAATAAGTTAAAATTCTCAACACAACAAAAATCATGAATCATATAATAATTTATTTCAAATCAATTTGGAATTGAAAAACAACAAAAGAGTTAGTTGTGCACAAACCTCAAATGAGTCGCCTGTTGGCCTTGACTCGACTCCTCGGGTTCTGTCCCGGTATTCTTTTCCACTGAAACACGCAATTTTATAGTGTTTCAGTATCATAATTTAACATAAATCCAAAAATAAATTTAACTTGACTTTTACCTAACTCTAACGTGCTAAATTTGACGTTCTTGAAATTTTGTGTTTCGGGTTACTATTCACTGCACTATTCAAGTCAAATTGTTGACTTTTTAAGGCTTAATAGGTATGGGAACTCCAACTTCACCCACATACCATATTTTGGCCATTAAACTTGTTGGTTTTGGTCATTTTCTCAAAGCTTAAGTCATTTTAGCAAAATTGCCAATTTTCGGTTTTGGTGCTACGAAGTTGCACTATTCCATTGGTCAATCTACTGTTAGAATTTGGCAAAACTTCCTTCATAGAAAATGTTCCTTATTGTCCTAAGTGTATTCTCATTTTTGGATCACCTCAATCGAAGTTTTGTGGCTCAAGTTATAGCTAAAATACAATTACTATTCACGTGCACTGTTTATGCTGAGATTTTGGTTCTAGCAGATTTTTGGTCCAACTTTGTTCAGTAATTTGATCAAGTTAAGTTCATAATTTGGTCTAACTTTCTTCATATGAAATGTTCTAATATGTCTTAGGTTTCCATCGGTTCAAGAATCAACTAAATCCGAGTTTCCTAGAGAGAGTTATAGCCCTTCAAACATTACTGCTCAAATGGAATTCTGCAGAATCTCAGGTACAGTAACTCAACTTTGCTCAATAATTTGAATGGGTTAATGGCATAATTTGAGTTGGTGTTCTTCATAAAAGTTTTATATCTATATCATATCTAATTGCTGGTAAAATTTCAGGTCATTTTGACCTACCTAACTCGAGTTATGACCAGATGAACAGTTACTGTTCATTTGGTCAGTTTGGTGTAGTGGCAGCCTGCTCTCATTTCACTTTGGTCAATTGTTTCACTAAGTTATGGTCAGTTTTTGGGCATGGTTCCTCAATGAAAATTGTGCCCTTTTATGTCTATTTTCATCCCCAATTGGTGGCATATCAATTGGGTTTGTAAAATTTCCGTTTTGGTCCTTCAAAGTGGGTTTCGTCATGCTGCCAGCAGCATGACCATTTGACCTACGAATTTGGTTTTCATTCCAACAATTCCCACACATCTCTTTTGGTCATTATTGACCATTTTTCATTTCACAATAGGTCAAACATGCCATTTACTCATTTCTTACATTTTTGGTTCACAAACCCTAAGTCCCAAAACCCTAACTCACTAAGTTGTTTCATTTAACCAATTCAATGCCTATATACATGCTTCTTTAACTCTATCAAGCTCATATACACCTTTAAGTCCATCAAATTCATGCACACACATCAAAACCCTAGCTAGATGAGTTTTGCTTTAATCCTCCAACAATTAATTTCTTTTCATTTTAAGTTTATTTACAAGCTCAATAAGTTAGAAATGTAAGAATCAAACTCAAATTATCAAATTTGATTACTAACCTTTTATGTAGAATTTCCAAGTCTTTATTTCTTCAATTTTTCCTTTTCTTTCTTGCTCCAATCTTCTTTTCAAGACTCAAAGACAAGGTTTAACATGAGGAACTAGGAAAATTTATGGTGTAATTTATGGTTTTAAAAGCTTAAATATAAGCTTTAATGGTGGAAAAATAAAAAGAAAGGGAGAGGAGAGCTTGGAAGAGAGAGAAACGTATGGAAGATGAGTGTTTTCTATTTTTTTTTTCTTTTCTTTTTCTTTTATATCTTTAGTCTTATGGAAGACCACAAAAGCTAATTTAATAAATAATTTAATTAATTTATTTATGGCATCATGCATGAGGTCATGCATGATGTCATCACCCTTGACTTTTCCATCTTCTTCTTCTTTTTTTTTCTATTAGTTCTTTAATTTAATTCTCGATTCCGAAATTTTCTTTTCTCCGATTTTATTTGACAGTTAGGTCAGGAGTCAGCTCTCGGGGTCAATTGACCAAATTGCCCCTCGCCGATTCATCCCGGTTTGCAAATAATCCAATATTTCTTCCGGCTCCCTGACCTAATTATTTGACTGACTTAACAGTTCTTTTTCGTGATTTTCTCTTTTCCACTGTGTCCATAAGGGTCCTAAGGACCGCGGCGTCACATTTTACGGTTCGAAATTTGAGTTTAAAATAACTTCACAGTCATTCCCGAGGAGGTCACTCATCGCTGTGACTCTCGGCTCGTTTAACTTCTTCAGTTCTGTTTTTCTTATTTATACTCAACTAATTGAACATTACTAATTATTTGTGTTTATAGCTTCTCTAATTGACTTAAGTGTGGTTCTAATCCCCTTAATTGTCCGGGCCGACACCGGTCACCAGAACAGTGAAATCTACCAGGCTATGCAAATGGGGGTGTTACAAAGTTTGGTTAATGATTTAATAATCCAAAGTTTTTAATTTTGCAATTTTTTCACCATTCTTCCACTATTTACATTATGTACCACAATTTAATTTTTTTTATAACATTTTTAAAGTTTAATATTATTTATTTTTAATGGAAATTGAGGTCAAAAGTCAACTCAGGGTGTCAAATGACCACAATGCCCCTATTCCGGTTACATTCCCGATTTTTCGGTAACACCGAGTTTTGTCGTTTTCTCAATTTCTCATTTTTCTTTGTACTAATTAATTAATTTTTTTTTTGATATTTCTAATGTCATTTATACTTCAATAGATGTTTATTTAAGTCTTAAAATATTTTCTAGGGTTTCCCGCGGTCCAAGGCTAATCAACGGTCCACACCACAACTTTCTGGTACAGTCACCCATCGCTATAGTTTTCGGCTCGTTTAACTTTGTTACATTTCATTGCTATTATTTTTCCTTTATTTTTCTTGTTTTTTTCCTTTCTTGTATTTCATTATTTTATGTCTCCTTACTAACATTTAAATGTAGTTCTAGGCATCCTAGCTATCCGGACAAACACTGGTCACTAGAATAGTAGAACACACTACTATGACAAATTGTATGGTTTTTGCTTAAATTTTGCAAAATTTGGTCAATTTTAGGTCACTTTTAGTTCTGATAATTTTAGTACCCGAACTTGTGAAGCTATTTGACTTTCTTATGGTCATTTCTGGGTTTTGGTGTCTTCATAAGAGTTGTAGCTCTATGTCTAATCTATTCATGGTAAAAATTTCAGGTCATTTGGACCTGTTTTGAGTGAGTTATGGTCATCCCAATAACTACTGTTCATATGGTCAAAAATCTGGGTTTGCAGGGTTGCCATTTCGGATTTGGTCATTTTTAAGGTCAGTTTCTAGGCAGAATTTTAGCAATATTTCTCTATGAAAGTTGGCCTATTTGGTGTCTAGTTTCACCTCCCATTGGCCTCATACCAATTGGATTCACAGTTTCGCACTTATAACCTAATTTAGGTACTGCCAACAACACACAACCTGCACAAGACAATCACACTTCCAATATGACATTCCTTCTCCTCCTCATGACTTCATTATTCATTCATAGAACTTCTACAAATACTAAACACAATTCCAGCAAGCATATTGGGCAGAACACTTAAGTACTCAATGCACACAATTCACCATTAAAGTCCAACATTCAATTCCGCCGAAATACAACATACTTCAACACCAATATTTCACATACACATCCATGAAAACTACACATGCTGTCCACTATTTAACACCATCACATTTCATCAATAATTCACATAAACTCACATACAATTTCATAGTATTATAGGCTGCCAAACATGGCAATTTACCAAAGTATCAAGACCCATTTTCAAAACCTTTAATTCAAGAACTAACATGCACATCCTTGGATATTAACTTACTACATCTTCCATTTGAGTTAATCAACCTTAATTTCCATCCATTAGAGGTAAGAAAACTCAAACACTACAAACCTTCATGGCTGCCGAAAATGGCTCAATTCCAATACTCAACCATTCATCAAATTTTCTTCACCAAACAACATCCCTTAACTCAAGCATCACTTTTACTAAAGGAAGGAAGAGAATTGGACACTTACTTATTTTTTTAGCTTGCTCAAACCTCTCTAAACTTCCTTCTTTTTACTCCAAGTATGCTGCCCAAGGTGTGTAGACAAGGTTTAGTAAAGGAACTTAGTGAAAAAGATGACTTGATCAAGATTGCATGGAGGTCCTTCCATGGCCGGCAATGGTGATTTGGAATGGAGTTTGAATTCGGTAAGGAGAAGACTTGAGGAAGAAATGGTGTTGCAGAATGTTAGTGGGACAATTTTGGTTTTTTTTTAATGCTTTAGATACTCCTTAGTGGTCCACTAAGTTATTAGAAAATTTAAACTAATGTTAAGCTTTCATTTATTCAACATTATACCCCATATTTTGCCTTATTTATACAACACCTAAAATTTCATTTCTCATGGCATTTTCAAAATTTAATATTATTTATTTTTAATGGACATTTAGGTCAAAAGTCAACTCGGGGTGTCAAATGACCACAATGCCCCTATTCGGGTTGCATTCCCAATTTTTCGGTAACACCGAGTTTTATCGTTTTCTCAATTTCTCTTTTTTTTTTGTACAAATTAATTAATTTTTCTTTGATATTTCTAATGACATTTATACTTCAATATATGTTTAATTAAGTCTTAAAATATTTTCCAGGGTTCCCCGCGGTCCTAAGCTAGTCAACGGTCCACGCCGCAACTTCCCTATGCGGTCACCAATCGCTACGGTTTTCGGCTCGTTTAACTTGGTTACATTTTATTGCTATTATTTTTCCTTTGTTTTTCTTGTATTTTCCTTTCTTGTATTTCATTATTTTATGTCTCTTCACTAACATTTAAATGTAGTTCTAGGCATCCTAGCTGTCTGGATAGACACTGGTCCATGGAACAGTAAAACACACTACCAAACATAAGGTCCCTTAGGCAAACCCCACATCAGCAAAGTACGGAGATGGTCTTGGGTTCAAAAAGTAATGAAATATAAAATGGGGTAACAAATCACTAGAGGCGCCTTTTGGTGGAATGGCCTGGAGAGTTGGAAGAACTCCAGGGCTAAGTGTGCTCGCTTGAGAGAAATCCTAGGATGGGTGACCTCCTGGAAAGTTCTCCATTCCACCTATGGGACAAAACTGTGAGGCTTATGGCCAAAGCGGACAATTCCTCTAGTGGTTGGAGCCCGATCATTACAATTGGTATTAGAGCTGCTCGCGTGTCCTCTTGGGCGATGGTGGGGCAAACCTTAGCGAGGACGCTGAGTCCCGAAATGGGGGGAGAAAGGTCCCTTAGGCAAATCCCACATCGGCAAAGCACGGAGATGGTCATGGATTCAAAAAGTAATGATATATAAAATGGGGGAACAAATCACTAGAGGCGCCTTTTGGTGGAATGGCCTGAAGAGTTAGAAGAACCCTAGGGTTAAGCGTGCTCGCTTAAGAGAAATCTTAGGATGGATGACCTCCTGGGAAGTTCTCCATTCCACCTATGGGACAAAACCGTGATGCTTATGGCCAAAGCGGACAATTCCTCTAATGATTGGAGCCCGATCGTTACAGATAGATTTAATCAGAAAAGAGTTTCTGATGAGAAAATTTTTTTAATCAAGAACTGGAATTAAAAGAGAACATAATATTCATAGCCAATGGGGTTTGACATAAACCATGACTCCAGCTCGAATTGGGATTTTATAACAGAGAAATTCTAGTGCATGGTAACATATGATTATAGGTTCATTTAACGTAAACCTTATTAATAATTGGGTGGGCTATGGCATGCTATACTAGGTGTTAACCATTATCTATGAGCTGCATAAAATGATTTAGAGAAATCATTTATGGTAAGAAAGAGTTCTGATGATATTAAGAGTTGATATCATGTATCATTGCCAATTAGTGATGAGCCTAGTAAGTCACACACATACACAAATAATCACCAAATTAAATATGATTTAATTAATTAATTAAAGAGTTTAATTAATTAATTAAATAGGTTTGATTTGCAATTAGATTGCAAAGTCCCTAGCATGGCTTGAAACCAAATCTAGGTTATTAGTTGTATAGTATAAGTTAAATTTATATTTAAAAGTGTTTAAATATGAATTTAATTATGAGAAATTAATTAATAGAGATTAATTAATTTATTTATATTTGATATAAATTGATTAGAAGAAGAGAAATAATTATTTTGGGTTGAGAACTCAAAATTAAGACACAGGGATATTTTGGTCATTTCACAGGGTGACATGTGGCACCATGAGATGGTGACACATGCTCATAGTGCCACATGTCACTACATATAAGCTTGCCATATATCTTTTAATCGTGTAAGATGATCAAAGTCAAGATTAAATATAGGTTTGACACTTGGCACAATGTGATTGGGTCAATTAAACCTAAAGCCAATCAGAAGGTCACATGTGGCAAGGGTTTTAAGTGGTGACCTAGCTATATAAGGGAAAGAATGAAAAAGAAAAATACAATCTGCTCATTCTTACAAAGGTGCCGCCACCCTTGGTTGCCTCTCCCTCTCATCTTCTTCATCTCTTATCAATTCAAAGAGATTTGCCAATAATCTCTTGAATTAAAAATACTAGAAATTATTTCTAATGTCCTGTTTACATCTGTAATCTCTCAAAAGGCAAAACCTGATTTTCTAATTGATTGGAAAAGCTTTAGAAGCTATTCAAGGGGCTGCCATTGGTGATCTTGGTGTGGACAAGCTAGAGGGGCAACATCTGGTGTCCTAGGTTTATCCCAAAGGTGCCAAACACACTACAGTGCATCAAAAAGGTTAGTGCACTTGTTCTTGATCTAATTTAGGGTTCTAATGAATTAATCTGTTAATTCTAAAATCTTAAATGGCAAATATAGATCCAAAAATATATTAAAAGAGCTTTAATATGCGGTTTATCATTAAAATCAAATAGATAAAAATGAATCTTGCATGATGCTTGTGAACTTAGATAAAAAAAATTTGAATTCAATGATCTAAACTTGTGTTTTTCATGCTTCCACTCCCTCAACATATGACAAGTACATGGAGTTTACTCTTGTCAATGCGTTGTCATAATCATATCAGTGCATATAATCTTTAGACCTGAGATAATACAGTTATCTTATATATAGGTGGTTTGAGTTTGATACTACTTTCATACTTGTACTATGTATGGGTATATGAGCATGTGTTGGCTCCTACTAGTTATATATGGAGATGGGTGTTGATCAAGATGGAATCTGTTACCATAAGTAAATGGGGATAAAATCCTATATTCATTTAATTATTCTTGATGTTTCAAGTTCCTAGCCAGGACAGACAGATTTAGTCAAAAAAGAGTTTCTGACAGGAAAATCTAATTAATTAAGAATTGAAATTAAAAGAGAACATAATGTTCATAGCAAATGGGGTTTGACATAAAGCATGACTCCAGCTCGAATTGGGATTTTGTAATAGAGAAATTCTAGTGCATGGTAACATATGATTAAAGGTTCATTTAAGGTATTCCTTATTACTGATTGGGTGGCCATGGCACACTATGCTAGGTGTCAACCATGGTATATGAGATGCCTAAGTTGATTTAGATAAATCATTTATGGTTAGAAAGAGTTCTTATAAGATTAAGAGTTAATATCATATCTCATTGCCAATTAGTGATGAGCCTAGTGAGTCACACACATATACAAGATAATCACTAAGTAAAATGTGATTTAATTGATTAATTAAAGAGTTTAATCAATTAATTAAATAGGTTTGGTTTGCAATGAGATTGCAAAGTCCTTAGTATAGCTTGAAACCAAATCTAGATTATTAGATGTATAGTATAAGTTAAATTTATATTTAAAGTAGTTAAATATGAATTTAATTGTGAGAAATTAATTAATGGAGATTAATTAATTAATTTATATTTGATATAAATTGATTAGAAGAGGAGAAATAATGATTTTGGGTTGAGAACTCAAAATTACAACATAAGGGTAATTTGGTCATTTTACATGATAACATATGGCACCATGAGATGGTACCACATGGCATCATATAAGTTTGCCATTTGTCTTCCTATCATGCAAGGTGATCAAAGTCAAGATTAAGTCTAGCTTTGACACTTGGCTTAATGTGATTAAGTCAATTAAAAATAAGATGCAATGTGGTGATGACATGCGGCAAAGGGTTTAAGTGATTACTTGACCTAATTATAAAAGGGAAAAGAAAGAAGAATAAAGCATAACACTCTCTCTTCCTCAAGGTGGCGGCACACTTTTCCCTCTTCTCCTCTTCTTGCTTTCTCATCAATTCAAAGAGAATCACTCCATTCCCTTTTTAATTAAAATTGCTAGAAATTATTTGTAGTGTCATATACACACATATAATCTCTCTAAAAGCAAAAACCCAAATTATAATTGGTTGGCAAGGCTTGAGAAGCTAATTTGGGGGCTGCCCATTGGTGATCTTGGTGTGGACAAGCTAGAGGGACAACACTTGGGGTCCTAGGTGCTTCCTAAATGTGTCAATTGCATCCATAGTGCATCAAAAAGATTAAGTGCTCGAACTCCTCTTTTAAACTAGGGTTTAATTGAATTAATTTGTTAATTCACAATCTTGAATGGCAAACATAGATCCTAATACATATTAAAAGTGTTTTAATATGCAATTGAGCATTGAAATTAATTAGGCACATAAGAGATATGGCATGATACATGAAACCCTAGAAGAAAATTTTTTAAATTCAATGCTCCAATGAACTAATCACCATGCTTCCGCTCTTTCAATTTTTGGGCAAGCTTTCTTCATGAAATTTCTAGCATTATGTCTAGGGTTTAATCTCTAATTGGCCTCACATCAATTAGAGTTATGTAACTCTACTTATAGCCATTCAAACCTATTGGACTCAAGGGTCCAGAATCTATCTCAACACACAACATCACACCCATTCAATAGTTTGGTCATCTCATCAATTCATATCAACAATTGGGTGCCAAATTAACTTAATTTAGGCATAATTATATCAATTAGAACACAACAATCAAAATTCCCAAATTTAGTAAACCCTAAATCAATTTGGTACAACTTCAAAATCCAAGGGATTTGATAGCACTAACCTTGTCTTCAAGCTCTACTTAGCTTCAAACAACCTTCAATCCAACCAAACTTCACTCCCCCCTATGGAACCCTCCTTGGCTAAAATTCTTGATTTCTAAACTCTCAATTTCTTTTGGTTTTCTTGAGTGCTCTCTTCAATTCAAGGCTAAGTTTAGTGGTTTCTATTGATTTCCTAAAGAAATCATGTGTGAAACCTAGAGTCACATCGAACTCATTGTCATTTCCCAGTGAGGTCACCCATCACAGGGACTTGTGCTCATTTAACCGATTCCTACTTCACTCCTTTATTTTTTTACACCCTTAATTGATCTTTATTTGATTTAATTATGATTCTTTACTCTGATTTAAATGTGGTTCTATATATTCTAGATGTTCGAACAGACCTTAGTCACCGGAACAGTAAAACGTACAGAACTGTCTACAGTAAGGATGTTACAATTCTTTTATGTGTGTGTGTGCATGTTTATTAATTTATATGAGATATACATGAAAATGGTTAATGTGCAAAATGAGACCTAATAGTAACTATGTTGGCCAAGAAATCTTTCAATTAAATGATTAAGTTGATAATAGTATAATTTTGGAAATTGCATCATGGCTCTCCAAGGCAATCACTTAGGAAGTTTTACATTGTCATAACGCCATTAGTTCAAATTTTATGGTTAAGATTCATGATTCAAAGTTGCTTTCTGTGAAAATCTCTTATTTCACATCACTCAACGTGTTTACCATAGCAAATATGCAACTAAAGATCTTGTCCGCGAGAAATAGTAATTTTTTGGACACTAGCTATTTATTTTTATTAAAACATAGCAGTCTCAAAAATAGAATTTCCTACTTAGACAGCAGTCCTGTAAAAATTTATTTCTCTAATTGAAGCCATTTAAAAATTTACAAATTCTAACCATAATTTCTTGATTCATACATGCATATCATATTCAACGATCAATGGTAGCAAATGTCCTAAGCTCATGAGTCGATATAATTTGTAAATTCTTCCTTACTCGTACTCAACAGAAAATTGTAGGTATTGCCCGTAGTTAATCCCATTCAAATCTCTATTAATTAATTATTTCCAACCATAGTTCATAAAAATTTCATACTTAAGACCCAAGGCTCATAAAACCTTCCGGCCCAACCCTTATCATCATGAGAATTCCCATATTTAATAACCCATCACAATTTATTCACTTTCACTTCATTTGAGACCATTATCAACCTACTTTATTCTCACCCAATCACCTAGATCCAAAGTTATTATATTATTTGAAAACACATTTATATGATGCACATATGCATGACCTAATTTCACAAACATAAATAAATATATAACCCATTAATTAAACAATTTAACACACCCAATATGGTTCACCGAGAGGACCAAGCATTTAATACAATTCATTCAACCAAATATATAAAAGTTGAAAACTATCTTGGTCTCAATCCAATTAATTATATCATTATTCTCCAACCCATAATTAATTACTCTTCCTTTCTACAACAGACACATATGTAGAAATTTCTTAATCATTCCAAATCATAATCACATTCCCCAACCATTTGACTAAGCATCTTTATACTCTAAAACTCAAGATTTCTTGAACAATCACATACATTCATACAATCCCACAGGTCTCCCCGCCAATAGACAAATTTTGGCTCAAGTTCTTCATTCTTCCCTTGTCGATAGGTCGTCTTTTTTTTCTTTTTTTTTTTTTCAAACAAGTCCACCCTTTTGGAATGGTGAAATGAACGAAAGATGAGTGGCGATTGATAGAAAATTTGAGAAGAGTTGAAGCATGTGATATTCTCCCCAACCGCATAATAAAAGAGGAGTAAGAAGGGGAAGTATTCCTTCTCTTTTCCCCTTTCGGCTTCCTTCTCCCTTTCTTCCAAAAAATATCTAAACTTGTGAAGATAAAAAGGTCGTGTGCCTTCATTACGATGGTGAAGGAAACTATTTCATAAAGACTTCACGATACATAATTCAAATCTTTGTCCGAAAACCTTTTTTGTTTTTTTTTTTTTGTTCTATATTTACTAGTAACTCCTAACATCAATGGAATAAAAAAGGCAGGATTTAACCGTATCCATTAGTAATTGATCACTTTAGATCTATCACCCGGTCTTAACACAAATAATTCAGCAGAGACAATGTTACAGAAAATTCCAGGATGTTAAATGTTTCTAGTCCTGGGGTTTTCTGTGACTAGGCCTTGGGCTTAATTTTCTTTGGGCGAGTCTGTTTTTTTTTGTTAGAAGAGCTCCATTTGCCAGTTGAGCTCTGTACATGCATCTTTTCTTCAATCTGAATTCTCTTCTCAATTAAAAAAATAAAAAAGGTCAGATAAAAAAAAACTATTGATATACATTTAAAATAAGGTTTAAATATGAATCACCATGCTTTACCAATTGCCCATGGCTTGTATAACAAAACTCGCAAGTTTTCTCTGCAATATAATTTTCTGATTTCAAACAGCAAGGGCTAACAACCAACCAAACAAAGCAGCAACTCTAAATCTATTACAAAATAGTTTAATTAATCCTTGAACTGTTCCTCCTTCCCCACCACTTCTTTTTCACCCTGTCAAGAGCACCTTCTTCATTTCCAAGTTTATTCAAAATCACCTTTGTTTCTCTTAATCTCGCTCCATAATCCTTCTTCCAAGATTCAAACATCTGCTTCAACCTTCGGAGCTCTCGGTCTGGATTCAAACTTGCTTCTACCTGACCCGATTTTACCTCCACCAAGAACTTGGCATCATCACCAAACACTTGAGTCCTCTGCTCAAATTCTTCAGCCAACCTGCTTATAACACTCAAGCCTGCACTCATTGGTCTTGCACTATGACCATTAGTTTCTTGACCCCTGTAGTTACTTCCTGTATCCCAGCTGAAGTCCCTTTCATCGCTTGCATTGACAGATGCATCTGAATTTCTCTCAGAATCATCAATTGCAAGGCTCTTCTTTGCAATGGAGAGACTGGATTGCAGAGATCTCATCTGTTTCTGCCACACTTCTTCCATGGACTTCATTTTCAACTCATATTCAGACCAACGGCTCTCATATTGTTGGAGGCGTTGGTGGAGGATGTCATTCTCCTCTTCTTTCTCTCGAAAAGCAGCCTCAGCTTTCAGAATTCGTCGCTGTAATTCAGCAAGAAATGATGCTTTCACCAGCACCTCATCCGACTCATTCCCCTGTTAGCATGCCACATTTGTTTGAAATCTTCTATGGAAGAATATGAACAACAAAAACAAAGCAAACTAAAAAAAATAGGCCAAAATTTTAACAATATTAGATAATCTCCCAATTGAGCAATAAAACTCAGACTTTGGACAACAACAAAAGAGGTAGAAAATGAAGAAAATAAATAATCACAAAAAAGTGTTTTTACTGCTCTTATCTGTATGATCCTTGGAACTGGTTCCTTATCAATATAGTCCAAAATTGAACTCTTCGGTTTAGTGAAAAAAGCACAATTCTTCAAATAAGGAATTCAAAATGAGCTGAACACTAATTTCTTTTAACATGGGACCCACATCAAATGTAAAATGATGAAAGTAACTCAACTCAACTCAACTAAGCATTTATCCAAAAAATTTGGGGTCAGCTATATGGATTCGCTTTCTCCACTCTATTCGATTTTGGGTTAAATCCTCAGAAATGTATAATGCTTCTAGGTCATATTGTACTACTCTCCTCCAAGTCAATTTAGGTCTACCCCTTTTTTTCTTTCTATCCTCTAACCTAATATGCTCTACTTGTCTAACTGGAGCCTCTGTATGTCTACACTTCACATGACCAAACCACCTCAATATCCCTTCTCTCAACTTATCTTCAATTGGCACCACTCCTACCTTTTCCCTAATACTCTCATTACAGACTTTATCTAGTCTAGTATGGCCACTCATCCACCTTAACATTCTTGTTATGGAAAGTCAATCACTATGTTATGGAAGTCAATCACTATATTATTTCTCTGTATATTTTGTATTCTGTATTCCTATTTAGGATTTCTTATTTAGGATTTCTTCCTAATTAGTAGAACACAATTATAGGAATCAATTGTATATATATACCCATGTACAGATTAATTGAAATCAATGAGAATCATCTCTTTCTACATGGTATCAGAGCAGGTCATCAATCTAGGGTGACTATTTGTTTTTACTACCCAGCTCAGGAGAGACCTTGGCCGCCGACCGGCCTTTTCAACCCCGATCAACATCGCCGGCATCGTCTCAACCCCCTCATTCCACCACTGTGTGCTGTTGTCTGATCCAGTATAACCATTAAAGGACTTCTGAGGTTTGGCTCTCAGATCCTATTTTGATATTTGCTTGATTAGTGATTTTGGGTTATTTTGCTGCTATAAGTACTTTGGATTAGCGTTTCGGTTAGTTTTCTTTGTCTCAACAAATGGCAGACAATAAGAATGTTATTTCTGATGTGATTCCGGTGATGACTAAGATCACGGAACACAAACTTAATGGTTCGAATTACCTGAAATGGAGTAAGACTGTTAGGGTCTATTTGCGTAGCATTGATAAGGATGATCACCTTACTAAAGATCCACCAACTGATGATACACGACAAATTTGGCTAAGGGAGGATGCTCGGTTGTTTTTGTAGCTTCGAAACTCGATTCATAGTGAGGTAATTAGTTTAATTAATCACTGTGAATTTGTTAAAGAATTGATGGATTACTTAGATTTTCTGTATTATGGTAAAGGGAATATCTCCCGTATTTATGATGTTTGTAAGGCATTCTACCGTGCTGAGAAAGAGGATAAGTCTCTCACGGCTTATTTTATGGATTTTAAACGGGTATATGAAGAACTTAATCTATTGTTGCCTTTTAGTCCTAATGTGAAAGTTCAGCAGGCCCAACGGGAGCAACTGGCTGTTATGAGTTTCCTTGCAGACCTTCCTTTAGAGTATGAGACTGCTAAATCTCAGATCCTCTCCAGTTCTGAGATTTCCTCTTTGCATGAAACGTTCACACGGGTCCTTCATACAGAGAGTACTCAATCTTCACAGCCTGCCAGTAGTGCTCTTATTAGCCGTAATCCAAATGGACAACAAGGTAATAGAAGAGGAAGTAGAGGAGGAATTACAGGCAACAGAAGTAATCAGCGTAATGGAGAGGCTAGTTCTAATCAGGACTCAAGAGGAGTCATTTGTTATTATTGCCATGAGTCTGGCCATACAAAATATAATTGTCCGCAACTTCAGAGAAAAAATCAGCGATCACAGATGGCAAATATGGCAGTAGAGAATTCTACAGTATCTTCCTCTGAGAAAACTATTTTGGTGCACAATTTTCCCAGTATCAGGCATCTCTAAAGCCTACCAGTTCCCCTGTCACTGCGATCGCTGAGTCAGGTAAATCCACTACATGCCTTGTGTCTTCTTCATCCAAATGGGTTATTGATTCTGGTGCGACAGATCACATGACAGATAATTCTAGTCTTCTATCTGCTTTTCAGTCTAATCTCACTTCCTCTACTGTTACTTTAGCTGATGGTTCTACTTCTTGTGTCATGGGTTCTGGAACTGCGAACCCGACTTCGTCAATTTCTTTGTCTTCTGTTTTGTGTCTACCAAAATTCTCTTTTAATCTACTTTCTGTTAGTAAACTTACTCATACCTTAAATTGTTCTGTTTCCTTTTTTCCTGACCAGTGTTTGTTTCAGGATCTTACGACGAAGCAGATTATTGGTAGAGGACGCGAGTCAGGTGGTCTCTACATTCTGGAAAATCATGTACCGCGGTCGCTTGTTTGCTCCAGTACCTTAACACCTCTTGAAGCTCATTGTAGATTGGGTCATCCTTCGTCTACCATGAAGAAGCTGTGTCCTCAATTTCAGTCTTTATCAGTACTAGAATGTGAGTCGTGTCAGTTTGCAAAACATCATCGTTTGCCTTCTGTGTCTAGAGTCGATAAACGGGCTTCATCTCCTTTTGAATTAGTTCATTCTGATGTTTGGGGTCCTTGTTCTGTTACATCTAAAACTGGATTTCGTTATTTTGTTACTTTTGTTGATGATTACTCTCGTGTTACCTGGTTATATTTAATGAAGAATCGTTCTGAGTTGTTTTCTATCTTTTGTACCTTTTGTAATGAAATCAAAACTCAATTTAATATTTCTGTGCGCATATTAAGAAGTGACAATGCCAAAGAATCCTTTTCAGCACAATTTCAGCCTTATATAACACAAAATGGCATTCTTCATCAGTCTTCCTGTGTGGATACCCCATCCCAAAATGGCATGGCCGAAAGAAAAAATCGCCATCTTCTTGAGGTAACTCGTGCTCTTCTTTTTCAGATGAAAGTACCTAAACACTTTTGGAAGGATGCAGTTTCTGCGACATGTTTTTTAATCAATCGTATGCCGTCTTCTGTCCTTAATGGGGATATTCCTTATACTACTTTATTTCCTACAAAATCTTTGTTCCCTATTGAACCCCGTATTTTTTGTTGTACCTGTTTTGTGCGTGATGTTCATCCACAGGTTACTAAATTGGATCCAAAATCTCTCAAATGTGTCTTCCTTGGTACTCCCGGCTCCAAAAAGGGTACCGTTGTTTCTCTCCTACTCTTAATCGTTATCTTGTTTCTGCAGATGTCACATTTTTTGAGTCCACTCCATTTTTTCCTCCATCATCTGTGTATGAGAGTCAGGGGGAGGAGGATGATCTCTTAATATATATTGTCCAATCAATGTCTAGTCCTCTCCCACAGGCTGTTTCTTCTGTCTCTCGACCTCCCGTTGTTCATGTTTATTCCAGGAGATTGGAGATTCCCGACTCAGATCCTCCACCAGCTACTTCGTTGGGAGATCCTGTACCTCATACTGATCATGATTCTGATCTAGACTTACCCATTGCTCTTCGTAAAGGTAAACGTTCATGTACTTACCCTATCTCTTCTTTTGTTTCTTATAATCAATTGTCTTCTTGTTCTCGGTGTTTTGTTACTTCTTTAGACTCTGTTCCTATCCCTAATACTGTTGATGAGGCCTTTGTCTCATCATCCCGGTAGTGTGATGCTATGAAAGAGGAAATGGAGGCTTTAGATGCTAATGGTACATGGGAATTATTGCCTTTGCCCACTGGTAAGAAAGCTATTGGTTGCAAATGGGTATATACAGTAAAGGTAAATCCTGATGGTTCTGTAGCTAGGTTAAAAGCATGCCTTATAGCAAAAGGATATGCTCAGACATATGGGGTTGATTACTCTGATACTTTTTCTCCTGTAGCTAAACTTACTTCTATTCGCTTGTTTATCTCTTTAGCAGCTACATATGATTGGCCCCTGCATCAATTGGATATCAAGAATGCTTTCCTTCATGGTGATCTTCAGGAGGAGGTGTATATGGAGCAACCACCTGGGTTTGTTGCTCAGGGGGAGTTGGGTAAAGTTTGTAGGCTTCGGAAATCTCTTTATGGCTTGAAACAAAGTCCTAGGGCATGGTTTGAGAGATTCAGTGAAGCAGTACAGGAATTTGGTATGCAAAAGAGTAAGTGTGATCACTCAGTATTTTATAGGCAATCTGAGGCTAGTCCAATTCTCTTGGTAGTCTATGTGGATGACATTGTCATCACTGGGAGTGACTCTGCAGGTATTTCATCTCTTAAAACCTTCCTCCAAACTCAGTTTCAGACCAAAGACTTGGGATTGTTAAAGTATTTCTTGGGTATCGAAGTTATGAGAAGTAAGAAGGGTATTTTCTTGTCTCAAAGAAAATATGTCCTCGATCTATTGATAGAGACAGGAAAATTAGGTGCTAAGCCTTGTAGCGCACCAATGACTCCAACTTTACAATTTAACGTTAGCAGGGGATAGTGAGTTGTTTGAAGATCCAGAGAGATATAGGAGATTGGTAGGAAAATTGAACTACCTTACAGTCACTCGTCCTGACATTGCTTATGCCGTTAGTGTGGTAAGTCAGTTTATGTCTTCCCCAACTGTTGCTCATTGGAAAGCCTTGGAACAAATCTTGTGTTATCCAAGGCGCTCCAGAAGAGGTTTGCTATAAGGTAAACATGGCCATTTGAATGTAGAATGTTTTTGAGATCTTGGTAGAATTGGATCTAAGGTTGACAGGAAGTCAACTACTGGATATTGCGTTTTTATTGGAGGAAATTTGGTGTCTTGGAGAAGCCAGAAGCAGAGTATAGTTTCTCGATCTAGTGCTGAATCCGAATACAGAGCCATGGCACAATCAGTATGTGAGGTAATGTGGATACTTCAATTACTAGATGAGACAGGTTTTAAGACCTTCCTGCCTGCGAAATTGTGGTGTGATAATCAAGCTGCTCTTCATATTGCTTCTAATCCGGTGTTTCATGAGCGGACCAAACATATTGAGATTGATTGTCACTTTATTCGTGAAAAGATTCAACAACAGATCATCTCAATAGGACACATCAAAACTGGAGAGCAGTTAGGAGATATTTTCACAAAAGCTCTGAATGGAGCTAGGATTGACTACATTTGTAACAAGTTGGGCATGATTAACATCTATGCTCCAACTTGAGGGGGAGTGTTATGGAAAGTCAATCACTATGTTATGGAAAGTCAATCACTATATTATTTCTCTGTATATTTTGTATTCTGTATTCCTATTTAGGATTTCTTATTTAGGATTTCTTCCTAATTAGTAGAACACAATTATAGGAATCAATTGTATATATATACCCATGTACAGATTAATTGAAATCAATGAGAATCATCTCTTTCTACAATTCTCATCTCTGCAACTCTTATCTTAGATGCATACGACTCTTTTAGTGCCCAACACTCACTACCATATAACATAGCCGGTCGTATGACTGTACGGTAAAATTTTCCTTTCAACTTATTGGGAATCTTACGATTACATAAAACTCCCGTGGCACGTCTCCACTTCAACCATCCAGCTTTAATCCTATGACTAACATCCTCCTCACATCCCCCATCTACTTGAAAGACTGAGCCTAGATATTTAAAGTGATTACTTTGGGACAGTACTACTCCATTCAAACTAACTCCTTCCCTATCACCAGTTTGGCACTGAACTTGCAATGCATGTATTCTGTCTTCGTTCTACTTAACTTAAAACCCTTTGACTCTAGAGTACTTCTCCAAAGTTCTAGCTTTCTATTGACTCCTTCTCGTGTCTCATCTATCAGAACAATATCATTCGCAAACATCATGCACCAAGGAATACTCTCTTGTATATGTTTCGTCAGTTCATCTAAAACTAATGTAAAAAGGCAAGGGCTTATGGCTGATCCTTGGTGTAATCCAATTGAGATCGGAAAATCTCGTGTCCCCTCCCACTATGCGCACAATAGTAGTTGCTCCTTCATACATATCTTTCAATACTTGTATGTACATAATAAATACCCTCTTTTGTTCTAACACATTCCATAAGACCTCTCTTGGAACACTATCATAAGCCTTCTCCAAATCAATAAAAACAATGTGTAGATCTTTCTTCACATCTCTATATTTCTCCATCAAGCTTCTAATGAGAAAGACCGCTTCCATAATTGAACGACTAGGCATGAAACCAAATTGATTGAGAGAGATAAAAGTATCATGACGTAGTCGATGCTCCACAACTCTCTCCCACAACTTCATAGTATGGCTCATGAGTTTAATTCCCCTATAGTTTGAGCAACTCTGTATGTCTCCCTTATTTTTAAAAATAGGTACTAAAATACTCTTCCTCCATTCATCAGGCATTTTCTTTGAGTTTAGAATCCTATTAAATAATTTAGTTAACCATGCCACTCCCATATCTCCCAAATACTTCCACACTTCAATTGGTATTTCATCGGGTCCACAGGCTTTACCCACTTTCATTCTCTTAAGTGCTTCCTTTACTTCTAAAGATTTAATCCTTCTAATATAATTCACATTCTTTTCTATTGTTCTATAATCTATATTCACGCTATTACCTTTTGACTATTATTAAAGAGATCATTAAAAATAATTTCTCCATCTTTCTTTAATGTCCTCATCATTCACCAACACTTTTCCTTCTTTATCCTTAATGCACCTAACTTGATTGAGATCTTGACATTTCCTTTCTCTCCTCCTTGCTAATCTATAAATATCTTTCTCCCCTTCTTTAGTTCCAAGTTTCTCATATAACTTTTCAAAAGCCTGTGCTCTTGTTTGACTAACTGCCTTTTTTGCCTCATTCTTTGCTATCTTGTACTGTTCATATGCCTCATTATTATCACATTTAGGTAATTTCTTATAATATTCCCTTTTTCTCTTCACTGCCTTTTGTAATTCCTCATTCCACCACCATCTCTCTTTTGAGGGTGGTCCATATCCTTTAGACTCTCCAAGTACTTTTCTAGCTACTTCTTTAATCTTTGATGCCATCTGTGTCCACATATCATTGGCCTCCATATCTAGCTTCCATACTTTGGACTCGAGAAGCTCATTTTTAAACTTCACTTGTTTTACTCCTTTGAACTCTCACCACTTTGTTCGAGCTACACTATTTCTTCTGACCTTACTTGAATTGTTTCTAAACTTGACATCCAAGATCACCAACCGATGTTGACTTGTTAAAGCCTCTACTGGAATGACCTTGCAATTCTTGCATAGAGCTCTATTTGTCTTCCTGGTTAAGAGGAAGTCAATTTGGCTTCTATGTTGCCCACTTTTGAAAGTCACTAAATGTGACTCTTTTTATAAAGCAGGTATTTGCTAGTATTAGGTCGTATGCCATAGCAAAATCCAGGATGTTTTTTCCCTCCTCATTTCGACTGCCAAAACCAAAACCTCCATGAACATTCTCATAACCTTGTCTATCACTTCTTATATGTCCATTCAAATCTCCAGCAATGAAAACATTCTCTTCATTCGATATGCTTTGCATTAAATCATCCATATCTTCCCAAAACCTTTGCTTACTCTCACTGTCTAGTCCTATTTGTGGGGCATAAGCACTAACTATATTTATTGTTTCTCCTTCTAGTACTAGCTTTACTAGTATAACTCTATCTCCTATTCTTTTCACAGCTATTACTGCGTCTTTCAATGTCCTATCTATGATTATGCCCACTCCGTTTTTGTTTCTCTCCTTTCCGGTAAACCACAGTTTGTACCATGAATTACCCACTTCCTTACTTTTCTCTCCTACCCATTTAGTCTCCTGAATGCAAGCAATATTCACCCTTCTCCTTTCCAAGGTATCCACAAACTCCATTAATTTTTCTATAAGTGATCCAACATTCCAAGTGATGGATTAAATGGACACAATATGATTTAAAACAAGTGCCTTGAAAGAAGAACGACATCACAAAGACAATTTTAATGAAAATCACCCAGAGAAAAATATAAATGGTGAGGAAACAAAACCTGAAGCCTACCGGCAAATGCTTCACAACTAAAAAGTTCAAATTATGATAATTGTGCATAATTGTGTGTGGATATATATTTGCTTAATAAAAATTTCAATATTTCAAAATAAAAGAAAAATAACATTTAAAGTTTAAAAAGAAAAAGATATTAAGTAGCCAAAAACATCAAATGGACATTAATTTAAACATAAAAGGAAGTATGAACAAAATTGCCAGTAAATAAGTTATGAAGTAAACCCAGAATACAAATAAATACCTTTGTGCCCCCAGCTGTCAATAATCCTATATTGCCTGAACATCTTCTAACCAACAATCCACGAACAACTGCATGATAGCAAAGGAAAATCATGAATAATTTCCAGTAAACAAATCGTATATTTTAGTGACATTAAGTTGGCAGTGGCTCAAAATCTAAACCAAACCTGCCTAGTTTTAACTGGTTCTTTATTTGGTCCTCCAAACGCTATTTGCCTCAACTTCATATCATTTCCACACATAATGCATATCCTACTATTTCCTGAATTTCTTTTCATATAAATAAAATGTAGAGGCTATGGACTGAAACCCACTAGACTACAACATTTGGAATCCCAACCTAGAAAATTGTCTTACTATTCTCGTATATCAGGAAGAAGATTGAAATGTACCTGATTGTATTATAATCGACGCCGCATGGATTTCCTTGTATCTTTTCATAGACAGAGTGCTTTTTATTTGCCTTTGCATAACAACAGCAGCTCTATGTCTCTGTAGCAAGACCGCATATTCCATTCTGATTTTCTCTCCCCGAACAACTGTACATTAATAAAAGAGTCATCACAAAATTTTTCATAATATGTTGTCTCCTTATAGAAAAGCATAATGATTATTCAAAACAAATTATAAGTTCAAATTACAAAGGAAAGTACATGACTGAAGAGTGGCAATTCCTCTCCTAAGCTCACTAAGGTAACGGCGAGCTTGGTGCCCTCTGAAACAGCTTTGAACACGTAAAATACTATGAAGGGTACGGTTCCTTGTATCTTCAAGCACACCAATCTGCATAGATTTGCTTGACACGCATTTATGAATAAATAATAAAGTAAATCCACAGGACAAGTATTCAAAATACACTTAGGTTTTGTTTGTTCACAGAATGGCACACGGAATAAGATGGGAATAGAATAGCTACTCAACATGGAATAGATATTTGGTTGAAATTTTAAATAATATAACCTTTTTTACAATTTTAGCATTTTTATTAAACTTTAAAATATGCAATAATTATTATATAGAATAAATATTTTTTTTTGAGATTAGTGTGATATAAATTCAATATGCAAGTGAACCAAATGGAATGGAATAGGTCTAACCCAAAAAAAAAATAAAAAAATGAAAAAACAAACTTTTCATGTTTTTCAACTTCACCAGAATCTTTTTAATTTGGATAATTTTACCCAAGTTTGCAAAATTAGTTTCAATTCTAACCGATTGACCACCCAACAACAATAATTAAGCCTTAATCCCAAACTAGATGGTTTGGCACCCAAGTGCTGTTGAGATACTTGCCAGATTTGTAGTGATTATAGACCAGATTTGCAGTGATTATGTGCATAATCAGGATTAGAATCTTGTACAATAATTATGGCTAAGGGCTGTAATCTTTATTTCTTCCTCTTTAGTTTTTTGTACACAAGTATATCTACCCCAATCAGCTTCAAGAGAATAATCAAGCTCTACAATTCTCCAATTATCTTTTCTTCCTTTTTTTTTTGTTCTTCTCTTCTTCTTCAATATGGTATCAGAGCCTTAAAAAAGGAAAAAGGCTTGCTCTTCTTTCTTGTGCTCAGTCCCTAGAAGAAACAGAAACTGTTATTCAAGTGTATCAAGTTCTTGGAAGCAGTGAGCCTCACTGCCCCTCTAGAAGGTCTTGCCATCCCCCGATGGGCCTTCCACCCGATCAGCCTTCCACCAGAGTTTCATTGCTGGAATACCTGCCGGTGACTCACGCGCCGTCACAATTTCTCTAAGCTCACTACACGTGCCGATGCGTGACAACTGCTCCAACCACCTTTCTCGCCAGAATCAACTCCGGCCACCTCACCAGAAGCCAGCGACTCATCCCTTTTTTTATCTCTGTGGTCTATTCAACATGTCTGACAAAGCAGAGTCATCAAACACAAGTGCATTCAAACCTTTCTTCTCTTCTATTTCTAGCTCTCCAACTATAACAACTATTAAGTTACAAGAAAGCAGTAATTGTGTCTTGGGCAGTTGGGCTGCATCAGTAGAGTTATGGTTCATAGGGCAGGGATATGATGACCATCTAAGTAAAAATGCCACTGATATTGCTCTAACAGAACAAACAAGTTGGAATAAAATTGATGCTCAATTATGTAGTCCCTTATGGCACTCATTAGACCCTAAATTACTCACTCTTTTTCAATCCTGTAAAACCTGTTGCAAGGTTTGGACTAAGGCCAAAACATTATATAATGTGAAAAAAAAATATAAGGTTGTGGCAGATATAGGTCATGTACAACAAAATCATTAGGATATGATTAGTTATTTGGGACAGGTTGAAATACTGAAAAATAAATTTAATTCTCTCATGCCCTTTACTGATAGCGTTACTAAACAACAGCAAGACAAATTTTTTATGGTTTTGGCATTGATTGGACTTCATTCTGATCTTGGTTCTGTGAGAGACCAAATATTGACTAGTTCAGTTATTCCTACTTTGGAGTATGTATCTGCTAGACTTCTTTGCATCTCTAAGTAAGAATAACCCAATAGAAATTGAATCTTCAGTATTGGCAGTACAACATGAAAATCAACAAGGACAGGGAGGCTATCGAAAAGGCAAAGGGAGGAGACCTCATTGCACCTACTGTGATAAAGGTGGTCACACTCGTGATACCTGTCAGGCACTCCATAGTCGACCACCATATGCCAATCAGTCTAACAATGGTGTTCAATCAACTGCACATATAGTCCAATCTAGTGGTGATGGTTTGCTTTCATTACCTGATGCAAAGGATGGTGCAACTAATTCAGTCACCTTAACTGGAGCAGACTATGAGAAATATCTACAATATCAAACAGCTAAACAACAGCCTCCTTCAGCCAACATCACTCACTCCGGTAATTCCTTTGCTTATCTAATCAAGTCTTCTTCCACTAGTCCATGGATCCTAGACTCCGGTGCCTCTAATCATATATCTGGTAATAACAATCTTTTCTCCACTCTTGTTTCTCCTTCCATAGTACCCAAAGTCACCTTAGCTAATGGCTCACAAACAGTAATTAAAGGAACAGGAGAAGTATATCTTCTTCCTTCTATTCTCTTAACTACAATTTTATTCACCCCTGAATGTCCATATAACTTAATCTCCATTAGTAAGTTGACTTAAAACCTTAATTGTTCTGTCACATTTACCGCTAACTCTGTTGTTGTGCAGGACCGGAATTCAGGGAAGATGATTGGAGCAGGACACGAGTCACAAGGACTATACCATCTCTCTACTCAAAATCCTCTAGCTGCTTTTGCTTCCACTACTTCCCCTAAACTTATTCATGGTCGTTTGGGCCATCCAAGTCTTGGCAAGTTATAGAAAATACTTCCTACTTTTTCTACTTTTTCTTTAGAATGTGAATCATGTCAACCTAAGAAACAAACTCGTGCTTCCTTTCCCAAGTGAGTCAATAATAGGGCTACCTCTATGTTTGACATTGTTCATTCAGACACTTGGGGTCCAAGTCGTGTCAGTTCAACTTTGAGATTTCATTATTTTGTTACATTTATTGATGATTATTCTCGTTGCACTTTGTTATTTTAATGAAAAATCATTCTGAATTATTCTCTATCTTTCAAAATTTTTGTGCTAAAATTCGTAATCAGTTTAGTGTTTCAATAAAAGATTTACGTAGTATGCAAGAGAATATCTCTCTTCTCCCTTTACTCATTTCTTATCTTCTCAGGACATTTCTCATCAAACTTCCTGTGCTTATATGCCTTAACAAAATGGGGCCATCGAGCGGAAAAATAAGCATCTGATTGAAGCTGCCTGAACCTTACTCATACACCATAATGTTCCTCTATGTTTTGGGGGGATGCTGTTCTTACTGCTTATTATTTGATTAATAGAATGCCCTCTTCCATTTTGCAGCATCAGAGTCCTCATTCAGTCTTATTTCCAAACCAGAAAACCCATTAATTGACTCTGCCTGTGTTTGGAGGTGTATGTTTTGTTCAATGATCACACTCCTGGCAAAGGAAAACTCCAACCTAAATCAACAAAGTGTGTCTTTTTAGGATATTCTCGTCTTCAAAAAAGATACAAATGCTATGATCCAACTACAAAAAGATATTTTGTCTCAGCAGATTTAACCTTCTTTGAAATGTCTCCTTACTTTTTATCCAACACAACAGATAAAAATTTATTTCCTGATGCCTTCCCAGTTCCTACTATTCCACCACCTCGAGTCAACCTACCTCCTCTCCAAGTCTATTCTCGTCGTCTGCATCCTCCTGCTGATATCCCTAATATTCTTCCATATGATACAGGTATAGAAGCAGTTCCTGGTGATTCATCTCCCGTTCCACCATTACCAACACCGGTCATGCACTCCTATTGCCATTCAAAAAGGTATTAGATCATCTCGTAATCCTCATACAATTTATAATTTGTTGATACTATGCTTTTATCTCCAATGTGTCTAATGTACCTATCCCAAAGACTGTTAGAAAAGCATTAGACCATCCAGGGTGGTGTGTTGCAATGGTTGAGGAGAAGACTACTCTCCATAATAATGGAACTTGGGATTTGGTGCCACTACCATAGGGAAAATCTACCGTTGGATGTAGATAGGTTTATACAGTTAAGGTAGGACCTGATGGCAAAATTGATAGGCTAAAAGTTCGGTTAGTTGCTAAAGGGTACACACAGATATATGGGCTTGATTACAGTGATACCTTCTCTCCAGTAACCAAGATTGAATCTGTTCGTCTTCTCATTTCCTTAGTTGCCATCCAACACTAGACCCTTAGCTAGACATTAAGAATGCTTTCTTACATGGAGAACTAGCCGAAGAAGTATACATGAAGCAACCACCAGGATTTGTTGCTCAAGAAGAGTTTGAATTGGTATATCGTCTTAAACAGTCTTTATATGGTCTTAAAAAGTCTCCGAGAGCATAGTTTGGTCAGTTTAGTGCTGTGGTTAAAAGGTTTGGAATGACTTGGAGTGAAACCGATCATTTAGTATTTTTCCAACATGATGGTCATGGCAAATGCATTTATTTGGTGGTCTATATTGATGATAATGTCATGAGAGGAAATGATCATGATGGAATTTCCCAACTCAAACAGCATTTGTTCAATTACTTTCAGACTAAAGACTTAAGGAAGTTGAAATATATTTTGGGAATAGAAGTGGCATAATCAAAGTCGGGTATTGCTATTTCTCAAAGAAAATATGCTTTGGATATATTGGAGGAGACTGGAATGTTAAACTGTAGACAGGTAGACACTCCCATGGACCCCAAATGTCAAACTTGTTCCTGGACAGGGGGAGCCATTAGAAAATCTTGAAAGATATAAAAGACTAGTTGGTAAACTTAACTATCTTACAATCACATGACCAGACATTTCTTTTGCTATGAGTGTGGTTAGTCAGCTTCTCCAAGCACCATGTAGTAGCCATTGGAATGCAGTTATTTGTATTCTCAGGTAATCAAACGAGTTACAAGACAAGCTTTGTTATATGAAGATAAAGGTCACTCACAAATTGTTGGATATTCAGATGCAGATTGAGCAGGTTTCCCATCAGATAGACGACTTACTTCGGGATATTCTATAATGATTGGCCAAAATTCAGTATCCTAAAAAAATAAAACACGGGATGTAGTTGCCAGGTCAAGTGCAGAAGCTAAATGTGAACTTATCTAGTTGAAGCAACTCCTTTGAGAATTGAAGTATGGGGAGGTTAAAGAAATGAAATTGATATGTGATAATCAAACTGCCCTACATATCGCCTCTAATCCAGTTTTCTATGAAAGAACTAAACATATAGAGGTGGATTGCCACTTTATCAGACAGAAGATCGAGTCTAGATGTATTGTCATCAATTTTGTCAATTCAAATGATCAGTTGGCAAATGTCCTAACTAAATCTCTTAGAGGTCCTAGAATTGAATACATTTGTAGCAAGCTTGAAGCATATGATATGTACGCTCCAGCTTGAGGGGGAATGTTGAGATACTTGCCAGATTTGTAGTGATTATAGACCAGATTTTGTAGTGATTATAGACCAGATTTTGTAGTGATTATGTGCATAATCAGGGTTAGAATCTTGTACAATAATTATGGCTTTAATCAAGGGCTGTAATCTTTATTTTTTCCTTTTTAGTTCCTTGTACACAAGTATATATACCCCAATCAGCTTGAAGGGAATAATCAAGCTCTACGATTCTCCAATTGTCTTCTTTTTTTCTGTTTTTCTCTTCTTCAATAGACCCAAATTGGTCACAATTGAAATAAAATAATATTATTAATCTATATAAAAGAATATCTTTTAATGTTTTACATTTTCTCTCCTCACCTCCTCTCCCAAATTAGTCAAAAAGCGTGCGTTGGTTTCAAAAATAAGTACTAAGTTCGAAAATAGTATTAGTATTTTGTCCAATATATATATATATATATATATATATATATATATATATATATATAATTTAATAACTTTTTATTATTTTCAATTTTGCCTGTTGTGTATAACTAAAATAAAACTACAATAACAACTAAACTAGTTGAAGTCGGCTATATAGATTCTTCTTCTCCATTTAGCTCTTTTGATGTCAATTCTACAGCGATATCCAAAAAATTGTAAATCTTTTGATAATACTTCCTTTCACATCATTTTAGGTCTGCCTATTTACTCTCTCTCTTTCCATCACTAACTTATCACACCTTCGTACTGAGTCATTTGATATTATATGTTGGACATTAGCAAACCAACTTCATCAAAAATTGTCTCCATTGCGTGCACTCTCTAACAAATTTGGTCATTCATAATCTTATTTATTATAATGTTACCAGACAACATTTGAAAATCTACATTCTATCGCCCTTATCTTGTTGGTTTGTTTGTTATGTCTTAGATGCTCAACATTCACTCCCATATAATATAGTTGGCCAAACTACAGTTCTATAGATTACATTCACTTTGTCAGAGATCCTATTGTCACATAGTATGGCCGTCACACTCCTCCATTTTATCCATCTTGTTTTTATCCTAAGCATTACTCTGTTCTTCTAGATGATAAACCTAAATTCTTAAATTGGTTCATTTTGGTACCAAAACACCATCCAACCGAACATCCCCTCCACTCCTACAAAAGCTAAACCCGCAATGCATATATTTTGTCTTACTTCTACTTAGCCTAAACCCTTTCTCTTGAGAGTCCTCCACAACTCCAACTTTTAGTTAACTCCTACACTAGTTTCATCCACTATGACATAAAGATAATCCTTAATGTAAGCCTATTATTGTCAGAAACTTGTTTGTATCCCTTGCTATTGTTCTTACGCTTGTGACTGCCCTCTCATACATTTCCTTAGTGACACTTACATATTTGATGTGAACTCCTTTCTTCTCCATCACCCACCAAAGAACTTCACTCGGAACTCAATAATATCTCTTTTCTAGGTCAATGAATACCATGTAGTGATCCTTCTTTCTCTCCCTATAAATATCCATTAATCTTCTTAATACAAAAATAAACTCATTTGTAAATTTACCAAGCATAAAGCCAAACTAATTCTTTGAAATATTAGTCGTGTCCCTAATTAAGCATTTAATCATTCTTTCCCATAGTTTCATCGTTTAACTCATCAATTTAATGCTATTTATAGTTTGTATAACTTTGGATATTTCTTTTGTTTTTAAAGATAAGAATCAAAGTGTTCTTCCTCCACTTATTTGGCCTCTTTCAAAATTCTAGTATGCCAACGAATTGCTTGGTTAGTCAAGCTACTCCAACCTCCCAAAGGCATTTCCGTACTTCTATAAGGATATCATCTAAGCCACAAGCTCTCCTTATTTTCATATTCTTCATCACCCCTTTAACTTCAACAAATCTGATTCTACGACTATAGTTAAGGATCTTATAAAAGGAAAGTTAAGATTTGTGAAGTCACCCTCATGACAACTGATCAAAGTAGCATGTTCATCTCTCTTTGATATCATTATTTCTAGACAAAACTTGTTGATTATCATTTTTAACGCACTTGACCTAAATTAGATCTTTACCCTCTTTTCCTTCAGCCGTGCTAGCTTGTCCATATCCTTCTGCCCCTCTCGTGTCCCCAACTTTTGATATAAATTGGATAAAGATTTACCATGAACATTACTGTTTTCACTGCTTCTCTCCTTTCCAACTTATATTTCTCAAAAGCCTCTCCATCATTTTTCATTAGTCCTCTACCTTTCTCATTAGTCATCTACCTGTCAATACGCCCAATATACCCACTACTACTTTCTTAATGCAACTTGTCATCACCCTCCATGTGGTATCAACGTTATCATCTAAATTTCATGCACCTTCTATCCATAGTTTCTCCTCGTGCCTTAAATGATCTTTTGGTATTACATATTGGATGAACAACCTAAAAGCATATAGGCAAATATGTGTATAAACATATGAACATACATATGCTTGAGAGAGTGCAAACCATCCTAATTATTCATAGATTATGACCACATAATGTATGTACATGTATCCATGTGCATACACATTTAGATTAATAATTTCACCTGTCCGGTTCGGAAAAACAATTTTGTGTAGCCAACTTGATACATCTCAGGCAATATATTGAACTGGTGAAGAATTGCAACTGAAACACTGAGTGGATCTTGAGATGCAACACTTTCCAGCAGAAGAAAACCATATCTAGATTGTAAAATAAAAATCACATGTCAAACAGCTTTAGCAAAATAAATACAGACCTTTTCGCAAACACTGAAGAAGTATACAAGAATTTCAAAAGCTGTCAGAGATTGTAATAGTAAACTTCTTTACCTTTTGGCGAACTTTTGGTGTGACATTCTAGTAGGAAATCCAGACCTTGATATACGAACAACCTCTAGGACTCCACAACATCGCAACTGCTGCAATACTAGCCCTTGCTCATATGACCTAGGAGACTGAGAGTTGTTGGCCTTGATACAACGTATGAAATGTGGACTGGTATTCTCTAGGCGCTGCATCAATTGAAAAAGTTGACCCTAAACACCAAAATATCTGGTTAGTAAGAGCAATACAACAGACAAAATTTTGGATGTGATCTACCATGTTGCTGAGTTGCATTGACATCTACATCAAAAATACATAGTTATTAAAGGCTCAAGGCGCACTAAGGCACAAAGAGGTCCTGGAGCCTAAGTGCAAGGCACAGGCGCGCACCTGAGGAAGGCAAGGCGCAAAAGTAAAAAATAAAAATAAAAAAAATCCATAAAAGTCAAATAAATGTGATGCTTTTCCTTTTTCTTTTGGCATATATCTTGAAATGGGTGTAGATATAACATTTTTTTAAAAAAAAAGATAACAATAGAGTAGTGTTGAAAATGAAAATATGAGAGGTTTGTGATCTTGGGTGTGCTAATTGGATGACTAGTTATCACCAGTAATACTAATTCCAAAAACTTCCTAGTGCATCAATATAGGATTCTTCTAGATCGACAAATATCAAGGTTAAGTGGTACTGCTTTTTACCAATGAAAGTCCTCACTAAAGGCGGAAATTAAAAAGGCATGAATTTCTAGAACCTTGTGCCTAGAACAAAGGCACACACCTTGGCACATAAGGCGCTAGGGTTCGAGCGTGGTGAACCTTGAGCCTGAGATGCGCCTTTTTAATAACTATGCAAAAACAACAATATTTGTGAGTCAAAATTCAGAGATCCACAGAAAAAAGCAAAATTCTTGACAATCCTTTCCTTCAAAAGCAAGATGAATTTTATTTATATATGCTTCAAGTGCAAGAAGTTGGAGGTTCAACACCTGTCCCAACCCCCCACCCCCCAAAAGTGAGAAAAAAATAAAAATAAAAATAAAAAAATAAAAAACCCATGGATCAAGTCAAACCTTTCATGTGCACAAGATCATGCTCTCATATGCTTAAGGACAAAATGTTGATCCAAAAATATAAAACCTTGAGATAAAGAATAAAATATGCAAAAGCTTTCTTGTAGTTGGATAAAAAATTCCATTACATTGGAGCATAACAAAACAATATCAAATGAATAATAGGGAATAAACCCTTGTCCAGAGGAAATCTTTATTTTTCTTTTTCTTTTTTTTTTTGCTTTTGGGTGCATTGGAAAATTTTTAAAAGGGAGGACAAGGATGCTAAGGTTTGAATCCGAAACTTCTGCACTATGAGGTAGGTACTTAACCACTAGAATAGTAACCTAATGTGGCCCACAAAAAGTCGTAGAAAAAGTGTGTATGGACTACAATGATGGGTTGGGGCAAACACTTGGAAGAAACAAAAAGGTAGTTGCAACAAGCATATTTGTAACTCCCTATATTCTTGAGCACAAATTGCTCACAATTATTATTAGCATGTTGAAACAAAATAAGAAAGCAATGGCCTGATAAGTAAAGAGTAGTGCATTTCACAAAACCAAAATCAGAAGCAACACAGCAATAAATAAATTATACAAAAGACTATCAAGTTTGCAGCAACGCTATTAAAATAGAGATGCAGGGATTCAAACAAGTGTATCCATCATGATTGTGCAATGTAATTTCAAAGTCAGGTTCAGTGAGAAACATTGAACAATATACCTTGAATTTTGTAGCAACACTCAGCTTTTGAGAATCTGCCCCACCAGCTTTATATAAAGGACCAACCACAGGCTTCGCAGACTGAGTAAGCATAGTGGAAGCAAATATCTGAGGAAGATGGCATGAGCATGAAGACAAAAGTTGAATAGAATCCAAGTGTAATAAGTCCCTATTCTTCTCCAAAAATCCAGTTGTATCATATATAACCTAAAAATTGGACAAAGTAGAACTATTATACTATCAGGTAGCTTTAACATAACAAAAATTTTACAGCACCCAAAACTTATCCCTCCCCCACTATACTCCTTTTCTTTAAGAAGGTATGGTATCTAGCAGCCTGGTTGAAGAGTAGATGTCAAATTAAACCCAACACCAAGAGAGATCGAAACACTGAAATGACTCTCAAAACCTTGCTTAATCCAATGATTCTGGACTATTCAATTCATCAAGTTGCATACCTCCCCTGCATAATGGCAAACCTTGAAGGCTTTGCCTCGGTCCCCTCTGAAACATGAATTCCAATGTAAATGCTGCTTCAGCTTGTTGGCAAATGTCAAATCAGTTCCATTTGGAAAAGTGGACTCCTCATCTAACAAAGATAACAACCCCAAAGGTTTCTGCATAAAATGTAGAATAGAAGGCATAGACCACTTCGTCAAAGGCCTCCATATATCACATTAGAACACTCGAATCAACTCAAAAGCTTAAAATATTAGGTGATTAGACCCAAACATCATATAAATCATTTATCCTGTTTATGTTTATTTAATTCAGGATCCCTAATGCCCCCATTATTGAAAGATGACTTAAAATCCTAATCAGCCTTTAAGAGAATGCTTTCTCATTTTGTATGGTAAATATTCCTCAATATGGAGGATTATTTCCTCTATGGTCCTATTTTAGAGTTATTCTTATTTAGTAGAATTCTTATTGAGGTAGGACTAAAATTGGCTAACTTTATAAATAGTAGTGTTATGGAATAGAATATTTGGTTTTGGTCCACAGATGGAAAGGGTAGATGTAGGAGGTTCTCTTGCCCGCATTGAGAAAATCCTCAACATGGTATATTTGATGTTCAAATAGTAAATAACTTAGTGCTGGTTTGGCATTAAGATTGGAGGGTTAAAATTGCTTTTAAAAGAAGAAAAAAAAAAACATCTTATGTGATTTTGAAAAAAAACAATTTGGAGAAAATTGTTTTGTTATTTTAGTTTTTCTTGTAACTATAACTTATCAAACTTAATTTTAAATTATTTTTTAATATTCTCTAACTAGTATATTTAAAAAAGTGTTTTTCTCAATAGCAGCTTCAACAGACTCTTAGTCATATTTGTATGACAATTAGCTAGACAAGCTATTACAATTATTATTAATAGTATTGATCATGTGTAGAAGTGAAAGTACTCTTCAATGTCATTCAGTCGATGGGTATTGGATAGTGATAGGGTTTGGAGCTTATTGATGTACAAGTTTTTATATGATTTAACTGAAAATAATCCTAGGATATAGCCCTGAGTGAGAACAAAGTAAACATAGTGTAGTTTCTTTTGTTCTCTTTATAATTTATGCACACCCGCAATCAAGAAAATAATTTTGATGCCACACACCCATGCCACAAGGTAGGCACTATTAACATGTGTTAAAACTAGATTAGCAAATATGTTAGGCCCTTTTACCAAGTGGCAACAAAAATGTCATAACAAAAATCAATAAAAGCATACAAGGCCAATCAAGCAATTTTGGCACATCAATGAGCCAAAGCATAAGCAATGGAGGACAAGGAGACATGGAAATGGTTGTAGAGTTGGCACAATAACATGCCAAAGAACCGGTCAACCTAAAATCACAAATATATAGCCATACAGATGAAGGCATCAACTTCATATGACACATCTTGCCTGCAGATTGTGACCTTTAAAAACAACATGATTTTGAGTTCCTATTGCACGATCATAAAGTATTGATCCTATAATTTAAAATTGATGGAATTTGTATCTCTTACATCACATCTGAAAGAATATAGCATAAAGAAATAACTACTATAATTTTTATGAGCCATAGAGGATCAGAACATCAATTTTAAAATCACAGCAAGACAGATTTCTACAGGCCTACCATAAGTCATAATATAATAGAAGTATGTTTCTTTTTCCTTAAACACATCAAAAAAATAAATAAATAAAGCATGCATGAGAATTTCCAGCAGCAAGCACTGTACCTTTTCAAAGAGATTGAGACAGTCTTGGTTGTCTTCAAAATCAACTTTTGCCCAGTCAATTCCATCCTGAATGTATTCCTAGAAAAGACAGGAACACCCAATAAGCATATGCAATAGAATTGTGTTATTATGTCCGTTATTTCTGCCATGTAGAATACAAGAGTAATTGATGTAGAACAAATAAAGAACAAGGACCATCCTTGAGAAAGAGAACTAAAGCACAAAAATCATATTAATATCAAATAAATTTCATAACAAAGCTTGTCTAATAACAATAGAAACCTAGGTCTTATTTACAGAATTAGGAATCCCAAATCCTAATTAGAAATACTAAATTAAACCAAAATAAACTAGTAAATAAAAAAAATTCCTAATAAATAGACCTAATAAGAATAAAATTCCTAAATAACAAAACTCTTAAATTTCCTAATTTTACAATGACAATAATTCCTAAATATTATCTTCCCATATTGCATTATTCTCCCCAAGTTGGAAAAAAAACTCGTCCTCCTCGAGTTCCGAAGTGTTGAAGGATGAAAAACTAAGGAGAATAGATAGTACGATCATCTTGGACTGTTATGGAAAGTCAATCACTATATTATTTCTCTGTATATTCTGTATTCTGTATTCCTATTTAGGATTTCTTATTTAGGATTTCTTCCTAATTAGTAGAACACAATTATAGGAATCAATTGTATATATATATCCATGTACAGATTAATTGAAATCAATGAGAATCATCTCTTTCTACATGGTATCAGAGCAGGTCATCAATCTAGGGTGACTATTTGTTCTCACTACCCAGCTCAGAAGAGACCTTGGCCGCCGATCGGCCGTTTCAACCCCGATCAACATCGCCGGCGTCGTCTCAACCCTCTCATTCCACCACTGTGTGCTGTTGCCTGATCCAGTACACCATTAAAGGACTTCTGAGGTTTGGCTCTCAGATCCTATTTCGGTATTTGCTTGATTTGTGATTTTGGATTATTTTGCTGCTATAAGCACTTTGGATTAGCGTTTCGGTTAGTTTTCTTTGTCTCAACAAATGGCAGACAATAAGAATGTTATTTCTGATGTGATTCCGGTGATGACTAAGATCACGGAACACAAACTTAATGGTTCGAATTACCTGGAGTGGAGTAAGACTGTTAGGGTCTATTTGCGTAGCATTGATAAGGATGATCACCTTACTAAAGATCCACCCACTGATGATACACGACAAACTTAGCTAAGGGAGGATGCTCGGTTGTTTTTGCAGCTTCGAAACTCGATTCATAGTGAGGTAATTAGTTTAATTAATCACTGTGAATTTGTTAAGAAATTGATGGATTACTTAGATTTTCTGTATTCTGGTAAAGGGAATATCTCCCGTATTTATGATGTTTGTAAGGCATTCTACCGTACTGAGAAAGAGGATAAGTCTCTCACGGCTTATTTTATGGATTTTAAACGGATATATGAGGAACTTAATGTATTGTTCCTTTTAGTCCTGATGTGAAAGTTCAGTAGGCCCAACGGGAGCAACTGGCTGTTATGAGTTTTCTTGCAGGCCTTCCTTCAGAGCATGAAACTGCTAAATCTCAGATTCTCTCCAGTTCTGAGATTTCCTCTTTGCATGAAACGTTCACACGGGTCCTTCGTACAGAGAGTACTCAATCTTCACAGCCTGCCAGTAGTGCTTTTATTAGCCGTAATCCAAATGGATAACAGGGTAATAGAAGAGGAAGTAGAGGAGGAATTACAGCAATGTAAGTAATCGCGAATGGAGAGGCTAGTTCTAATCAGGACCCAAGAGGAGTCATTTGTTATTATTGTCACGAGCCTGGCCATACAAAATATAATTGTCCGCAACTTCAAAAGAAAAATCAGCGATCACAGATGGCAAATATGGCAGCAGAGAATTCTACAGTATCTTCCTCTGAGAAAACTATTTTGGTATCTGCAGATGATTTTGCACAATTTTCCCAGTATCAGGCATCTCTAAAGCCTACCAGTTCCCCTGTCACTGCGATCGTTGAGTCAGGTAAATCCACTACATGCCTTGTGTCTTCCTCATCCAAATGGGTTATTGATTCTGGTGTGACAGATCACATGACAGGTAATTCTAGTCTTCTATCTGCTTTTCAGTCTAATCTCACTTCCAACACTATTACTTTAGCTGATGGTTCTACTTCTTGTGTCATGGGTTCTGGAACTGCGAACCCGACTTCGTCAATTTCTTTGTCTTCTGTTTTGTGTCTACCAAATTCTCTTTTAATCTACTTTCTGTTAGTAAACTTACTCGTACCTTAAATTGTTCTGTTCCCTTTTTTCCTGACCAGTGTTTGTTTCAGGATCTTACGACGAAGCAAATTATTGATAGAGGACGCGAGTCAGGTGGTCTCTACATTCTGGAAAATCATGTACCGCGGTCGCTTGTTTGCTCCAGTACCTTAACACCTCTTGAAGCTCATTGTAGATTGGGTCATCCTTCTTTGTCTACCATGAAGAAGCTGTGTCCTCAATTTCAGTCTTTATCAGTACTAGAATGTGAGTCGTGTCAGTTTGCAAAACATCATCGTTTGCCTTTTGTGTCTAGAGTCAATAAACGGGCTTCATCCCCTTTTGAGTTAGTCATTCTGATATTTGGGGTCCTTGTTCTGTTACTTCTAAAACTGGATTTCGTTATTTCGTTACTTTTGTTGATGATTACTCTCGTGTTACCTGGTTATATTTAATGAAGAATCGTTCTGAGTTGTTTTCTATCTTTTGTGCCTTTTGTAATGAAATCAAAACTCAATTTGATATTTCTGTGCGCATATTAAAAAGTGACAATGCCAAAGAATACTTTTCAGCACAATTTCAGTCTTATATGACACAAAATGGCATTCTTCATCAGTCTTCCTGTGTGGATACCCCATCCCAAAATGGTGTGGCCGAAAGAAAAAATCGGCATCTTCTTGAGGTAACTCGCGCTCTTCTTTTTCAGATGAAAGTACCTAAACACTTTTGGGCGGATGCAGTTTCTACGGCATATTTTTTTATCAATCGTATGCCGTCTTCTGTCCTTAATGGGGATATTCCTTATACTGCTTTGTTTCCTACAAAATCTTTGTTCCCTATTGAATCCCGTATTTTTGGTTGTACATGTTTTGTGCGTGATGTTCGTCCACAAGTTACTAAATTGGATCCAAAATCTCTCAAATGTGTCTTCCTTGGGTACTCCCGGCTTCAAAAAGGGTACCGTTGTTTCCTCCTACTCTTAATCGTTATCTTGTTTCTGCAGATGTCACATTTTTTGAGTCCACTCCATTTTTTCCTCCATCATCTGTGTATAAGAGTCAGGGGGAGGAGGATTATCTCTTAATATATACTGTCCAACCAATGTCTAGTCCTCTCCCACAGCCTGTTCTTTCTGTCTCTAGACCTACTCGACCTCCCGTTGTTCATGTTTATTCTAGGAGATTGGAGATCCTGACTCAAATCCTCCGCCAGCTACTTCGTTGGGAGATCCTGTACCTCATACTGATCATGATTCTAATATAAACTTACCCATTGCTCTTCGTAAAGGTAAACATTCATGTACTTACCCTATCTCTTCTTTTGTTTCTTATAATCAATTGTCTTCTTGTTCTCAGTGTTTTGTTACTTCTTTAGACTCTGTTCCTATCCCTAATACTGTTGGTGAGGCACTGTCTCATCCTGGCTGGTGTAATGCTATGAAAGAGGAAATGGAGGCTTTAGATGCTAATGGTATATGGGAACTATTGCCTTTGCCCACTGGTAAGAAAGCTATTGGTTGCAAATGGGTATTTACAGTAAAGGTAAATCCTGATGGTTCTGTGGCTAGGTTAAAAGCACGCCTTGTAGCAAAAGGATATGCTCAGACATATGGGGTTGATTACTCTGATACTTTTTCTCCTGTAGCTAAACTTACTTCTATTCACTTATTTATCTCTTTAGCAGCTACATATGATTGGCTCCTGCATCAATTGGATATCAAGAATGCTTTCCTTCATGGTGATCTTCAGGAGGAGGTGTATATGGAGCAACCACCTGGGTTTGTTGCTCAGGGGGAGTTGGGTAAAGTTTGTAGGCTTCGGAAGTCTCTTTATGGCTTAAAACAAAGTCCTAGGGCATGGTTTGGGAGATTCAGTGAAGCAATACAGGAATTTGGTATGCAAAAGAGCAAGTGTGATCACTCAGTATTTTATAGGCAATCTGAGGCTGGTCTAATTCTCTTGGTAGTCTATGTGGATGACATTGTCATCACTGGGAGTGACTCTGCAGGTATTTCATCTCTTAAAACCTTCCTCTAAACTCGATTTGCACCAAAGACTTGGGATTGTTAAAGTATTTCTTGGGTATCGAAGTTATGAGAAGTAAGAAGGGTATTTTCTTGTCTCAAAGAAAATATGTCCTCGATCTATTGATAGAGACAGGAAAATTAGGTGCTAAGCCTTGTAGTGCACCAATGACTCCAACATTACAACTGTTAGCAGGGGATAGTGATTTGTTTGAAGATCCAGAGAGATACAGGAGATTGGTAGGAAAATTGAACTACCTTACAGTCACTCGTCCTGACATTGTTTATGCCGTTAGTGTGGTAAGTCAGTTTATGTCTTCCCCAACTGTTGCTCATTGGGAAGCCTTGGAACAAATCTTATGTTATCTGAAGGGTGCTCCAGGAAGAGGTTTGCTATATGGTAATCATGGGCATTTGAATAATGAATGTTTTTCAGATGCCGACTGGGCTGGATCTAAGGTTGACAGAAGGTCAACTACTGGATATTGCATTTTTATTGGAGGAAATTTAGTGTCTTGGAGAAGCAAGAAGCAGAGTGTAGTTTCTCGATCTAGTGCTGAATCCGAATACAGAGCCATGGCACAATCAGTATGCGAGGTAATGTGGATACTTCAATTACTAGATGAGACAGGTTTTAAGACCTCCCTGCCTGCGAAATTGTGGTGTGATAATCAAGCTGCTCTTCATATTGCTTCTAATCCGGCGTTTCATGAGCGGACCAAACATATTGAGATTGATTGTCATTTTATTCGTGAAAAGATTCAACAACGGATCATCTCAACAGGACACATCAAAACTGGAGAGCAGTTAGGAGATATTTTCACAAAAGCTCTAAATGGAGTTAGGATTGACTACATTTGTAACAAGTTGGGCATGATTAACATCTATGCTCTAACTTGAGGGGGAGTGTTATGGAAAGTCAATCACTATATTATTTCTCTGTATATTCTGTATTCTGTATTCCTATTTAGGATTTCTTATTTAGGATTTATTCCTAATTAGTAGAACACAATTATAGGAATCAATTGTATATATATACCCATGTACAGATTAATTGAAATCAATGAGAATCATCTCTTTCTACATGGACGATAGCAACAAGAATGACTTGAAGAAGTTTGTGCTCTCTTTTGTATTCCTGGAAACATCTAGGCAAATAAAATCAATTAGAACAACAATTGAGACTTGAATGACTTTTTCCTCTAAAATAAACTCTTCAACAAATGAAGGCTCAACAACCACAACTTTGGATTCTTCAATTTCCATTATCGGCTCTGTAGCTTGATCGTTTTCAATTTCAAGTTGCTCTCCTTAAATTTCACCTTGAACTTGATCCTTTTGTTCTTTAATTTCAAGTTGCTTTTCTTGCTCTTCTTGTAGTTTCCTTGCATTTTCAAGCTTTGTGCTTTCATATTTTCAATACTTTTCTTGTATCCAACTGCTCTCTCAATTGAAACATATGCGCTTCTTTCCACGCTTCAAAACTCTTCAACTTCTTTATCTTTAACTTGCTGATTAGTTTGTTAAACATGATATTTATTCTTACATTCTTCAAGTGTTTTCTCCCTCTATTGTAAGATTATTTGTATATCTTTATATTCATCAAATAAAGGAGGAGCATAATTAGGACCACCATATAAATTCATCAAATAACATATCTCATCAAGCTATTCATAATTGTCATCAATTTCAGTTTGTATTCTTTGAATTGTATACCATAACTCATCTAATTGTATATTAAAATAAGTAATTTCATACTGTAGCCCTTCATTATTACTCCACCACATGGTATTCAAATTAAAGAAGAATACCTTATCCAAAGATAACTCAAATGTCTCCTTTTGGTTGTGGCACAATCTATTGTTGGAGAGGTTTCGTGGCGATTGATAACGTGGCAAGTTGGCACAATGGTGTGGCAAAAGCAACAAGAGATCAGATGTAATAGAGCACGCAGGAAGCAGGTGTGATCTTACGTATTGCAGAAACGGGTCAATGATCCAACCCGATAGAAACTTGCAGCAAGAGCGTCTAATGGCAGTTCCGACAACATGACACAAAAGATAGGTGGCCAGAGAAGGGCTGAGGAGGGTCAGATGGCTGAAAAATCTAAAATTCTAACGGGTTGAGATTTGAGTCAAGATCTGACCCGAATGGATCTTGAGTTCTGGGCGACGTCTGACGATCGAAATGGTTGCTACGGCATCACCTTAGGCCAACGAGAAGATTTGCAATGGCAGCGGGGAGTTTTGGAAGACGGGAGTTTTAGAATACCGAAGGTGGTGGGTATGAAGGGACAGTGGTGTTGGCTTCTGGCTTTTCTGTTTTTTTTTTAAATAATAAACAGTAAACTAAGGCAATAAAAGTTTCGACGGTTAAGGCTTTACATGGGGAATTTCTAAGGAAAAGTTAAAACACAGGTGGGATGTTTGGGAATTTCGCGAAAGCTATGGAATTTGGATTGAATTTAGGCTCTGATACCAAAATTGATGTAGATCAAATAAAGAACAAAGACCAATCCTTGAGAAAGAGAACTAATTCTCAGAAATCATATTCATCTCAAATAAATATCATAACAAAACTTGTCTAATAACAATAGAAACCCTAGATCTTAGAATCCTAATTCAATCCTAATTAAAAATACTAAATTAAAACAAAACAAACTAGGAAATAATAAAATTCTTAAATAATAGACCTAACAAGAATAAAATTTCTAAATAATAAAACTCTAAAATTTCCTAATTTTACATAAACTGTCCACAAAATCTAAATTTAAAAACAGATGTGATCATCATACAAAATATTTCTTAGTATCATGGTTTCAAATCGTGGTCGCGATCGCGAGTAACGGAAACAGGCCTATAATGACTGTAACGTAACGGTAACAGCCTGGCGTTGCACAAATTTTTTTGAAAAATTTGTAAAGTTCGTAAAATAACTATATATTGATAGATATAAGTAAAACTAAGATACACAACTATATAGTAAGCATAAATACATTAAATCTATTATTTTTAGACATCATTAGCTTTAAACAATTTATAGGCTAAAATAATTATATAGATAGTACGAAATTAGAATCTAGAGTACTAGATATAGACATGTAGATAGTTATTCCTCCAGTTATTTTTTTTCCACAGCAATTGCAAGTCATTTCTCCTTTTTTTCCTGTTTGAGTGGCAACCTTCCATCCAATATCATCACTTGGTTTACCAACACTAGAACCTCCTCGAGGTATTTTAAAATTATAGGAGAAATCTCACTGTTCAACAAATGAGATAGAGTTAATTTGAATAAATATCGTTTCATAAGTCACTTATATCATATTAACAATATAAAATACTATTACTAAGTACTAACTCACATCAAATTTGAATATATGAAATGAAATTAATTAATAAGTTAAAAAATAAAATTTTCAATTTTAAAACAGTTTTTTTTTTTTTAAATTACAGCATATATTTTTTTATGAAATTTACACATACATATCCATTAAATATTACCTATAATAACTAAGATAAGTATTTAATTTAACCTTAAGTTCTAATGAAGTCTCAATTTTCTATTCCCAACTCTAAACTTAAACATAGCTTTAGCAAATATTAATGAAGCCTAAATTTCATTTTGTGTTATTTTCTAATTGACCACGTAAACCCCAAAATTAATTCTGAAAATAATTCAAAATAATAAAAAAAAAAAAAACACAAACCTATAGATCGGGCAAATTAACCCTTCAAACTACTAACTTAACAACAAATCTAACATCAACATTAGTTTTATTTAACAAATATGAAAAACAACAAAGAAAAGAAAAAAAAAAAGCACATGATGAAAATAAATTATATAAAACGGCAAATAACTCAACTCTGTAAGTCTTTTTCCAAGAATTAGCTTTGGAAAATAGAGTAATCTACTAATCCTAGCTAAGATTCTTAAAAAACAATGAAAGGAGAGATGTTGTATGAAGCAAAGAGGAAACTTTGAGTGAAAATTTCAGAGAAATTGAAGCTAAAATGCAGCTGCTGAAGTGCTGCATGCAGAGACAAGAAAAAGGCACCAAAAGTGGCAAAAGAATATTCTAAGTAACGGCCGTTACCGTTATTTAACGGCCGTTACCGTTACCGTTACCGTTATGCAACGGTGTAATGCTCATTACATCTGCAACTCCCTGTTTGCCTGTAAATAACGGCCTCACAGGTAACGACACCCTTCAAAACCTGCAAATAACGGCTGTTATTTGAAACCGTGCTTAGTACTGAGTCTACTGACCCAAGGGCTCTTAGACAAACATTTCAGTTGACATTAATTATTCAAATAGACTAACATACACTGACCTATGAAGGTAGCTGCTAGCCTCAAGTCACTTGTGCAGACAAATTAGAACAGTTAGGAAGTAAATAACCTGAACTTAACCAATTAGTAAAACTGTCATTTAAATTTTACAGTCAATTATAAGTACTTTTGACATAGTGAATCAGAATAATTTTATGATTGTAATAATAGTCATAATTAATTTCACATAAATTTAGGTTCTTTATTAATTTAGCTTTTGTTTTCTTAAATGTATGAAATGCGCTTATGGTCCCTAGTGCCTCGTTCAGTTGTAGAAAACAAGACTTATTTTCAAAAAAATTATTCTAAGAAAACTAAAAAATAGAATATGATGTTTGGTTGTAAAAATTTTCCAAATGGAAAATTAGAAATAAATTTTCCTAATCAACATTATGTTTTGGAAAACAACTTAAAGATGTTCTCCATTCATTCTTCAAAGCAAGACAATTTATGCCAAAATGGAAAACAAGGTATTCCACATTGGCTTTAACTTCCGCATATACAAATGCTGGGTTCAAACCCCAATCTAGTTTCAACAAGCATTGCACTAAAAGTTGTTGTAAAAGTAAGATCTAATAAAAAATTAAAAATAAAAAAATAAAAAATAGAAAAAAAAAACATAACAAAACAACAATAACAACAGGCTTCTAAATTAAGAAATAAATAGCACAGCAATTTCTTTTTCAATGTTAAAATAAATTAAAAAGAAAAAAAAAACCAAAAGCTTGCAACAGTCATTGAATTACAAATTAAAAAAAATAATAATAAAAGAAAAGCAACTCTTCTAATTTGGTGCTCCTTAACAACAGTGTTCACAGATCATTGACATTGTTTCAATTATATCCAATAGGTGCAGATTGTGTGCCCACGTTAAAGTGGCCCCTAGATGGAAGGAAAACATGAATATGTTCATTTGGAGGAAGTGGCCCTTCATAAATCCGAAGAGCTAATGAACAGTGATGTTTTGCAAAATTATCCCCCTTCATAAAGTAGCTTAAAATGCTTTTTGAGATCCATATTTTCTAAAATGCCACCTTTTGATGGCCCTTAACACTCAATAGGGACCTATGTAATCTAAGTCGACTTTTTTCTTTTTCTGTGTTTGGAGTCATCACCACATCAACATGGGAATAAACCTCAAATCCATTTGATATAACTGTCATAGAATCAATAATCTATTAGTCAAATTGATAAAATTAAAATTCAACTTTGGGATTTCATTATATTATTAATTTTACTAATGATTATTCCCTTTGCACTTGAGTATTTTTAATAAAAAAATCGTTCTGAATTATTCTCTATTTTTCAAAAATTTGTGTTGAAATTCATAATCAATTTGACATTAGAATTAAGGTGTTACATGGCAATAATGCAAAAGAAAATTTATCTTCTCCCTTCACCAATTTCATATCTTCCTAGGGAATAACCCATCAAACCTCTTATGCATATATTCGACAGCAAAAATGGAACTGTCAAACGTAAAATCGACTGTCTTATTTAAACCGCCCATACTTTACTTATTGTTATGGAAAGTCAATCACTATATTATTTCTCTGTATATTCTGTATTCCTATTTAGGATTTCTTCCTATTAGTAGAACACAATTATAGGAATCAATTGTATATATATGCCCATGTACAGATTAATTGAAATTAAGGAGAATCATCTCTTTCTACATGGTATCAGAGCTGGTTCATTAAAGAATCTAAATATAGAATTTCTTTCCCGTCTGTTTCTGGACTGAAACCCACTGTTACCTTAGGTCATCTATCTAGGGTAACTATTTGTTCTCAACACCCAGCTCAGAAAAGTCCTTGGCCACCGAACGGCCGTCCCCTCTGATCCGGTCGCCGGAATCCAAGCACGTGAGGCTCACGCGCCCAACTCAGGTTCTCGCCTTTTCTTCACTCGCTAACGCATGGAGGCACGTCTGCCGACCGTTTCGACTTCGATCAGCATCGCCGGTGTCGCCTCAACCCCCTCATTCCACACTTTGTGCTGTTGCCTAATCCAGTACACCATTAAAGGACTTCTGAGGTTTGGCTCTCATATCCTCTTTCGGTATTTGCTTGATTTGTGATTTTGAGGTTATTTTGCAACTGTAAGCACTTTGGATTAGCGTTTCGGTTAGTTTTCTTTGTCTCAACAAATAACAGACAATAAGAATGTTATTTCTGATGTGATTTCGGTGATGACTAAGATCACGAAATACAAACTTAATTGTACGAATTACCTGGAGTGGAGTCAGACTGTTAGGATCTATTTGCGTAGCATTGATAAGGATAATCACCTTACTAAAGACCCACCTTCTGATGATACACGGCAAACTTGGCAAAGGGAGGATGCTCGTTTGTTTTTGCAGCTTCAGAACTCGATTCACAGTGAGATAATTAGTTTAATTAATCACTGTGAATTTGTTAAAGAATTGATAGATTACTTAAATTTTTTGTATTCTGGTAAAGAGAACATCTCCCGTATTTATGATGTTTGTAAGGCATTATACCGTGCTGAGAAAGAAGATAAGTCTCTCACGGCTTATTTTATGGATTTTAAACGAGTATATGAGAAACTTAATATATTATTGCCTTTTAATCCTGATGTGAAAGTTCAGCAGGCTCAACGGGAGCAACCGGCTGTTATGAGTTTTCTTGCAGGCCTTCCTTCAGAGTATGAGACTGCTAAATCTCAGATTCTCTCCAGTTATGAGATTTCCTCTTTGCATGATCGTTCACACGGGTCCTTCGTACAAATAGTACTCAATCTTCACAGCCTGCCAGTAGTGCTCTTATTAGCTTTAATCCAAATGGACAACAGGGTAATAGAAGAGGAAGTAGAAGAGGAATTACAAGCAACAGAGGTATTCAGCGTAATGGGGAGGCTAGTTCTAATCAGGACTCAAGAGGAGTCATTTGTTATTATTGCTATGAGCCTGGTCATACAAAATATAATTGTCCGCAACTGCAGAGGAAAAATCAGCGATCACAGATGGCAAATATGGCTACAGAGGATTCTACAATATCTTCCTATGAGAAAACTGTTTTGATATCTGCAAAGGATTTTGCACAGTTTTCCCAGTATCAAGCATCTCTAAAGCCTACCAGTTCCTCTGTCACTACCATAGCAGAGTCAGGTAAATCCACTACATGCCTTATGTCTTCTTCATCCAAATGGTTATTAATTCTAATGCGACAAATCACATGACAGGTAATTCTAGTCTTCTATCTGCTTTTCAGTCTAATCTCACTTCCTCTACTGTTACTTTAGCTGATGGTTCTACTTCTTGTGTCATGGAACTGCGAACCCGACTTCGTCAATTTCTTTGTCATCTGTTTCGTGTCTATCAAAATTCTCTTTTAATCTATCTTCTGTTAGTAAACTTACTCGTACCTTAAATTGTTCTGTTTCCTTTTTTCCTGATCAGTGTTTATTTCAAGATCTTACGACGAAACAGATTATTGATAGAGGACGTGAGTCAGATGGTCTCTACATTCTAAAAATCATGTACCGCGATCGCTTGTTTGCTCCAATACCTTAACACCTTTTGAAGCTCATTGTAGATTGGGCCATCCTTCTTTGTTTACCATAAAGAAGCTGTGTCCTTAGTTTCAGTCTTTATCAGTACTAGAATGTGAGTCGTGTCAGTTTGTAAAACATCATCGTTTGCTTTCTGTGTCTAGAGTCAACAAACGGGCTTCATCCCCTTTTGAGTTAGTTCATTCTGATATTTGGAGTCCTTGTTCTGTTACTTCTAAAACTAGATTTCGTTATTTTGTTATTTTTGTTGATAATTACTCTCGTGTTAAATGATTATATTTAATGAAAAATCGTTCTGAGTTATTTTCTATCTTTTATGCCTTTTGTAATGAAATCAAAACTCAATTTAATATTTCTATGCTCATATTAAGAAGTGACAATGCCAAAAAATATTTTTCAGCACAATTTCAGTCTCATACGACACAAAATGGCATTCTTCATCAATCTTCCTGTGTTGATACTCCATCCCAAAATGCCGTGGCCAAAAGAAAAAATTAGCATCTTCTTGAGGTAGCTCGTGCTCTACTTTTTCATATGAAAGTTCCTAAACACTTTTGGGCGGATACAGTTTCTGCGGCATATTTTTTTATCAATCGTATGCCGTCTTTTATCCTTAATGGGAATATTCTTTATACTGCTTTGTTTCCTACAAAATCTTTGTTCCCTGTTGAATCTCGTATTTTTTGTTGTATCTGTTTTGTACGTGATGTTCGTCCACAGGTTACTAAATTGGATCCGAAGTCTCTAAAATTTGTCTTTCTTGGGTACTCCCGGCTACAAAAAGGGTACTACTGTTTCTCCCCTACTCTTAATCGTTATCTTGTTTCTGCAGATGTCACATTTTTTTAGTCCACTCCATTCTTTCCTCAATTATCTGTGTATGAAAGTCAGGGGAAAGAGGATGATCTCTTAATATATACTGCCCAACCAATCTCTAGTCATCTCTCACAGCCTATCCTTCTATCCCTAGACCTAGTCGACCTCCTGTCGTTCATGCTTATCCTCCACCAGCTACTTCGTTGGGAGATCATGCACCTTATACTAATCATGATTCTGACCCAGACTTACCCATTGCTCTTCGTAAAGGTAAGCGTTCATGCACTTACCCTATCTCTTCTTTTGTTTCTTATAATCAATTGTCTTCTTGTTCTCGGTGTTTTGTTACTTCTTTAGACTCTGTTCCTATCCCTAATACTATTGGTTAGGCACTGTCTCATCCTGGCAGGTATGCTACTATGAAAGAGGAAATTGAGGTTTTAGATGCTAATAGTACATGGGAATTGTTGCCTTTGCCCACTGGTAAGAAAGCTATTGGTTGCAAATGGTTATTTATAGTAAAGGTGAATCCTGATGGTTCTGTGACTAAGTTAAAAGCACGCCTTGTGGCAAAAGGATATGCTTAGACATATAGAGTTGATTACTCTGACACTTTTTTTTCTGTAGCTAAACTTACTTCTGTTCGCTTGTTTATCTCTTTAGCAGCTATATATGATTGGCCCTTGCACCAATTGGCAATCTGAGGCTGGCCTAATTCTCCTGGTAGTCTATGTGTATGACATTGCCATCACTGGGAGTGACTCTGTAGGTATTTTATCTCTTAAAACCTTCCTCCAAACCCAGTTTCAGACCAAAGACTTGGGCTTGTTAAAGTATTTCTTGGGTATTGAAGTTATGAGAAGTAAGAAGGGTATTTTCTTGTCTCAAAGAAAATGTCCTCGATCTATTGACAGAGATAGGAAAATTATGTGCTAAGCCTTGCAGTGCACCAATAACTCCAAATTTACAATTGTTAGCATGGGATAGTGAGTTGTTTGAAGATCCAGAGAAATATAAGAGATTGGTAGGAAAATTAAACTACCTTACAGTCATTCGTCCTGACATTACTTATGCCATTAGTGTAGTAAGTCAGTTTATGTCTTCCCCAACTGTTGCTCATTAGAAAGCCTTGGGACAAATCTTGTGTTATCTGAATGATGCTCCAGAAAAAGATTTGTTATATGGTAATCATGGGCATTTGAATGTTGAATATTTTTCAGATGCTGACTGGGCTGGATTTAAGGTTGACAGGAGGTCAGCCACTAGATATTGCATTTTTGTTGGAGGGAATTTGGTGTCTTGGAGAAGCAAGAAGCAGAGCGTAGTTTCTTGATCTAGTACTGAATCGGAATACAGAGCCATAGCACAATCAGTATGTGAGGTAATGTGGATACTTAAACTACTAGATGAGACAAGTTTTAAGACCTCCCTGCCCACAAAATTGTGGTGTGATAATCAAGAAGCTCTCCATATTGCTTCTAATCCAGTGTTTCATGAGCGGACCAAACATATTGAGATTGATTGCCACTTTGTTCATGAAAAATATTCAACAACAGATCATCTCAACAGGACACATCAAAACTGGAGAGCAGTTAGAAGATATTTTCACCAAAGCTCTGAATGGAGCTAGGATTAACTACATTTGTAACAAGTTGGGCATGATTAACATCTATGCTCCAACTTGAGGGGGAGTGTTATGGAAAGTCAATCACTATATTATTTATCTGTATATTCTGTATTCCTATTTAGGATTTCTTCTTATTAGTAGAATACAATTATAGGAATCAATTGTGTATATATATATATATATATATATATATATATATATATATATATATATATATATATATATATACACCCATATATAGATTAATTGAAATTAAGGAGAATCCTCTCTTTTTACACTTATGTTGTCATACACCATAATGTTCCTCTTCGTTTTTGGGGAAAAGTTGTTCTCACTGCTTATTATCTAATTAACTGAATGCCTTCTTCTATGTTGAAGCATCAAAGTCCTCACTCAATCCTATTTCCAAATCCAGATCCCCATTATCTATCATTGCATGTGTTTGGCTATACCTGTTTTCTTCATAATCACACTCATGGGAAAGACAAACTCTAGCCTAAAACTGTTAAATGTGTTTTTCTAGGATACTCCCACCTTCAAAAAGGTTACGGCAACAAACGAATATTTTATCTTAGCATATGTAACCTTCTTTAAAAGTTCAGTGAAGGCCAAACTGGTGATAGTGAAGGAGTTAGTTTAGATGGAGTGGTACTGTCCCAAAGTCATCACTTTAAATATCTTGGCTCAGTCCTTCAAGTAGATGGGGGATATGAGGAGGATGTTAGTCATAGGATTAAAGCCAGATGGTTGAAGTGGAGATGCGTCACGGGAGTTTTATGTGATCGCAAGATTCCCAATAAGTTGAAAGGAAAATTTTACCGTGCAGCCATACGACCGGCTATGTTATATGGTAGTGAGTGTTGGGCATTGAATGAGTCGTGGGTGTCTAAGATAAGAGTTGCAGAGATGAGAATGTTAAGGTGGATGAGTGGCCATACTAGATTAGATAAAGTCCGTAATGAGAGTATTAGAGAAAAGGTAGGAGTGGTACCAATTGAGGATAAGTTGAGAGAAGGGAGATTGAGGTAGTTTGGTCATGTGAAGCGTAGACATACGGAGGCTCAAGTTAGACAAGTAGAGCACATTAGGTTAGAGGATAGAAAGAAAAAAAGGGATAGATCTAAATTGACTTGGAAGATAGTAGTACAACATGACCTAGAAGCATTACAAATTTCTGAGGATTTAATCCAAAATCGTTTAGAGTGGAGAAAGCGAATCCATATAGCCAACCCCAAATTTTTGGGATAAAGGCTTAGTTGAGTTGAGTTGAGTATATATAACCTTCTTTAAAACATCCTATATTTTTCACCAAACACCGAAACAAAAAGACTTGTCTGAAGTTTTACCTGTTCCTTTTCTTTCTCCATTTCAAGCCCATATTCCTAGTCCTCCTCTCCAATTCTACTCTGTCATCCTCAACAGCCCCCCCCCAGGCCCACGGCAAACACTAAAAAATATGATACAGGACACCGACTGCTCCTGATGACTCATCACCTGTTCCTTCTTCACCTATTCCAATCATGCTTTCAACAGATGCAACATCTCCTCCAACTACCCTTCCCAAAGGTATTTGTTCCTCTCAAAACCTCCATCTCATTTATAATTTTCTCAGTTATCATCATTTATTACCTTCCTATTTATGTCTTTGTTTCCACCTTATCTGATGTTTCCACACCGAAGAATGTTAGAGAGGCATTGGAACATTCAAGGTGGCGCGATGCAATGATAGAGGAAATGACTACTCTTCATAACAATGGTACTTGGGAGTTGGTTCCACTAGCACAGGATAAATCTCTTGTTGGGTGTCGCTGGGTTTTTACTGTGAAGGTAGGTTTTGATGGAAAGGTTGATCGATTGAAGGCTCATCTTGTTGCCAGGTAAAATCTATGGGTTTGATTATGGTGACAATATGACACCTCTTCACTTGCTAAAATTGCATCAATTTATCTACTTATCTCTTCGGTAACAATACATCTCTGGACACTTCAACGACTAGATATTAAGACTACTTTTTTCCACGAGGAACTAGCTGAGGAGGCATATGTTACGTACTATAGAAAGAAATATAAGAGAATATGATTAGATATTCTAGAAGTTGGGTAAGTAAGGAATTGGAGGGAAATGTGGATGACTTGTTAGGGAGCTAGCTGTTCTATAGTTGGCAAGTGAGCTGTTCTACAGTTGGCAAGTGAGCTGTTCTACAGTTGGCAAGATGAGAGAGCTAAGGCAATTATGAGATAGTTGTTGTATAAATAACTCAACTATATCTTTCTTGTATTCATTTTAGAATTTACAAGAAATACAATAACTAGTCTCTATTCTCTTCTCTCTCTCTCTCTTTTCTCTCTACTCTTCTATTCTTTTCTGTTAAGAGTTCTCAAACCCTAACATTGGTATCAGAGCTTTGCATCCAAGAAACTAGTGGGTAATTCTTTCTTAAAGGTCGCAGCCATGACTAGGTCTGTTGTGGTTGGCCCAGAAATGGTACGGATTGCAGAATTGGAGGAGCAAATGAGAAATTTGCAGGAAGTAACTCAGAGGAATGCTGAGGAACTGAATGATTTCAAGAAGGAGATGAAAGAGGAATTAAACAAGACTTCTTTAACCAATAATGCCATTTTGAAGGACTTGCGACAAATGATGATCACTCATGTGGTGGAAAGGAATAAGGGCAGCAGCAGTTCAAATGAGGGTAGAAGCAGAGTCGAAAACAGGGGAATGCAATCTAACCCTATAGTGCAGCCAGTTCCTGTGGTACATTCAGTCCCTATAATCCAATCAATTCCTGCAGATAATAGGGGATTATTACCTATTCCTAACATGGATGGTATGTCTCCATTATTGCCTAAAATTGAATTAGTTACTTTTGAAGGTAAAGAACCTAGGGCTTGATTGAGAAAATGTGTTAAGTATTTTGAGGTGTATAGGGTCCCTCATGATCAAAGAGTGCAATTAGCCAGTCTTTTCTTGCTTGATAGGGCTAATGCTTGGTTTCACAATTGGGAAAAAGGAGAGACATTCTTTGGAGGAATTTGAGAAGGAAATTTGTAGTAGGTTTGGGGAGAACGGATTAGAAGATATAGTGGAGGAATTTATGAAAATGAGACAACAAGGGATAGTGGGGGAGTATCAAGATGAGTTTGAGGATTTAAGAATAAGGATGGAGAGGCTATTACCTAATTTGGGGGAATCTTACTTTTTGTTAGGATTTATAGGAGATTTAAAAGATGAAATCAGATTAATGGTAAAGATGATGAAACCTTTCACTCTTTCCCAAGCTGTGGAAATAGCTAGATTGCAAGAACAATTGTTAGAAAACACCAAGAAACCTGGATCTGCAACTAATTCTTCCAAATTCAAAGCCATGACTAATAGTCCGACAACTTATTCCAATTCTTCTTTTCAGTATTCCAGACTTTATCAAACCTATCAATACCCTCCTAGACCACCAAATTTTGATTCTCAAAATAAACTCAACCCCCTTGTTACGAAGCAACAATCCGTAGATAGTACTACTACAGTTACTAATACTTCCACAGTAGCCTCAAAACCTAATACCAGTCAGACTCAACCAACAAGAAACTTCCTAAACCATGTTTTAGATGTAGTGAAAAGTATTTTCCGGGCCATCAATGTAAGTCAAAGACATTTAATGCTTTGTGTATGGATGGGAAAGATGAGGAATTGGATGAGGAGTGGCATGATGTGGGGGTTGATATAGAAGAATTGGGAGAGGCTAGTCCCACCTTATCTCTTCATGCTTTAGAGGGCAGTCATGGGGCTGACACTATAAGAATGTTAGGGATTCACAAAAATAGGCAATTGGTGATCCTCATTGATAGTGGTAGTACCACTAGTTTTATGGACAAGAGGATAGCACAGGAACTGAAATTAGACTTAGTGCAGATTCCATTTAAAGTAGTTACTGTTGCTGATGGAAGAAAATTGGGTTGTAACCATCTATGTCAACAATTTAAATGGAAAATGCAGCATAATGACTTTATGTTTGACTTCAAAATATTGCAGTTAGGTGGATTTGACATGATTTTGGGAGTTGATTGGTTAAAAGATCATAATCCTGTTCTTTTGGCCTGCTATGCTTAATGATGTCATGCAGTGGGTTCGCACCTGTGATACTTGTGCTAGATGTTAGGGAGAGCACTGTGCTTATCTAGGGTTATTACAACCTCTACCAATTCCTACTCAAGCTTGGCAGCAGGTGTCTATGGATTTTATTGAAAGATTGCCCAAGTCAAAGGGGAAAGACACCATTTTGGTAGTTGTTTGCAGATTTACTAAATTTGGCCATTTTATTTCACTAGCACATCCATTTTCTGCTGTTACTGTAGCCAAACTTTTCATTGATCACATTTTTAAGTTGCATGGAGCTCCTCAAGTTATTGTTTCTGACAGAGATAAGGTGTTTACTAGCTTATTTTGGCAAGAATTGTTTCGAAGTATGGGAATTAAACTTAATTTTAGTTCTGCCTATCACCCTCAGTCTGATGGACAGACTGAAAGAGTTAATCAGTGTGTGGCGAATTATTTGAGGTGCATGGTTCATTTGAAGCCTACTAATTGGAGCTCTTGGTTACCTATGGCAGAATGGTGGTACAATTCCTCTTATCAAAGTGCTATTCAGATGACTCCATTTGAAGCACTGTATGGGTATGCTCCACCTCTGTTTCATGAAAATTTTACTCTTGATTCATCAGTTGGGGCTGTAGGGAGATTGTTACAAGAGAGATAGCATCTTAATAATCTCTTAAAGGAAAATTTACAAGTGGCCCAGCATAGGATGAAGCAACAAGCTGACGATGAGAACTGAGAGGGAATTTGTTGTTGGGGATTGGGTGTATTTGAAACTTCAGCCTTATAGGCAGACTTCAGTATCTGTCAGACAAACTCTTAAACTTTCTGCTAAGTTTTATGGGCCATTCAGAATTCTTGCTAAGATTGGGAAAGTTGCTTATCAATTAGACTTGCCTCCAACAGCTACTATTCACCCTGTTTTCCATGTATCCATGCGTAAGAAAAAGGTTGGGGATGGTGTGGTGGTTGCTACTGATTTACCTGTTATGCAAGATGACCAGATTAAAGTTGTTCTTGAGCAGGTTTTGCAGACCAGGATAATTGAAAGAGGACACCAGAGAGTGGAACAGGGACTTGTTAAGTGGCTTAATCTGTCAACAGAGGACGCCACTTGGGAAGATAGAAGCTTTATTGAAGTGCAATTTCCTGAAGTCTCCCTTTCTTGGGGACAAGAAAGTGCTAAAGGAGGGAGTATTGTTACGTACTATAGAAAGAAATATAAGAGAATATGATTAGATATTCTAGAAGTTGGGTAAGTAAGGAATTGGAGGGAAATGTGGATGAGTTGTTAGGGAGCTAGCTGTTCTGTAGTTGGCAAGTGAGTTGTTCTGTAGTTGGCAAGTGAGCTGTTCTACAGTTGGCAAGATGAGACAATTGAGGCAGTTATGAGATAGTTGTTGTATAAATAACTCAGCTATATCTTTCTTGTATTCATTCCAGAATTTACAAGAAATACAATAACTACTCTCTATTCTCTTCTCTCTCTATCTCTTTTCTCTCTACTCTTCTATTCTTTTCTGTTAGAGTTCTCAAACCCTAATAGTATATATGGAGCATCACGAGGTTTGTTGCTAAGGGAGAGTCTGGCTTGGTATGTCATCTACGACATGCACTATATGGTCTAACACAGTCTCCAAGGACATGGCTTGGATAATTCAGTACCATGGTCCAACAGTTTGGAATGAACAAAAGTGGAGCTAATCATCCAGAATTTTTTTGCCAATCATGGCCAATGCATTTATCTGGTAGTCTAGTTTATGCATAGTCATAACAAGAAATGACCATGACGGGATCATTTAGTTCAAAACAATATTTGTTCAGTCACTTTCAAACTATTTATCTGGGAAAACTATAGTACCTTTTGTGAATTGATTTAGCACAATCAACAAGGGGTATTGCTATTTCTCAAAGGAAATATGCTTTGGATATACTCAAAAAGACTAGCATGATATATTGCAAACCTGTAGAAACTCCCATGGATCCAAATGTCAAACTTGTTCCCAGATGAGGGAAGCCATTAGAAGATTTTGATAAATATCAAAGGCTGGTGGGCAAGCTGAATTATCTTACAAGAACACGACTAGATATCTCATTTGCTATTAGTGTGGTGAGTCAATTTCTACAGGCTCCATGCAGTGATCATTCAAATGTCTCGGGTATATAAAAGGATCTCCTAAACAAGTATGTTGCATGAAGAAAAGGGTCATTCACAAATTGTTGGGTGCTCCGATGCAGATTGGGCAAGTTCTCCCGCAAATAGGTGATCTACTTTAGAATATTGTATCATGATTGGAGGGAATCTAATATCCTAGAAAAACAAAAAAGAGCAAGATGCAATCACTAAATCAAGTGCAGAAGCAAAATACAGAACCATGACTCCAGCAACATGTGAGCTTATCTAGTTACAATAGCTTCTCTAAGAGTTAAGGTCTAGAGAAGTTAAACAAATGAAGCTAATATATGATAATCAAGCTGCCCTTCATGCTACCTCAAATCTAGTCTTTCATAAAAGAATAAAATACATAGAGATGGATTGTCATTTTATTAGGCAAAAGAAAGAATCAGGTCTATTGCCACCAGTTTTGTTAGATGGTATTTATTTTAACTTTTAAGCTAGTTAAACCAGCTAATAAGCCTAAAAATAAGCTGACTTGTTTGTTTATAATAATTCTTGGGCTTATAAGTTTAGCTTATAAGCTAAAAAAAATAAATTAGGAGACCCAACTTTTTATTTTGGTACTTATAAGCTAGTTTCACCAAGTATTTTAATATATTATTCTTATTTAATTTTTATAATTTCATTATTAATCTCATTTAATATCATTTTTAGTCATTTTAAAGATAATTGTGCTTATAAGCTATTTTTTACCAAACATATCAACAGCTTATCAGTCACTCATAAGCACTTTAACCAAACACATAACTGCTTAAAATTTTAAATACTTATAAGTTCAAATTAACTAGTTTTCATAAGATAAGCCAAACACCATCTTAGTTCAAATGACCGGCTAGCAAATGTCTTCACTAAGTCTCCTAGGGTTCTCCGTTGAATACATTTATAACAAGCCTAAAGCATATGACACATACACTCCAACTTGAGAGGGAGTGTTGAGATTATCCTTTTATCCTCTTAATAGTCATCGTATTTTAGTAGCACAATAGAAGAGTAGCATTTAAGTTAGCCATAGGACTCCTATAAAGCTTATGACTCCAATGTAACGTGTGTAATGGTTTGAATGATACTGTTAGAGATGCATTCATGGGCCAAGCTTCTGAGACACGTGCTCCTCCAAATACAAAAGTCAATCTAAGCCAGGATGGTAACAACTAGTTTCAGCAGCAAAGGAATTACAGAGGCAGCAACTTAATTACAGCATTTTTCCTAATTAGGAAGTTCTAATTTAATAGTCTTCTTATTTCAATAAAACATCTTGATCGTATGTTCCTATTTAGAGGACAAGAAACTATTGTTGTCATCTCTTTAAAAAGGGAACATATCATGAATAAAATCAAACAGAATTATTTTCAACTCTATTGAGATGTGAACTCTCTCTCTCAACGAGTCTACAATTGAAATTCCCTTTTAACGAGCTCTCATTTCAGCAACAACAGGTTAAGGTAAGAATTGAGGTAAAGCAAAAGTTTCAGCCTTTGAATCAAATTTTACTATTAACTGGCCTGTTCAAGATCCTAGTCACAAGAATATAACTTGGTATCAGAGCCAAGCATCATGGGCAATTCCAATTGGCCTAACAAGGTCGAAGCTTTCATGCAAGAAACAAACGCATGTTTAGAAAATGCAAGAGTCACACGTCAAGGTCGAGTCCTAGATTGAAGATTTGTCTCGACAATTAAGAGAGTTCTTCAAAAGCTCGAGAACAAGGTCAAGCCAAGGAAGGGATGAAGGGACAAGCAACATCAACCAAATTGTTTCCCCTCAACACATAGAAAAGAGACCCGAGAGATGATAAGTTTTCACCATTGCGCCTCGCTATACAAAATTAGACTTCCCTTCCTTCAATGGTTCAGAAGACCCTCTAAGGTGGCTAAATCGGTGTGAATAATTTTTCCACAATAATGAACGCAGAAGGCTGACAAGATTGGTTTAGTTCTATTCCACATGTTAGGTGAAGCTCAGCTATGGTTCTATAGGCTGGAGCAAGAAGAATTGAGAATAAATTGGAACACCTTCAAGAATTACTGTAACCTGCGCTTCAGACCACCTGTACTAAATAATTCGTTAGGAGAATTGGTAAATTTGAAACAAACCAACACAGTAAACAAGTATCAACGCCAATTCAAATCACTATTACCTAGAACCTTATCTGTCCGCCCGAATCAATAGGTAGATCTTTTTACCGTTGGATTAATTGACGGTATTTGAATGGATGTAGAGTCTGTTTTGCATTGATGTTAAAACTACTATTAAGAAAAAATAATTTTTAAAAATATATTAAAAAATAATTTAAAATTAATTTGATAAGCATTAAAAAAATTCATTTTTTCAAACTGACTTTTTTAATAGCATCTAAAATGTGGCTTTTTTCTGAAAAGCAGTTTTAGTCTAGAAACCTCAATGCTAAACAGGCACGTGAAATTGCAGAATCCACCCAATTTGTAAATGGCTACGAATCTAGCTCGAGCCTTTGAAAAGTAGCAACAGTTGGAGCCTCCGAGGGAAAGTACATGGGGATCCATCGTGATAATGACCAGTAGCGTGGGGGGTGTCTCCAACCCTTTTGTGAAACGACTTAATCGAGCTAAAATGGAGGAACATCAATCCAACGGGTTGTGCTACAACTGCGATGAGCCTTATTCCTTTGGGCATCAATGCAGTTGCTGATTCGGGAGAAGATGCCAATAATTTAGACTCACCTGAAACAAGGGAACCCGAAATTTCCTTGCATGCAATAACAAGAAAACATCATGCTTGCACTATGCAATTGAAAGATATTATTAAAGATCATTCATTACAGGTGTTCGATTGCACACAAAACTTTGTTAGTTACACAGCAACATAACAGCTTGGCCTATTTGCCCAACCTCAAACAGGAATGAGTGATTCAGTTGCCAATGGAGAGAATTCACAGTGTCTATGCAAGGCGGTAGTTGATCATGACCATTTCGTTGTTGACTTCTTTATTTCTTTTGGATGGATTTGATATTGTTTTAGGTGTCCAATGACTTACAACATTGGGACCCATTTTACGGGATTTCACTTCACTCACTATGAATTTTGGGATAGAAGGTAAACAAATTATCATGTCTGCTTACAACTAGGCTCGGGCCCGACAGTGGTTCGACCATACCGCATTCCACAATGTTGTAGCAAGACATCATCCGCCCTGGCAAATCCCCTTTTTCTTCACTTGTTTCAATGGTTCGCAAGCAATACAATACATGGCAATTTTGTGTGGACCAAGAGAACTCAATGCTCGCACTGTAAAAGATAAATTTCCAATTCCGATGTTGGACAAATTAGTAGATGAACTCCATGGGCCAACTTATTTCATAAATTAGATCTTCGATCGGGCTACCATCAGGTTTGAATGGATCCCTCAAACATTGAGAAAACTGCTTTCAAAACCCACCATGGCCATTTTGAGTTCTAGGTAATGCCCTTTGGCCAAACTAATGCACCATCCACATTTCAAGCTCTTATGAATAATGTATTCCTTTAATACTTACGTCAATTGTTCTTATTTTTTTATGACATCTTAATTTATAGGAAAACATGCGAAGACCATTTGAGGCACACCAAAATAGTTTTGAATTACTTTGAGCACACCATCTTTATTTAAAAAAATCCAAGCGTTGTTTTAGGGAGAAACAGGTGGCTGTAACCCCCCACAGTCACTCAACTTTAATATGTAATATAAAACTCACTCAGCTTTTAAATTTTGTACGTTAAAATTCATCTTTCTTCCTTTCTCTCTCTCTCTCTCTCTCCCTCCCTCCGTTTCCTTCGTTCTCTCTCTCCCTCTCACTCAACTTCAATATGTAATCTAAAACTCCCTCAACTTTTAAATTTTGTATGTTAAAATTCATCTCTCTCTCTCTCTCTCTCTCTCTCTCTCTCTATGCTGAGCAATCAAGATTACAATATGTTCATTGTTCCATGAAAACAGGGCTTTTTTTGCAACCTACAACACAAAATTCACCTTAGCAAAATTTATGATTTTCATATATTATAAATAAATATTTAATTATTTTTCTAAAAAAATAAATATAAAATTATTAAATTATTACCAACTAGTTCTCGCCTACTTCTTGGCCACTTAAAATTTCAAAATCAATTCTTATTTTTAACAAATTTAAGGGCTTGAAAAAGTGAAACTAATTGATTATATTCTATAAGCATAGTCAACAAAGTAAATTTGTTGTCATTTTAAAAATAACAAAATCCTGATTCAGCAAAAATATACACATATTATCTTATAATTATTTTCATTTTAAAAATTACATGAAATCTTATGATCTGCTCAAACTCCTTTTTTCACAAAAATATGACATGGCGTATCCAGCGGAAAGATTGATGAGCGTTTTGATTGCTACCCACCATTCTGATATTTTTAAAATATAATCATTACAATGACTAATATCAAATGCTAGTTTTTGAAGATCAAATTAAATTCATCTTGTTAGTAAGGTTAAAAAAATTTTGTTTAGGTAAATTTTGTGTTGAAGGATGCAAAAAGAGCCCAATTTTTGTGCAAAAATGAACATATTGTGAGCTTGATTGCTCAGAACAGATAGAGAGGGCGAGAGAGAGAAATGAATCAAATTAAAAAAAAATGATATATTGTTAATTACTTTTTTTTTAACAATATGCTATTTATAAGAAAACGTAAAAAAAGCTAAAACTATTAAGTTTTAAAAAAATGTTAAAAAAATTATACTCAATAGATAAATTAAGATTAAAAATTATATTGTATATCGATATTGAATGGGATCATGAGAATGTGGTTTTAAACCATAATGGTGTTACATTGATAATTGTATTATATTGATATAAAATTGTGAGACAATGGTTTTACAAATAACAAAATTGAAAGACAATTGTATTACAAATGATAAAGCAGAAGGACAACAGTGCTATGGCTAGTAAAGGTAAAAGATGATCTTGTTACACATGGCATAAGAGAGGAGAGAGGAATGCTGACTAAGCACCACATTGAATTTATCCATATCAGTGTTTAACCAGGAAACCAATGAATGGGGGTCAAAGGGATTTCACTATGCAAAATTTAAAAATTGAGAGAGTTTTATGTTACAGTTTTAAGTTAAAAGGACTATGATATTACAATCACTTAAGTTCAAGGACAGTTGTTCAAATTTATCACACATTTGGGACAGATTATTTCAGCTTCAAGGGTGTCTACAGATGCAAGTAAAATTCAAGCAGTTATTAAATGGCCCATACCGCAATCCACAACAGCTTTATGCAGGTTCCTAGGCCTGTCAAGGTACTACAGTAAATTTAAACAAAAAAATTATGGTCAGATAACAGCTTCTTTAACAAGCATGCTCAAACGGAGCTCCTTCAATTGGAATAAATATGCTGTGACAGCCTTTACAAAGTTAAAACAAACACTTGCTGCCGCGCCAGTGCTACAACTATCCAATTTTAATGTGGAATTTGTAGTTGAATGTGATGCAACAAGTGAAGGAATTGGGGCAATTCTCCAACAAAATGAGCATCCCATTGTTTTCTTTAGCAGGAAATTGGCCGCAAGACAGTTCAAGCCACAAGCGTATTAAAGAACTAATTGGGTTAACAAAAGCAGTGTAGCATTGGCGACCTTATTTATGGGGGTGCCCTTTTCTTATTCAAACAGATCACTACAAACTAAAATACCTCTTGGAACAACGGCTAACTTCCCCTCGACAACACTAGATAAGCAAGCTCATGGGTTTTTATTTTAAAGTGGAATAAAAGGCAGGCCATTTAAACAAAGCTGCAGATGCTCTCTCCCGCATATGTGAAGAACAAAAATTATCGTATGCCATCTCTCAACCTCAAACATTGTTGTTTGATGCTATAAGAGAAGAAACTACGAGATCTGATGTGTTGAAAGAAATGATAACAAAGGTGGGGCATGGAACTACGGACGCTGCTTGGTCCATCCAGGATGGCCTTCTCCTCTACAAGGATTGAATTTATTTGCTTACCTCCTCTTCCTTAATATCTTCAGTACTTTCGAGTATTAATGATAGAAAACGAGGGCGTCCAGAAAACATTGCAGCGAGTGCGCAATGATTTTTATAAGCAAGGCATAAAAACAGCAGTCCAAGAATATGTAACGGCCTGTCCAGTTTGTCAGCAAAATAAAGCCGAGCACTTACAGCCAACCAGCTTACTACAACCATTGGTCATTCCTACACAAATATGGGCAGATATCTATATGGGCTTCATCGATGAGCTACCAAAATCATGGGAAAAATCTATTCTATTTGTTGTGATTGATCACTTCTCCAAGTACGGCCATTTTCTATCTCTATCTCATCCATACATGGCTACTAGTGCTGCCACTACACTCTCTGAGCACATTGTGCACTTAAGTGGATTACTATAATCCATTGTATGTGATCGGGATGCTGCTTTTACAAGCAATTTTTGGAAAGAGCTTTTTCAATTATGTGGTACATAGTTGGCCTTTTCATCTGCATATACCACCCATAGACAGACAGCCAAACTAAAGTAGTAAACAGAATAATTGAGATGTACTTGCATTGTTATGTTGGGGATAGACCAAGTAAATGGATGGCATGGTTTCCATGGGCGGAATATTTTTCACACAGTTTTGCATACTTCCCCTTTTAAGGTCGTCTATGGTCGTGATCCACCTCGTTTGTTATCTTATGTGGCTAGTTCCTCCTAAGTAGATGTTGTAGATCAAGCCTTGCTAGACCGTTGTAGAAAACAGAGAATTTGAAAATTTTTCTTTTATATTTCTTCATACTAAAATAATTTACAGGCATTCTAATTTATATACAAAGGCTAGGACTAACTAGGAAACTAATAATAGCCAATAAATACAATGATTCCTAATTATATTCTAATTTACAGCTAATTTACGCTGATTAAGGGATTTACACTAATTGAAGGATTCTAACACTCCCCCTCAAGTTGGTTCATGTATGTTGCACATGCCCAACTTGCAAACTAGGGTATGAAACCCCTTACAACTTAATCCCTTAATGAACACATCAGCTAACTGATCTTTCGACCCTACGTGAGAGATACTCAAGGAACCATTGACAACTTTTTCTTTTATGAAGTGTCTGTCAATCTCTATATGTTTAGTCCAATCATGTTGAACTGGATTGTGAACTATACTAATGGCAGCTTTGTTATCACAAAACAGGGACAACCCACTAGTTTCCAGCAATTTTAATTCCTCCATAATCTTTCGTAACCGCAATAGTTCACAAATACCTAGAGTCATTGCTCTAAACTCAGCCTCTGCACTGGATTTAGCTGTCACATTGCTTCTTGCTTCTCCAAGTGACTAGATCACCACTAATAAAAATACACTAACCAGATGTCAATCTCCTATCATCAAGAGATCCACCCCAATCTGCATCTGTAAAGGCCTTAATCTGAAGATGGCCATACTTTGAGAAAAGAAATCCTTTTCCAAGTGCAGATTTTAAGTATCGCAAGATGCGAAAAATAGCCTCCAAATGAGGTTCACGAGAATTATGCATATACTGACTCACTAAACCGACTGCATATGTTATATCTGGTCTGGCATGCGAAAGGTAAATCAGTCTGCCAACCAACGTCCAATATCTCCCAATATCCACGGATTCCCCAACTCCAGCTTGCAATTTGTGATTTGCCTCAATGGGAGACTTTACTGGTTTACAACCTAGTATTCCTGTTTCCTCCAATAGATCTCGTATGTACTTCCTTTGAGAAATAAAAATTCCTTTATCTGATCTGGCAACCTCTATTCCAAGAAAGTACTTTAGCCTTCTCAAATCTTTGATTTCAAACTCCTGTGCTAGTTGTTCCTTTAGATGAATCATTGCTTCCCTATCATCACCAGTTACAACAATATCATCCACATAGACAACAAGCAGAGTGATCTTATTCCTATAGTGTTTTATAAACAAGGTGTGATCAGCATTGCTTTAGCAATATCCGAAAGAAACCATAGCCTTACTAAACCTGTCAAACCATGCCCTAGGTGACTATTTTAAACCATACAGTGCTTTCTTCAATCTGCAAACTTTTCCTTTGGTCTTCCCATTCTCAAACCCTGGAGGGATTTTCATATATACTTCTTCTTCCAAATCACCATGTAAAAAGACATTTTTTACATCAAACTACTGCAAATCCCACTCAAGATTTACCGCACATGATAGTAAAATTATAATGGTATTCATTTTAGTAACAGGAGCAAACGTTTCCTGGTAATCTATCCCATACGTCTGTGTGAAGCCTTTTGCTACCAGCCTAGCCTTATACCTTTCAATTGAACCATCTGCTCTATGTTTCACAGTGAACACCCACTTGCATCCAACTGATTTTTTCCCCATTGGAAGAGTAACAAGTTCCCATGTCTCATTCTTTGCTAGAGCTTTTATCTCCTCCACCATGGCCGCCTTCCATTTTGGATCAAGACATGCTTTCTTCCAATCCTGTGAGATAGAAACAGAAAATAGAAAGACTCTATAGGATAGAGACAAAGAATCATAGAAAATAAAGTTAGAGATGGGATGTTTAGTACAGGTTCTAATACCTTTTCTAAGAGCAATAAGAATATCAAGATCATTATTAGAAGAAGGAAGAGTAGACTGAGAATTAAAATTAGACTCTTCAGGAACCAAAGGAGACTCGTCACTTACCATAGGATGTTCAGGAATTGAATCCAGAGATTCCGGTTGATCAGCAGTATCCTGCTCGATGGCTATATCTGTCTTGTTCCGCCGAGTATAGATTCTCAAATCTTGTCCATTCAGTCTCCCTCGAGATTTAGGTGACTCCCCTGAGTATCATTATTCAATATAGACTTTAGACCTAGATTTTCCCTTTGAAGTTGAAAGTTGGGAGAGCACAAAGAATAAGGGAAAAACACCTCTTCTTTCTTCCTATGCTCCCCCTAAAGAGGTGGATGAAAATAAGATTCAAATTCCCTAAAAGTAACACCCATGCTCACAAAACATTTCCGTGTATGAGGGTGGTAACACCTATACCCCTTCTGAGTACTAGAATAACCAACAAAGACACACTTGAGGGCTCTAGGTTCTAACTTCCCCCTATTAAGCTGATGAACAAAGCAAACACAACCAAAGACCTTTGGAGGAATAGTATATGAAATTTTACCTTGCAAAACCTCTAAAGGACTCTTAAACTCCAAAGTCCAGAGTGGCATCCTGTTAATAACATATACAACAGAAAGAATTGCATCCCCCTAGTAAGGTTTGGGAATATTCATTGTAAACATAAGAGACCTAGCAACCTCAAGTAAATGTCTATTTTTTCTTTCAGACATTCCATTTTGAGCACTAGTGTTAACACAACTAGCCTGCTGCAAAATTCCGTATGACTTCAAATATTCCTGAAAAACTCCATTCATATACTCTGTGCCATTATCAGTTCTCAATATTCTAACATGAGCATCAAACTGAGTGCTAATCATTTTGTGAAACTGCTGAAAACATGAAAATACTTCATTTATCCCTTTTATCAGATATACCCAAGTTAACCTACTGCAACAATTAATAAAGGTCACAAACCATCTATAACCTGACAAAGACACAGCTTGAGTAGGCCCTCACACATTAGAATGAATAGTCATAAAAAGAACTGAAGTCTTATTATTTATTGCATGATACAATTGTCTAGTATGTTTGATAAACTCACAAGCATCATATACTAACAATTCAGTTTTACATTGCTTAAACAAAAGAGGATAAAGTTTCTCTAAAACAGTAAATGAAGGATGTCCAAGTCTCCTATGCTACTGAATAATTTCTTTCTCAGCATCCATAGATTGTCCCAACATGGCCTAATCAACACAATCATTTAATAAATATAGACCATCTTGCAATCTACCACTGCCAATCGTTCTCCCTGTTATCAACTCCTGAAACACACAGTGAGAGGGAAAAAATTCAATTTTGCAGTTGAGAGCTTTTGTGATAGAACTGACGAACAAAAGGTTAATAGAAAAGCTAGGCACATGTAAGGCAGAACTAAGACTTATAGTAGGAGTGCATTTAATAGAACTTGTTCCAGAAACATTAGATAAGAATCCATCCGCAATGCGGACATTTTCTTTGCCTGAACATGGAGAATAGTATATAAATTTATTCGAAGAGCCTGTCATATGTTTGTTTGTTCCAGAATCTATAACCCAAAATGAATTATTATGATTGGCAAGAAAAGCATTACCTGAATTGACGAAGTTAGAAGAGGCAACTGTAGTGAATTGTGATTCAAGCTGTGATAGGAATCGTCTCAGAGTATGTACCCCTTCATTGGAAAACATCCCAGTGATAGTAGTATCTTCAGAAACACTCACAGCCTCAGATACATTTGCTTGTGATCTAGCAGAGCTCATCCTTTTTCCTCCACGCCCTTTAGTTGGGCGACCGTGCATATTCCAACATTATTCTTTGATGTGCCGAGATTTCCCACAGTAGTCACAAGGCAAGTGATCCTTATTTGAAGGACCATATGACTGTTCTCGTAAGGAGTTAGTAGCCAGCCCAGCCTTATCAACAGTTGTAGAATTGATCATGACACTTCTTCTGCTCTCCTCCTGCTGAACATAAGAGTATGTCTGCCTTAAGGTGGGCAAAGAATCCTTACCAAGCACTTGGACCCGAATCTAATCATACTCCACATTTAGCCCTGCAAGAAAATCATATATGCGCTCCTTCTCAACCAATTTCTAGAACTTAACTGCATCATCCGGACATGAAGCCTGAAAGTCTTGATAGAAATCCAACTCTTGCCATAGACCACTCAGTTTTGCATAATACTGAGCAACAGTCAACTCACCTTGTTTCATTCCATGAACCTTGTTCCTAAGCTCATAAACTTGTGCATCATTTCCAACTTGAGAATAAGTCTGAGAAACAGCACTCCAAATGGTAGCGGCACTGTCCAACAGTAAACACCAACAAGCTGTATGAGGTTGCATAAAATTGATGAGCCATGACATAACAAGAGAGTTCTCCGACTCCCACTGGCTGCAGATAGAACTAGTACTTTCTAGCTTTTTTCTATCTCCAGTGATATACCCCTGCAGTTCTCTAGCTTGAATTAACAGTAGACAAAATCTAGACCATGCCAAATAATTAGTTACATCCAACTTTACAAGACTAATTTGTAAAGAGGAATTATCACCAACAAATCCAGCCTTTGTTTCAGAGACTTTCTTCTTTTCATCAGTCATTTTTCAATTAAAAAAATAGGTACTGAGACAGAAAGCAAGAAACTGAGCAACGGAAGGTACCCAAAAAAAAAATGTGCAAACCAAGTGTGAAAACACGTTGGTCAGACGCACGCCGGACAGGGAAGGTCGTCGGCAAGAGGTGCGACCGGAGAAATCACCGAAAAAAAGGGTGCACGCACCGGCGCGTGAAGAATGACGCGAGACTTCAGGAGGCGCATGAGCTCGCGCTTCACTAGACGGCGGCGAGACTCCGGGCGTAGGCTGATCGGCTAGTGTCCTTCCTCCTTAAGTGGATGGTTACAGTCACCTCCCTTCCTAGAACGACGTAAAAGCTTGACCAAAAAAAAAATTACCCAAAACTACATTGTTCACGCCAATAAATTTTGGCACTGCTCTGATACCATGTAGAAAACAGAGAATTTGGTAAAATTTTTTTTATATTTCTTCATACTAAAATGATTTACAAGCATTCTAATTTATATGCAAAGGCTAGGACTAACTAGAAAATTAATAATAGCCAATAAATACAATGATTCCTAATTATATTCTAATTCATAGCTAATTGACACTGATTAAGGGATTTATACTAATTGAGAGATTCTAACAACCGTGATGTGCTTTTAAAGGAGATTCAGAGCCACCTTCAATAGGCTCAATAGCATATCAAAGAGCAGTACGATAAAGGCCACCATGAGCTCGAATTTACTCCAGGGTCAGTGATTTAATTGTGTTTACATCCATATAAACAAAAATCTTTGGCTGGAAAGTTACGCCACAAGCTCATCCCAAGGTTTTATGGACCTTTTAAGGTTTTGCAAAAAATTGAGCAGGTGGCCTATCAATTGCAACTTCCCTTGGATAGTAAAATTCAAGGTGATTTTCATGTGTCATTGCTTAAAGAGTTTTAAGGTGCAACATCTGACACCAAACCAACTTTGCTGCTAATGGAGGACAGGCATTTGCTTCTCTTACCCAACAAGATCCTTCGTTCCCACCTAAATAAGGGTAATTGGGAGGTCTTGATTCACTAGCGTGGTATTTCTCAATCCAATGCAACTTGGGAAGCTATTCCTCATTTTCGAGAAGCTTATCTTGATTTCGAGTTTGAAGACAAGCTCTTTCTCTAGGGAGTAATGTTAAATATCCAATCGTGGGCCAAGCTTATGAGAGACGTGTTCCTCCAAATACAAACGTGGTAGCAGCTAAATTATAGCATTTTTCTTAATTAAGAAGTTTTAATTTAGCAGTCTTCTTATTTCAATAAAACATCTTGATTGTATGTTCCTATTTAGAAGATAAAAAACTATTGTTGTAATCTCTAGAAAAGGGGAACATATCATGAATAAAAATCAAGCAGAATTTTTTTCAACTCTATTAGAGATTTGGACTCTCTCAACAAGTCTAAGGTCAGAGTTCCCTTTTAACGAGCTCTCATTTCAATAATAATATGTCGAGGGAAAAATCGAGATAAAACAAAAACTTCAATCTTTGAATCAGATTTTACTTTTAACAAGCCCATGACAAGATCCTGGTCACAAGAATATAACAGAAACACAGAATTTTCCTCCCGAATCTTTCTCTTTCCTTCTTTTATTTATTATTTCACAAATAGCATAGGATACAATTGAAATCACAAACAAAGTATTAAGATTTTTCATACCATTCGGCATTATTTGTAAACAATTACAAGTATTTCATCATAAGATTAAAAGGATACAATTCAATTATGCTGAATTTGACCATATATATTTACTCGGTGCTCAATTGGGACTTTGTGATAGAGAGATTGAAATACATGGAATGGAAAGTTTGACAAACAAAATTCACATAATTATAGCATGTTGCTAGATGTTACTAATGATTTACAAAGGCCACCAAGATAATTAATTAATGGATTGATTTTGGCTCTCGTAATAGGAAGAGTACAAATTCAAATTGATAACAAGAATTTAAATGGATAAATGCAATTAGATTAATATTCTTTTCTACTACCAACTTCAACCTACCATGCAATTGGTATGGTAAGATTTTGATGGTATGTGGCATTTTTTATTACTAAGGGTGTATGTAAATTCTATTAATATTAGAAATCCTCATTGTACAAGAATTAGGTCAACATAAATGTGGTTGTAATATTCCCATTCTCATATAAGCTTCTTTTGGAATAAATCATTTGCAAGAAAAGAATTCAATTGAACTCTCATATAATCATATTTGATTTCTATTTCTTTTAAAATAATTTTTTTTAAGTTAAAAAGAATTAAATTCTTCATTCTAAACATGATAACTGACCAAAAAGAAATCAATTGAATTAAATTCTTGTAAACTTCTAATTTCCAAAAAGGGGGATAATTAAAAAGCAAGCAACTATCCATGGACGTAAATACAATTGTCAAACCACGTAAAACTCTCTCTCTCTCTCTCTATTTTCTATTCTCTGTGTGGGTATTTTCCACAAACAATGGCACAAAATTTAAGGTTCAACAAGTTTTCAATCATAAATAAAATCATGTTTTCATGCTTTCTAACCAATTCAATTTTATGCTATTTAGTACCGTAGCAAACACTAGTATGTTTTCCCTCAAAAAATCTCCTCACATTATATTTGGCACTTATTATCCTTTCCTGCATAAGAGACCCACAATATAAGACTCGGTTCATTTTAAGCTAATAATCACATCTTAAGAATTTCTTTGCAAGTGTCAAAAATATTGTTCTTTCAAAAAAATCGAAGAGAACATCAATCGATCACATGTAAATGCAAGTAACAAGTATAGTGTCACACAAACGATCTAACTAACATGAGAAAGTTATTTTTGATGTGCATCAGATATTAGTATCCTACTAGCACAAAAATTCCTATACTATACTTTTGGAATGTGAAGATCATCTGTTTTATTTCCTTATTTCCTTCTCTTACCAAGCAAAACCCAAAAAGCATTTAACTAATAAAGGATAAGCTTTATTGCTAATAAATCAAGCCAATCTCACAAAAAGTATTGCACTTTGGTTCATATTAAATTGTTACTAACCCTTTATCCGTATAAAGTGAGGAAAATCTCACTAAAACCAATGATTTTGTATGTGTCAATAATGAAATCAGGGAAAACAAATTTAAGGGGCAAAAACAGGCATGTAGTATGGGATCAATTTCAATTGAAGTGCTGATGTTTACAACATTAAAATCAAACCCTAAACAAGTTAATATTATCAATTTGAACATGGACAAAGTCTTCTAATATGTATTTAAAAGAATTAATTTGGGATTTTCAATGTCTATACAACATGCTTTAACTTGACACAAGGCTTCCATGAAATAGTTGACTATCATGAGAGAATATTTGAGAGTAAAGTTTCAGACCTAAGGCAGAATTATAATTTATAAAAACTTAACCAAAAAACTTGTTATGCTTGAGGAGAATTTTTCATTTAAACACCTCATTTGGAAGACTTCATGGACCAATTAGTGAGAATTTGATGAGAAAGATTCTACAAGGATCCAGATAGAAATTCTTAAATTGTTCAAGCCTTTAAGGTTTAAATTACTGTGTTTTAGAGTGCAGAAACTTACTAGAAACCTACCCCATACTACAAGTCTATTTTGTAGTTGTCCCTTGAATTTCAAAACATTTAATAGTTACCTCCTGCTCTAACTTGAATAGATGGCGGTTAAAGTGTTGCTGCAATCTCTCATTCGCATAGTTTATGCAAAATTGCTCAAAACTATTCCTCTGCAAAAACATATTACATAGCACAAAATTATTAAGCAAAATAATGAGAGCGCAAGAGAGACCATCATAGAAAAATTACAGTTGAAACGTACTTCAAATGATTCAAATCCATAAATATCAAGAATGCTAATGGATCTTCCAGTTCGCCTTTTGCCAACTGCAAGAGATTTGTTAATTTGTTCAACCAACCACTCAAATAAACAAGCATAGATTGACTTTGCCAATGCATCTCTTGTATCAATGGCCTGAAAAGTACAAACAAAAAAAAAATGTGCATCATGATCAAAATTTTTTCTTACGTATTTTATATCAAATGGAAATTTCTGTCATGTATTTAATATCTAATTTAAAAGCCATACATATTATTGTAATCTAATCTCAAGGACAGTCTATCATAGTCTTTCTTCCTTCTAGACAAGCAAAATAGGAGAATAATATCATTAACATGAACTGAGAGGTTGCCAATCTTAATAGAACAGAAGAATCATATGTCAAATATCCAAAGCTAAATTAAAAAATCTAGAATTTCCAGTTTGGGAAGAGCCAAATATACGAAACAGGAGGAAAAAAAAAAAAAAGGAGGTACTGGAAAAGAAAATTGTTTAAAAATACAATATAATCACCATTTAACCTGAATGTAACACAATTGCACAAAACATAGAATAATAAAGCCTGTTTAAATGCATTGACCAAACATATATCAGCACATTCAGGAACTAACACTTTGTTTTGAGGGAAGCGGATAGAAAGAAAGTAAAAGAAATATTATTTCCCTACTTTCTTTTGTCTGGACAGCAATTAGAGAAAGGGAGAAAAGGAGAGAACAATGGAAACTAGCTTTACTAATTTCCCTCCAAGCCTCCAAAAAATTTTCCACCAATTTGGAGTGAAAGAGAGTGAAATGAGAAAGTAAAAAAGCTATGGAGGCTGAAGATACAAATATACCCTTGACACCATATAAATAGTAAAGGCTACATGATTAGGTTATAACAGTAAAAATAGATTTTATAAACTTTTTTCTTTTCTTTGCTATCCACTTCTTCACATAAGATGGTTAAACAACAACTCAACTCAACCTTTATCCCAAAAATTTGAGGTCAGCTATATGAATTCGCTTTCTCCACTCTAAACGATTTTAGGTTAAATCAGATGGTTAAACAACATCAAGAAAAATATATTCTTTCCTTTTCCTCTATTTATTTTCTTTTCATTTCCATAGCACAATTAAAGAATCAAACAAAAGCTAAATCAATCCATGTTAAGTTGCTAGAATTTCTTTAGCATTAAAGTGGTGATGAAGCAAATGTTAGAATAATTTCCTTCAAACAACCCATACAACATGCATGCTGCATGAAAGATAAAGAGAAGGGGAGGAGGGAACTGAGAAAAACATGGCCTTAAAGTGCACAATCCTTAAAATATAACATATCATGTAAGCTTCAAAGAATCTCAATTGGATCAGTACATCAACAATAAAGAACATGATCCTGAAAGACTATGGTGAACAATTCAAGGTTTACTGCCCCACCATTGAGGCACATATGTTTTATAAGCATTATCCAACCACAAATTTTATTGCATTGCCACATAGGTACGAGTTTGAGTTACATGCCACATATAATCATCCATTTCACTTATTTAACTAGGTTGCTAGACTATCCCAGTAATATTTTTACACGGCACAAGGGAGTTGGTCTAACTTCTGAAAGTCCAGTTGAAAGAAAAACATACGGAAAAGAAAGTAAAAAATTAGTTCCATGTTATCTTATTGAAAAATTAGATTTCAAGTTTCAAGATATTCATGATATATTGATATGTAGCCTCACTGCTCCCTCACAATCATTTAAGTTGCAAACACAACAACAATCATAGTCATTATCATGTATCAGAGCCATTGAGAATGCATTACAAAAGTCAGGATATAACTTTTTTGGAGGAATAGAAAATTATATTAAACGCATATTTGTAAGTAGTTTAGTTAAAAGTTCAATACACGTCTGTGTGTGAACATAAATACATAATTAAAAAACTATTCATATCATATTTTATTTTCATTATTTATAAATCAAATTCAGGCAAGTCCAATGTCGCCATTTGACCATCAAAAGGAGTAACATAGATGCCAATGAAAATTTGCAGCACGGACACACACACACCAAACAACAGTAGCTTTAACTTTGGCTTTGCACAGAAAACACACCAAAAAAAATAAATATAAAAATAAAAAGTGAAGCTTGAATATATCTAGTAAACTAATTAGTTTTACGTAAGAACTAGTAGTTGAACTTTTGGATATGTTACAGTCTTACAGATTGCTTTTTAGCATAAAATGTAGGATAGAAGCACAAAAGTTGTGTCAAGACAATTGCTATTATGCAACAACCACAGTTGTTGTTGACAACTGCTAAACTTTATATAATGTCTATTACCCATCCATTTTCAAGACTTCAATTAAATAACATGGGTACTAGTTACAAAAGGCCAAAGATTTTATCATGTAACAGTACTGTGAAATAGTAACGGCCAATGTTTAACTTCATGCTCCCTTTGACAGTTGCATCTACACCAATCATATCACAAGGCCATATGTATTTAGGGTTGGACAGCGCAAAGAAAGGAAAAGGCAATGTATTCTCAAATGCTTTCTTACCTGTGATAAAGTTAGCTTTTGGATGATATTATCATTGCCAGCTTTCATTTTGCGAGTTGATAAAGCTAACTTAAGCTCCCCAACATCACATCCAATCAAGTTGGCAACAGTGGTTAGACCTGAAACATGAAAACACAGATTTCAGCACAATCATTGATCATGCACCCAACATACATCCTTCCATTCACCACCACCCTCCCCTTTCCCATAGAATAAGAAGGGGTAAAAAAATCTTACTTACAAAGAAGGAGGAACAATTTGACATGATTATAAACCAATGTTCAACTTGTTCTTTTATTCAGAGGGAAGAGTGAGAATAAAATTTATATAAATAACAGATGCTACAACAATTTTATGTGAAGAAACTAGCATAGTTTTTCTAATGAGAATCATTAGGATCAAGTATTTGATGCCAGCTCTAGCACTAAACAATATAGAATTGAATTGAATTTTGACAATGTCCTTATAAGATAAATTAATCAGAAAATATTATCACGCTAATAAAAACCTTTACTTTTCTTTTTTTTTTTGGTTATATATATATATGATGAAATTTAATCCCCCTCCCTAAAAAAATAAGTAAATAAATAAATAGATAACCTAGCTTTGCCACTGCTTAACAGAGTTCTTCATTAAAGTTTAAAGTTCAAGGGCTTCTAATGGATTATTCATTTTAACTTTTAGTTCTTGGACTTTATTTTTGTTCAATTGAGAGCTTGAAACCAAACAAAAAAAAAATGAAGAAAAATAAATTACATAAACTACCTTTGCACCTTTCCAATGACCAAAAGTTCCATAATGGATTGGAGCAAGACAAAAATGGCTTTACATGCCACATCAATAGATACATGAACTATTTTGCTGGATGGTTTCAACATTTTGTTACGTATTATAGGAAGAAATATAAGAATAGAATATGATTAGATATTCTAGAAGATTGGGATGTTAGGAGTTGGAGGGAAATGTAGATGAGTTTGTCAGAGAGCTAACTGTTCTGTAGTTAGCTAGCTGAGGCAGTTACGTGATAGTTATTGTATAAATACCTCAGCTATACCTTTCTTGGATTCATTCCAGAATTTACAAGAAATACAATTCCTCACTCTGTACTCTTCTTCTATTCTAATTCTCTTTCTACCTACATTGTTCTCTATTCTCTATTCTTCTCTGTTAGGGTTTCCTTAACCCTAACACATTTCTTGTGGATGTATTGCTGTGGGCTATTCACTAATATCTCCCAACTCTAGTCACAAATTTTGCAGCTGTCTTTTTTTACTCAAATTCTCTAATAAAAAAATTATTTTTTGCAAAATTTACGACGTAGGCACAACAATATCAGATAGCAAGAAAATGAAAATTTCAAAACATGAAAATGTCCAATATTCACATCATGATTCACATATAACTTGTATCTTACCTTCATCAGTCAAAGGTTCAACATGATTTTCATTATCAACAACAGTAAATGAGATGTTTCCCAACCATAATACAGCTGCAAGCATTGCAAACACACTCTCTTGGTCTTCCTTGCTGACATGAACAATATCCAAAGCTTCCTGAAAATTGGTCACAGGCATAATGAAGTTAACATGCATAACAAAACTCCCATTCTCATTTCTCAATATAGAGGTAATGAAAAACAAATTAATAACAGAAGCATGAAAATGAGAAGAGAATATTGTACCGTAACAACATGAAAGCGCTCAGCATCATCAACCCCATTAATTGAGTAGCAATTACTCTGCCCCAAATATTTATACTCACTTACACTCTTCAAATTTATCTTTTCTGTGTTTCATAAAAGAATGAGCAGATATTGGACAAGAAAAGTGACATGTGAAACAGCAATTTCCACAAAATATTCAAGGAAAAAACTAGTGCAAAAAAAATTATATGACACTTTTATACTTGTATTATAAGTGGAAGATTTATTTATAATATCATTTGCATATTAAGACTATGTTCTATGTTCCACAGTCCCTACAGAAGATATAAAATCAATTCCAACACATTCATAGATACATTTCAGACAACTGATCAAGGATGATGATTTACAAATGGATCACAATTGCTAAAATCACATAACACATACATGCACACACATGTAAAACTAGAAAAGAAATTTCTATTCTCCCTCTACTATTCATGGGATACACATATATTACTTTTGGTCTCTGCTAGTACATTGGATTAAAGAGAAATAAGAACCCCCAAAATTATTTTAAGGCCATATGTACTTAGTTGACTCTGTATTTTTAACAAATGCTCATCTATTTTTAAATAGGAAATTTAAGTTAGGCATAAAGTTAAAACTTATGATTTTGATTGAACAATGTAGAAAAAAAAAAAAAGGAGCTCAACTGTGCATTATAGCAATAGTACACATTTGGATGCATTTGGTCTTATTTTAACCTTTTAGATGTAATACAAAAGCGTCCTCTTCAAACAGCAGATAAACACACATTTAAGTGACTAAGTTACTAAATTTTTAATAGCTACTCATCAGCTTACCAAGCAAATGAATTATGATGTAGTAAAGGGATAAGTACCAAAAACTACCTTGACATTTCAAGTCTTGTGCACATCAAAACCTTGTGTTTTTCGGCATTAATGTTTTAGAAAGAAAACCATTAACATTGTTAGCTTGTGATCGCATGGCATCAACATGGGTGGAATAGCAATAAAAAAAAAAAAATATCTTCCCATTGAAGTGGCATCCAACTAAGCATAATGGGACTCAAAATAGATTAAAATATACAATTAAAATTTTTATTCAGAAAAGGAAGTAGGTTTAGATTTTAAATTTTTAGTTAAAATGAAAAATAAATTTAGGGGGAAAACTTAATTTTTCAATTTATCTTTTTTCAAGTTTTTCTTTTTTTTATTTTTTTATTTTCATATTGAGTAAAAAATTAGAAATTCATTTCAATTTTATTAAATTTAAAATTTTACTGAATTGTGGGTCCCTCGATACCTAATTAGATGCCACATCATCGAGAAAATTTTTTTGATTAGGGTTATATCCCATGTATGTGCCACATCATCATAATTTAATGATGTTAGTGGTTTTGGTCCTAAAGTACTAATACCAAAAAACACAAGGTATTAAAGTGTATTTAAAAAAAAAAAGAAAAAAAAAACTGAGGTGAAAGCATGAAATTCAAGGTAGTTTTGTGTACTTTTCCCCATAATAAAAATATCACAAGAGAAAGAAGTTCCAATTTAACCTCTGTCTTCCATTAGCTACTCCAAAATGCTTGCTATTGCTATTATACTTCTATTTAGGTGGCATACCAACAAATAATCCAAAATTTAAACTATCAACCAACCTCAAAAAGCAAACTATACATATCATACAATCCCATTGAGCCCAGGCAAGCAGCAATAGCACACCCATGAAGATATGGAACTTGAAACGTCATGGTAATGAGCGACTAAAATTATCATGTAAGTTTTGTATAAGGTAATATCACAAGGGACAGAAACAACCAAAAGTCGTAATTTTTAAGAAAGCCCAGAAACTTATCATCATTATAATAATTATTAATGGAATTAGCATTATTACACCAAAGCCTATGTAAGGATATCAACTAAATCCATTCTCAAAATATGCAGCAAAATTCAAAAAGGTTGTTCAAGATACATGGCAATAGATACCTTTAAGTGTACGTGGAGCCCCAGCACAAAGCTGATAAAATATGTGATACGACCTTTCTCCCTCCATGCATTGGACCACTCTAGACTGTTTATATCATAAGACGAAATAAGAAACTCAAAATAGAAAATGACAAGATATCAGTGATCAAACACAACAGGAATGGACAGTTACCTTTTCAAGTAAAACTGTGTACCAAACAGGAGCAAAACATAGTTCAAACCAAAGGTAAGTTTCAAAAATTGAATAAAAAAGTAGGTAAAAATGCCATCTCAGGAATTCAAGTTATCTTACAAGTTTGAATTTTGGCACCAGATATTTTTCCAGTTTCACTGAAATGGATTTCAATTAGTTTACCCTGTGACATGTTCAATCAAAATTCAATATGAGAATGGCAAAACTTCAAAACCTACATTCTGATTTCTGGATGATATCAGAATTTTCAACCCTTGTGATAAATAGATGATCCTTAAGACTTAGTGATTTTCAACAAAGAAGAAGAGCTTACAAAGCGACTTGAGTTGTCATTCCTCAATGTCTTTGCATTCCCAAAGGCTTCTAAAATCGGATTAGTTTTCAATATTTCATATTCTATCCCACTACCACCACCGAGGGCAGCCAAATATTGCATTGCTATCTTTGCCGTCTCTGTTTTTCCTGCCCCACTTTCACCACTGTGAGGAAAACTTAACATCGTAAGTGAAAATCAATTAAAAAGGATAAACTTGTATTGTATGAAATTGTCACCAAAGAACTGAGTTTCTTAGTATATCTAAAAAAAGATGTGATTCTTTGTTCCAACATGTTATTATACCATATATCATGTATATACATCATAACTTTTTTATTTTTCACTTGGTAATAAATTCATTACAAACACCAAAAGGTGGCAGATTGTAGCAGAAGCATACAATAATACACTAAAAACAATCTAAAACGTACAACTTAATACATCCAAATCCAAAAAGACATAAGAAAAACTAAATAGAGCATAAGAGAGCACAAGTCCATAACCATGTATTACAAAAGTCATACAAGATGTTATGACAAAGAAAAACAAGCTCGAAACTCCAAGAAAAAAAAATCTCCTAATAAAGAGGAGAAAGTCTAGTGAAAACCTATCAACAAAATGAGCACTATCAATGATGAGATTGACAAAGAATGAACCGTGAGCTTTGGTTCTTTGTGTCTCAATCCCTTCTCACAATTTTCAAGTAAGGATATGAAGTGGGGCCAAACAGCAAAGAACACACCCCTGGTGTGTTCCAGCAGTCCAGAACACACCCAGGGTGTGTTCCACAGGGCACAACAGAGTCAGAAAGAAATTCATGTTTCCCTCTGTGGCAGCTTGTGGAGATGTGTTTTCTGTTCCAGCAAGAGCAGCCACGTTTTTTGGTTATTTTTTTTAATCTCAAGCAGTCCTATTTTACTTGGGAGTTAGGACTTCATGGAAAGACTCCCACCAGCTATGGAAATCGATTAGAATTACTTTAGTAACTCTCCAACTCTATTAAGGATTTAATTATGTTTTCCTGTTCTATCTAGGATTAGGTTAATTCATATTTTATTTATATCTCCCTATTGTATTTTAGTTTATCTAAATTTCCCATATAGTAGGCATATATTCCTAGTTAGCTTAGGAAAATTAATAACTCTATAAATAGCTCCATTATTCTATGTAATTTCAGTTTTGAAGATTAGATTAATAATGCTAAAGAGATTTTCCTCAATCTTGCGTGGGTGTGTGTTATCTTTAAGCTTCACACTACGTCAGGTGGTATCAAAGAGAAGAAATTGCCCCAATCGAGATGGCTTATCTTGATCGAGGTGGTGATTATAGTGATTCCAGGATGGTAATCGAGGAACTAGAGCCCTTTACCATAAGGACGAAAAGTTGCAACAATGGGAGCGAAGTTCGAAGCAATGGATGGATCTTATATTCGAGTGTATTGAGAGACGCTTCAAAAAAATTGTAAATCGTCTTGATGCTTTGATAATCAATACAAACAGGGACCAATATGATGATAGAAGGCCAAGGGTAAAGTTAGCTCGCGGTGACCCTATCAACAAATATTTTTCTGCACATGGGCTATATATCTACAAGGAAGACTCAGAGGAGGAAGATGACTATGAACCAAACATGTTCTATAGACATCTACACAACGAAAGATAAAGAAGAAGATGTGCATATCAATCATTTCTTGTACGCCAACAATATGTTTACAAAGAAGATTCAGAGGAGGAGGAGGACAACTTGGAACCGATCAGGTACCACAGGCATCAAAAGAATAGAAACTATTGAAAAAGAGATGCGTATGGATATGATGGGAAGGTTTTTCCAACCATAACTCAAGCCCAATCTAGATTTATAGATGAGTGCAAAGACACCCAACCCAAACATCTATTAGTGGAAAGGGAAGAAACGCAAGAGCAACTTGAATTCAAAACTCAACTCGAAGTTAAGGAGAGTAATGTTGAAGGATCGAAACTAGAAGCTTTTATTGAATTTCCCTTTGCTATTATCGAAGATGAAGAGCTTGAAGAATGTGCGCTAAGGAATGAAAATAATCATATCACGGAGGATTCAATAAAAGTAGAGGAAAAATAATCCATGGGAGATAGTATTAGAAATTGTAGAAAGTCAAGTCTTGAAGATGATGGAGATTAAAGAATTTTCTAACTCTCTACCCTTTATTTTTTTTATTGATTTTGTTTGTCCAGGTGTTTTACGGAGACAAAAATGAAGGTAAAATTGATTAGCTCAATCTTGCACAATTCTTCATGGACTACCTCATCAAAGACGGCAAAGAGGTGTGCTTCTCCAATGAAGATTTTCATTGTATTCCACTTCAAAATTCAAGGGAGGATTTATTCCAAATGCGGGAGAATGGTGTGGCAGTTGTTATGGTCTTGTTTGTGTTTGTTGCAAACTATTGCAACTCGAGGATGAGTTTTTTCCAAGTGGGGAGTAGGACATGGGGCCAAACAGCAAAGAACACACCCCTGGTGTGTTCCAGCAGTCCAAACACACCCAGCGTATGTTCCACAGGGCACAACAGAGTCATAAACTCATGTTTCCCTCTATGGCAGCTTGTGGAGATGTGTTTTTGTTAGTAGTATGCCCTAGAGCATATCATTTAGTATGTATCTTGTACATAATTTTATTAATAAAAGGCATTTCCACTTTTCCGTTTACATAATATATTTATGTGTAATAGAAAAGGTCCATTGATATTTTGTTAGAAATATTATTCTTAAGTTGTTAAGAATATGAGTGACAATATTTCTAGCACAAAGTATCATAAATAGGTTCACAATCGAGGATACTTCATAATAAGGACATGACTTATCCAGAAATATTGTATTCATGTTTGTTCCCAGGTTATTTATATGAGATATAAATAAGATGGAATGGTGAGTCTCATGCCATATAACAAACATGATAGGCACTTATAAATGATAAGTAGGCCGAACCAGTGACACTTATGACAAGCACATGGAGTTTACTCTTGTCAATGTTTTGTCATAAATCATATCAGTGCATATAATCTTTAGACCTGAGATAGCACAGTTATCTTGTATATAGGTAGTTTGAGTTTGATACTGCTTTCATACTTGTACTATGTATGGGTATATGGGCATGTGTTGGCTCCTACTAGTTATATATGGAGATAGGTGTTGATCAAGATGGAATCTGTTCCTCTAAGTAAATAGAGATAAAATCCTATGTTCATTTAATTGTTCTTGATGTTTCAAGTTCCTGACCAGGACAGATAGATTTATTTAGAAAAGAGTTTCTGATGAGAAAAAAAATCTTTTTAATCAAGAACTGGAATTAAAAGAGAACATAATATTCATAGCAAATGGAGTTGGACATAAACCATGACTCCAGCTTGAGTTGGGATTTTGTAACAGAGAGATTCTAGTGCATGGTAACATATGATTATAAGTTCATTTAAGGTAAATCTTATTACTAATTGGGTGGCCATGGCATGCTATGCTAGGTGTTAACCATGGTCTATGAGGTTCATAAAATGATTTAGAGAAATCATTTATGGTAAGAAAGAGTTCTGATGATATTAAGAGTTGATATCATGTCTCATTGCCAATTAGTGATGAGCCTAGTAAGTCACACACATACACAAGTTATCACCTATTTAAATATGATTTCATTAATTAATTAAAGAGTTTAATTGATTAATTAAATAGGTTTGGTTTGCAATTAAATTGCAAAGTCCCTAGTATGACTTGAAACCAAATCTAGATTATTGGATGTGTAGTATAAATTAAATTTATATTTAAAGTGTTTAAATATGAATTTAATTGATGAGAAATTAATTAATAGAGATTAATTAATTAATTTATATTTGATATAAATTAATTAGAAGAAGAAAATAATTATTTTGGATTAAGAACTCAAAATTAAGACACAAGGGCATTTTGGTCATTTCACAGTGTGACACGTGGCACCATGAGATGGTGACACATGGGATTACACATAAGCTTGCCAAATGTTTTTTTTTTTAATCATGTAAGATGATTAAAATCAAGATTAAGTATAGGTTTGACACTTGGCACAATGTGATTGGGTCACTTAAACCTAGAGCTAATCAAAAGGTGACATGTGCCTAGGGTTTAATGTGTTAACCTAGCTATTTAAGTGTGGTTATGAAAAGAAAAAATAACCAGCAGCCTCTCCTCTCATTTGTCACGCCACTTTGAGCCTCTCCAGCTATTTCTCTTCATTTCTCATCAATTCAAAGAGATTAGCCATCAATCTCTTGAATTAAGAACACTAGAAATTGTTTCTAATGTCCTGTTTACATCTCTAATCTCTTAAAAGGCAGAACTTGAATTTCTAATTAATAGAAAAAGCTTTAGAGGCTGTTCAAGGGCTGTCATAGGTGTTCTTGGTGTGGACAAGCTAGAGGGACAACATTTGGTGTCCTGAAGACGAATCTCAAAGGCGCAGACACGCTGCAGTGCATCAAGAGGTTAGTGTAATCGTTCTTGATTTAATTTAGGGTTCTAAAATTAATCTGATTAATTTTAAAATCTTCAATGGCAAATGCAGATCCAAAAACATATTAAAAGAGTTTTAATATGTTGTTTATCATTGAAATCAAATAGATAAAAATAAATCTTGCATGGTGCATATGACCCTAGGTGAAAATTTTTGAAGTCAATGGTATAATCTTGTGTTTTTCACGCTTCCGTTCCTTCAGTTTTCAGTCCCAGCAAGAGCAGCCACGTTTTTTGGGTTTTTTTTAATTTTTTTTAATCTTAAGCTGTCCTATTTTACTTGGGACTTCATGGAAAGACTCCCAGCAGCTATGGAAATTGATTAGAATTAATTTAGTCACTCTCCAACTCTATTTAGGATTTAATTATGCTTTCCTATACTATCTAGGATTAGGTTAATTCCTATTTTATTTATATCTTCTTATTGTATTTTAGTTTATCTAAATTTCCTCGATAGTTAGTACATGTTCCTAGTTAGTTTAGGAGACTTAAAACTCTATAAATAGCCTCATCTATGTAATTTCAGTTTTGGAGATTAGATTAATATAATTCTAAAGAGATTTTCCTCTCTAATTTTCACTCTTGTGTGGATGTGTGTTATCTTTAATTTTCACACTGCATCAAAATATCTTTTGTTGGCAATCGTTTTTCAACCAAGGGTAAAGAAAATGGCATCGCCAACAATAAGGGGAGGTGTGATGGTTGGCTGGAGATGATTTTCCGCTCTCTCCTTGCAGCAACAGAACCCAGGTTCCACCCAAAAACTCTGCCTTTTTCAAACCCTAGAATTTCCCACTTTTTTCATATTTTGGTTCAATAAGAGAGAGAAACACTGGAAATTAGTTTAGCAGCTCCCAATACAAGAATTTTACATTAAAATAATATGTAAATACCACATCAGCTCTCCATTGCTCTTACAACTGGAATTCTGTCAATATTGCTTTATTAGAACACAAATTAAAGTTTAGCGATAAAATTGCAATAAATTGATATTTTGTGACCATAATAAAATTCAGGGGCTAGTTTCGTGACCATTTGTACAATTTACCCCCAGTTTTCAAGATAACCAAAAAAATTTATGGTCAAGAAATCGAGATAATGATGAATAAATGTACTCAGATGGTGATTACACAACAAGAAGAAGTCAATAACTAAGTCTTAATCTCAAACTAGTTAAGGTCAAGTATACGGATCTCTTTTTGCCATTCAACTCTGTTTGAAACCAATTTTCCTGGGTATGTGTGTAAACAGAAGACTGTGATGGCATTATCTGTAGATGATCAAGAAGGGGATTGTTGGGTTGAGCATCCTGTTGAATGTGAGGAAGTGGAGTGTACAGCTGTTGGACAGGAGAAAGGGGAAGATGTGTTGAATAGTATGGAGGAAGTAACACTTTCTGCGCATGCTATTGAGGGCAGTCAGGGTGTGGAGACAAATAAGGTGATTGGGCAGCATAAAAATAGGAAGTTATTGATCCTAGTTGATGGTGCAGCACTCAGAGTTTTATAGATACTAGAGTTGATAAGGAATTGAAGTTGCCTTTGGTAAGTACTGCTGCTGTTCCTATTTCAGTAGCTGATGGTAGGAAATTAATTTCATCTAGTACTTGTTTTAAGTTTCCATGGAAGGTGGGGGAAAGAATAATTTTTTTTTTTTATTTGCAAGTATTGGATTTGGGGAGTTTTGACATAATTCTTGGAGTAGATTGGATGAAGACATTTAATCTAATTTTATTTGATTTTGAGGCTTCTAAGGTGCCTTTTATGCAGGATGGGAAGCAGGTTACTTTGTGTGGTATGCTGGAACATAGTGAGAATTTTCAGTTGCTGCCTTGTGAGGATGTACAGGAGTTATTGCATGTGCAGGGGAAGGATTTTCAGAGTCCATTGTTTTGTATTGAAGTTCCAGAACATCAGAAGCAGCTTGTGGGTCATTCTGTTGCACCTGCAGCTCATTCTTTTGTTGTTGAGGAATCAGGTAATGAAATTGCTACTAGATAAATATAAGGACTTATTTGAAGAACCTAAGTCTTTGCCTCCATTTAGAACCTAGATCCATTCGATACCCCTCCAAGATAATACCCCAATTATTAATGTCAGAACCCTATAGATATCCCCACTTTCAAAAGGCTGAAATTGAAAAATTGGTCACTGAGATGCTAGCTAATGGAGTGATACAGCCTAGTTCTAGTCCATACTCCTCTCCTGTCCTATTAGTTAAGAAGGATTTTACTTGGAGATTTTGTATTGATTATAGAAAATTAAATGACCAGACTGTTGAAATTAAAGAGATTTTACTTTAATTTATGGGATATGCTTGCCAGAAAATCATGTGATTGATTAGCTTAATTAGTGCTTATATTAACGATTGATTTAAGGAATGCCATATATCTTGTATTTTCCATTATAAATATGGACTCTTATGTATTATGCCAAATACAATTAAATGAAAATATAATTCTTTCAAGTTCAGTCCAATTCTCTCCCTTTCTCTCCCTTTTTTCTTTCTTTCTAAAAACACAACATGGTATTAGAGTCCGCAAAAATTTCTAGGCTTTCTTTCTTTCTTGTCCTCCTCCTCCTTCACAAAGCTATGGGTTTGAGTCCCAAAAGCTATTTTCTTTCTTCAGGGTTTGAGTCTCAAAGCTATGGGTTTTAGTCTGTTTTTAAGGTGTTGGAAGAGCAGCAGCTTTTTGCTAAAATGTCTAAGTGCTCTTTTGGTCAGAATTCTGTTGATTATTTAGGGCATATTATTTCAGAAAAAGGAGTATCTACAGATCCAGACAAAATTGAGGCTATGGTAGCTTGGCCTTATCCAACTTCTGTCAAGGAATTGAGGAGTTTCTTGGGATTGACAGGGTATTACAGGAAGTTTGTTAGAAATTATGGGGTGATTAGTAAGCCTCTTACAGATTTATTAAAGAGGGACAACTTTCAATGGACTGAAGTTACTAGACAAGCATTTGACTCATTAAAAGTAGCTATGTCTTCTGCTCCTGTTCTGGCATTACCAAATTTTACTCAGCCATTTATCATTGAAACTGATGCTAGCAGCTATGGTATGGGAGCTGTATTACAGCAAAATGGACACCCTATTGCCTATATTTCTAAGGCTTTTGGGGTTAGGAATCAAAGCCTTTCTGTATACGACAAAGAGTTGCTGGCAATCACTTTTGCTATCACTAAATGGAGGCATTACCTTGAGCAAGGTCCCTTCTTCATTAAAACTGATCATGAAAGTATCAAGCACCTTTTAGAGCAAAGACTTCACACTAACCTACAACAGAAAGGTATTTCTAAACTCTTGGGTTTAGATTATAAAATTTTGTATAAAAGAGGGGTAGAGAATAGAGTGGCTGATGCTTTATCTAGAAGGCCACATTCTGCTGTGACTCAATTATCTGTTGCTCATTCTGAAATCATTCCTACTTGGATGGCTAATGTCCTTAATAGCTATGTTAATGATTCTAAGGCTGCGGATTTAATTACTCAACTTTCTTTGGATAGCAAGGCTCATTTGAAGTTTCATTTGAAGCAAGGGCTGTTGTATTACAACAATAGATTGTATGTGGGTTGTCATGGTAATTTGAGGAAGCAATTAATAGCATTGTATCATGACAGTGCTATGGGAGGGCACTCCGGCATTCACAATTCTTATAGTAGGCTGCAGAGACATTTTTATTGGCCTGGCATGTATACTGAAGTCTTGCAATGGGTGCAACAATGTGCAGAATGTGCTAAATGTAAGGGAATGACTTCCGCTACCCCTGGGTTATTACAGCCTTTACCAATACCTTCTCAAGCATGGCAGCACATCACTATGGATTTTATTGAGCAGCTTCCTAAGTCTGGAGGTAAGGATACTGTCCTAGTGGTGGTTGATAGGTATACAAAATATGGCCATTTCATTGGATTGGCTCATCCCTTTACTGCATCTTCTGTAGCAAGGGTCTTTATAGAACACATTTATAAGCTTCATGGTGCCCCTGTCACAATTGTTTCAGATCGAGATAAAGTATTTACAAGTGTGTTTTGGAAAGAATTTTTCAAGCAGCTGGGCACTACTCTTTCTTATAGTAGTGCTTACCACCCTCAAAGTGATGGCCAAACAGAACGTTTGAATCAGTGTTTGGAAACCTACTTGAGATGCATGACTCATCAGCATCCCAAAGCCTGGTTTCAGTGGTTGTCACTTGCAGAGTGGTGGTACAATTCCTCATACCATTCTGCTATAAAAATGACTCCATTTGAAGCCTTATATGGCTATTACCCTCCATCATTACCTGCTATTCCTTCTTTTGCATCACCAGTTCAGGCTGTTGACCAATTTTTTCAGGAGAGGCAGCAGTTGAATGATGTTCTCAAGAGTAATTTGGAGCAAGCTAGGAACAGGATGAAACAGCAAGCTGATAAGGGTAGAGTTGAGAAAGAATTTGAGGTAGGGGATATGGTATATCTAAAGCTTCAACCTTATAGACAAACATCTGTTGCCTTAAGAAGGAATTTAAAGCTAGCTGCTAGGTATTATGGACCATTTCAAATTCTGCAAAAGATTGGCAACGTAGCATACAAGTTACAGCTTCCTCCTAGTGCTGCTATTCACCCTGTCTTCCATGTCTCGCTTCTCAAGAGAAAACTTGGAGACAATGTTGTGCCACAATTACAATTACCCGAAATGTTGGAGAATGAAATAATAGTGGCCCGTGAGAAGATTTTGCAAACCAGAACCATTACAAGGAATGGTCAGGCTGTAATTCAAGGACTGGTCAAATGGTTTAATCTTCCATTAGAGGATGCTACTTGGGAGGATCAGTCATTCATCCAAGCCCAATTTCCCACTTTCATACATTCTTGGCGACAAGAATGTTCTCGAAATGGGGGTATTGTCACGTACAGAAGAAGGAAGTATAAGAATAAGTGAATTGATTAATTAGTTGTGATGGTAGTTGAAATTGTTGTAGCTTTCTGTTAGAGGTTGTTGGAGAAATTGTAGCAAGAGTTAGGCAGTTGTTTTTGGAGGGAAAGTGGCAATAAATAGGGCTGTTAGATATTGTGAAGATTCATTCTAATTCTCAATGAAATATTATCTTCTTCCTCACAATTCTCTTCTCTCTCTCTCTCTCTCTCTCTCTCTCTCTCTCTTCTGATTTTCTGTTCTTTTAATTTCAACTCTGAAATAACTTTTGTTAGGGTTTCTACCTAACAGATGGGTGCAGTTTTGCAACAAGAAGGCCATCCAATTGCTTTTATTTCTAAGGCATTTGGACCTAGCAGTAAGAGATTGTCAGTTATGAAAAGGAACTGCTGGCTGTCACATTTGGATTTACAAAGTGGAGACACTATTTAGAGCCGGGTCTGTTTTATATAAAAACAGATCATGAGAGTATCAAATATTTGTTGGAGCAGAGGCTGCACGCCAACTTGCAGCAGAGGGGCATTTCTAAGCTCTTGGGGCTGAAGTATAAGATTTTATATAGGAGGGGAGTGGAAAATGAAGTGGCTGATGCTTTTTCCAGGAGACCAATGGAGGTGGAAGGGACTTCTTGTGCTATTGTTACAGCCATTACACCTACTTGGATGACAAAGTTGACTGATACTTATGTAGGTGAATCTCAATTACATGATTTAATTGCTCAGTTAGCAATTGATACTGAGGCTCATCAAGGGTATGAATTTAAGCATGGGTTTTGTATTACAAAGGTAGAATTTATGTGGGACCTGCTACTAATTTGAGGCAACAATTGTTGGCTGTCAATCATGACTCACCTAGTGGAGGACATTCTGGTATCCAGCCAACATACACTAGAATTAAAAGGCATTTCTACTAGCGAGGACTCTTATGATGGAATTAAGTGGGTGAAGCAGTGTGATGTGTGCACTAGATGTAAGATTGATCATTCTTTGCCTGCTGGGTTATTGCAGCCATTGGCCATTCCCAACCAAGCTTGGCAACATATTTCAATGGATTTCATTGAACAGCTGCCTAAATCTGAAGGGAAGGAGGTCATATTGGTGGTTCTGTGTAGATTTACAAAGTATGGCCATTTCTTGGCCCTTTCTCATCCTTATACAGCTACATCAGTGGCAAAAGTATTCTTAGATAATATTTTTAGATTGCATGATATGCCTCTTTCAATTGTTTCTGACAAGGATAAAGTTTTTACAAGTCTTTTTTGGAAGGGATTCTTTAAATTGATGGGGACTTCTTTCAAATTTTCCACTGCATATGATCCTCAGTCTGATGGCTAGACTGAGAGATTAAATCAGTGCTTGGAATGTTACTTGAGATGCATGACACATCATCAGCCAGCAGCTTGGTATAAATGGTTAGCTTTAGCTGAATGGAAGTACAACAGTAGCAATCACAGCAGCTTGAAGATGAGTCCCTTTGAGGCTTTATATGTGTATAAGCCACCTGAGGTTTATTGCCCCTTGCCTGATTCTACTACTGTTCAGGCAGTCGCTGATCTTTTACAGCAGAGGCAGCAGATGACTGAGTAGTAGAGAGACGATTTGGTGCTGGCATAGAATAGAATTAAGCAGCTAGCTGATAAGAAGAGAACTGAGAAGGAATTTCAAGTGGGAGATTGGGTTTACTTGAAGTTGGCAGAATTCTCTTGCAATTAGGAAGTCCCTCAAACTCTCGGCTAGGTTTTATGGGCCATTTCAACTTGCAGCAAAGGTTGGTACTGTGCCATACAGACTTATATTGCCGCCTTCTTCTTCTGTGCATCCAGTGTTTCATGTTTCACTATTAAAGAGGAAAGTAGGCACTAATATGACACCAATCCTGGATCTTCCTGCCTTGAAAGATGAACAGACAGTAGAAGTGGTTCCAGAAAAGTTGCTGCAGACAAGAATAGTCCTGAGGAACAGTATTCGAGCGCTTCGAGGCCTTATTAAATGATCACGCTTCACCGAAGAAGATGCAAATTGGGGGGACTCCTCCTTTCTGCAGACTCAATTTCCTACTTTTCAACCTTCTTGGGGACAAGAAGGTCCTCAAGGGGGGGAAATTGTAACATATAAGGGAAGGAAGTTTAGGAATAGAAGGAAAGAGAACGCTTAGGAGGGAAAAGAAGTTGGGTAGTTATGCTGTTGTGTAGTTGTTAATGCTGTTAGAGTCGGTTATAGAGCCGTAGAGAAGGTTGTTAGAGTCAGTTATAGAACCGTAGAGAAGTCTACAGCTGTGGATAAATAGCTGACTCATGCTTGCAGGTTCTCATTCTAAATCTAATACAGATATTGATCTTCTTCTTCCCTAAATTCTCTTCTCTCTATTCTCTCTCTCTCTCTCTCTCTTTCTTCTTCCGAGAGATAGAAACCACTGAATTAGGGTTTCTACTGACATATTCCTAGCATGTTTTTGTTGTAAGGTTGCATTGCTTTACCAACATCAATTCATGTCACAAAAAGAGAGAGAGAGAGAGAGAGAGAGAGAGAGAGAGATTAGGTTTTTGCTTCTAAATTAGGATTCTATGTGATAAGAGAGAATAGGGAGAAGGGAGAGGAAGAGAGAACTATTTAAAAAAATTATTTTATTTAGTAAAAGTAAATTATTTCAATATTGACCAATGGATACAATTGAAACTAACTTTTCAAATTCAGATAAAATTCTTCATAAAATACCTAAAAGACAACTACGTCCAACTCTTAAACTTCTATTCTCCCTTCCCTTATTTTGTCATTCACCCATTCAAAACCTAAGACATAATAGCAATAGCTTGATAATGTTGAATGGTAGAATGTTTGAGACTTTTCAAAGGCTACTCAAATTGTATATTTAATTTATTTTGTTATAATTGTATGAATATAGAGGGTGGAGTCAGTGTAATAGTAAAGATACTCCACTTGTGCCCTGGAGGTCACAGATTCAAGCAAATGAAACAACCTCTTAGCAAAACAAAGGTAAGGCTCCATACATCAACCCTCCTCAGAGTCCACAAGTGTGAATGCACTGAGTCACTCTTTAATTGTATGAATACATTGAGTATAAGCTCAATAGAATACCAATAGAATGTGTGTGTGTGTGTGTGTGTGTGTGTGTGTGTGTGTGTGTGTGTGAGAGAGAGAGAGAGAGAGAGAGAGAACTAGCTACTAGCTACAGCAATAGCATATTACCAATCCACGAGGGATTAGTATGGAATGGAAGTTATGATTTTAGTTTTTGAGTTTATGTCACTTGCCATGTGTAGTTGAAAATGGAGAGTTGGTTCCTTGCTGTTAGGTAGCATTATTCAAGTAGTTTTTTTTTTTTTTTTTTTTGAAGGTTGTTGTTGTGATATTTAAAGACATGAAGTAAATGGGGAAAACAAATTGCATTTTCAATCAAAAGTATTAGTTCCTTAAGAACTCAAGATCAAGTATTCTCTCTTAATGAGCACCGAATTTCTTATTTTTAGTCCTAGGTAGCAAAAGCAAGAGATCAGGAAAGATTTCCCATTTTTCAATTCCATTTGATGATATAAATGCATGTGTGTGTTATTTGTTTTCTCTCTCTCCAACAAAGAATTCCTTCACTTTAGATATTGTATAGGGTGCTATTAAATTTATAGTGGATGATTTGATTGATTTTCTCATATTTTCCTTGTCAATGGATTTTCTATATCCCTTAATTAAATAGAAAAAAGTTTGTTGACACTAGTGTGACAATTAAGCCCATTGTATATTCGGTTATTTACTTTAAATGTCCTTATTTTTGCCCTCTTTCATGATTACAATTCTTAAAATGCAATGAATTAACATTCATTGGCAAAGAGGAATAATATTTCTCCAAGAAAAAGGCCTAATTATAAAAATAATCCTAGCATTTTTTGCATTTTGACAATTTAATCAAAACAATTAGATCTTTGCAAAACTAGTCAAATTTCTAAAAGTTGTTAAAATTTTATCAATTTTCATCAACCAAATCCTAAACTCCATTTTGCCACTTCTCTATAGCTGCCATTGAAAATCCAACTTTACCACAATCACCAACTCGTCTACAATTTTATTTTGATACACATTGGGCATCAAATAGTGATGAGATTTGTTAGTAGTGACGAGGGAAAGCACGTGACTAAAACTATCCAATTTGATCAAAGAGCTAAGATTTTTGATGCACCTCAAAATGAAATTTGGAAATAATTGATGGTAGTAGTAAAGTTGGATCAACCAGAAAATGAAGTGAAAGAATCGATTGAAAAAAAAAAGGATCAAATTGCAACAATCTTTTGCAATTTTAAAATATTCAGATAAGATTTTCATGAATTTTGAAAATCTAGTCAATTGTGCCAAAAACATTTGGATCATTTTATGATTAGGCCAAAAACTAATACTTCAAATAATGAACATGTAAATCTTATATAGATTGTACTGCCCAAATATAATTAAGAAATCATATATATTTAAATGGTTGATATAGTATTATACTTAAATTTCTTAATTAGATGTGTTAACTTATTATATTTGTGATGGCATCTATTAATAAATTCCATATTGTAAATAACAAATAATAAGCATAGTAAGCCATAAGGATATAGAAAACTACAAAATAAAATGAAAAGATTGTAATTTTCAAATAAGTCTTAATATTTTATAATTTAGAGGTATAAGTTTTCATTAATAAGAGTGGTACGTAATTTAAAAAATTTTAAAAAAAAAACATATTTTTATTTTTAATACAAATTAAAGCTTTAAAAAATACATTAGTTAGACCTTGCATGCTCCAACTAGTTAGGATAAAATAGCCAAAACTAAAAGCTTAGATATAATTGAAAAAATGCGAAGCAGTTTGTCTTTCCTTTTGGTTATTAGGCCAACCCAAAAACACCGTTGAAACAAAAAAATTAGCACCATGCCTAAAGATATAGCAATTAAGGTTCACTTGAGTATACATTCAACAAAAACATAACAAGGATAACAAAATCACAGAAGAAAGGCTTGAATCTACTAACCTTATAATGATAGATTGGTTTACTTCATCTGGAGAGAAAACAGGAACCCAAATAAGAATCCTATACATATACCACCTTTTCAAAGGTCATAAAACATCAAAAGATACTCTCACAAAGTAATGAAAAACCAAAGCACCTCGTATCATTTCCCTGATGGCTGTGTCTGTAATGGCATACACATGAGGGCTCTCAATAGATTTATTCTTATATGCTTGAATATAATCATTGCCATATAAAGGAACTTCCTTGAAAGGATTGATGGCAACCAACACAGGCCCTGCTTTTGTCTAGATTGTACACATTACAACACAAAAGGCATTATCGAAAATTCATATTTTAGTAGCTGATTTGGAAGAGCATTATAGTAATGTGAATACTTACATAAATCATGTCTTGATTGTATCTATACTGAAGATTGTACAACACTGATGGCTCATTTAAGTAGCTAAGTTGCATGAGATCATCTACACCATCAAGGATATCAGGATTTGCAGGTACTAGACTTTCAGATTTCACCTTTAAAACCTATAATTGAAAAAAAAAAATTAATTAAATAACCAAATGCAAAATAAAAATGTCTTCAAACTACTCAAAAAAGTACACTTACTTTCCCATCAGGCAGCGAAATAACAGATTCAGTCCCTGAAGTTGATATAATTTTTCCTATCTCCCAGTCGCCATTTGGAAGTTGAAACCAAGACTGGAGTTTCTGAAATAGTAAACTTAAACAAGTAAGTAACCAGATCAATAAATTGAATGTCAATAGCATAACTTAAATACTCCTCGCTTCACCAAAATACAACATGCCTATAGATGTGCAACCACAGAGACTAGCCATGATCAAATGAAGAACTAATTTTGATCATACATAATACCTTTTTTCCAGTGTAGGAGGCGGTATCACCCCACCTGTGTTCTGTATGAGATCTGGAGATTGAAGGTGAAGGTGAAGGTAAAACTGAAGTGACAGTATCCAAGTCCCCGTTACCAGAAGAGGGCCTACCTCCAACTGTGATGATATTCCCACTGTATGGTGAATCCTCATTGACGTCATTCCCAATGATATCTAGGACTCCATCAACCATCCCATTGCCTAAACTATCATTTTCAGGAATACTTGAACAGACTGCATCACTATTCTCTGCATTCACATCATCTGATTTTTCCAACCGATCAGATGTCAGAGAACCAGTGAACCTAAAATCAACAGGCAATGACTTGATCAATTCAAAGGAAGGCAGGGCCTGGGACTTCTGTGACATTTTCCCAGATTCTGAGGATTGAGTTCCCACAGATGCTATTATATAAAGTAAAGCAAAAAAGCTGAGTTTTCCGTTTTCACAAAGAAAGTCCCCTACCAAGCATTATCACAAGACCCCACTTGGCAACTTATTAGATTAGCATAATAGAGGGGACCATAATTGTAGAAATTGACCCAAGTGCTGTTCAATATTTAGTCACCATTGACAACTTGGCAAAGATATAAAAGAGCTTTCAAGTACCCAAATCCACAGAAGACTTCAACAGTAGATATTTATCAATTTTATAATCCCAAACTAAAATGGCAGCAATTGAATCAATTCACCAAATTCTTGATCCCAATCTGATCTTCAAAATCCTATGAAAGCAAATCCCAGCCTTTGCGCTTCAAATCATTCAAAACTCTTAGTGGCAGCTGTTAACAAAAAGCAAAGTAATCAACATCAAAAACTCAGGAAACCTCCAAAATTACTTAACAAAAGATATCTATGACACTTAATTTGAGTATACTCGTGCAGAAAAAGGTCAGGCTAAGAAAATGTTAGAGATTGAGAAAGAGACAATAACCAAATGCCTTATCTTCTCCTCCAATTTTCTTAGCAATAAACCAAATCACTAACACTAAAAGCAACAGAATGTGCTAAATCTGAACCGATCTAACAACAGAATTTGGATTTTACACAGACGAAACACGACACGTCCCAGAAATCACAAAAAGAAAAAGAAAAAGAAGTACATTCACTTTGACAAATTCTAAAAAGAAAAATCAAATTCTCAGTGAACAACTTAGAGGTTCAGATCGATCTCAAACGCTAAATGATGCTAAGAGCTGACAACTGAGAATTAGAAATTGCATAGATGTAAAAGAGAAAATGGAGGTTTTTCTTTCAAAGATTCAAAACATGTAAAATATTTTAAAAAAAAAAAAAAGGAAAAGAAAAGCAAACCTCAAAGGAAGCAGCTAAGCAGCTAAGTAGGGCACCATTATAGCAGGCGGTGAAAGACAGAGAGTATTATTAGGTTAGCGAGAAAATGGAGAGAGAAGAAAGATTTGGTAGAAAATAGAGGGGGAGCAGGTTTTTCCTTGCTTCACAGATATATTCACTTTTTCAAAAAAGAAAGGAAGAAATATTTATTCTATTTTGCATTTTCTTTTTTTTTTTTTAATTTGAATGGAAATGTGCTCTCATATGACATGTCTCTTTTTTATTTCGCGTAAGTTGCTAACTTGAATTAAGCCTGGACTTTGGAGTGATGTCAAAGACGTTTTTACTCTCTCTACTCGTTCTAATTTACAACATAGGCTTACACTTGATATATTAAATTCCCATAAAGTAAAAAGTGTATCAGTAAAAAGTAACAATAAAAATTATATAGATATTCTTACTTCAAATGAAAGTATAATATTTAAAAAAAATTAAAATAGGAGTGTGTTTACTTTATGATAGAAAAAAAAAAATAAGAGTAATATAATTTATGCTTACTTCCTCCATAGAAGGGAAATGAGCTCCTAAAAAGATGATAATACGGTGACAAAATATGCTTGATTTTTATACTTCCATTTTCAAGTTCCTAACCAAGTTTCCTAACTAAACAATGTCATATTTCTATATTAGCAAAAAGTCGATTTATACCTTTTAAATTATACCAAATGATTACATAAATCCTTAAAATATTTTAGACTCCAATTAAGTACTTAAAGTTTTAAAAAAAATATCAAATAAATATTTTAAATATTTAAAAATAGATTAAATAAGTCATTTAAAATAAATAAGCCTTTTAAATTTTAAAAATAGATTAAAAAAATTAACATATAATTTCTCTAATATAAATCCAATTAAGGCTGTGTACGAAAATTTTTTAGTACACGGATTCTTTTCATTAATTTTATGTATTTAATTTTCAACATCCAAGCAGATATCTGTTACATCATGGAGTAGATTAGTAAGTTTTTTTTTATGAATGATTCAAAAAATTTATCTATAAAAGCTATGACAAAAATGATGAATCCATAAAGAAATTTTTTTAATCATTTTACAAAGAACAACTTATCAATTTACTCCAGAATACAGTAGATACTTGCCAAAATATTACAAATAAAATATGCAGAATTTTTGATGAGGACTCTATGTACTAGAAGATTTTTGTGCATTAACTTGGTTTGATTTATATTAAAAATAAATTATATTTTAATTTTTTTATCTATTTTTAAAAGTTAAAGAGTTTGTTTATCCTCAAAATAGTAAAGAGATTTATTTAATATTTTTTTTAAATTTTGAAGGGCTTGTTTAAATGCCAAAACACTTTAAAGAGTTATATGACTATTGATCCATATTTTCAGGGCCAAAATAGACCTTTCACTTCTAGATAAAAATCAGAATTCAATTTTTGACAAAAGGCCTGTTTAGTCCCTTTAAGTTATGCTAAATAGTCAAATAAGTCTTTAAAGTATTCCATGGCCCAATTAAAGTCTTTCGACTTTTAAAAAAATTAAATAAGTCTTTCAAAATTTTTAAAATAGATCATATAAGCCCTTGAGGACAAATGCTTTAAATTTTAAAATTAGATAAAATAGATTGAATTATAATTTATCTCTAATATAAATCCAAACAAGACTCTGCACGAAAACCTTCTAGTGCACAGAATTCTCATTAGTAATTTTGGGTATTTAATCTTCAATATCTCAGTAGATATTTGTTACATCATGTAGCAGATTAGTAGGTTTTTTTTAATCTAACAGCTCAAGAATCTTCACGAAGAACAACTTATCAATCTGCTCAATGACGCAACAGATATTCACCGAAATATTACAAATCAGATATGCAAGATTGTTGATGAGGATTTGCACAATAAAATATCTTTGTGCATAGCCTTGACTGGATTTATGTTAAAGATAAATTAAATTTTAATTTTTTTATCTATTTTTAAAAGTTAAAGAGCTTATTTGTCTCAAAATTGTAAAAAGGGCTTATTTGAACTATTTTAAAAATTAAAATGCTTATTTAATCTTTTTTAAAATTTAAAGTTGACTGTATTTGTATTAAAAACAAATTATAATTAAGTTTTTTTTATCTATTTTTAAAAGTTAAAGGGCTTATTTATCCCAAAATAGTAAAAAGGTATATTTAAACTATTTTAAAATTTGAAGTACTTATTTAATTTTTTTTAAAATTTAAAGAGCTTATTTAAATTCAAAATATTTTAAAAACTTATATAACTATTAAATCATAGGGCCAAAATAAGCCTCTTACCTTTTTTTTTTTTTTAATGAAAAACAAGTTAAACCTTAAGATATTTTTATTAATAAAATATTTTTTCTATTAAAAATGATCACTAATAAAGTTAAAAATTATAATAATTTAGCCCATTATATTTCTATATTTATAAAAATTTAGTACATATAATTTTAATATTTATAATAATTTAATTTAATTACTGTTATTAAAAGTAAATTTTAATAAAATTACTATTTTATCAATAATTACTAAATTATAATTTTTATCGTGAAACTAAATTATAAAATAAACTTTTATTGTCACTTGCCTCGCTTTTTTATCTATAATATAATACTAGTTAAAAATACACGTGCTTTTTCAAGTGCTTAATATTTATATTATATTATATTATATTATTAAATGTATTTTTCTATTATAATATCAAATTATTTTAGATTTTCATTTAATTGTATTAATAGATGATAATACATATTGCACATATTATAGCTATTGGAATTAATAATCATTTGAGAGTAATTAAAAAATTTATTTTTACATAAATTAAAGCAATATTTGAATTTATAATAATTAACGAAATTTTCAAAAAAATAATTTTAAAAAATTACAATATGGTGATATCACGTGTTAATTTTTATATACTATGTTAAGATCTTCATTTTAATGTGGTTGAATTTTAATGAAGTATAGAGATAACAAATGGGACAAGGATTGGTTTTACTATTTTCATATTTTTTGGGGCTGGGTAGCACTCAAAAAAATTGATCAACAGAAAATATTTTCTTAGTCAAAGAAAAATTAAGTCATTTTTAAGGAAAATGATTTCTATTTTTTTAAAAGGGAAGTCATTTTTCATTTTCTAAACTTTGAAAATCTATGAACACACTTATACATATATGAAATAAATAAATATTATTAATTTAACATTGTAACCAAACAATGAAAAAAAATTTTCATAGAAAATATATTTTTTGAAAATATTTTTCATACATAAGTCATTTTCTTTGAAACAAACGGAGCCTAACTCACTAATTATTTTCCTTGTTTGAAAATTAAATTTTCATAATAATTTAATTAATTTTAATTTGTTAATTTTAGTTTTGAAATGAAAGAATTCAATTTTTTTAACTTACAGAAATTTTATTTTAAAAATATAAAATTTTTATTAAAAATAGAAATAAGTATGATTGTATGAGAATTTAATTAAATTTTGTAAATTATTTATTTCAAATGAAGTCATTGAGAGAAAAATGAGTTGAAGAATCATAATGTGCTAAATATGAACCGATCTAACAACAGGATTTGGATTTTATACAGCTGAAAACACAAGTAGTCAAGAAATCACAAAAAGAGGAAAAAAAAAAAAGAGGAGTAAATATGGTCCGTTTGCCCTCAAATTAGATATGTCTAAAGCTTGTGATATGGTGGAATAAAGTCTTCTGGAGAGAATTATGGTAAGGATGGGCTTTGATGTGTGTTGGGTTAATTTGATCATGTGCTATATTACTTTTGTATCCTATTCTTTGTTGATAGGGGAACCTTAAGAGACTTTTTGTCTCCAATGAGGTCTCAAGCAAGGTGACCCTTTGTCCCTATATCTTTTTTTTTTATTTTCAGTTGAAGTTTTTTCAAGGCTTATTAGGCATGTGGAGTTGAACAAGAGGATTAATGGTATTAAGATTTGTAGGGAAGCCCCTCTTATTTCTCACCTGTTCTTTGCAAATGACAGCATAATATTTTGTAGAAAATCTATAACTGGATACAAACACTTGCTGGATTCTGAGTCATAAGGCGATGTTAGGCCAGAAAATTAACTTGGAAAATCAGGGATTTCTTTTAGCAAGAATGTTCATGTTGACCTTCAGGAAAGGTTACGTTCTCAGCTTTTGTCCGTAGGATTGATCGGCATAGCAAATATTTAGGTCTCCTAGCTATTGTTGGTAGGAAGAAGCAACATATTTTTAATACTCTACCCAACAGGGTGGGGAAAAAACTGAAAAGTTGGAAAGAGAAATTCCTTTCAATAGCTGGCAAAAAGGTCCTTTTCAAGGCAGTTATTCAGTCAATTCCTATTCACACAGTGAGTTGTTTCTTGCTTCCTATTGAGCTTTATAAGTATATTGAAAGCCAAATGGCGAGATTCTGGTGGGGTCAGCAGAATGAAGAGAGGAAGATTCATTAGTGTGCTTGGAGGAAAATGTATGAACCAAAGTGTAGCGGTGGAGTGGGTTTTCGAGATTTTCATGGTTTTAATTTAGCTGTATTGGTTGATAGTTGTTTAAAATATTATATCTTTATCATTGCATACTTAGTCTTTTGAATTTGTTTCTAGTCTAATTAGCTTGTTAATATTTGTTTTTATGTTATTAGGTGTTTAAAAGAACATAAAAGAGCTTAGGAAGCATAAAGGGGTGAATTGAGTACAAAAATAAGCAAAGCACATATTCAGAATTTTAAGGCATATGAAAGTGAGATTTTGATGAGGACTTAGCTAATGACAAAATGGGCTTGGAAGAGTCTTATTCATGGTATTTGAAGGCTAATGGTGAAAAATGAATAAATTTAGAAATCAATTCTGTAACACCCCTAATTTTTAAAAATAATTGTTTTATACATATATATTAATATTTTATTGTATTAAAATTATGAGAATTTATTTAAAATTTTCTGGATTTTAAAAATCGGTTTCGATTTTCTTAAACTAATAAATTTCATTGATTTATAAAAATTAATTTAAAGACCACATGGAAAAAATAAAAATATATTTGGACTCTAAAATTTTTTTCGAGTTTTTTGAATTTTTTTTTGAAATTTTTGTGCCTCATTTTTTATCCAAGTGCTGATTATTCGATCTCCAAACTCATTCTTGTTTTAGTTTTAATTGAAGTTTGATCCGGGTTTAGATCCAATTTGTCTACAAACAGCCCAATCTCAATTGCTTGTCTATTCTAGTCTGGTCCTCAAACCATTCGATTGCAATAAAGTTCAATTTTTATACTTTGTTACTTTTAATTTCATTACCGATTCAAGTTCAATATCACGCTTGGTTTCTAATTTCTATGTTGTTAGTTCGATCTCTAAAAGTCATTGCATATAATTGAACGTATAATCTAATGCCAATCATGTGGTTATCTAATCTTAATAAGTGAGAAAGACTGATCTTAAAGAAATCCTTTATTTCATGAAACATTTGATTACATCAGTCCGCGGGCAGGTCCTCCCCAACCGCTCATCAGTTACATTATTTATGTCCTCTCCCTCTGGTTCATTCTCGCTCTCAGCCTCAACACTTAGAGCAAGCTTCTTCAGCTAGGTAAAGTACTCTTCAGGATAGTGCTTGATGAGCTTGGCTAGGAGATAGCCATGCGCCTGCACATAGGCACCTGTTTCCCTCTCCAAGGCTTCATTCTCCTTCATTTTTATCTCCTCAGCAAACTTAATCAGGTTAGCTGGCCTGGGCATCCTCGAATGCTTTTCGTAATCGAGTTGTTATCTCTCCAAAAGACTTCGCCTGTTCCTCTAATGCTATAATTATTAGTAGTATACCCTAGAGCATATCATTTTGTATGTATCTTGTATATATTTCATTAATAAAAGGCAATTACACTTTTCTGTTTACATAATCTATTTATGTGTAATTGAAAAGGTCCATTAATATTTTGTTAGAAATTCTATTCTTAAGTTGTTAAGAATATGAGTGACAGTATTTCTAGCATAAAGTATTATAAATTGATTCACAATCGAGGATACTTCACAAAAAGGACATAACTTATCTAGAAAGATTGGAATCATGTTTGTTTCCAAAGCATTAATATGAGATATAAATAAGTTGGAGTAGTGAGTCTCATGCCACATAACAAATGTGATAGGCACTTATATATGATAAGTAGGTCGAACCAGTGACACTTATGACAAACACGTGGAGTTTACTCTTGTCATATATTATATATATCATATCAGTGCATATAATCTTTAGACCTGAGATAACACAGTTATCTTATATATAGGTGATTTGAGTTTAATACTACTTTCATACTCATACTATGTGTGAGTATATGGGCATGTGTTGGCTCTTACTAATTATATATGGAGATAAGTGTTGATCAAAATGGGATCCGTTACCCTAAGTAAAAAGGGATAAAATCCTATATTCGTTTAATTATTCTTGATGATTCAAGTTCCTGGCCAGGACAGATAGACTCAGTCAGAAAATAGTTTCTGATAAGAAAGTCTGATTAATCAAGAATTAGAATTAAAAGAGAACATAATATTCATAGCATATGGAGTCTGACATTAACCATGACTCCAGCTAGAATTGGGATTTTGTAACGGAGAGATTTTAGTGCATGGTAGCATATGATTAAAAGGTTTATTTAAGGTATTCCTTATTACTGATTAAGTGGCCATGGCATGCTATGCTAGGTGTCAACCATGGTCTATGAGATACCTAAAATAATTTAGAGAAATTATTTACGGTAAGAAATAGTTTTAATGATATTAAGAGTTAATATCATTTCTCATTGTCAATTAGTAATGAGCCTAGTAAGTCACACATTTATATAAGTAATTCACCAAGTATATTATGATTTAATTAATTAATCAAAGAGATTAATTGATTAATTAAATAGATTTGGTTTGCAATAAGATTGCAAAATCTCTAGCATGACTTGAAACCAAATCTAGGTTGTTGGATGTATAATATAAATTATATTTATATTTAAAGAGTTTAAATATAAATAGACTGAAGAAATTAATTAATGGAGATTAATTAATTAATTAATTAATATTTCATATAAATTAATTTAAGAGAGAAATTATAATTTTGGGTTGAGAACTCAAAATTACAAATAAAGGGTAAAATGGTCTTTTCACATGGTGACACATGGCACCATAAGATTGTGACAAGTAGCACCTATGTGAGTATGCCATTTGTCTTCCCATGATGGAAGACCACCTTTTTGTGATTTGATTAAAACTTGACACTTGGCTTGATAGGATTAAGTCAAAGAAAGCAAGATTGAATCCTATGATGACATGTGGCACTTCTTTAAGTCAATTTTGTCTTATGCATATAAATAAGGAAAGAAGAAGAAAAAGCCATCTTCTTCCTCCTCTCCCATTTGGACGGCAAGATTGGGTTCTTCTCCCTTCTCAAATTTCTTTTCATCAATTCAAAAGGAAATTGTTGATTTTCTTTGAATTAATTTTACAAAAAAGGGTTTCTAGTGCACCCACATCCAATTACCTTCACCAAAGAATAAACCCTAAGCATTAGTGGTTGGTAATTTTCAAAAGAGAGGGTTTGGGCAATTTTTGGTGAGACTTGGTGAAGCTCTTAGTGGACAAGCTAGAGAGGTAACTCTTAGAGCCCTAGGAGCACCCTAAGGGAGTAAAATTGATTGATTCTGCGCCTTTGAGATTGGAAATCAAAATTCCTCTTTTAATTAGGGTTTAATGAATTAATTTGTTAATTTACAATCTTAAATGGCAAATAAACTTTTAATGTATGCCAAAAGTGTGTTTTGGCATGCAATAGGGCATTAGAAGTTATATAGGACCATAACACACTTGCATGTTACATGTAACCTTAGAGAAAATTTTAAAATTCAATGTTCTAATGCCCTCAAATCCATGCTTTCATGCCTTTAATTGATATCAGAGCCACTATATTTGCCATTATGATTGATTTTATAACACTCCTATTTGCATAGCCTGGTACATTTTACTGTTCCGATAACCGGTGTTGGTCTGGACAATTAAGGAGATTAGAATCACATCTAAGACACCTAGATAAGCCTTGAATACAAATGATTAGTAATTGCTAGATAGTTAAGTATAAATAAGAAAAACAGAACATAAAAAGTTAAATGAGTCAGGAGTCACAATGATGGGTGGCCTTCCCGGGAAGTGATCGCGAAGGCCATCGTAACTTGAATTCTGAACCGAAAAATGTGATGCCGTAGTCCTTAGGACTATTGTGAACACAGTGAAAAAGAGAATATCACAGAAAAAAAATTGTTAAGCGGGTCAAATAATTAGGTCAGGGATAGGGAAGAAATACCGAATAACTTGCAAACCAGATTGAACCGGTGAGGAGCGATTTGGTCAATTCACCCCCAGAGTTAACTCCTGACCTAATTATTCAATAAAATCGGAGAAAAGAAAATTTCAGAATCGAAAATTAAATTAAAGAAATAAGGAAAAATAATTAAAAAAGAAAAGAAAACTTTATTTACATCATGCTTACATTACTATTGTGACATCATAAATGACATTTTGATTTTTCCCTACATAATTGACCAAGTCAATTCTTATTCAAATAAAACATAATTACATAAAACAATTAAAATGAAAATCATTTCCTTTCTTCTTCAAGGAATTCGGCCGCCCCTCTCCTCCTTCTTCTCAATAGCTTCACCTCCATGAAAGCTTGAGTTCAAGCTTTAAAATCCTTATTTAACTTTACTTTGCCCTAAATTATTCCATTAAACCTTGTTAACCTCACTTGAGAAAGTGATTGAAGAAGGAAAGAAAGGGAGAAATTGAAGGAAGGGAAGAATTGAAAATTTTAGTGGAGGTAAGCACTTTTACTTGGAAATTAAAGTTTATTTGTTGTGTTTATGACTCAATTAACTTAGATTTTCACTTAAAAACAAAAGAAAATTTTTATGGGGGATCAAAGAAGAATTTCAGCCAGCCTTAGGTAGGGTTTGAAGTGTATGAAATTGGTACAATTAAATGATTGTTTAAGGTAAATTAGGTGTATAGACATTAGATATACACTTTGATTGCATTAAATTACACAAATATGTAATTAGGGTTTTTAGCATTTTGAAAAATTGGAGAAAAAGTTAAGAATTGGTCAATTGATGCAATTGACCTTAATTGAGTTGAGAAATGGTCAATTAGGACCATTTGTGGTGTGTGTGAATTGCTAGAACCAAGTTTCAATTCGGATTGGTTAGGGTCAGTATGCTGACAGCTTGACCTAGGTCCCTTTTAGGGACCAAAACTGAAAATTTACTTACCCAATTGGTGTGAGGTTAATTGAGAATGAAACTAGACACAAAATCGACCATTTTTTATTCAGGAATCATGCCCTGAAAATGACATTAGGATAGTGAAAAATTAGGCCAAATCTGGATTTGGGCATATTACCCTGTACAAAAATGACCAAATGAATAGTGGTCACTTAAATGACCATAACTTGGTCTAGGAAGGTCCAAATGACCCGAGTCTTATACCGATGGAAAGCTGAGACATAGCCCTACAACTTTCATGAAGAAAATAAACCCAAATTTTGACCATAACCTATCCAAAAAGTAACTTACAATTAGCACACCAAAACTACCAGTATCCAAAAAATGCCCAAAATTTTGGGTAACACCAAATATGGCCAGCCCTATTCTACAAAACTCTAAATGGAGTGATTCAAAAAGGTAATTAAAGTTAAGACAATAAGGAACAACTTTTATGAAGAAAACTTTGCCAAATTCTAACAACAACATGACCAATGGAACAGTAAAAAATAGGACACCAAATCTAAAAAATTTGAAATTGTGCCTAGGAAACCTAAAAATCTAGGGAGCAACTAAAATCAACAAAATTGGTAATCAAAATGTGGTATGTTGGTGAAATTGAAATCCTTATACCTATTAAGCATAAGGAAGTCAATAAATTAACTTGAATAGTATAATGAATAGTAACCCGAAAGGCAAAATTTTAAGAACGTTAATTTAAGCATGTTAGGACTCGAAATAAGTAATTGTGAAATTCTTTAGTGGATTTATTATAAATTGTGATACTGAAACACTGTAAAATTGTGTGTTTCAGTTGAAAATAATACCAGAAAAGAACCCGAGGCATCGAGTCAAGGCCAAGACGCGACTCACATAAGGTTTGTGCACAACATAAAATTTGTTTTTAAATTTCTTTTGCAATTGTATAAAATGAATTGTGATTTATTTTGATTGCAACTTTATGATTGAAATGAACAAATTGTGTTGACCTAAATTGTTGTAAAATTTAATTGTATGTGTTTGATTTGGCAATAAATGTTTAGTAAATTGCTTTGAAACCACAGTGTCATGACCATATATTTGAATGCCTCACTAGCATGACTAGTGGGAGGAATTAGTTTTGAATTTTGATTCTCTCTCTGGCTGAAGTGTTGAGGTGTGTGCCAGTAGAGGAAGAAATTGAATGGGAATGGGTACCCATAGATTGAGCTAGCTAGCCTTAAGATTCCTCATAAGCCTCCGACTATTGAGATGAATATTATTCTGAATGACATGATATCACTGTGTGTTTTTATGAAATCTGTTTTGAGGTTTCTGAAATATAACTGTTTGAACTAAAAGTTTATAAATTATGTTTTATAATTGTTTTTCATTTTCAGTACCATATTTGAATAAATGTGATTTGAATTATGCATAAAATATTATTTTAGTATGTTATGTACTTAGCGATAGTTTTTTATTGCTGTCGCAGGTAAAGAGACTGGTAGAGCAGTTGAGTGAGCTGCTAAGGACTGCTGTGCTACTTTTGGATATTTTGTCGGGCATAAATTTTATACCCTAATTGTAATGTTTAGTTTGATGTATGTAACTGTATGTACATGTGTAAATTGGTCTTCAGTAGTTTGTACAAATTTTGTAATAGTATTATTTTGGATTTTCTGCAGTAAATTTATACTGATGAATGTAAATTGATTTTTCTTTAATAGAATATGAATGAAGTTTTAACCCAAAATCGTTCAGAGTAGAAAAAGCGAATTCATATAGCCAACCCCAAATTTTTGGGATAAAGGCTTAGTTGAGTTGAGTTGAGAATATGAATGAAGTTATTTAGTATTATTTTTGAAGACAATTGAATTGAGAATTATTTTGAATTATGGAGTTGGGAGAAATGATGTTGATTTATGTTGTGGAAGTGGTTGATTTTGATGAAATGAATTATTGGAAGTGTTTTTACAGGTGTTTGAAGAACTGTTTTTCCCAAATATAGATAACACTCTGCCTAAATTTTTTCAAAATTTGCGTAAAAATAAATATGGACAAAAATTTTAACTAGTTTTAAAACTTCATTTAAATGTTTTTAATACTTGCTAGAAATGCTCACCACTTTCAAAAAATAAGAAAATTATTTTAAAATCTTTTGTAGTGTATTTAATGGGTTATCAGTAGACGGAGACGGTAATTCATTAGGTAAATTACGGGATCATGTTATACCTTACAGAGGGGTAAATGTGATAGATTTTGAGGCTTAATTGTGTGATTGGATCAAGTTTACACAAGCAATTCACCAAGTATATTATGATTTAATTAATTAATAAATTAAAGAGATTAATTGATTAATTAAATAGATTTAGTTTGCAATAAGATTGCAAAGTCCCTAGCATGACTTGAAACCAAATCTAGGTTGTTGGATGTATGATATAAATTATATTTATATGTAAAGAGTTTAAATATAAATAGAATGGGAAAATTAATTAATGAAGATTAATTAATTACCCCTCTGTAAGGTATAACATGATCCCGTAGAATACCTAATGAACTACCGCACTTCATCTACCGATAACTCATTAAATACCCTACAAGGGATTTTAAAATAATTTTTTTATTTTTGATAAGTGGTGAGCATTTTTAATGAGTATTTAAAACATTTAATTGAAATTAAAAACTAGTTAAAATTTTTGGTCCATTTTATTTTTTCGCAAATTTTATAAAAATTTTGACAGAGTTCTGTCAGTATTTTGAGAAACCAGTTCTTCAAGTACTCGTAAAAAGCACTTCTAAAAATTTTTCTCAACAACTACTTCAATTTCACAATCAAACTCAATCCATTTCAACAACTCCATAATCATTTCAATCAATTTCTCAAGTTCAAAATTCAATAATCCTCAAAATACTAACAATACATTTCATTCAAATTAAATAAAATGGTTTCACTCATATTTCATTAGAGACAAAACAATTTATATACATCCTTACAAAACTTACATCAATAGAAATATAAACTAAACTTTATTACAAACTTCATACAAATTTTGTACAAGCAGCTCAAGACCTATTTACATGTCCATACATTTATATGTAATACATACATCAAAAGAAATATTTACAATTAGGGTATAAATTATACCCGATGACTTTAAGCTGATAGCTCCTCACACCTCGAAATTTCACCACGCTCTTCTAGTCTCTGTATCTGCGACAACAATAGAAGCTATCGCTGAGTACTAGGACTCAGTGGTGCACAACATACTAAAATAATCTTTATGCAAAATATAAATCACATTTATTCAAAAATTTGACTAAACATGAGCATTAAACGCAAAACATGAATTATGAGATTTTAATGCAAACCAAGTTCATTTCGAAATATCAAAACACATTTCATAAAACCCACAGTTAGATCATGCCATTCGAAACAAATAGAATCTCAATAGCCAGAGGCTAAAGAGAAATCACATCACAAGGCTAGCTAGCTCAAATATATGGATATACATTCACATCCTCTTCTACTGGCACACCTCAACACTTCTCCAGATAAGGAATCAAAATTCGAAACTAATTACCTCCACTAGTCATGCTAGTGAGGTGTTCAAATATATGGTCATGACACTGTGGTTTCAAAACTTATCTTAACAATTTACTAAACGTTGTCATTTAAAATATACACAATAACTTTCACAATCTAAATCAAACATCATAAGAATGCCATAATTCAATATTTCACATTATTCAAAACAGTATGCAGAAGATAATTATAAAAAGTATACGTTGTGCACAAACCTCAAGCGAGTCGCTTCTTGGCCTTGACTTGGTTCCTCGTGTTCTTTTCCGATATTCTTTTCAACTGAAACACACAATTTTACAGTGTTTCAGTACCATAACTTAGCATAAATCTAAAAATAAATTTAACTTCACTTTTACTTAGCTCTAACGTGCTAAATTCGACGTTCTTGAAATTTTGTGTTTTGGGTTACTATTCACTGTACTATTCAAGTCAAATTATTGACTTTATAAGGGTTAATAGGTATGGGAATTCCAACTTTACCCACATACCACATTTTGATCACCAAACTTGTTGGTTTTGATTATTTTCTCAAAACTTAGGTCTTTTAGGCAAAATTACCAAATTTTCAATTTTGGTGTTCCTAACTATACTGTTTCATTGGTCAGTTTACTGTTAGAATTTGGCAAAACTTTTTTCATAGAAAATGTTTCTTATTGTCTTAAGTTTATTCTCCTTTTTGAATCACTCCAATTGGAGTTTTGTAGCTCAAGTTATAAGCAAATTATGTTTACTGTTCATGCTGCAGAATTTTGTTCTGGCAGATTATTAATTCCAACTTTGTTCAGCAATTTGATCATGTTAGGTCCATAATTTGGTCTAACTTTCTTCATATGAAATGTTCTACTATGCCTTAGGTTTCCATCGGTTTAAGAATCACCTAAATCGGAGTTTTCTAGAGAGAGTTATAGGCATTGAAACTTTACTATTCAAATGGCAAATCTGTAGTCTGCAGATTCAGTGACCCAAATTTGCTCAGTAATTTGATTTGGTTAATGGCATAATTTGGGTTTGTGTTCTTCATAAAAGTTTTAGATATATATCTCATCTAACTACTGGTAAAATTTCAGGTTATTTTGACTAGTCTAACTCGAGTTATGACTAAATAAACAAACACTGTTCATTTGGTCAGGTTGTGCAGGGCAGCCTGCGATTTCTCAACTTCGGTCAGTTTGTTCACTAGGTTTTAGTCACTTTTTGGGTAGGCTTCCTAAATGAAAATTGTGTCATTTAGTGCCCATTTTCATCCCCAATTGGTCCCATATCCATTGGACTTGTAAAATTTCATTTTTGGTCCCTCAAAGGAAATTTTGGTCATACTGCCAGCACATGACCTTATCCAATCCGAATTGGCTTTTAATTCCAACACTTCTAAAACATCTCATTTAGTCACAAATGACCATTTTTCACTTCACATTAGGCCAAAGACACCATTTACAAGTTTTTTACATTTTTGGTCTCTAAACTCTAATGTCCAAACCCTAATTCACTAACCTCATGCATTTACTTGATTCCATGCCTCTAACCATAGTCGTTCAACTAACTAAGGTTTATATACCCAATTAAATCCATCAAACCATGCAAATATACTCCCATATACATGCTGGCTGAAAATCATTCATGGTCCCTCAATAAATTTTTATTTCATTTTAAGTATTTTTCTAAGTTAACTAAGTTATAAACAAAAGTAATAAACTCATTTTCAACTTAAATCACTAACCTTTGTGTAGCAACTTCTAACTCCCCTTTTCTCCAATTTTCTTTCTTCTTTTCTTCTTTCTTTGATGACTAATCTTCTTCTCAAGTTGCCTAGACAAGCTTTAACTATGGTGGCTTACTTTTCTATGGTGAAATCTTATAATATGCAAGCTCAAAATTGAGCTTTAATGGAGGTTTTGGTGTGGGAGAGGGAGAGTGACGTTTTTGAAGAAGACTTTTGTGTTTTATTTTTTTTCTTTTCTTTTATGTCTTAAGAAGACTAAAAATCAATTTAAGTAAATTTATTAATTATATTCTTTATGGCATCATGCATGATGTCATGCATGATGTCATTTCCCTACACCTTTTTCATTTTCTCTTCTTTTTTTTCTATTAGTTCTTTAATTTAATTCTCGATTACGAAATTTTCTTTTCTCCGATTTTATTTGACAATTAGGTCAGGAGTCAGCTCTCGGGGTCAATTGACCAAATTTTCCCTCGCCGATTCTTCCCGGTTTGCAATTAATTCAATATTTCTTCCGGCTCCCTGACCTAATTATTTGACTGGCTTAATAGTTCTTTTTCATGATTTTCTCTTTTCCACTGTGTTCGTAAGGGTCCTAAGGACCGCAGCGTCACTTTTACGGTTCGAAATTTGAGTTTAAAATGACTTCGCAGTCGTTCTCGAGAAGGTCACCCATCGCTGTGACTCTCGGCTCGTTTAACTTCTTATATTCTGTTTTTTCTTGTTTATACTTAACTAATTGGACTTTACTAATTATTTGTGTTCATGGTTTATCTAGTTGTCTTAAGTGTAGTTCTAATCCCCTTAATTGTCCGAACCGACTCCGGTCACCGGAACAGTGAAATATACCAGGCTATACAAATGGGGGTGTTACAATTCTCCTCCCCTTAAATAAATTTCGTCTCGAAATTTTACCTGGTATTAATCTCTGAACAGCTGTGGGTGCTGTCTCCTCATGTCCTCCTCTCGTTCCCAAGTAGCCTCTTGGCCTGAATGATGGTTCCACAGTACTTTAACCAACGGTATTTGCTTGTTCCGTAGCTGCTTCATCTCATAAGCCAGAATCCCTATGGGTTCTTCTTCATATGTGAGGTCTGGATTCACTTCAATTTCCTCTACTGGTAGTACATGAGATGGGTCTGATCGATACCTCCTCAATATAGACACATGGAAGACATTATGTATCTTCTCCAACTCTGGAGGTAGTGCCAAACGATATGCTAAATGACCCACTCTTTCCAGAACCTCATATGGCCCGATAAAACGAGGACTCAGTTTCCCCTTTCTGCCGAATCTCATAATTCTCTTCCAAGAAGAAACTTTAAGGAAAACTTTCTCACCCACTGCATACTCAATATCCCTTCTTTTCAAATCAATGTAGGACTTCTGATGGTCTAATGCAGTCTTAAGTCGATCTTTGATCACCCTGATCTTCTCCTCAGTCTGCTGAACAATTTCGGGCCTAATCATCTTTCTTTCACCCACGTCATCCCAACACAACGGGGTTCTACATTTTCTGCCATACAAAGCTTCATATGGAGGCATTTCAATGCTTGATTGGTAGCTATTGTTGTAAGCAAACTCAATCAAAAGCAAGTGTATATCCCAACTGCCCTCAAATTCAATCACACAAGCCCATAGCATGTCCTCCAAGATCTGAATTACCCTCTTGGATTGGCCATCTGTTTGTGGGTGAAATGTAGTACTGAAGTTCAATCTAGTTTCTAGGGCTCTCTGAAGACTACCCCAGAATCTAGAAGTGAACCTAGGATATCTGTCTGATATAATGGATACTGGCACTCCATGCAGTCTCACAATTTCATCAATGTATAACTTGGCTAATCTTTCTAAACTGTAATCCATCCGGACTGGCAGAAAATGAGCAGACTTGGTCAGTCTGGCAATAATGACCCAAACTGCATCATGACTCTTCTGTGTCCTCGGTAGTCCCATTACAAAATCCATCGTTATTCTCTCCTATTTCCATTATGATAGTGGTAGTGGATGTAACAACCCAGCGGGTACTTGATGCTCTGCCTTCACTTGTTGACAAGTTAGGCATTTGGATACAAACTCTGCTGTCACACCTTACCCCTCTATAAGGCATAACATGATCCCATAGAATACCTAATGAACTACCGAACTTCACCTACCGATAACTCATTAAGTACCCTACAAGGGATTTTAAAATAATTTTCTTATTTTTGATAAGTGGTGAGCATTTCTAATAAGTCTTTTAAACATGTAATTAAGTTAAAAGCTAGTTGGAAATTTTAGCCCATTTTATTTTTCCGCAAATTTTATAAAAATTTCGACAGAGTTCCCTCTGTATTTTGAGAAAACAGTTCTTTAAATACCTGTAAAAAGCACTTTTAAAAATTTTCTCAACAACTGCTTCGATTTCAAACTCAATCTCAAACAATTTCTCAACACATTTATCAACTTTCAATTTCAAATCCAGTATCCAATGATCATTACAAAATTCACATTAAGAGAATTTCAAACTACAATATATATTACAACTTTATACAAATTTTATACAACTGCTCAAGACCCATTTTTACATGTCCATATATTTATGTGCAATATATACATCAAAAGAATATTTATAATTAGGGTATAAATTATACCCGAAGACTTTAGGCTGAATGCTCCTCAATCTTTAGCAGCTCAGTCTGCTGCTCCTCTAGTCTCTGTATCAGCGACAGCAATAAAAGCTATCGCTGAGTACTAGGATTCAGTGGTGCACAACATACTAAAATAATATTTATGCAAAATTTAAATCATATTTATTCAAAAATCTGACTAAACATAAGCATTAAGCACAAAACATGAATTATGAAATTTTAATGCAAACTAAGTTCATTTCGAAGTATCCAAACACATTTCATAAAACCCATAGTTAGATCATGCCATTCGAAACAAATAGAATCTCAATAGCCAAAGGCTAAAGAGAAATCACATCACAAGGCTAGCTAGCTCAAATATATGGATATCCATTCACATCCTCTTCTACTGGCACACCTCAACACTTCTCCGGAGAAGGAATCAAAATTCGAAACTAATTACCCCCACTAGTCGTACTAGTGAGGTGTTCAAATATATGGTCATGACACTGTGATTTCAAAACTTATCTTAACAATTTGCTAAACATTGCTATTTCAAATATACATAATAACTTTCACAGTTTAAATCAAAACATCATAAATAACGTCACAAATAAACTTTCAACAGTTCCAAAGCACAAGTAAAATACATATTTTGTTCACTTTATCAATGAATTTTAAAGCATGGAGATGTTGTGCACAAACCTCAAATGAGTCGCCTTTAGCCTCGACTCGATTCCTCGGGTTCCTTCCCGATATTCTTTTCAACTGAAACACACAATTTTACAATGTTTCAGTACTAGAACTTAACATAAATCCAAAATAAATTTAGCTTCACTTATACCTAGCTCTAACGTGCTAATTTCGACGTTCTTTAAATTTTGTGTTTCAGGTTACTATTCACTGCACTATTCAAGTCAAATAGTTGACTTTCTAAGGCTTAATAGGTATGGGAACTCCAACTTCACCCACATACCATATTTTGGTCATTAAACTTGTTGGTTTTGGTCATTTTCTTAAAGCTTAGGTCATTTTGGCAAAATTGCCAATTTTCGGTTTTGGTGCTCTTAGTTGCACTATTCTATTGGTCAATCTACTGTTGGAATTTGGCAAAACTTCCTTCATAGAAAATGTTCCTTATTGTCTTAAGTGTATTCTCATTTTTGGATCACCCCAATTAGAGTTTTGTAGCTCAAGTTATAGCCAAAATAAGATTACTGTTCACATGCACTGTTCATACTGAGATTTTGATTCTGGCAGATTTTTGGTCCAACTTTGTTCAGTAATTTGATCAAGTTAAGTTCATGATTTGGCCTAACTTTCTTCACATGAAATGTTCTACTTTGTCTTAGGTTTCCATCGATTTAAGAATCTCCTAAATCCGAGTTTCCTAGAGAGAGTTATAGCCCTTCAAACATTACTGCTCAAATGGAATTCTGTAGAATTGCAGGTACAGTAACTCAACTTTCCTCAATAATTTGAATGGGTTAATGGCATAATTTGGGGTGGTGTTCTTCATGAAAGTTTTAGATCTATATTTTATCTAATTTTTGATAAAATTTCAGGTCAATTTGACCTGTCTAGCTCGAATTATGACCAAATGAACAGTTACTATTCATTTAGTCAGTTTGGTGCTGTGGCAGCCTGCTCTCATTTCACTTTGGTCAATTGGTTCACTAAGTTTTAGTCTTTTTTTTTGCCATGGTTCCTTAATGAAAATTGTGATATTTTATGTTTATTTTCATCTCCAATTGGTGGCATATCAATTGGGCTTGTAAAATTCCCGTTTTGGTCCTTCAAAGTAGGTTTGGTCATGCTACCAGCAGCATGACCATTGGACCTACGAATTTGGTTTTCATTTTCACAATTTCCACACATCTCTTTTGGTCATTATTGACCATTTTTCATCTCACAATAGACCAAAATCATCATTTAAACATTTCTCCAAAATTTGGTTCACAACCCTAGCATTCAAACCCTAACTCATACATTTCATGCAATTAACTACATCTAATGGTTTTAATGCTAATCATTCAACTAAGTATGGTTCCTAAACTCATTCAAACCCATTAAATTTATGCAATTCATACTCCCTTAGGCTGGCTGAAAATTCACTAATAGTCCTTCCCCCGTATTTTCACTTCATTTAATGAATTCTAAGCTCATTTTAAGTAATAAGCATGAACTTAAAATAGAAATTGAAGGTTAGAATACCAACCTTAGGTGAAGCCTTTGATCTTCACTTTTTGTTCCAACTTCACACTTTTTCTTTCCTCTATTCTTCCTTTCTATACTCTTCAAGATGCAAGAATGAAGTTTTTAGGTGGGAGTTATGTTGATTGGGTAAAGAAAATTAAGCCTAATGTAAGCTTAAGGAAAGATTTTTCATGGGAGCTTATGGAGAGATGGGGCGGCAAACAAGGGAGAAGAAGAAGACTTTTCTATTTTTTTTTTTATTTTCTTTAATCTTGTCCCCTTTTGAAGACCAAAAATCCCAATTTAATAAAATAAGTTAATTAATCTTTTATGACATCATTCATGATGTCATCACCTTTGACTTTTCTAACTTCTTTCTTTTTTTTTTCTATTTATTTTTTTCTATTAGTTCTTTAATTTAATTCTCGATTTCGAAATTTTCTTTTCTCCGTTTTATTTGTGATTAGGTCAGAGTCGACTCTCGGGTCAATTGACCAAATTGCCCCTCGTCGATTCATTCCGGTTTGTAAATAATCCAATATTTCTTTCGGCTCCCTGACCTAATTATTTGACTGACTTAACAGTTCTTTTTCGTGATTTTCTCTTTTCCACTGTGTCCATAAGGGTCCTAAGCATCGCAGTGTCACTTTTTACGGTTCGAAATTTGAGTTTAAAATGACTTCGCAGTCATTCCCGAGGAGGTCACTCATCGCTGTGACTCTCGGCTCGTTTAATCTCTTATGTTCTGTTTTTCTTATTTATAGTTAACTAATTAAACATTACTAATTATTTGTGTTTATGGCTTCTCAAGTTGTCTTAAGTGTGTCTCTTATCTCCTTAATTGTCCGGACCGACACCGGTCACCGGAACAGTGAAATCTACCAGGCTATGCAAACGGGGGTGTTACATCTGCCACATCTCTTTTCATACCCATTCACTAGTAATGCTCCTTTAGCCCTCTATACATTTTTGTGCCACCAGGGTGCATGGCAAAAGGAGACTTATGTGCTTCCTTCAAAATGATCTGTCTCAAATCAACATTATTAGGAACATATATTCTGCCCTGGTGTAGCAGTAGACCATCATCTCTGATTGAGAATTCTGGTTTCTTGCCCTGTCGGACTTCTTCCATCAGCTTCTGATACTTCTGATCATTCTGAGTAGCCATTCTAATCTGATCAATCAACACTAGCTGTACATGCCATGCAACTGCTGTCTGCCCATCATCATTAATCTCTAAGCTGGCATGCAATGATCTCAACTCATGTACCAAAGACAAAGGAGTAACCCATAGACTTGCCATAGTCTTGCGACTTAAGGCGTTAGCCACCATATTAGCTTTCCCTGGCTGATAGTCTATCAGACAATCATAGTCTTTTATCAACTCTAACCATCTCCTTTGTCTCAAATTCAACTCCTTCTGAGTGCCCAAATACTTTAAACTCTTATGATCTGTGTAGATGTAACACTTTTCTCCATGCAAATAGTATCTCCAGATCTTAAGAGCAAATACTATAGCTGCAAGCTCTAAATCATGTGTTGGATAATTCCTCTCATGCGGTTTCAGCTGGCATGATGCATAGGCAATGACATTTCGATCTTGCATCAATACACAGCCTAACCCATTGTGAGAAGCATCACTATAAGCTGTGTATTCTTTACCCGGTGTAGGTAAAGTCAGGACTGGAGCTTCAGTCAAATATTTCTTTAATTCATCAAAACTCTGTTGGCATTTATCCATCCACTGAAATTTTACATCTTTTCAGAGTTGCTTAGTCAATGGAGATGCCAATATGGAGAATACCTTCACAAATCGACGGTAGTATCCAGCTAAACCCAGAAAACTGCGAATCTCTGTGACATTTCTGGGTGGCCTCCAATTAAGGATAGATTCAATCTTGCTTGGATCTATCTTAATGCCCTCTTCTGATACTACATGCTCCAAAAGGGATATCTCCTCCAGCCAAAATTGACACTTCGACAATTTGGCATATAGCTGTTTCTCTCTCAAAGTCTGCAATACAATCCGTAGATGTCTATCATGCTCTTCTGCATTCCTCGAATAGACCAATATATCATCTACGAATACCACAACAAACTGGTCGAGGTATGGTCTGAAGATAGTGTTCATCAGATCCATAAAAGCAGCCGGAGCATTAGTTAACCCGAATGGCATAACCAAAAACTCATAATGGCCATAGCGGGTTCTGAAGGCAGTTTTAGGAATAATCTGCTCTTGTACTTTCAGCTGATAATAACCTGATCTCAGGTCAATTTTGGAGAACACAGCTGCACCCCTCAACTGATCAAACAAGTCATCAATGAGGGGCAATAGATATCTATTCTTTATTGTCACCTTATTCAACTGCCGATAATCAATACACAAGCGGAATGTGCCATCTTTCTTCTTAACAAACAACACTGGTGCTCCCCAAGGTGACACACTAGGGCGGATAAAGCCCTTGTTAAGAAATTCTTGCAATTGCACTTTCAACTCTTTTAGTTCTGCAGGTGCCATTCTATATGGCGTTATGGAGATTGGGTCCACACCAGGCATAACATCAATTGCAAACTGCACCTCTCTTTCTGGAGGTAATCCTAGCAATTCATCAGGAAACACATCTGGAAAGTCACATACAGTAGGGATGTCACTTAGTATTGGACTCCCCACTTGGGTGTCTATCACATGTGCCAAGTATGCTTCACACCCCTTTCTAATAATCTTTCTGGCTAGTGCAACCGAAATGATGTTTGATGGTAGTAAATGCCTCTCCTTATGTATTACCACATCAACGTACAAAGGAAGACCAAAAGTGACTGTCTTCAGTCTACAGTCAATTATAGCGTAATGCCTGGCTAACCAATCTATGCCCAAGATGATATCATACTCTTTAAAGGGCATTTCAATCAAGTCTGACAGGAAAACATGTCCTTGGATCACTAAAGGACAGTCTCTATAGATTCTGTTGACTCGGACCTCTTGTCCTAACGGACTAGTTACTAGCACTTCAAAACCCATTTGGACACATGGAACAACAAGTGAACTGACTATGCTAGCACTAACATATGAATGGGTTGAACCCGGATCAAACAACACAAATACATCTTGACCAGAGATAGATAATGTACCAGCTACAACATCAGAAGTCTCAGCCTCTTCTCGCTGTGTCATTGTGTAGACTCTGGTTGAAGCACTTCCTTGTGCTGACTAACCAACCGTACCCTGACTGCCTGAAGCAGTGCCTCTACCTCTGCCTCTGCTAACAGACTGTGAACCTTTGGGAGCAGGACTCTAAATAGATCCTTCGGTAGTAGTAGGAGTTGGACCATATCTCAAAGATGGAGCACTAGTGCAGTCTCTTGCTAAATGACCCTTGCCTCCGCAGTTAAAGCAGGCTCCAGTGGTCCAATAGCATTCCCCCCCATGAATCTTGCCACAAGTCTCACAGAGGCGGGTAGAATGTGAACCCCTACTCGACTGCTAACCAGACCTAGGGAGTCTTTGTCCGAAAAATCGGCCCTACCAAATCTTCCACCTCGACCCCTGCTGGGTCCACTAAACTTCTTTTTCTTTCCAGAGGTACCACCAGAACTCGGCTCTACTGACTTTTCCCCTTTGTCTTTATCTGATTTCTCCGCTTTCTCCGATTTTTCTTTCACTGGGGTCGCTTCTGATTCTATTCTTTCCAACTCAAGTGCTTGAGACATGAGCTCTGAGAAGTTGCTGTGTCAAAATCCCACAACTTGCATCCTTATACTGGGCTTCAAACCCATCTCAAATCTCTTGCATCTTGCCTTGTTGGTAGTAAGGAGACTCCCAACATAATTACTCAAGCGGGAGAACTCCCTCTCATACTCTGCTACTGTTCTGTTGCCTTGTTTTAGACTCAGAAACTCTTGTAACTTCTGATCAACATATGCATCCGGGATTTATTTCTGTCTGAACTCTCTGATGAAGTCATCCCAGGTCAGCACTGGTGGTTCAGCCAAGCTGTGGGGGATAGTCTTCCACCAATCATACGCATCCCCTTGCAGTAGCGACACAGAGTATTCAAACTTCAATTCATCTTGGCAGTGCAGCTTCTTAAATACTGTATCCATTCTTTCAAGCCATTGCTCCACCTCTAAAGGGTCCACTGTACCCTTAAATTCTGCAGCCCCATACTTCAGTAACTTGTCATACTGTCTGGCTGGAGGCAGTGGTTGTGCCACAGGTGTCTGGGGTGGAGCTTGAGCAGGCATACCCCCAGCCATTTGTTGAAACATTGCCACCATTTGATGTGCGAACTGTGCAGGAAACTGTGGCATTTGTGGGGCTGGTGTTGCTGACCCACTGACATTCTGTAGAGCTGGGGCTTCCTCTTGTGCCTCAGCTTCAACAGATTGCTCGACTGGGTGATCCCCTTCTTCCATTTCAGTTTGAAGTTAGGGTATCTCCTGAACAAGTAGCACATAAAGATTTCCCCCCGTTAGTTCATATTCATAATGTAATGCACTGTATGTAACAATTATGGACATTGAGCAGTTGTACTTAATAAAGAAAAGACACAAATTCATAAGTTAAAACATACTTTAAAAATTTGGCTCTCATACCACTAAAACATGTCACACCTTACCCCTCTGTAAGGTATAACATGATCCCGTAGAATACTTAATGAACTACCGCACTTCATCTATCGATAACTCATTAAGTACCCTACAAGGGATTTTAAAACAATTTTCTTATTTTTGATAAGTGGTGAGCATTTCTAATGAGTATTTAAAACATTTAATTGAAATTAAAAACTAGTTAAAACTTTTGGCCCATTTTATTTTTTCGCAAATTTTATAAAAATTTTGACAGAGTTCTGTCTGTATTTTGAGAAACCAGTTCTTCAAATACCTGTAAAAAGCACTTCTAAAATTTTTTCTCAACAACTACTTCAATTTCACAATCAAACTCAATCCATTTCAACAACTCCATAATCATTTCAATCAATTTCTCAAGTTCAAAATTCAATAATCCTTAAAATACTAACAATACATTTCATTCAAATTAAATAAAATGGTTTCACTCATATTTCATTAGAGACAAAACAATTTATATACATCCTTACAAAATTTACATCAATAGAAATATAAACTAAACTTTATTACAAACTTCATACAAATTTTGTACAAGCTGCTCAAAACCCATTTACATGTCCATCCATTTATATGCAATACATACATCAAAAAAAATATTTACAATTAGGGTATAAATTATACCCGATGACTTTAAGCTGATAGCTCCTCACATCTCAAAGAATACCACGCTGCTCCTCTAGTCTCTCAGACGCATAAAGAATAGAAGCTATCGCTGAGTACTAGGACTCAGTGGTGCACAACATACTAAAATAATCTTTATGCAAAATATAAATCACATTTATTCAAAAATTTGACTAAACATGAGTATTAAACGCAAAACATGAATTATGAGATTTGAATGCAAACCAAGTTCATTTCGAAGTATCAAAACACATTTCAGAAAACCCATAGTTAGATCATGCCATTCGAAACAAATAGAATCTCAATAGCCAGAGGCTAAAGAGAAATCACATCACAAGGCTAGCTAGCTCAAATATATGGATATCCATTCACATCCTCTTCTACTGGCACACCTCAACACTTCTCCAGAGAAGGAATCAAAATTCGAAACTAATTACCTCCACTAGTCATGCTAGTGAGGTGTTCAAATATATGGTCATGACACTGTGGTTTCAAAACTTATCTTAACAATTTGCTAAACGTTGTCATTTAAAATATACACAATAACTTTCACAATCTAAATCAAACATCATAAGAATGTCGTAATTCAATATTTCACATTATTCAAAACAGTATGCAGAAGATAATTATAAAAAGTATACGCTGTGCACAAACCTCAAGCGAGTCACCTCTTGGCTTTGACTAGGTTCCTCGGATTCTTTTCTGATATTCTTTTCAACTGAAACACACAATTTTACAGTGTTTCAGTACCATAACTTAGCATAAATCCAAAAATAAATTTAACTTCACTTTTACCTAGCTCTAACGTGCTAAATTCGACGTTCTTGAAATTTTGTGTTTCGGGTTACTATTCACTGTACTATTCAAGTCAAATTATTGACTTTATAAGGGTTAATAGGTATGGGAATTCCAACTTTATCCACATACCACATTTTGGTCACCAAACTTGTTGGTTTTGGTCATTTTCTCAAAACTTAGGTCTTTTAGGCAAAATTGCCAAATTTTCAATTTTGGTGTCCCTAATTATACTGTTTCATTGGTCAGTTTACTGTTAGAATTTGGCAAAACTTTCTTCATAAAAAATGTTGCTTATTGTCTTAAGTTTATTCTTCTTTTTGAATCACCCCAATTGGAGTTTTGTAGCTCAAGTTATAAGCAAATTACGTTTACTGTTCATGCTGCAGAATTTTGTTCTGGCAGATTATTAATTCCAACTTCGTTCAGCAATTTGATCAAGTTAGGTCCATAATTTGGTCTAACTTTCTGCATATGAAATGTTCTACTATGCCTTAGGTTTCCATCGGTTTAAGAATCACCTAAATCAGAGTTTTCTAGAGAGAGTTATAGCCATTGAAACTTTACTGTTCAAATGGCAAATCAAGTCATAGATTCAGTGACCCAACTTTGCTCAGTAATTTGATTTGGTTAATGGCATAATTTGGGTTTTTGTTTTTCATGAAAATTTTAGATCTATATCTCATCTAACCACTGGTAAAAGTTCAGGTCATTTTGACCTGCCTAGCTCGAGTTATGACCAAATGAACAAACACTGTTCATTTGGTCAGCAGGCGACAATGATTTCTCATCTTCGGTCACTTTGTTCACTAGGTTTTAGTCACTTTTTAGGCAGACTTCCTAAATGAAAATTGTGTCATTTAGTGCCCATTTTCATTCCCAATTGGTCCCATATCCATTGGACTTGTAAAATTTCATTTTTGGTCCCTCAAAGGAAATTTTGGTCATGCTACCAACACATGACCTTATCCAATCCGAATTGGCTTTTAATTCCAACACTTCTAACACATCTCATTTGGTCACAAATGACCATTTTTCACTTCACATTAGGTCAAAGACACCATTTACAAGTTTTTCACATTTTTGGTTTCTAAACCCTAATGTCCAAACCCTAATTCACTAACCTCATGCATTTACTTGATTCTATGCCTCTAACCATAGTCGTTCAACTAACTAAGGTTTATATACCCAATTAAATCCATCAAACCATGCAAATATACTCCCATATACATGCTGGCTGAAAATCATTTATGGTCCCTCAACAAATTTTTATTTCATTTTAAGCATTTTTCTAAGTTAACTAAGTTATAAACACAAGTAATAAACTCATTTGCAACTTAAATCACTAACCTTTGTGTAGCAACTTCTAACTCCCCTTTTCTCCAATTTTCTTTCTTCTTTTCTTCTTTCTTTGATGAATAATCTTCTTCTCAAGTTGCCTAGACAAGCTTTAACTATGGTGGCTTACTTTTCTATGGTGAAATCTTATAATATGCAAGCTCAAAATTGAGCTTTAATGGAGGTTTTGGTGTGGGAGAGGGAGAGTGACGTTTTTGAAGAAGATTTTTGTGTTTTATTTTTTTTTTCTTTTCTTTTATGTCTTAAGAAGGCCAAAAATCAATTTAAGTAAATTTATTAATTATATTCTTTATGGCATTATGCATGATGTCATCTCCCTACACCTTTTTCATTTTCTCTTTTTTTTTTCTATTAGTTCTTTAATTTAATTCTCAATTACGAAATTTTCTTTTCTCCAGTTTTATTTGACAATTAGGTCAGGAGTCAGCTCTCGGGGTCAATTGACCAAATTGCCCCTCGCCGGTTCTTCTCGGTTTGCAATTAATTCAATATTTCTTCCGGCTCCCTAACCTAATTATTTGACTGGCTTAATAGTTCTTTTCGTGATTTTCTCTTTTCCACTGTATTCATAAGGGTCCTAAGGACCGTAGCCTCACTTTTTACGGTTCGAAATTGGAGTTTAAAATGACTTCGCAGTCGTTCCCGAGAAGGTCGCCCATCGCTGTGACTCTCGGCTCGTTTAACTTCTTATATTCTGTTTTTTCTTATTTATACTTAACTAGTTGGACATTACTAATTATTTGTGTTTATGGTTTATCTAGTTGTCTTAAGTGTGGTTCTAATCCCCTTAATTGTCCGAACCGACTCCGGTCACCAGAACAGTGAAATATACCAGGCTATACAAATGGGGGTGTTACAGACAAAGAGTTGCTTACTTATAGTTTGTTATGATTCCAATAATGGATGTGCCTAAGGGTGATTAATAAGACTATAAGAATTTAATCACCCACTAGAAATCCATCCAGCTAGGCTTTCTGTTTCCTACTTTGGAAGTGTAAGATTCGCCAAGTTAGTGGGAGGACCAATTTGATTAAAGGACCATAATCATTTTGGTTAATTACTTAATACATTTGCTAATTAATCTTGTTATTTTCTGCAGTTTATATTCTGATAAAAATAAGCACACAATAACCACTACCATCCAATATCTTTGTAGGCATACTTGATCATAATAGGTTGATAGGGCCTAATCTTTCTGATTGGCTCAGAAATTTGAAACTTGTCCTGAATTTAGAGCATATTGGATATGTTCTAGATTAAAAGATTCCTGGTCCCTTACCTCCAGTGGCCATTCCAGAGGAATTAGAGATTTTGGACAAGTGAAAGGAGCATGATATGAGAGCCAGATGTTATATGTTTGCTTCTATGACTAATAAGTTACAGAAGCAGCATGAAAACATGCAAAGTGCAAATGAGATCCTTCTTCACTTGCAAGAGTTGTATGATGAACATAGTAGGAATGCTAGGTATGAGATATCTAGACAGCTATTCCGAATGAGGATGTAAAAGGTACAAAATGTAGGAGATCGCATCCACAAGATGATTCAGCTTATAGAGCAGCTGGAACATCTTGATTTTCACATGGATTTCCAACTGTAAATGGATTTGATCCTTCAGTCCCTACCAAATTCATTTGGGAATTTTGTAACAAATTTCCATATGACTAAGCAACAATGCACTCTGGTTGGCTTGCTTAACATGCTAGTTATTGCCCAAAAGAATATGCCAGGCAATAAAGGAAAAGAGATAGCTTTGGTTGCATTTTCTTCTTCTGTTGGAAAGTCCAAGAAGAAGAAGGGCAATAAGAAAAAGAAACCTCAAGTTCCTAGACCTTCCAAGAAAATAGTCAAACAGAAAGCCAAGACCAAAGCTAACAATGGCAAAGGAAAGTGTTTTCACTGCCAGAAGGATAGGTGTTAGAAAAGAAACTACCCAGAGTATCTTACATCTCTGAAGGACAAGAAAGATAAACCTTCAAAAGGTATGCCTATATCTTGTTTTTTAGATTCTGATGATGCTCATAGTTCATCTACAGCTTGGGTTTTAGATACTGGTGCGAGTTCTCACATTTCTTTTAATATGCAGGAACTGGCAAGCAGTAGCAGCTTGCAAGCATGAGATGTTAGACTCTGGATTGGCAAGGGCTCAACTATTGAAGCTTTAGCCATAAGATCTAAATCTTTATACATGTATGGACATGTTTTATATTTAAATAATATTTTATATGCACCTAATACTTTTAAGAACATCATTTCTGTATCTAGTTTGACTAGAAATGGTTATGAATTTTAGTTCACAAATGATGTTTGTAATATTTATTTTGGAAATGAATATGTTGGCTTGGATTATATGCATGATGGACTTTATTATTTGGTTAATAATAATAAATACAAATTGAATGCAAGCAATCTAAATGAATGTAATGCCATAATGAAAATCAATTTCAGTCCAAAACATATTTGGCACTTAAGATTAGGTCACATTGCGGAAGATAGGATTACAAAGCTGGAGAAAATGAGGATTTTATCTTTATTGGATTTTGAACCTACTCCAATTTGTGAATCCTACCTTCAAGGCAAAATAACTAGATCACCTTTTGTTGGATAAGGATTAAGAGCTGAAAATATTTGGAACTAATACATATTGATGTATGTGGTCCATTTATGGAAATGGCTAGAGGTGGTTTTCATTGCTTTATTAATTTTACAGATGATAAATTAAGGTTTGGATATTTGTGTTTGATGAAATACAAACCTGAATCCTTTGAAAAGTTCAAAGAATTTAAATCTGAAGTAGAAAATCAAACGGAAAAAAAGTATTAAAACTCTTTGATCAGATCGTAGAGGTGAATACTTAAGTGCTGAATTTGATGAATACTTGAAAGAGCATGACATTATTTCACAGCTGACTCCTCCAGGAATGCCATAATTAAATGGTGTATCTGAAAGGAGAAATCGTACCCTATTAGATATGGTACGTAGCATGATGAGCTATACTGACATACCAATCTCTTTTTAGGGATTTGTATTAGAATCGACCTTGCATATTCTGAATAGGATTCCATTTGAATCGGTCTCTTTTACACCTTATGAGATATGGTATGGAAGAAAATTAAATCTTAAGCATGTTAAGATTTAGGATTGTCTAACTTACATTAAAAAGCTGAAGACTGATAAATTGAAAACTAAATCTAAAAAGAGTCGATTTGTTGGATATCCAAAAGAAAGTTTTGGATATTATTTTTATTTACCTACATCACAAAAGGTTGTAGTAAGCAGAGATGCCATATTTCTTGAATAACAGTTTATTCAAGAAGGTGGCAAAGGAAGGCAAATTGAGTTAGAATTAGAGAATTCTGACCAACTAATAAATCAGATGGATATAGATCCATCTAGTCAACCTATGCCTGTTGATGAAACATCTACAATAATTCCTCGTAGATCAACCAGAATATCTCACTCACTAGAGAGATATGGTTTTCTTCCTGAAGATGAACAAGAGTTGTTTGCTTATGAAAAAACAGATCATGGAGATGATCCTTTAGCCTATGAAGAAGCTATATCAGATATAAATTCTTCTAAATGGATTGAAGCTATGAAATCCGAAATGGATTCCATGCATAAGAACCAAGTATGGGATCTTGTTGATGCACCTGAAGGTATTGTACCTATAGGTAACAAATGGATTTTCAAGAGGAAAATTGATTCTGATGAAAACGTAGAGACCTATAAAGCAAGGCTGGTTGTGTAAGGGTTTCGCCAAAGGCAAGGAATCGACTATGAGGAGACTTTCTCACTTGCTGCCATGCTTAAATCCATTAGGATTTTGTTAGCAATAGCTGCAAACTATGATTATGAAATTTGGCAAATGGATGTTAAAATGGCTTTTCTCAATGGAAACATTGAAGAAAATATTTTCATGGAACAACCTCAGAATTTTGAATCCCAAGATCATTCCAAAGTGTGCAAGCTAAAACGATCTATTTATGGGTTAAAACAAGCTTTGAGGAGTTGGAATATCCGTTTTGATAAATCCATTAAATCATTTGGCTTTATAAAAAATGTGGATGAGCCATGTGTTTATAAGAAGGTTAGTGGGAGTGCTGTCACTTTCCTTGTCTTATATATAGATGACATTTTATTAATAAGCAAAACATAGGTATGTTAACAACTATCAAGGTATGGTTGTCAAATACATTCTCCATGAAAGACTTTGGGGAAGCAACCTATATTCTTGAAATTCGCATCTATAGAGATAAAGCAAAAAGAATAATTAGTTTATCCCAAAGTCTATACTTGGAAAAGGTATTAAAAAGGTTTAACATGCTTGATTCCAGGAGAGGATTGTTGCCAGTAAGACATGATATCTATCTTTCTAAGGAGATGTCTCCAAAGACACCTGAAGAAAGAGACAAAGTGGCCAAGATTCTAAATGCTTTGGCTATTGGAAGTTTAATGTATGCAATGTTGTGTATTAGGTCGGATATCGCGTATGCTGTTAGTTTGACAAGCAGGTTTCAATCAAATCCAGGTTTGGAACACTGGATAGTTGTCAAGAATATCCTTAAGTACTTGAGAAGAACTAAGGATTTATTCTTGATCTATGGAGGTGGTGACCTACAATTGGATGGTTATACTGATTCTGATTTTCAATCAGATATTGATGATAGAAAGTCTATCTCTGGCTTTGTGTTCATTTATAATGGAGGTGCAGTTAGTTGGAAGAGTTTCAAATAGAGTACGACTACTGATTCCACTACAGAGGCCGAGTATATTGCTGCAAAAAAGGCTGTTTAGATAAAGAAGTTCATAACAGAACTTGCAGTAGTTCCTTCCATTAAGTCAGCAGTTCCTCTCTACTATGACAACAATGGAGCAGTCATTCAGGCTAAGAAACCCCGGTCTCACCAGAATCCAAACACATGAAAGGTGCTACCACATTATCATAGAGATAGTTGGACAAGGCGATGTAGCCATACAAAAAATAGCATCAGCCGAAAATCCAGCTGATCCATTTAAGAAGGCTATGTCACAAGCTCAGTTGGACTGATATCTTGAAAAGATGGGTTTAAGATACTGTAATGAATGGCTCTAGTGTTAGTTGATGATTATTAGTAGTATGCCCTAGAGTATATTCTTTTGTATGTATCTTGTATATATTTCATTAATAAAAGACAATTAGACTTTTCTGTTTACATAATCTGTTTATGTGTAATTGAAAAAGTCCATTAATATTTTGTTAGAAATTTTATTCTTAAGTTGTTAAGAATATGAGTGACAAAATTTCTAGCACAAAGTGTTGTAAATTGGTTCACAATCGAGGATACTTCACAAAAAGGACATGACTTATCCAGAAAGATTGTAATCATATTTGTTCCTAAAGTATTAATATGAGATATAAATAAGTTAGAGTGGTGAGTCTCATGCCACATGACAAACATGATAGGCACTTATATATGATAAGTAGGCTGAACTAGTGACACTTATGATAAGCACGTAGAGTTTACTCTTGTCAATGTATTGTTATATATCATATCAGTGCATATAATCTTTAAACCTGAGACAACACAGTTATCTTATATATAGGTGGTTTGAGTTTGATACTACTGTAACACCCCTATTTACATAGCCTAGTATATTTCACTGTTCCGGTAATCGGTGTCGGTCCAGACAATTAAGAGAATTATAACCACATCTAAGACACCTAGTTAAGCCCTAAACAAAAATAATTAGTAATTGCCAAATAGTTAAGTATAAATAAGAAAAACAGAACACAATAAGTTAAAGGAGTCGGGAGTCACAGTGATGGGTAACCTTTTCGAGAATGACTACGAGATTAGTCTAAACTCAAATTTCGAATCGAAAAATGTGATGCCGCAATCTTTAGGACTATTGCGAACATAGTGGAAAAGAGAAAATCACTAAAAAGAATTGTTAAGTAGGTCAAATAATTAGGTCAGGGATCCAGAAGAAATATCGAATAACTTGTAAACTGGATTGAACCAGTGATGGGCAATTTGGTCAATTCTCCCCTAGAGCTGATCCCTGACCTAACTGTCCAATAAAATTAGACAAAAGAAAATTTTGAAATCGGGAATTAAATTAAATAACTAATGAAAAAATAAATGCAAAAGAAAAAAAAAAAGAAAGAAAAAGAAAGAAAAAGGTTTATTTACATCATGCATGACATAAGCATGATGCAATAAATCTAATATTTAAGTTTTGAAATTTGTGAGATAATTATGTATTAATAAAGTTAAAATTCAAAAGAAAAGAAAAAGAAATTCTATCTTCTTCCTTTATCCAAGCTGGCCAAACCCTCTCTCCCTCACATCTCCATTGATGTCCACCATTGAAGAGTTATTCAACCTTGAATAACTTGATTTTCTCTCACAAAATCTAACCTTAAACCCTAGTAAGCTTCTAAATTAACCTAGACAAGAAGAGTGAATAAGGAAAGAAAGGGAGAAATTGAAGGAAGGGAAGAATTGAAAATTCTAGTGGAGGTAAATGATTGAATTTGAAAATCTTAGTTTATTTGTTGTGTATGTAGCTCACTTAACTTAGAAATTATGTAGAATCAAACAAAAATAATTGTTGAGGGACCAAATATGAATTTCAGCAGCTAGGGATAGGGTTTGAAATGAATGAGTTTGAGGTATTTGAATGGTTATTTGAGGTGAATGAGGTGTATAGATCATGAATGTACACTTTGAAATGAATTAGATTGAACTTTATGTAATTTAGGGTTTTGAGCATGTGAAAAATTAGAAATAAATTTGAAAATTAATCAATTGATATAGTTGACCTTATTTGAATTGAGAAATGGTCAATTGTGATAATTTGTGGTGTGTAGGAATTGTTGGAAACAAGTTCTAATTCGGATAGGTTAGGGTCAATCTACAGGCAGCTTGACCTAGGTCCCTTTCAGGTACCAAACCTGAAAATTTACCAACCCAATTGGTGTGAGGCTAATTAGAAATGAAACTAGACACAAAATGGCACATTTTTCATTTAGGATTCATACCCAGAAAGTGACTATAACTTAGAGAATAATTAGGCCAAATCTGGAATTGGGCACACTAACCTGTACAAAAATGACCAAATGAATAGTAGTTACGTAAATGACCATAACCTGGTCTAGAATACTGATAGAAAGCTGAGACATAGCCCTACAACTTTCATGAAGAAAACAAACCCAAACTTTGACTATAACTTGTCCAAAAACTTACCTGCAGTCAACCCACAAAAATTGCCAAAATCAAAAAAATGCCCAGAATTCTGGGTAACACCAAATCCGGCCGACCATATTCAAATGGCCATAACTAGGGCTATGAAACTCCAAATAGAGTGATTCAAAACGGCAAATTAAGTTAAGACAATAAGGAACAACTTCTATGAAGGAAACTTAGCCAAATTACCACAGTAACTTGACTAATAGAATAGTGCAAGACAAGGTACCAAATTTGGAATTTTGGAAGTTTCGCCTAAGAAACTTAAATTTTGAGAAAACAATCAAAACTAACAAATTAGGTAACCAAAATGTGGTATGTGTGTGAAATTAAAATTTCCATACCTACTAAGCATTAGAAAGTCAACAAATTGACTTGAATATTGTTGTGAATAGTAACCCCGAAGTGTAAATTTTAATGAATATCAAGTTTAGCATATTAAAGCTAGGTGTAAATAGATTTGAATTCATTTTTCAAATTATGATACTCAAATACTGTGAAATTGTGTGTTTTAGTTAAAAGGGATACCAGGAAAGAACCCGAGGCATCGAATCAAGGCCAAGAGGCAACTCACATAAAGTTTGTGCACAATATAGAAATTTCTATAAATTATCTTCTGCAAATTGTCTTTTCACATAGTGACACATGGCACCATGAGTTGGTGACAAGTGGCACCTATGTGAGTATGCCATTTGTCTTCCCATGATGAAAGATCATCTTTTTGTGATTTGATTGAAGCTTGACACTTGGCTTGATAGGATAAAGTCAAAGAAAGCAAGATTTAATCCTATAATGATATGTGGCACTTATTTAAGTCAATTTTGTCTTATGCATATAAATGAGGAAAGAAGAAGAAAAAGTCATCTTCTTCCTCCTCTTCCGTTTGGACGGCAAGAGTGGGTTCTTCTCCCTTCTCAAATTTCTTTTCATCAATTCAAAAGGAAATTGTTGATTTTCTTTGAATTAATTTTACTAGAAAGGGTTTCTAGTGCACCCACATCCAATTACCTTCACCAAAAAATAAACCCTAAGCATTAGTGGTTGGTAATCTTCAAAAGAGAGGATTTGGGCAATCTTTGGTGAGACTTGGTGAATGTAACACCCCTATTTGTATAGCCTAGTATATTTCAATATTCCGGTGACCGGAGTTGGTCCGGACAATTAAGAGGATTAGAACCACACTTAAGACAACTAGATAAGCCATAAACACAAATAATTAGTAATTGTCAATTAGTTAAGTATAAATAAGAAAAACAGAACATAAGAAGTTAAACGAGCTGAGAGTCACAATGATGGGTGACTTTCTCGGGAAGAATTGTGAAGTCGATTTAAACTCAAATTTCGAATCGTAAAATGTGACGCAGCGGTCCTTAAGACTATTACAAACACAGTGGAAAAGAGAAAATCACGGAAAAAGGTTGTTAAGCCAGTCAAATAAGTAGGTCAGGGAGCCAGAAGAAATATTTAATTATTTGCAAACCGGGTTGAATCGGCGAGAGGTAATTTGGTCAATTAACCCCGAGAGCTGACTCCTGACCTAAGTGTCAAATAAAATGGGAGAAAAGAAAATTTTGGAATCGAGAATTAGAATAAAGAACTAATGAAAAAATAAATGAAAAAAAAAAGAAAAAGAAAAAAAAAAAGAAAAGTAGAAAAGATAGTGACATCATGTGGTGACATAAGCATGATGTAATAAATTTTTATTTTTAAAATTTGACATTTTGGGATAATTACTAGCAATTAAAAAGCAAAAAGAGAAAAGAAAAAAAATTGGTCTTCTTCTTTAACTTCAAGCCGTCCACTCTCTCTCCCATCCCTTCCATTTATTTCATGAAAACCTCCATTGAAGCCACATAAAGCTCTCTTAAACCCTAAATCTTGCCATGAAATCTCTACATCCCATAACTAAAACTTGTGTTTGAGCTTTGATAAGAAGGTTGGGAGTTATAGAAAATTTATTGGAAGTGTTTTTCTCAGGTAATTGAAGAACTGTTTTCTCAAAATACAGACGGCACTCTGCCAAAATTTTTATAAAATTTACGGAAAAATAAAAATGGACAAAAATTTTTACTCGTTTTTAGGCTTTGAATAAACGATTTTAATTCCTACCAAAATGCTCACTACTTCCAAAATGTAAGAAAATGGTTTTAAAATCCTTTGTAGTGTACTTAATGAATTATCGGTAGGTGAAGTTCGGTAGTTCATTAGGTATTCTACGGGATCATGTTATGCCTTACAGAGGTGTAAGGTGTGACATGTTTTAGTGGTATCAGAGCATAGTTTTACAATAAATTTTGACTTTGCATGTGAATATTTCTTTGATAAGTACAACTGCTCAAGTATCTTTAATTGATACATATGACATATTTACATCATGAATATGCACTAACGGAGGTCAACCTCCTTGTGTTTGATCTAAGGAAGTAGAAATTTTGGGAAAATGGAATGGAAAAAGGAGATTATTCCGTGGAACAATCTGTTGAGGCTGAGGTTCAAGGGGAAGCCCCAAAGACCTGCAACATGAGTGGGTCACCACTCCACTCTTACTCCAAAGACCGCAGCTTCTGCTCGGTTGCACAGATGGCTGCATTTTTCCAACAAATGGCAGAAAATGTGCCACCCCAAGCTCAGATGCAAGCATCTGTAGCACAATCATAGCCCTCAGCTCGGCAATATGAAAAATTGATGAAATTTGGGGCCACCGAATTTAAGGGCACTGTGGATCCACTGGAGGCAGAACAGTGGTTAGAGCGAATGGAACTGGTTTTCAGGAAGCTGCAGTGTGCAAAAGAGCTGAAGTTCGAGTATTCTGTTTCTTTGTTACAAGGGGATGCATATGAATGGTGGAAGACCATCCCCCACAGCCTGGTAGAGCCTCCAGTCCTTACTTGGTCAGACTTTTTGAGGGAGTTTCAACAGAAGTGGGTTCCCGATGCGTATGCGGATATGAAGTTACAAGAATTCCTGAGTTTGAAACAAGGGGACAGCACTATAGCAGAATATGGGAGAGACTTCTCTCGATTGAGCCATTACGCTGGAAGCTTAGTCTCCACCCCTAGAGATAGATGTAAGAGGTTTGAGGCTGGGTTAAGGCCGAATCTGAGAATGCAAGTTGTGGGTTTTCGACATCAGAATTTCTCTGAGTTGATCTCACAAGCTCTGGAACTGGAAAGGATAGAATCAGAAGGGACAGTGAAGAAGGGTACACAAGAGAAAGAGAAGATTGAAAAGACTACTGGAGAAGTACCTGAGAGTGATTCTGGGAAGAGGAAACAATTTAGGAGATCCAGCTCTCGTAGATCTAGCAGAGGCAGATTCTCTGGCCAAAGACCACCCAGGTCTGGTCAGCAAACCCAGCAAGCACCTCGAGGAGCTCTATCAGTATGGCAGTGTGAAACTTGTGGTAGAATACACGGTGGGGTTTGTTTCAAGGCCACCGGTGCATGTTTTAACTGTGGAGGAAGCGGACATTTCGCTAAGGATTGTACTAGTCCACGCCTGTCTGGACCTTCTGCTACATCTGAAGGATCAGCCCAAGTCTCTACACCTAGAGGGTCACAGCCAGCTGGTAGAGGTAGAGGCAGAGGTAGGGGTCCTGGTAACACTCCTGGAAGTCAAAGCACTATTAACCAGCCAGTATCTAGTGGCGCACCAGTCAGAGTGTATACCATGCATCAGAGGGAGGAGGCTGAAACACTAGACGTAGTAGCTAGTATTTTCTCCATCCTTGACCAAGATGTACATGTGTCATTTGATCTTGGCTCCACACATTCGTATATTAGTGCTAGTGTGATGTGTTCTACTGCTATTCAGTGTGTACCAATGGACTATGATGTGCTAGTAACTAGTCCATTAGGCCAGGAGGTTAGAGTAAATAAATTATATAAGGATTGTCCTTTGGTGATCCAAGGACACACTTTTCTATCTGATTTGATTGAAATGCCCTTCAGAGATTATGACATTATCTTGAGCATGGATTGGTTAGCCAGGCATCATGCGATGATTGACTGTAGACTAAAGACAATCACTTTTGGTCTCCCTCAGTATGGTGATGTAGTAATACATGGGGAGAGGCAGTTATTGCCTTCAAACATCATATCAGCTGTACTAGCCAGAAAAATGATTAGGAAGGGGTGTGAGGCGCACTTGGCACATGTGATAGACACCCAAGTAGGTAGTCCAGCATTGAGGGACATCCCCATAGTATGTGACTTTTCGAATGTGTTTCCTGATGAATTACCAGGATTACCTCCAGAAAGAGAAGTGCAGTTTGAGATTGATGTTATGCCTGGTGTGGACCCAATCTCCATAACGCCATACAGAATGGCACCAGCAGAACTAAAAGAATTGAAAGTCCAGTTACAAGAGCTGCTTGACAAGGGCTTTATCCGCCCTAGTGTGTCACTTTACGGAAGCGCCAGTGTTGTTTGTAAAGAAAAAAGATGGCACTCTCTGGTTATGCATTGACTATCGATAGTTGAATAAGGTGACAATAAAGAACAGATACCCATTGCCCCGCATTGATGACTTATTTGATCAGTTGAGGGGTGTAGCTGTGTTCTCCAAAATTGACCTGAGATCAGGTTATTATCAGCCGAAAGTACAAGAGCAGAGTATTTCTAAAACTGCCTTTAGAACTCGCTATGGCCATTATGAGTTCTTGGTCATGCCATTCAGGTTAACTAATGCTCCGGCCACTTTTATGGATCTGATAAACACTATCTTCAGACCATACCTCGACCAGTTTGTTGTGGTATTCATAGATGATATATTGGTCTATTCGAGGAATGTAGAAGAGCATGATAGACATCTACGGATTGTACTACAGACTTTGAGGGAGAAACAACTATATGCCAAATTGTTGAAATGTGAATTTTGGCTGAAAGAAATATCTTTATTGGGGCATGTAGTATCAGAAGAGGGCATCAAGGTAGATCCAAGTAAGATTGAAGCTGTTCTTAATTGGAGGCCACCCAGAAATATCACAAAGATTCGTAGTTTTCTGGGTTTAGCTGGATACTACAGTAGATTTGTGAAGGGATTCTCCATGTTGGCATCTCCATTGACCAAGCTACTTAGAAAAGATGTGAAATTTCAATGGACGGATAAATGCCAACAGAGTTTTAATAAATTAAAGAAATGTTTGACTGAAGCTCCAGTCCTGACTTTACCTACTCCGGGTAAAGAATATACAGTATATAGTGATGCTTCTCACAATGGGTTAGGCTGTGTATTGATGCAAGATCGAAATGTCATTGCCTATGCATCACACCAGCTGAAACCGCATGAGAGGAATTATCCGACACATGATTTGGAGCTTGCAGCTATTGTGTTTGCTCTTAAGATCTGGAGACATTATTTGTCTGGGCAGAAGTGCTACATCTACACAGATCATAAGAGTTTGAAGTATTTGGGCACCCATAAAGAGTTGAATTTGAGACAGAGGAGATGGTTAGAGTTGATAAAAGACTATGATTGTCTGATAGACTATCAGTCAGGGAAAGCTAATGTTGTGGCTGACGCCTTAAGTCACAAGACTATGGCAAGTCTACGGGTTGCTCCTTTGTCTATGGTACATGAGTTGAGATCATTACATGCCAGCTTAGAGATTAATGATGAGGGGCAGACAGCAGTTGCATGGCATGTACAGCCAGTGTTTATTGATCAGATTAGAATAGCTGCTTAGAATGATCAGAAGTATCAAAGGCTGTTGGAAGAAGTCCAGCAGGGCAAGAAACCAGAATTCTCAATAAGAGATGATGGTCTATTGCTACACCAGGGCAGAATGTGTATTCTTAATGATGTTGATTTGAGGTAGATCATTTTGAAGGAAGCACATGAGTCTCCTTTTGCCATGCACCCTGGTGGTACAAAAATGTTTAGGGGGCTAAAGGAGCATTACTGGTGGATGGGTATGAAAAGAGATGTAGCAAAGTTTGTTTCCAAATGCCTAACTTGTCAGCAAGTAAAGACAGAGCATCAAGTACCCGCTGGGTTGTTACATCCACTACCAGTGCCAGAATGGAAATGGGAAAGAATAACGATAGATTTTGTGATGGGACTTCCGAAGACACAGAAGAGTCATAATGCAGTTTGGGTCATTGTTGATAGACTGACCAAGTCTGCTCATTTTCTGCCAGTTAGGATGGACTACAGTTAGAAAGATTGGCCAAGTTGTACATTGATGAGATTGTAAGACTGCATGGAGTGCCAGTATCCATCGTATCAGACAGAGATCCTAGGTTCACTTCTAGATTCTGGGGTAGTCTTCAGAGAGCCCTAGGAACTAGATTGAACTTCAATACTACATTTCACCCACAGACAGATGGCCAGTCTGAGAGGATAATTCAGATCTTGGAGGGCATGCTACGGACTTGTGTGATTGAGTTTGAGGGTAGTTGGGGCACACACTTGCCTTTGATTGAGTTTGCTTACAACAACAGCTACCAATCAAGCATTGGGATGCCTCCATATGAAGCTTTGTATGGCAGAAAATATAGAACCCCATTGTGTTGGGATGATGTGGGTGAAAGAAAGATGATTGGACCCGAAATTGTTCAGCAAACTGAAGAGAAAATCAGAGTGATCAGAAATCGACTTAAGGCTGCATCAGACCGTCAGAAGTCCTATGTTGATCTGAAGAGAAGGGATATTGAATATGCAGTGGGTGACAAAGTATTCCTCAAAGTTTCCCCTTGGAAGAGGATTATGAGATTCGGCAGAAAGGGGAAACTGAGTCCTCGTTTTATTGGGCCATATGAGGTTCTGGAAAGAGTGGGTCCTTTGGCATATCGATTGGCACTACCTCCAGAGTTGGAAAAGATACATAATGTCTTCCATGTGTCTATGTTAAGGAGGTATCGATCAGACCCATCTCATGTACTACCAGTGGAAGAAATTGAAGTGAATCCAGACCTCACATACGAGGAAGAAACTATAAAGATTCTGGCTTATGAGGTGAAACAGCTACGGAACAAGCAAATACCGTTGGTAAAAGTGTTGTGGAACTATCATTTGGGCTAAGAAGCTACTTGGGAACTAGAGGAGGACATGAGGAGACAACACACATAGCTGTTTAAAGATTAATACCAGGTAAAATTTTAAGACGACATTTATTTTAACAGGGGTAGAATTGTAACACCCCTATTTGTATAGCCTAGTATATTTCACTATTCTAGTGACCGGAGTCGATCCGGACAATTTAGGGGATTAGAACCACACTTAAGACAACTAGATAAGCCATAAGCACAAATAATTAGTAATTGTCAATTAGTTAAGTATAAATAAGAAAAACAGAACATAAGAAGTTAAACGAGCCGAGAGTCACAGCGATGGGTGACCTTCTCGGGAAGGACTGCGAAGTCAATTTAAACTCAAATTTCGAACCGTAAAATGTGATGCCGCTGTCTTTAAGACTATTACAAACACAGTGGAAAGGAGAAAATCACGGAAAAAAGTTGTTAAGCCTGTAAATTTTAATGAACTTTAAGGTCCACTTTAAATTGACTTGAATATTGTTGTGAATAGTAACCCCGAAGTGTAAATTTTAAAGAACATCAAGTTTAGCATATTAAAGCTAGGTGTAAATAGATTTGAATTCATTTTTCAAATTATGATACTAAAATACTGTGAAATTGTGTGTTTTAGTTAAAAAGGATACCGGGAAAGAACCCGAGGCATCGAGTCAAGGCCAAGAGGCGACTCACATAAGGTTTGTGCACAATATAGAAATTTCTATAAATTATCTTCTGCAAATTGTCTTTTCACATAGCGACACATGGCACCATGAGTTGGTAAAAAGTGGCACCTATGTGAGTATGCCATTTGTCTTCCCATGATGAAAGATCATCTTTTTGTGATTTGATTAAAGCTTGACACTTGGCTTGATAGGATAAAGTCAAAGAAAGCAAGATTGAATCCTATAATGACATGTGGCACTTATTTAAGTCAATTTTGTCTTATGCATATAAATGAGGAAAGAAGAAGAAAAAGTCATCTTCTTCCTCCTCTCCCATTTGGACGGCAAGAGTGGGTTCTTCTCCCTTCTCAAATTTCTTTTCATCAATTCAAAAGGAAATTGTTGATTTTCTTTGAATTAATTTTACTAGAAAGGGTTTCTAGTGCACCCACATCCAATTACCTTCACCAAAAAATAAACCCTAAGCATTAGTGGTTGGTAATCTTCAAAAGAGAGGATTTGGGCAATCTTTGGTGAGACTTGGTGAATGTAACACCCCTATTTGTATAGCCTGGTATATTTCACTATTCTGGTGACCGGAGTCGGTTCGGAAAATTTAGAGGATTAGAACCACACTTAAGACAACTAGATAAGCCATAAACACAAATAATTAGTAATTGTCAATTAGTTAAGTATAAATAAGAAAAACAGAACATAAGAAGTTAAACGAGCTGAGAGTCACAATGATGGGTGACTTTCTCGGGAAGGACTGTGAAGTCGATTTAAACTCAAATTTCGAACCGTAAAATGTGACATGGCTGTCTTTAAGACTATTACAAACACAGTGGAAAAGAGAAAATCACGGAAAAAGGTTGTTAAGCCTGTCAAATAATTAGGTCAGGGAGCCAGAAGAAATATTGAATTATTTACAAATCGGGTTGAACCAACGAGGGGTAATTTGGTCAATTGACCCCGAGAGCTGACTCCTGACCTAAATGTCAAATAAAATCGGAGAAAAGAAAATTTTTCAATCGAGAATTAAAATAAAGAACTAATGGAAAAATAAATGAAAAAAAAAGAAAAAAAAAAGAAAAGTTGAAAAGGTAGTGACATCATGTGGTGACATAAGCATGATGCAATAAATTTTTATTTTTAAAATTTGACATTTTGGGATAATTACTAACAATTAAAAAGCAAAAAGAGAAAAGAAAAAAAATTGGTCTTCTTCTTTAACTTCAAGCCGTCCACTCTCTCTCCCATCCCTTCCATTTACTTCATGCAAACCTCCATTGAAGCCACCTAAAGCTCCCTTAAACCCTAAATCTTGCCATGAAATCTCTACATCCCATAACTAAAACTTTTATTTGAGCTTTGATAAGAAGGTTGGGAGTTATAGAAAATTTATTGAAAGTGTTTTTCTCAGGTAATTGAAGAACTGTTTTCTCAAAATACAGACGGCATTCTGCCGAAATTTTTATAAAATTTGAGGAAAAATAAAAATGGACAAAATTTTTTACTAGTTTTTAAGCTTTGAATAAATGATTTTAATTCCTATCAAAATGCTCACCACTTCCAAAATGTAAGAAAATGGTTTTAAAATCCCTTGTAGTGTACTTAATGAATTATCGGTAGGTAAAGTTCGGTAGTTCATTAGGTATTCTACAGGATCATATTATGCCTTACAGAGGGGTAAGGTGTGACAGTGAAGCTCTTGGTGGACAAGCTAGAGTGGTAACTCTTGGAGCCCTAGGAGCACCCTAAGGGAGTAAAATTGATTGATTCTGCGCCTTGGAGGTTAGAAATCAAAATCCCTCTTTTAATTAAGGTTTAATGAATTAATTTGTTAATTCACAATCTTAAACGGCAAATGAACTTTTAGTGTGTGCCAAAACCGTATTTTGGCATGCAATAGGGCATTAGAAGTCACATAGAACCATAACACACTTGCATGTTGCATGTAACCTTAGAGAAAAATTTAAAATTCAATGTTCTAAGGCTCTTAAATCCATGCTTCCATGCCTTCAATAATGCGAGCATTCACAGCTAAGAGCTGTCCCTTAGAAGCCATGGCCTCCTGAATCATCTTAAAGATCTCCCTCCTCAGAAAGTCTACTATATAGGAAGCCCTCTAAGCCCAATTCAAAGAACACAGGTGAAATCCATTCCAAAAATAAGTCAAGGGATAAGAGGAATAAACAAAGGGCCGAACATAAGAATAATTTGAAATTAGTGTAAAAGGACTTTGATAGAGCAATCTATGTGAAAGCTAGGGGAATGCACTTTAAGGTCCACTTTAAATTCATCAATGAGCCTTATATTTTACTGGTTGAGATAGGAAACCACAAGATCAAAAGAATGCCAAACTAAGTTCGGGGTAGAAGGGTATTGTGGGTGTTGTGAAGATTTCAGAAACATCACTTTGAATCCTAGCCCTTGGTTTGCAAGATCAAATTTTCACCATCAGATTTGATTCAAGGTAGTTAAAGCATTTTGGTATGCTCCAACCACCACCATTGATTTAATTTGTAAGGACAAATCTCAGGCCCTCGGACTAAAATGATCAATGGAAATTTGGTTCGTTCCAATCCTAACCCTTAATCTGATTTGTAAGGCATGACTCCCAATCATTGGATCAAAGAAAGAAAAGGACAGAAGAGTCCTGGATTGATCGCTGCCCTTATATCCTTGGTCACTTTAATTCTTGACCTTCGGATGTTGTCCTTTTTAATCTAGACTCTTCTTCTTTTTCATCTTGAATCCTGGCCTTCTATTTTAAGGCCCCCATTTCCTATAAATACCCAAATTTTCTATTATTGAGAGGGTCCTTTCAAGAAAAAGAGTTGAAAGAATATAAGGAGGAGGCTTTAGAAACGTCAGTTTTCTAAAGAATCTTCATTGTAGCATCAGCATCAGATAGTTTACCTTAACCAAAGTACCTAAACCCATCACTTCAAAAAATAATTTGATTGTCTTTTGGTTCCATTTATGAGCTTCATATGCCAGAACTCATTAACCCCATAATTGTTAGAGCCCCTTTGCAGGTAAAACTCTTGACCCCTACATGCTTCTTTCAAGGAGATAAAGTCATATTTGCAATATCACGTAAGCTAGAATCTGTGCTCTATAAATATTTAGTCATGTCGAACTCTCTGGGAAATAAGGTTAAATTGATTTATGCTTGTTTTGTAAACATTATTATCATGTGGTTATATTACTATAAAACATCATTTTTTTTATCATTTCATTTCAAAGCAGTTTAGGAATAATAGTTTGAGTTTAGATGAAATAATAGGTAATAATTAGAGTTCAGATGTAATAAACAGGGTAAAGAGAGTTCGAATGTGACTGCGGGAGATCGACAATAACTAAAGTAGGGTACTATAAAATAAGGTTGAAATTGATTTATGACAGTTTTATGAATATTACTGTTATGTTGATGTAGTACTATAAAATGTCACTTTTATTATTTTTTTCATATTAAAAGCATGTTTCTCTCATTTCAAAGTAGTCTAAGAATAATAATGTAAGTTCGAATGAAATAATAGGTAAAGTAAAGAGAGCTCGGATGTGACTACAGAAGATCGGTGTTAATAAAAGTAGGGTACAATGGAATGAGCTCAGGCATTGCATGGTCAGCAAATTTGAGAGATCGGAAATAACACGTATTGCTATCATATACAATATAGAGTTAGGAAATAGTGCATTTTTATTTTATAACATTTATAGATCAGGAAATAATAAGAGTCTGGGAGAAACGTAACATAGTCTCTGTTTAAATATGAGAGTTCGGGAGAGAGTCCTTTCCTTGGACCCCCTTTATATTTATGAAAAATATTTTTTTATTTCTTTTAAATTTTGGAGAAAAGTTTTCCATCTAACGTGTCAATGGATATGCAATTTTGAAGCACAAGGGAGAGTCCTTCCTTGGATAATATTTTTTAGAGGGAGAGTCCTTCCACGAATTCGATAATCTAAGCTTACATGACTCAATTGCAAAATAGTCTATCAATATGTGTATAGATTTTATGGTTGATATTGCCGATGATGAGACTTTGATTCATTAACTGAGAGTCCTCATTGATGAAAAAAACTCACTTAGTTTTAATTAACACATTCCTTTTAATTCAAGTCCCAATTAAAAGGAATGAAAATCTATACCCATATTGATTCAATTATAAAAATTCACTTCACACACTATACCTTCAATTGTTTGGACACTGATGACGAGACGAATGATGAGTGAGCCAAAAGTCCTCCTGTCACACCTTACTCCTCTGTAAGGCATAACATGATCTCGTAGAATACCTAATGAACTACTGAACTTCACCTATCGATAACTCATTAAGTACCCTACAAGGGATTTTAAAACAATTTTCTTATTTTTGATAAGTGGTGAGCATTTTCTAATAAGTATTTAAAACATTTAGTTAAAATTAAAACTAGTTAATATTTTTGGTCCATTTTAGTTTTCCACAAATTTTATAAAAATTTTGACAGAGTTCTGTCTGTATTTTGAGAAATCAATTCTTCAAATACCTGTAAAAAGCACTTCTAAAAATTTTCCTCAACAACTACTTCAATTTCACAATCAAACTCAATCCATTTCAACAACTCCACAATCATTTCAATCAATTTCTCAAGTTCAAAATTTAATAATCCTCAAAATACTAACAATACATTTCATTCAAATTAAATAAGATAGTTCCACTCATATTTTATTAGAGACAAAATAATTTATATATATACATCATTACAAAATTTACATCAAAGGAAATTCAAACTAAATTTTTTTTATTACAAACTTCATACAAACTTTTGTACAAGCTGCTCAAGACCCATTTACATGTCCATACATTTATATGCAATACATACATCAAAAGAAATATTTACAATTAGGGTATAAATTATACCCGATGACTTTAAGCTGATAGCTCCTCACACCTCAGCAGCTCAGTCTGCTGCTCCTCTAGTCTCTGTATCTGCGACAGCAATAGAAGCTATCGCTGAGTACTAGGACTCAGTGGTGCACAACATACTAAAATAATCTTTATGCAAAACTTAAATCACATTTATTCAAAATTTGAACTGAGCATGCGAGTTAAACACAAAACATAATTTATGAGGTTTTAATCCCAAACAATTTCATTTTGAAGTATCAAATCACATTTCATAAAACCCACAGTTAGATCATGCCATTCGAAACAAATAGAATCTCAATAGCCAGAGGCTAAAGAGAAATCACATCACAAGGCTAGCTAGCTTAAATATATGGATATCCATTCACATCCTCTTCTACTGGCACACCTCAACACTTCTCTAGAGAAGGAATCAAAATTCGAAACTAATTACCCCCACTAGTCGTGCTAGTGAGGTGTTCAAATATATGGTCATGACACTGTAGTTTCAAAACTTATCTTAATAATTTGCTAAACGTTGTCATTTAAAATATACACAATAACTTTCACAATCTAAAATCAAACATCATAAGAATGCCATAATTCAATATTTCACATTATTCAAAACAGTATGTAGAAGATAATTATAAAAAGTATACGTTGTGCACAAACCTCAAGCGAGTCGCCTCTTGGCCTTGACTCGGTTCCTCGGGTTCTTTCCCGGTATTCTTTTCAACTGAAACACACAATTTTACAATGTTTCAGTATCATAACTTGGCATAAATCCAAAAATAAATTTAACTTCACTTTTACCTAGCTCTAACGTTCTAAATTCAACGTTCTTGAAATTTTGTGTTTCGGGTTACTATTCACTATACTATTCAAGTCAAATTGTTGACTTTTTAAGACTTAATAGATATGGGAACTCCAACTTCACTCACATACCACATTTTGGTCACTAAACTTGTTGGTTTTGGTCATTTTCTCAAAACTTAGGTCTTTTATGCAAAATGGCCAAATTTTCAGTTTTGGTGTCCCTAATTATACTGTTTCATTGGTCAGTTTACTGTTGGAATTTGGTAAAACTTTTTTCATAGAAAATATTCCCTATTGTCTTAAGTTTATTCTCCTTTTTGAATCACCCCAATTGGAGTTTTTTAGCTCAAGTTATAAGCAAATTACATTTACTGTTCATGCTGCAGAATTTTGGTTCTGCAGATTTGTTGATCCAACTTCGTTCAGCAATTTAATCAAGTTAAGTCCATAATTTGGTCTGATTTTCTTCATATGAAATGTTCTACTATGTCTTAGGTTTCCATCGGTTCAAGAATCGCCTAAATCGGTGTTTTCTAGAGAGAGTTATAGCCATTGAAACATTATTGTTCAAATGGCAAATCTGCAGTCTGCAGATTCAGTGACCCAATTTTGCTCAGTAATTTGATTTGGTTAATGGCATAATTTGGGTTTGTATTCTTCATGAAAGTTTTAGATCTATATCTCATCTAACCACTGGTAAAATTTCAGGTCATTTTGACCTGCTAACTCAAGTTATGACCAAATGAACAAACACTATTCATTTGGTCAGTTTGTGCAGTGGCAGCCTGCAATTTTTCAACTTTGATTAATTTGTTCACTAGGTTTTAGTCACTTTTTGGGCATACTTCCTCAATGAAAATTGTGTCATTTAGTGCCTATTTTCATCCCCAATTGGTCCCATATCCACTGGATTTGTAAAATTTCATTTTTGGTCCCTCAAAGGGAATTTTGGTCATGCTGCCAGTACATGACCTTATCCAATCTGAATTGGCTTTTAATTCTAACACTTCTAACACATCTCATTGAAGGAACGGAAGCGTGAAAAACACAAGTTTATACCATTGAATTCAAAAATTTTCACCTAGGGTCACATGCATCATGCAAGATTTATTTTTATCTATTTGATTTCAATGATAAACAACATATTAAAACTCTTTTAATATGTTTTTGGATCTGTATTTGCCATTTAAGATTTTAAAATTAATCAGATTAATTTTAGAACCCTAGATTAAATCAAGAATGATTACACTAACCTCTTGATGCACTGCAGTGTGTCTGTGCCTTTGAGATTCGTCTTCAGGACACCAGATGTTGTCCCTCTAGCTTGTCCACACCAAGAACACCTATGGCAACCCTTGAACAACTTCTAAAGCTCTTTCTATTAATTAGAAATTCAAGTCCTGCCTTTTAAGAGATTAGAGATGTAAACAGGACACTAGAAACAATTTCTAGTGTTCTTAATTCAAGAGATTGACGGCTAATCTCTTTGAATTGATGAGAGATGAAGAAGAATAGATGAAAAGCCTCAAAGTGGCATGACAAAGGAGAGGAGTGGCTGCTGGTTGTTTTTTTTTTCATAACAACACTTAAATAGCTAGGTTAGCACATTAAACCCTTGCCACATGTCACCCTTTGATTAGCTCTAGGTTTAAGTGACCCAATCACATTGTGCCAAGTGTCAAACCTATATTTAATCTTGATTTTAATTATCTTACATGATTAAAAAAACATTTGGCAAGCTTATGTGTAATCCCATGTGTCACCATCTCATGGTGCCACGTGTCACACTGTGAAATGACCAAAATGCCCCTGTGTCTTAATTTTGAGTTCTTAACCCAAAATAATTATTTTTTCTTCTTCTAATTAATTTATATCTAATATAAATTAATTAATTAATCTCTATTAATTAATTTCTCATTAATTAAATTCATATTTAAACACTTTAAATATAAATTTAATTTATACTACACATCCAATAATCTAGATTTGGTTTCAAGTCATGCTAGGGACTTTGCAATTTAATTGCAAACCAAACCTGTTTAATTAATCAATTAAACTCTTTAATTAATTAATTAATTAAATCATATTTAAATAGGTGATAACTTGTGTATGTGTGTGACTTACTAGGCTCATCACTAATTCGCAATGAGACATGATATCAACTCTTAATATCATCAGAACTCTTTCTTACAATAAATGATTTCTCTAAATCATTTTATGCACCTCATAGACCATGGTTAACACCTAGCATAGCATGCCATGGCCACCCAATTAGTAATAAAGTTTAACTTAAATGAACCTATAATCATATGTTACCATGCACTAGAATCTCTCTGTTACAAAATCCCAACTCAAGCTGGAGTCATGGTTTATGTCAAACTCCATTTGCTATGAATATTATGTTCTCTTTTAATTCCAGTTCTTGATTAAAAGATTTTCTCATCAGAAACTCTTTTCTGAATAAATCTATCTGTCATGGCCAGGAACTTGATACATCAAGAACAATTAAATGAACATAGGATTTTATCTCTATTTACTTAGAGGAACAGATTCCATCTTGATCAACACCTACCTCCATATATAACTAGTAGGAGCCAACACATGCCCATATACCCATACATAGTACAAGTATGAAAGCAGTATCAAACTCAAACTACCTATATACAAGATAACTGTGCTATCTCAGGTCTAAATATTATATGCACTGATATGATTTATGACAAAACATTGACAAGAGTAAACTCCATGTGCTTGTCATAAGTGTCACTGGTTCGGCCTACTTATCATTTATAAGTGCCTATCATGTTTATTATATGGCATGAGACTCACCATTCCATCTTATTTATATCTCATATAAGTAACTTGGGAACAAACATGAATACAATCTTTCTGGATAAGTCATGTCCTTATTATGAAGTATCATCGATTGTGAACCTATTTATGATACTTTGTGCTAGAAATATTGTCACTTATATTCTTAACAACTTAAGAATAATATTTCTAATAAAATATCAATGGACCTTTTCTATTACACATAAATATATTATGTAAACGAAAAAGTGGAAATGCCTTTTATTAATAAAAATATGTACAAGATACATACTAAATGATATGCTCTAGGGCATACTACTAACACTCATTTGGTCACAAATGACTATTTTTCACTTCACATTAGGTCAAATACATCATTTGCCAATTTCTCAAAATTTTGCCTCCCAAACCCTAGGTCCAAACCCTAACTTTTATATCTTACTCACTTGTTGAATTTTAAATGCATTTTTAGTACTCATACCCTCACTTACACCTAACCACTTCATTATTTGTATCAAAATTACCCATTTCAACATTAGTTTGCTGCTGGCCAAAATTCCTAAGGTTTTAGATAGGCATGATTTTGCATGTTTTCATGTATTTCTAACCACTTTCATCTTACTTCTATACTTAAAATTCAATCAAAATTAAGGAAGAGAGCTTACCTCAAATGGAGCTTTCCAACTTCTTGATTCTTCAAGCTTCTTTCAATTTTTCTCTTTCCAATCTTCTTAACAAGACTCAACTACAAGTTTTAATTAAGAAACTTATAAATTTTATGGCTCAAATCTTGGGTTTAAGAAGCTTTTTAGTGAGCTTCAATGGAGGAGGTTAAGAAAATGAGAGAGATGAGAGAGGAGATGAGAGTTGACGGAAATGAAAAAAAAGAAACCAATTTTTTTTTCTTTTTATTTTGTCTTTTAATTATTAAGATTTATCCCCAAATTTTCAATTATTTAAATATTAGGTTTATTACATCATGCATGATGTCATGCATGATGTAATAACATTTTTCCAACCTTTTTTTTTCTTTCTTTTTTTTTTATTTTTTCCTATTAGTTCTTTAATTTAATTCTCGATTCTGAAATTTTCTTTTCTCCGATTTTATTTGACAGTTAGGTCAGGAGTCAGCTCTCGGGGTCAATTGACCAAATTGCCCCTCGCTGGTTCATCCCGGTTTGCAAATAATTTAATATTTCTTCCGGCTCTCTGACCTAATTATTTGACTGGCTTAACAGTTTTTTTTCATGATTTTCTCTTTTCCACTGTGTTTATAAGGGTCCTAAGGACCGCAGCGTCACTTTTTATGGTTAGAAATTTGAGTTTAAAACGACTTCGCAGTCGTTCCCGAGAAGGTCACCCATCGCTGTGACTCTCGGCTTGTTTAACTTTTTCTGTTCTGTTTTTCTTATTTATACTCAACTAATTGAACATTACTAATTATTTGTGTTTATGGTTTATCTAGTTGTCTTAAGTGTGGTTCTAATCCCCTTAATTATCCGGACCGACTCCGATCACCGGACCAGTGAAATATACCAGGCTATGCAAATAGGAGTGTTACAATTCTCCCCCCCTTAAATAAATTTAGTCTCGAAATTTTACCTGGCACTAATCTCTGAATAGCTATGGGTATTGTCTCCTCATATCCTCTTCTCGTTCCTAAGTAGCCTCCTGGCCCGAATGATGGTTCCACAGCACTTTTACCAATGGTATCTGCTTGTTTTGTAACTGCTTCACCTCATAAGCCAGAATCTCTATGGGTTCTTCTTTATAGGTGAGGTCTGGATTCACTTCAATTTCCTCTACTGGTAGTACATGAGATGGGTCTGATCAGTACCTTCTCAACATAGACACATAGAAAACATTATGTATCTTCTCCAACTCTGAAGGTAGTGCCAACCGATATGCTAAAGGACCCACTCTTTCCAGAACCTCATATGGCCCAATGAAACGAGGACTCAGTTTCCCCTTTCTGCCGAATCTCATAATTCTCTTCCAAGGAGAAACCTTGAGGAAAACTTTCTCACCCATTGCATACTCAATATCCCTTCTCTTCAGATCAATGTAGGACTTTTGACGGTCTGATTCAGTCTTAAGTCGATCTCGAATCACCCTGATTTTCTCTTAAGTTTGTTGAATAATTTCAGGTCCAATCATCTTTCTTTCACCCACGTCATCCCAACACAACGGGGTTCTACATTTTCTGCCATATAAAGCTTCATATGGAGGCATCCCAATGCTTGATTGGTAGCTGTTGTTGTAAGCAAACTCAATCAAAGGCAAGTGTGTATCCCAACTGCCCTCAAACTTAATCACACAAGCCCGTAGCATGTCCTCCAAGATCTGAATTACCCTCTCAGACTGGCCATCTGTCTGTGGATGGAATGCAGTATTGAAGTTTAATATAGTTCCTAGGGCTCTCTGAAGACTACCCCAGAATCTAGAAGTGAACCTAGGATCTCTGTCTGATACAATGGATACTGGCACTCCATGTAGTCTCACAATCTCATCAATGTACAACCTGGCAAATATTTCTAAACTGTAGTCCATCCGAGCTGATAGAAAATGAGCAGACTTGGTTATTCTGTCAACAATGACCCAAACTGCATCATGACTCTTCTGTGTTCTCGGAAGTCCCATTACAAAATCCATCTTTATTCTCTCCCATTTCCACTCTGGTACTGGTAGTGGATGTAACAACCCAGCGGGTACTTGATGCTCTGCCTTTACTTGCTGACAAGTTAGGCATTTAGAAATAAACTCTGCCACATCTCTTTTCATACCCATCCACCAGTAATGCTCCTTTAGCCCTCTATACATTTTTGTGCCACCAAGGTGCATGGAAAAAGGAGACTCATGTGCTTCCTTCAAAATGATCTTCCTAAATTCAACATTATTAGGAACACACATTCTACCCTGGTGTAGCAATAGACCATCATCTCTGATTGAGAATTCTGGTTTCTTGCCTTGCCTGACTTTTTCCATCAGCTTCTGATACTTCTGATCATTCTGAGCAGCCATTCTAATCTGATCAATCAACACTGGCTGTACATGCCATGCAACTACTGTCTGCCTATCATCATTAATCTCTAAGCTAGCATGGAATGTTCTTAACTCATGTACCAAAGACAAAGGAGTAACCCGTAGACTTGCCATAGTCTTGCGACTTAAGGCATCAGCCACAACATTAGCTTTCCCTGGCTGATAGCTATCAGACAATCATAGTCTTTTATCAACTCTAACCATCTCCTCTGTCTCAAATTCAACTCTTTCTGGGTACCCAAATACTTCAATCTCTTATGATCTGTGTAGATGTAACACTTTTCCCCATATAAATAATGTCTCCAGATTTTAAGAGCAAACACAATGGCTGCAAGCTCCAAATCATGTGTTGAATAATTCCTCTTATGTGGTTTTAGCTGGCATGATGCATAGGCAATGACATTTCGATCTTGCATCAATACACAGCCTAACCCATTGTGAGAAGCATCACTATATACTGTATATTCTTTACCCGGAGTAGGTAAAGTCAGGACTGGAGCTTCAGTCAAACATTTCTTCAATTCATCAAAACTCTGCTGGCATTTGTCCGTCCACTGAAATTTCACTTCTTTTCTAAGCAGCTTGGTTAATGGAGATGCCAACATGGAGAATCCCTTCACAAATCTACGGTAGTATCCAGCTAAACCCAGAAAACTGCGAATCTCTGTGACATTTCTGGGTGGCCTCCAATTAAGAACAGCTTCAATCTTACTTGGATCTACCTTAATGCCCTCTTCTGATACTACATGCCCCTAGAAGGATATCTCCTTCAGCCAAAATTCACACATTGATAATTTGAAATATAACTGTTTCTCCCTCAAAGTTTGCAGTACAATCTGCAGATGTCTATCATGCTCTTCTGTATTCCTCGAATAGACCAATATATCATCTATGAATACCACAACAAACTGGTCGAGGTATGGTATGAAGATAGTGTTCATCAGATCCATAAAAGTAGCCGGAGCATTAGTTAACCCGAATGGCATGACTAGGAATTCATAATGGCCATAGCAGGTTCTGAAGGCAGTTTTAGGAATACTTTGCTCTTGTACTTTCAGCTGATAATAACCTGATCTCAGGTCAATTTTGGAGAACACAGCTGCACCCCTTAACTGATCAAACAAGTCATCAATGCGGGGCAACAGATATCTATTCTTTATTGTCACCTTATTCAACTGTCGGCAGTCAATACATAAGCGGAGAGTGCTATCCTTCTTCTTAACAAATAGCACTGGCACTCCCCAAGGTGACACACTAGGGCGGATAAAGCCCTTGTCAAGCAATTCTTGCAACTGTACTTTCAATTCTTTTAATTCTGCAGGTGCCATTCTATATGGCGTTATAGAGATTGGGTCCACACCAAGCATAACATCAATCTCAAACTGCACCTCTCTTTCTGGAGGTAATCCTGGTAATTCATCAGGAAACACATCCGGAAAATCACATACAGTAGGGATGTCTCTTAGTGTTTGACTCCCTACTTGGGTGTCTATCACATGTGCCAAGTATGCTTCACACCCCTTTCTGATCATCCTTCTGGCTAGTGCAGCTGAAATGATGTTTGATGGCAGTAAATGCCTCTCCCCATGTATTACCACGTCACCGTACAAAGGGAGACCAAAAGTGACTATCTTCAGTCTACAGTCAATCATGGCGTGATGCCTGGCTAACCAATCCATGCCCAAGGTGATATCATAATCTCTGAAGGGCATTTCAATCAAATCTGATAGAAAAACATGTCCTTGGATCACCAAAGGACAGCCCCTATAAATTCTGTTGACTCGGATCTCTTGTCCTAACGGACTAGTTACTAGCACTTCAAAACCCATTTGCACACATGGAACAGCAAGTGAACTGACTATGCTAGCACTAACATATGAATGGGTTGAACCCGGATCAAACAACACAAATACATCTTGCTCAGAGATAGAGAATGTACCGACTACAACATCAGAAGTCTCAGCCTCTTTTTGCTGTCTCATTGAATAAACCCTGACTGAAGCACTCCCTTGTGCTGATTGACCAACTGTGCCCTGACTGCCTGAAGTAGTGCCTCTACCTCTGCCTCTTCCTCTACTAGTAGATTGTGAGCCTCTGGGAGCAGGACTCTGAATAGATCCCTCAGAAGTAGTAGGAGCTGGACCATATCTCGAAGACGGAGCACTAGTGCAGTCTCTTGTTAAATGACCCTTGCATCCGCAGTTAAAGCAGGCTCCAGTGGCCCAATAGCATTCTGAAGGAACGGAAGCGTGAAAAACACAAGTTTACACCATTGAATTCAAAAATTTTCACCTAGGGTCACATGCATCATCCAAGATTTATTTTATCTATTTGATTTCAATGATAAACAACATATTAAAAATCTTTTAATATGTTTTTGGATCTGTATTTGCCATTTAAGATTTTAAAATTAATCAGATTAATTTTAGAACCCTAGATTAAATCAAGAACGATTATACTAACCTCTTGATGCACTGCAGCGTGTCTGCGCCTTTGAGATTCGTCTTCAGGACACCAGATGTTATCCCTCTAGCTTGTCCACACCAAGAACACCTATGGCAGCCCTTGAACAGCTTCTAAGGCTTTTTCTATTAATTAGAAATTCAAGTTCTGCCTTTTAAGAGATTAGAAATGTAAACAGGACACTAGAAACAATTTCTAGTGTTCTTAATTCAAGAGATTGATGGCTAATCTCTTTGAATTGATGAGAGATGAAGAAGAATAGATGAAAAGCCTCAAAGTGGCATGACAAAGGAGAGGAGTGGCTGCTGAATATTTTTTCTTTTCATAACCACACTTAAATAGCTAGGTTAACACATTAAACCCTGGCCACATGTCACCCTTTGATTAGCTATAGGTTTAAGTGACCCAATCACATTGTGCCAAGTGTCAAACCTATATTTAATCTTGATTTTAATCATCTTTCATGATTAAAAAAACATTTGGCAAGCTTATGTGTAATCCCATGTGTCACCATCTCATGGTGCCACGTGTCACACTGCGAAATGACCAAAATGCCCCTGTGTCTTAGTTTTGAGTTCTCAACCCAAAATAATTATTTTTCTTCTTCTAATTAATTTATATCAAATATAAATTAATTAATTAATCTCTATTAATTAATTTCTCATTAATTAAACTCATATTTAAACACTTTAAATATAAATTTAATCTATACTACACATCCAATAATCTAGATTTGGTTTCAAGTCATGCTAGGGACTTTGCAATTTAATTGCAAACCAAACCTATTTAATTAATCAATTAAAATTTTTAATTAATTAATTAAATCATATTTAAATAGGTGATAATTTGTGTATGTGTGTGACTTACTAGGCTCATCACTAATTGGCAATGAGACATGATATCAACTCTTAATATCATCAGAACTCTTTCTTACCATAAATGATTTCTCTAAATCATTTTATGAACCTCATAGACCATGGTTAACACCTAGCATAGCATGCCATGGCCACCCAATTAGTAATAAGGTTTACCTTAAATGAACCTATAATCATATGCTACCATGCACTAGAATCTCTCTGTTATAAAATCCTAACTCAAGCTGGAGTCATGGTTTATGTCAAACTCCATTTGCTATGAATATTATGTTCTCTTTTAATTCCAGTTCTTGATTAAAAGATTTTCTCATCAGAAACTCTTTTCTGAATAAATCTATCTGTCCTGGCCAGGAACTTGAAACATCAAGAACAATTAAATGAACATAGGATTTTATCTTTATTTACTTAGAGGAACAGATTCCATCTTGATCAATACCTACCTCCATATATAACTAGTAGGAGCCAACACATGCCCATATACCCATACATAGTACAAGTATGAAAGCAGTATCAAACTCAAACTACCTATATACAAGATAACTGTGCTATCTCAGGTCTAAAGATTATATGCACTGATTTGATTTATGATAAAATATTGACAAGTGTAAACTCCATGTGCTTGTCATAAGTGTCACTGGTTCGGCCTACTTATCATTTATAAGTGCCTGTCATGTTTGTTATATGGCATGAGACTCACCATTCCATCTTATTTATATTTCATATAAATAACTTGGGAACAAACATGAATACAATCTTTCTGGATAAGTCATGTCCTTATTTTGGAGTATCCTCGATTGTGAACCTATTTATGATACTTTGTACTAGAAATATTGTCACTCATATTCTTAACAACTTAAGAATAATATTTCTAACAAAATATCAATGGACCTTTTCTATTACACATAAATATATTATGTAAACGGAAAAGTGGAAATGCCTTTTATTAATAAAAATATGTACAAGATACATACAAAATGATATGCTCTAGGGCGTACTACTAACAATTTCCCACTAGCACTAGAGCCATTCATTACAATATCTTAGACCTATGTTCTCAAGATGTCAGTCTAATTGAGTTTGTGACATAGGCTTTGTGAATGGATCACCGGATTTTCACCGATGCTATTTTCTCGAATGGCTACATCGCCGCCCAACTATTTCTCCGATAATGTGGTAGCGCCTTTCTATGTGTTTGGATTTCGTGAGACCTTGGTTCCTTAGCTCAGACATCGCTCCATTATTGTCACAAAGGTAGTGGAACCGCCGACTCAATGGAAGGAACTCATCAGAAGTTCTGTCACAAACTTCTTTGTCCAAACCTTCCTTTGCAAAGATCCGATGCAAAGAATATACTCACCCTGTAGTAGAATCTACAGTCGTGCTCTGTTTGGAACTCTTCCAACTGACTGCACCTCCATTACAAATGAACACATATCCAGAGGTAGACTTTTTATCATCGATATCTGATTGGAAATCAGAATCAGTATAACCATCCAATTGCAAGTCTCTACCTCCATAAATCAAGAATAAATCCTTAGTTCTTCTCAAGTACTTAAGGATATTCTTGACAGTTATCCAGTGTTCCAAACCTGGATTGGATTGATACTTGCTAGTCAAACTAACAGCATATGCGATATCCGGCCTAGTACACAGCATTGCATACATTAAACTTCCAATAGCCGAAGCATATGGAATCCTAGCCATCTTATTTCTTTCTTCAGGTGTCTTTGGAGACATCTCTTTAGAAAGGTGGATACCATGTCTCACTGGTAACAATCCTCTCTTGGAATCAAGCATGTTAAACCTCTTTAACACCTTTTCCAAGTTTAGACTTTGGGATAAACCAATTATTCTTTTCGCTCTATCTCTATAGATGCGAATCCCAAGAATATAGGTTGCCTCCCCTAAGTCTTTCATGGAGAATGTATTTGACAACCATACCTTTATAGTCGTCAACATACCTGTGTCATTACCTATCAATAGTATGTCATCCACATATAAGACAAGGAAAGTGATAGCACTGTCACTAACCTTCTTATATACACATGGCTCATCCTCATTTTTGATAAAACCAAAGGATTTAATGGCTTCATCAAAACGGATGTTCCAACTCCTCGAAGCTTGTTTCAACCCATAAATGGATTGCTTTAGCTTGCATACCTTGGAACCATCTTGGGATTCAAAACCCCTAGGTTGTTCCGTGAAAATGTTTTCTTCAATGTATCCATTGAGAAAAGCTGTTTTGACATCCATCTGCCAAATCTCATAATCATAGTATGCAGCTATTGCTAATAAAATCCTAATTGATTTAAGCATGGCAACGGGTGAGAAAGTCTCCTCATAGTCGATTCCTTGCCTTTGGCGAAACCCTTTCGCTACTAGCCTTGCCTTATAGGTCTCTACCTTTCCATCAGAACCAATTTTCTTCTTGAAAACCCATTTGTTCCCTATAGGTACAATACCTTCAGGTGGGTCAACAAGATCCCAAACTTGATTCTTATACATGGAATCAATCTCAGATTTCATAGCATCAATCCATTTTGAAGAGTCTATATCTGATATAGCTTCTTCATAAGTAAGTGGATCATCTCCATGATCTACTTCTTCATGAGTAGACAACTCTTGTTCTTCTTCATGAAGAAAACCATATCTCACCGTGGGTGAGATACCCGGTTGTTCTACGAGGAACAAATTGTAGATGTTTCATCAATGGGTATAGGTTGACTAGATGGATCTATATCCATCTGATCTGTTGGTTGGTCAGAATTCTCCAATTCTAACTCTATTTGCTTCCTTTGCCTCCTTCTTGAACAAATTGTTGTTCAAGAAATGTGGCATCTCTACTTATCACAACCTTTTGTGAAGTAGGCAAATAAAAATAATATCCAAAACTATCTTTTGGATATCCAACAAATCGACCTTTTTCTGATCTGGTCTCCAATTTATCAGTGTTCAGCTTTTTGATATAAGCTGGACAACCCCAAATCTTAACATGCTTAAGACTTAGTTTTCTTCCATGCCATATCTCATAAGGTGTGGAAGAAACTGATTTTGATGGAATCCTATTCAGAATATACAACGCTGATTCTAATGCAAATCCCCAAAAGAAGATTGGCATATCAGTATAGCTCATCATACTACGTACCATATCCAATAGGGTACATCCATTATTGACTTATCTTGCATTAGTTAAGTTGATCCCATTGAGCCAGTAATTATGCAAATAATTTTAATGTCCTCAGGTACATCCAATATTGGCCACTAAACCATTTACATATTTACAACATCTCATGCTTAACAATTATTCTTAAGAAAATCTCTTAAATTAATTGCATCTTATGCAACTATTTAAAATTTCTTAAAATAATTGCCCCAATGGAGGGCCTATGTTATAATTACTTTAATTATAGCATTTCCAACTTAATCATTTGTTTGGAAGATTTTATGGTCATTCTAATTACTATTAAGGTCTCACTTTGCACGTTATCCAATTAGCATGCATATATCATATAATAGCATACATTCCCATACATCTCATCCATTCATGGATAAGCAATAAATATGGTATGATCATGGACTTTCTAAGGGATTCAATTCTGAGCCACCAAGAATTGAATCAGGGCATTCCTAGGTACATTTCATTCATTCATTCATTTTACAAGAGTTGCTGAAGGAGTACATAATCAACACTTGATCTTGAATTCCTCCCACTGGTCCCATCAATGCTCTTGACCTTCTTGAACTTCTTGCAATCCAATATTACATGGTAATCCTTGGCATACTAAGGCGAATTTACAAGAACTTAAATAAATGAAATTACAACCAAAAAATTATTACAAACTTAATAATACATGCCCAAAATAAATTAATTAATTTACAATCCCAAAGAAACATAAAAGAAATAAATCCAATCACATTGGTCTTTTATAGTCCATGATCATCCATCATGCATATCACTATTTAACAATTAAATAAAATATACATACTTAAATTAAATTGAATATCTCATATTCAACTTAAAAATCCAGATTTGAATATGATTCAAATAAATTTAAAAATTCAGATTTGAATCTCATTCAAACAAATTTAAAAATTCAAATTTGAATCACATTCAAACAACTTTAAAAATTCAGATTTGAATCACATTCAAACATTTTTTAAAAAATCATATTTGAATCACATTCAAACATTTTTTAAAAAAATCAGATCTGAATTTTATTCAAACAATTTTAAAAAATCAGATTTAAATATGATTCAAACAACTTTAAAAATTCAGATTTGAATCACATTCAAACAACTTTTAAAATTCAGATTTGAATCACATTCAAACAATTTTTAAAATTCTGATTTGAATCATAATTTAATTGTGTGATTAAAATTCTAATTAAACAATTTAATTAGACATAGGATGAGCTTTTAGATCATACAACAATTGTAAATTAAAAAGCAAACCTTGCGCCACCTTAAAGAACCATTGTTGCCGCCACCAATGGTGACTTCACCTTGTGTGCCGCCACACATCCATTGCAACTAGCAATGGATCAATCATCTCATGATCAAATCACACAATTAAATCATATAATCAACAATCTAAATGGCAAATATAGTGGCTCTGATACCAATTAAAGGAATGGAAGCGTGAAAAACACAAGTTTACACCATTGAATTCAAAAATTTTCACCTAGGGTCACATGTATCATGCAAGATTATTTTATCTATTTGATTTCAATGATAAACAACATATTAAAACTCTTTTAATATGTTTTTGGATCTGTATTTTCCATTTAAGATTTTAAAATTAATTAGATTAATTTTAGAACCCTAGATTAAATCAAGAACGATTACACTAACCTCTTGATGCACTGAAGCGTGTCTGCGCCTTTGAGATTCGTCTTCAGGACACCAGATGTTGTCCCTCTAGCTTGTCCACACCAAGAACACCTATGACAGCCCTTGAACAGCTTCTAAAGCTTTTTCTATTAATTAGAAATTCAAGTTCTGCCTTTTAAGATATTAGAGATGTAAACAGGACACTAGAAACAATTTCTAGTATTCTTAATTCGAGAGATTGATGGCTAATCTCTTTGAATTGATGAGAGATGAAGAAGAATAGATGAAAAGCCTCAAAGTGGTGTGACAAAGGAGAGGAGTGGCTGCTGGTTATTTTTTCTTTTCATAACCACACTTAAATAGCTAGGTTAACACATTAAACCCTTGCCACATGTCACCCTTTAATTAGCTCTAGGTTTAAGTGACCTAATCACATTGTGCCAAGTGTCAAACCTATATTTAATCTTGATTTTAATCATCTTTCATGATTAAAAAAACATTTGGCAAGCTTATGTATAATGCCATGTGTCACCATCTCATGGTGCCACGTGTCACACTGCGAAATGACCAAAATGCCCCTGTGTCTTAATTTTGAGTTCTCAACCCAAAATAATGATTTCTCTTCTTCTAATTAATTTATATCAAATATAAATTAATTAATTAATCTCTATTAATTAATTTCTCATTAATTAAACTCATATTTAAACACTTTAAATATAAATTTAATCTATACTACACATCCAATAATCTAGATTTGGTTTCAAGTCATGCTAGGGACTTTGCAATTTAATTGCAAACCAAACCTATTTAATTAATCAATTAAAATTTTTAATTAATTAATTAAATCATATTTAAATAGGTGATAATTTGTGTATGTGTGTGACTTACTAGGCTCATCACTAATTGGCAATGAGACATGATATCAACTCTTAATATCATCAGAACTCTTTCTTACCATAAATGATTTCTCTAAATCATTTTATGAACCTCATAGACCATGGTTAACACCTAGCATAGCATGCCATGGCCACCCAATTAGTAATAAGGTTTACCTTAAATGAACCTATAATCATATGTTACCATGCACTAGAATCTCTCTATTACAAAATCTCAACTCAAGCTGGAGTCATGGTTTATGTCAAACTCCATTTGCTATGAATATTATGTTCTCTTTTAATTCCAGTTCTTGATTAAAAGATTTTCTCATCAGAAACTCTTTTCTGAATAAATCTATCTGTCCTAGCCAGGAACTTGAAACATCAAGAATAATTAAATGAACATAGGATTTTATCTCTATTTACTTAGAAGAACAGATTCCATCTTGATCAACACCTACCTCCATATATAACTAGTAGGAGCCAACACATGCCCATATACCCATACATAGTACAAGTATGAAAGTAGTATCAAATTCAAACTACCTATATACAAGATAACTGTGCTATCTCAGGTCTAAAGATTATATGCACTGATTTGATTTATGACAAAATATTGACAAGAGTAAACTCCATGTGCTTGTCATAGGTGTCACTGGTTCGGCCTACTTATCATTTATAAGTGCCTATCATGTTTGTTATATGGCATGAGACTCACCATTCCATCTTATTTATATTTCATATAAATAACTTGGGAACAAACATGAATACAATCTTTCTGGATAAGTCATGTCCTTATTATGAAGTATCCTCGATTGTGAACCTATTTATGATACTTTGTGCTAGAAATATTGTCACTCATATTCTTAACAACTTAAGAATAATATTTCTAACAAAATATCAATGGACCTTTTCTATTACACATAAATATATTATGTAAACGGAAAAGTGGAAATGCCTTTTATTAATAAAAATATGTACAAGATACATACAAAATGATATGCTCTAGGGCATACTACTAACACATTCCCCCCCATGAATCTTGCCACAAGCCTCACAGGGGCGGGCAGAATGTGAACCCCTGCTCGACTGCTGACCAGACCTAGGGGGTCTCTGTCCAGAAAATCTGCCCCTACCAAATCTTCCACCTCAACCCCTGCTGGGTCTACTAAATTTCTTTTTCTTTCCAGAGGTAGCACCAGAACTCTGTTCAACTGATTTTTCCCCCTTGTCTTTTTCTGATTTCTCAGCTTTTTCTGATTTTTCTTTCACTGGGGTTGCTTCTGATTCAATTCTCTCCAGTTCAAGTGCTTGAGACATAAGCTCTGAGAAATTACTGTGTCGAAATCCCACAACTTGCATCCTTATGCTAGGCTTTAAACCCGTCTCAAATCTCTTGCACCTAGCCTTGTTGGTAGTAAGGTGACTCAGGCAGGAGAACTCCCTCTCATACTCTGCCACTGATCGATTCCCTTGTTTCAAACTAAAAAATTCTTGCAATTTCTGATCAACATATGCATCTGGGATGTATTTCTGTCTGAACTCTCTGATGAAGTCATCCCAGGTCAGCACTGGTGGTTCAGCCAAGCTGTGGGGGATGGTCTTCCACCAATCATATGCATCCCCTTGCAGTAGCGACACAGAATATTCAAACTTCAGTTCATCTGGGCAGTGCAGTTTCTTAAATACTCTGTCCATTCTTTCAAGCTATTGCTCTGCCTCCAAAGGGTCCACTGCCATGCTCTAGGGCATACTACTAACACTCATTTGGTCACAAATGACCATTTTTCACTTCACATTAGGTCAAATATATCATTTACCAATTTCTTACAATTTTGCCTCCCAAACCCTAGGTCCAAACCCTAACTTTCATATCTTACTCACTTGTTGAATTTTAAATGCATTTTTAGTACTCATACCCTCACTTACACTTAACCACTTCATTATTTGTATCAAAATTACCCATTTCAACATTAGTTTGCTGCTGGCCAAAATTCTTAGGGTTCTAGATAGGCATGATTTTGCATGTTTTCATGTATTTCTAACCACTTTCATCTTACTTCTATACTTATAATTCAATCAAAATTAAGGAAGAGAGCTTACCTCAAATGGAGCTTTCCAACTTCTTGATTCTTCAAGCTTCTTTCAATTTTTCTCTTTCTAATCTTCTTAACAAGACTCAACTACAAGTTTTAATTAAGAAACTTATAAATTTTATGGGTCAAATCTTGGGTTTAAGAAGCTTTTTAGTGAGCTTCAATGGAGGAGGTTAAGAAAATGAGAGAGATGAGAGAGGAGATGAGAGTTGACGGAAATGAAAAAAAAGAAACCAATTTTTTTTCTTTTTATTTTGTCTTTTAATTATTAAGATTTATCCCCAAATTTTCAATTATTTAAATATTAGGTTTATTGCATCATGCATGATGTCATGCATGATGTAATAACCTTTTTCCAACCCTTTTTTTTTCTTTCTTTTTTTTTTTATTTTTTTCCTATTAGTTCTTTAATTTAATTCTCGATTCCGAAATTTTCTTTTCTTCGATTTTATTTGTGATTAGGTCGAGTCGACTCTCTGGTCAATTGACCAAATTGCCCCTCGCCTGTTCATCCCAGTTTGCAAATAATTTAATATTTCTTTCGGCTCTCTGACTTAATTATTTGACTGGCTTAACAGTTCTTTTTCGTGATTTTCTCTTTTCTACTGTGTTTATAAGGGTCCTAAGGACCGTAGCGTCACTTTTTACGATTCGAAATTTGAGTTTAAAATGACTTCGCAGTCATTCCTGAGAAGGTCACCCATCGTTGTGACTCTCGGCTCGTTTAACTTTTTCTGTTCTGTTTTTCTTATTTATGCTCAACTAATTGAACATTACTAATTATTTGTGTTTATGGTTTATCTAGTTGTCTTAAGTGTGGTTCTAATCCCCTTAATTGTCCGGACCGACTCGGGTCACCGGAACAGTGAAATATACCAGGCTATGCAAATAGGAGTGTTACACCTCCTCGCTTGTCATGAATCTCTAATGTAACACCCCAAAATTTTAAATATTATTATTTTATGAGTATTTTTGGTATTTTAATTTTATTTAAATTTTAAGAAATTATTTGAGATTTTTCGGATTTTAAAAATCGGGTTCGATTTTCCGAAAATATAAACTTTGATGATTTTTAAAAATTAATTTAAAGACCACGTGGCAAAACTAGAAATATATTTGGAGTCTACGAATTTTTCTGAATTTCCTGAAATTTTTTTCAGAATTTTTGGACCTCGTTTTCGGTCCCGAGGCAGAGTAAAAATTCAAAATTTTGTATTTCGAATCGAACCGGCCGAATCGAACTGGACCGGATCTGACCGGTCGAATCGGACCGGCTCCCTCCCTTTTTTCTTCCTCCCGCATGCGTCTCCTCCTCCTTCTCTCTTTCTCCCGTTTTCTCTCTCCTCCCGCCCCAGCCCTTCGACCAGCCACCTCCCCCGCCCACCCAGCTCACCGGCGCGCCGTCCCACCTCCTTCCCCCGTCCGGCCGCCGCCCCAAACGGCCGAAAAATGCGCACGAACTCCCCTCCCTCGCAAGCGCGACGTTTCGACTTCCCGGCCAAAATCCGGCCGATCCGGCCATCAATAGGACCGGGTCTTGTGTCTAAAATCATCTACTCGTCGAGAGCTTTCCATAGACACCAAGAACGCCGAAATCCATCAAGCGGTTTGTCCAATTTTTGCCCGGGAAGTTTTAGCCCATTTTGACTTTCGGGCTAGATTTCTCGCAAACCGTGAATCCCACGAGAAAACCGAGAAGAGTCTACTAGGAGTCACATGCGGAAAAATAGGGTCCACATTCGTCTTGCATTGTCATCTTTGCTTCTAGTTTCTGCTTCATATAATTATGTATAAATATGAGTCTATAGAGCTGTGTAACATGCTATTTTGAATTTTGTGGGCTAATGCTGCTGAATTTCAGGAAAATGCGTAGAAGCAGGAGAGCCGCCATCGCACTGTAACGGATGTGCTGACGAGGTGTCAGCATAAGATGAGGCGCCTGCCCCGAGGAGGCGGGGTAGGAGGCCTAGAGCTGCTCAAGTAGAAGCGCCAAGCGCTCAGATCGTCTTTCATGGCACAGGGTCCCATTGACCCCATGGCAGCTACTCTAGCTGGGTTGCAGAGGACCATCGATATGATGGCGCAGTATATGGTACACCCTCCACAGCAGTAGCAGTCCACCGCACCAAGAGGAGAACCTTACAAACAGATCATAAATTTCAAGAAGTTGGTGCCTGGTACTTATGATGTGTCAGATGATGCATATCGATTTTTGGATTCCTGCAGATAGGCGAAATGCAGTGCGATTGGTGATAGAAGACTAATAGAGTGTATGCAAAGATGTCATGGGGCCTATGCCTAAACAATGGATGAATGACTACATATTACCTTGGATGGAGGGTTTGTCGTGGACTCGCCAGGAACTGTTCATCAATCGGTTTGTGCCAGAAAGCTTCAGGGATCAAAAGCAGTGGGCCTTTGAGGCCTTAAGATAGAATGGCAGGTCTGTAGATGAATATGCTACAAAATTTCTTGAGTTGAGCAGGTATGCCCCTATAGCAGTTGCTACAGAAACTATGAAGGTGAAGAGGTTCCTAAAGGGGCTTGACAGGAGGTATGCAAACCTGGCCATGATGTCTGATCAATCGTTTGATGTGGTAGTTGATCGAGCCAGACAGATAGAGATTAGCTATGCTGCAGATGATAGCGAAAGAGCAAAGAAAAACAGAGCAGAGGCATCTTTAGGTGCTCCCCATATGGGTGATCCAGATAGTGGTGGCTAGAGTAATTTCAGAGGAAGAAGTAGGAATAAGAAGAGTGGTTTTAGACACAAATCCCGAGGGTTCAGACCAGGGTACGGATCCAGCAGTGGTCACGATTGGGTATAGCGCTTTGGTCCAGTTCAGATCCTCCTTGGCACCTTGTGCACAGTGTGGAAGAGGACATTCAGGACCTTGTTTGATGGGTTCAGGAGTATGCTTCAGGTGTGGCCAACCAGGTCACTTTGCTAGGGAATGCCCCGTGTTCAGTGAACCACAGATGGGGTCATAGGGTTCTGTTGCAAATGTTCTTCGCCAGTTGTATCCGGGTGCTTCCAGCATGGCAGGTAGTCAGTTTAGTGGCCAACAGGGCCGAGGACAAGGGGGACGTGGATTTGGAGGCAGATCAGGAGGTAGAAGTCAGTATTAGGGTTCTGCCACTCAGGGTAGGGGTCAAGCTCGGGTTTTCACCCTGACCCACCAGGATGCTCAAGCTTCAAATACAGTTGTGGCAGGTATTCTTTTGGTCTGTTCCTATGAGGCTCGTGTTTTGATAGATCCGGGTGCTACGCACTCATTTGTCTCCCCTGTGTTTGCCATGAGGTTGGGTAGAAACCCTACAACCTTAGAATGTCCTTTGTCGGTAGCTACCCCACTTAGTGATAACATAGATGTAGATATAGTTTTTCCGGGTAGCCCAGTGGTACTGGATGGAAAGATCCTCCCAGCAGACTTGGTTCCTCTACCAGTAATGGATTTTGATGTAATTTTGGGGATGGATTGGTTGGCAACTCATTATGCCACCTTAGACTGTAGGAATAAAAAGGTGTATTTCCACATACCTGGTGTGGAAGAGTTTAGCTTTGATGGTGACAGGAGCGTGGCTCCATATAATTTGGTGTCAGCGATTAGCGCTAGAAAAATGTTGAGGCGTGGATGCCAAAGGTATTTGGCATTGGTGAGAGATACATCTGTAGAAGGTGTCAGCATGGAAAATGTTCCTGTTGTCAGAGAATTTATGGATGTCTTCCTTGAAGAGCTTCCAGGGTTGCCACCAGAAAGGGAAATAGAGTTCTGCATTGATGTTGTTCAGGGTACAAATCCCATATCCATGCCACCTTACAGGATGGCACCAGCAGAATTGAAAGAGCTGAAGGGGCAACTACAGGAGCTTTTGGACAAGGGTTTCATACGCCTGAGCACTTCACCCTGGGGCGCTCCTGTGCTATTTGTAAGAAAGAAAGATGGGTCATTGAGGTTGTGTGTTGACTATAGACAGCTGAACAAGGTGACTGTGAAGAACAAGTATCCACTTCCTCGGATCGATGATCTGTTTGATCAGCTCCAAGGGGCTAGATTCTTTTCCAAGATAGACCTGATCAGGCTACCATAAGTTGAGAATCAGGGATGAGGACGTGTCCAAAACGGCATTCAGGACAAGATATGGTCATTATGAGTTCTTGGTGATGTCTTTTGGACTCACTAATGCACCAGCAGCCTTCATGGACTTGATGAACCAGGTGTTCAAGCCATTTTTGGACCGTTTTGTCATCGTATTCATAGATGACATTTTGGTATACTCTCAGACCGAGGAAGAACACGTGTGGCACTTGAGGATGGTGTTGCAGACTTTGAGGGAGCACTAGCTATATGCCAAATTTTCGAAATGTGAATTTTGGCTAGAAAGCATCTCATTCTTGGGACACGTGGTTTCAAGAGAAGGTATTCAAGTGGATCCCAAGAAAATTGAAGCTGTAACTGATTGGCTTAGGCCTACAAATACCATCGAGGTGCTAAGTTTTCTAGGTTTAGCCGCTACTATAGGCGTTTTGTGCAAGATTTTTCCAGATAGCGGCTCCCTAACTAAGTTAACTTGGAAGAATGTTCCATTCATTTGGACAGATGATCGTGAGAAGAGCTTCCGTGCTTAAGGAGTGTCTAACCACCGCCTCGTGTTGACACTACCTATGAGTGGTGAAGGATACACCGTGTCTTGTGACGCCCAGAGTTGGCCTAGGGTGTGTTTTGATGCAGAATGGAAAAGTAGTAGCTTATGCTTCAAGACAGCTGAAGAGGCATGAGCAGAACTACCCCACCCATGATTTGGAAATGGCGGCTGTAATCTTTGCACTAAAAATCTGGAGACACTACCTGTATGGTGAAGTGTGCGAGATATACACCGACCATAAGAGTTTGAAGTACATCTTCCAACAGAAGGACTTAAACTTGAGACAGAGGAGATGGATGGAGCTTCTGAAAGACTATGATTGCACCATCCAGTACCACCCTGGGAAAGCCAATGTAGTAGCAGATGCTTTGAGCAGAAAATCTTCTGGCAGTTTGGCGCACATTTCAGCAGAGAAGAGACCGTTGATTCAGGAAATACATGAGTTAATGGATCAAGGTTTAATTCTAGATCTTTCAGATGAGGGGGTATTGTTGGCTCATTTTTCAGTGAGGCCAGACTTGCGAGACAGAGTTAGAGTTTCCCAGCACAGAGACCAACAACTGATGAGAATCATAGAAAGAGTACAGCAAGGTGAAGGTGGTGAGTTTGGATTTACTAATAATGGCGCCCTTATGCAAGGTTCAAGGATATGTGTGCCCGATGTGGACAATCTCAGAAATGAAATCATGCGAGAGGCACACTATACACTGTACAGTGTCCACCCAGGTTCCACCAAGATGTACCATGATGTGAGAGATAGCTACTGGTGGAATGGCATGAAGAGAGACATAGCAGACTTTGTGTCCAAGTGCTTGACTTGTCAGAAGGTGAAGTTTGAACACCAGAGACCGTCAGGGAAGCTGCAAGAGCTCCCTATCCCAGAATGCAAGTGGGAAATGATCACTATGGATTTTGTGACTGGGTTGCCTCGTACCATGCGAGGATATGATTCGATATGGGTAATTGTGGACCGTCTAACCAAATCAGCTCACTTTTTGCCTGTGAAGACTACGTATTCGGTGGCACAGTACGCCCGACTCTACATTCGAGAAATAGTCAGATTGCATGGAGTTCCAGCTTCCATAATATCTCGATGAGGGCCCCATTCACTTCTGGTTTTGGAGAAAGTTGCAGGAGGCACTTGGCACACAGCTGAACTTCGATCGACCTTCCACTCGCATGCAGACAAACTGAAGGACACCCAAACATCGAAGACATGCTTCGCATGAGTGTTTTGGATTTTGGAGGTCAATGGGATGATCACTAGCTTTATTGGAGTTTGCCTACAACAACAAGCTACCATTCCAAAGATAGGGATGGCACCCTATGAGGCACTATATGGAAGAAAGTGTAGGTCTCCTCTGTGTTGGACGGAAATGGGAGAAGCGAAGGTGCATGATGTAGACCTAGTGCAGTACACTTCAGAGGTAGTTCCTTTAATCAGGGAACGATTGAAAACAAATTTCAAGAGGCGTAAGAGTTATGCACTCCTGCACGGAGGGATGTGGAGTTTGCGAGGCGACTATGTATTCTGAAGGTTTCTCCGATGAAGGGAGTCATGAGATTTGGAAAGAAGGGCAAGTTGGCACCTCGGTATATCGGACCTTTGAGGTTACGGATAGAGTTGGAGCAGCTTGCTCACCGGTTGGAGCTACCACCCAACCTTTCTCACGCTCATCCCGTATTTCACATCTCCATGCTCAGAAATACATTCCGATCCTTCTCATGTACTACAAATGATGTAATAGAACTAAAGGAGAACTTGACATTTGAGGAGCAACTCAGAGCCATAGTGGACTACCAAGTGAGACAGCTAAGATCAAAACAGATCCCTATGGTTAAGGTTTTGTGGAGGAGCCACAAGTGGAAGAGTGCACTGGAGTCAGAACGGGACATGCGTAGCAAGTACCCTTATCTGTTCAATGTATAATCATGTGCTTTATTCTGCCTTGTGTAAAAAAATTCGAGGATGAATTTTCTGTAAGGGGGGAAGAATGTAACACCCCAAAATTTTAAATATTATTATTTTATGAGTATTTTTGGTATTTTAATTTTATTTAAATTTTAAGAAATTATTTGAGATTTTTCGGATTTTAAAAATCGGGTTCGATTTTCCGAAAATATAAACTTTGATGATTTTTAAAAATTAATTTAAAGACCACGTGGCAAAACTAAAAATATATTTGGAGTCTACGAATTTTTCTGAATTTCCTGGAATTTTTTTCGAAATTTTTGGACCTCGTTTTTGGTCCCGAGGCAGAGTAAAAATTCAAAATTTTGTATTTCGAATCGAACCGACCGAATCGAACCCGATCGACCTGGACCGGGCCGAATCGACCGCTCTCCTCCTTTTTCTTCCTCCCGCGAGCATCTACTCCTCCTTCTCTCTTTCTCCCGTTTTCTCTCTCCTCCCGCCCCACCACGGCTAGCCACCTCTCGCCACCCCACTCACGGCTGCCCCACCTCCTTCCCCCGGCCGGCCGCTGCCCCAAACGGTCGAAAAACGCGCGCGAACTTCCCTCCCTCGCGCGCGCGACGTTTCGACTTCCCAGCCAAAATCCGGCTGATCCGGCCACCAATTGGACCGGGTCTTGTGTCTAAAATCATCTACTCGTCGAGAGCTTTCCATAGACACCAAGAACGCCGAAATCTATCGAGCGGTTTGTCCAATTTTTGCCCGAGAAGTTTTAGCCCATTTTGACTTTCGGGCTAGATTTCTCGCAAACCGTGAATCCCTCGAGAAAACCGAGAATACCAGAGCGCTCCACTCGTCGAGAGCTTCGCAGCAACATAAATTTCGAATTTTTCTGACACCGTTTTTCGGTGGGTCCCACGAAACTTCGCAGTGTTTTCTGAGCATTAAATGAGCTTAGAAAATTCTGAAAAATTTATGTACTAACTCCCGTGTTGTGGGCTTCGTGTATGTATCCTCAATTCGCGGAAATTCGACAGTTGACCGGGTCTGTGAATTTCCGGTCAAACAGACACATTACCAGAAAAGTCTCCGAATTGGACCGAGGTTTTGGCTACCCCCCCATTGTCAGATGTCCCGAGCGCGTTCCCGAAGTCGGAATCGGCAAAGGTAAACCCGAACCTTGCTTTTTCGTAATTTTCTAATGCTTAAATAGGATTAAAAATTCATAAAATATTCGTGGTAGCTCAGAAAATTATGATTCTTTTTGCAATAGCCTAGTAATATTGCTAAGGACCGCGGGGCAAAGTTTTAGAATTTTTAGAGCTTGTTTGGGTAGTTTTTGCAAAAATGATCAATTATAAGGACTAAATTGAAATTTTGCATATTGTGATGGATGACTGATTTGATGGGCCCAGGAGGGGCTGTGTGATGTGATTGAGTTGTGGATATATGGATTGTGAATATAGAAGTGTGTTTTGAGCCCTTTTGCAGGTTGGGTAGGTCCTAGGTATAGGGGAGACTCTGCCGGATTTTCGGCACGACTTAGGACGTATTTGGTCTTTTCTTGATTGTATTGAGTCATTTATGTTAAAAATTGTAATGTAATTGTCAGGTGAGCCGGGACAGCCTTCTTCCTTCGCTCAGCCACCACAGTGACCGTTGTCAAGTCTGTGAGTAAAATATTAATTTTAATTGTAATTTCACTATTATTATATGTTCAAGCATGCCCATGCATCACTTATATGCATATATCTATGTAGATAAACTTTAGGCACGATTTATGTTGCATTCATAACTGTGAAAGTGCCATGTATGTTGTTGTGGTAATTTGGAGCAAAGGTGTGTGCGCATGTCAGGTGATGTGGTGTGGACTATGGATAGGACGGGTAGACACGGCTTGAGATCTTCGCTGGGACCCGGTCCTTCGGGATAGACACGACTTGAGTTCTTCGCTGGGACCCCGATTTGGTTTATTAAGCGAAAGTCCGGCTTGAGTTCTTCGCTGGCACCATGTTAGATTTAAGAGAGCTGTATAGGGGATCAACTCCCATATATTATGATTGATACTACTGGGTGTGTGTGAGTGCTCCAAATTACCTTTTTGATGTTATGATGTGAAAATGTTGTTGATGTTGCATTTCACTCTACAGGGTGCATTAGTTTTAGATAGTTATAGAGATTATGGTTAAAATTGATATTTTACTCTCTGAGTCGAACGCTCACTCCTGTTCAATATTTTTCCAGGCCACAGGAGGATATTTTTGAGGTTAACCTGCTTCCTTTCCTCGCAGGTTGTTTATCAATGTTTGTGTAATTTTATTAACTCCTAGAATTTTCGCATGTGTTAGAAGTATTTATTTGATTTTGGTATGTAATATTATTATCATGTTGGACCTGTAAACATATAATGATATGCCTATTTGATGGATTGGATGAGGGAGCTGAGCTCTCATTTATTTTTATGCTGATGAGTATGTGGAGGGTGAGCTGAGCTCCCCAATTGATGATATATTTTGTTTACAGGTCGGGTGAGCCAAAAACTCCCCGTTGAAAGGTCCACTTTATGGCCGGACTCCGTCCGGTTGATTTCTTGATATTGGGCCCAAATGGGCCTTAGAGTTGGATTAATGAATAGTTAGGCTTACTACGGGCCTCGGGGGCTTTAGGCTGGCCCAGGTCATAGTGCCGGTCTGGCCCATAGGTTGGGTCGTGACAAATGAACCAAATGATGTCTCTCCAAAATTAGAGTCCTAATTTTACAGAGGGAGGAATTTAATAAAAATCGTAATAAAAAGTTGGAGTCACAATTCACCCTAGGGTCATCTCATCAACCTATGTTCTTGGGACAATTCCCTAATGATGAGACTTCAAATGTTTCTATAGTAAATATGGGCACTAAAATCATAATTTAAATCCTAAAATTATTAAATTATAAAGAGCACATCCTTAAATTTACTTACCCTCATTAGGGGACGATGTGGAGTGCCTAACACCTTCCCTACATATATACGGACCGCGAACCTAGAATCTCTGTCTTAGAAATGGTAAAATTATTTTCAACAATAAAAGGTTTTCTTTAATTTTTTTCAAAATTAAAATGGCGACTCCTCACTTTTCACTCCAGTGAGAATCGTCCAGCGACTGCAAAACCCTTGCGATAACCTATATAGACACACTGACCTCTATCAATTGGCTGACAAAATAATTAAATTAAACTAAAGAAGCAAAAATAAATTCTAGAAATTTGCAGGAAATTTCAGCAATCTCCTATGTAACTAGACTTGACAACACACAGAGCATCAGGCTTATAATAACAATCATTATGCCCATCTAGGGCCTACAAAAACTTAATCTACGATCAAATCTCTAATCTCCAGTTTTTGTCCCTAATTCCTTTATTGTCAAAATAATTATTTTGAACACTTCCAAAAATTATGAAATATTTATGAAGGTCCTCTACATTATCCTCATATTAATTAAATTCATTTTACTTACTTCACTAAGCGAAGAATATTTTATAGATTTATCAGCTAACCACAGCCTAGGTAAAAGTTACACAACTTGAGTTTGTGTTTACCTTTACCAATTTTGCTACTTAGAATGTGTTCAAAATATCTGAAAATGCTAAAATCAATTATAACACCTTCCGAGACAGCCCGCCATGCATCCAGACTGAGCCAAAAACTCGATCTCGAGTGTCAATGAGTTATCTTTAATTCAATCGCACCTAAATGAAGCTCATAAATTTTTAATAATTAACATATAATTATATTTAATTTACGGAAATAAAAAAAGCTCAAACACCTCACAAAGCAATCTGGAGGTCTAATAATCACCTTTTTCAAACGGTGTCTGATTGGAGCAAAATACTACCTTGAAGATTTCAGTGCGCTAAGCTCATCGGTGGTCTTGGATCATTGATCCGATAGTTGAATTGGCTGAAATTGGCTTCGAAAGGTTCTGTTTCTCTCCCCTCTCCCTCACGAAAAACGAAAAACTCCATGAAAACTAGCAAGAGAGCTCCCAAAAGAACGCCCAGGTCTCCAAGATTCTAGAGCTGCCGGTCTTGTGCCTCACGGGTCCCCTTTCATCACCTTTTTCTTGCCGAATTTGGTGCCTCATGCTGCATTCATGGTCCTTAGAGCTTGTTAGTCATTGTTGGTGGTCCGATCACGCCTCATCGGCGATACTGGTTCATCGACAGGTGGGAAGACAAGGGAGAGATGGGAGAGAGGAGAGGGGCATCGGGGAGGGGGGTTGGCTATTGCTTGGTTTTTCAATTTTTTTTTTACTTTAATTCCTCTATAGTCCTTTAGTTTCTTTCAATTGAGTAAAAAAAAAAAATTATTTCAATTAATTCTTATAATTAAGGATTTACAAATTTTCTAATGAATAAAGCTGAAATTAATTAATAAAAAATTAATAAAAAAAATTAAAATATTACTAATCTACTAGAAAAATTTTAAATTCATAATCAAATATTTAAGCTATATATAACGAATAGATTGATTTACAGTGCATTAATTTAAAATGGTATTTTATACATTAATAATAGAAATAGTATGATTTTTTCTAATTTAAAGTAAAAAATTAAATAAAAATTTGAACACTAATAATAATAATAATAATAATAATAATTTTTATTTATTTTAAGGGCCAATCAAAAAGAGCCCTATAAAAAATAATTACATGATATTATAATTTATTATATATTAATTAGTTTATGAAATTTTGGGGGCCATGACAGTCTCTGCCTCTGTTAACCATTCTATCAAATAAGGGCAAAACTAGAAAATTAATTTTGAGATGTACATGTGTGTGTGTATATATATATATATATATATATATATACTGGGTAAAGTATTAAATTATAAGAATTTAATTGCAGTTAAACAAAACTTCTATAATAAATATAAATTTATAAAATTATAATATTAATTATTATATAACTTTATTATATAATTTCTACTATTTAAAGAAATAAAATCAGCCTAAAACCTTTGTATAAAATTCATACATCTAAAGATAATTCAGTAAATATAAACTCTAAATAATTAGATTATGATACAATATACAATGCACGAGACCTTGATTAGTGCTCACCCGTAACTTGAAGGGAGTCTTTAATATGATGCTAGCCGAAAGGCTTGACATGTTTTATGGTTTGCTTGTTGAACTGGATTATGATTTTCGTATGCTTTGTGTAGAGTCAAATTTGCAGACTCTTAAATTATGAATTGGATTGTTTTTCATATTTCAGCTTTTGGTTGGTGATATTCTTCACCTAGCTTGTTGTTTTCATCGTGTCCAGTACCATTTTTTTTATAGGGAGTGCAGATCGTCATTTGACTGGAGGTGCTTGTGCCGTAGGAGTCGAAACTATTCATATTCATAAGTCGATCTCTTTAGCTTTTATTCCTCTTTGTTCTGAGTGATTTATCCAATATTCATTACCGCACTTTGCCTTTATGTATATATAGAGAGAGAGAGAGGATTCTCATATTGGTTAACTTTTTTCTATTAAAATGGATGTTTTGAAACAATTTGTGATAGATAGATGAATTTGGTGTTCACTCTAGCGATACACGAAAACTCTCTCAACTCCTTGAGATTTCTTTAACCTAGAAAATTATAGTCTTTCAAGATCTCTCTCTTGTATACTTGTGTTCTCTCTTAAAGAAAGGATTATGGTTTCCTCTCCCTAAAATATGAGGATTTTTAGATATTGATTATACAACATTCTAGATACCCAAAACTCTTCAATAAAAATAGAGATTCGATTATAGTATTAGCAAATTAAAAATCTTTTGGCTAAAAATATCTTTTATGTATTTTTCAATTTTTAATGCTTTACTTATTATTATTATTTTTTTTTGCAATTTTATCTTATGCCAAATTTTGATTTCAATTTTGTCAAATTTAAAGTAAAAATATTTGATCTCTGGTATAAATTTAAAAAAAAATAGTCATAAACGCTTATCAATATAATTTTTTTATTAAATTGTTTTTAAAAAAAAAAATTTGAATAATTAAATATGATTGTAATTAAATTTTAAAAAATAATATAAAAATTAGTAGAATTAAAAGTATAAAAAATATATATATATATATATATATATATATATGTTAAAGCTGAACCTGCAAAATTACTTCAATAGAGTGTGCCACATATATTAAGAAGAAGGCTTAAAATATCGTCACGTGACAAAGATTTTTATTTTTATTTTTTATACAAAATTATCATATCATATTAAATATTAATTTTTTATTTAAATATTTTTAAATTTCAACTACTAAAATTTTATCTCGAAGAAAATAATAATTATTTAAAATTTTTTCTACTCTTTCTTTTAGAAATTTTAAAATTTAAACATAAATTTTAAATTTCTTATATTTAAAATATGATAATTATTATGTGATATATATGTTTTTATTTATCATTTTACTACTATATGTCAACTAATTTAAAAAATAATAGAAAATAATTTATTCATCAATTTATTTTAAAATTTTAAAAGCTGAGTTTTAGAAATAACATTTTAAGAGTGTGCCATGTAATGTAATAAAAATATTTAAAAATTACCATGTGGCATATCCTAATCTTTTAAAAAATTTAAAATTCTTAAGTTTATATATATATATATATATATATATATATATATATATATATATATATATATATATATATATATAAAGTATCATTATTAGATAATGCCTTTTATTTTAACTTATATTTTTTTTTATTATAAACTTATATATCTGAAAGCTAAATATTCAAAAATCAAATTTTAACAAATGTTTCCATCATTAATTAACGCTTGACATAATAAAAAAAATAAATTTTATCTAAAAATATAAAATATTTTAAATTTAAAAATATAACATATTTAAAATTTTATTTTAAAATTAAATCTAATTTCATTAGATAAGATCTAATTGAGTTTAAAGTATCATTTTAACTTATTCTTCTTAATTATAAATTTAATTATTAATTTTTAAATAATATTTAACATAATAATTTTATTTTAATAATTATTAGTGTTAAATTAAAAAAAATATAATATTAACTAAAAAATAAGATAATAAAAATAAAACTATCCATGAAAATTCGTATTTTTATTCATGTGATTTACCATTGAGTGGCGGGACGAATAATGCTGGCAAAACTGTTATAAATAGCTTGTATGTTAGATAGTATAGAGAGAAAGAATTCCTATATTGTTAAAATATAAGAAAGTGAAGGAATGGCAAGAGTGAAATATGTATAGAATTATATATATATAATTCAATATATATTATTTTATTATGGCACTTGACAAGTATATGTGTGAAATAAAATAATTATCATATTGTAATTTTCGTAAATAAATTACGAACAGAGGTGTTTATTAACAAGTAGATGTGTCTATTAATAGACAGACATGTCAATTCTATACAAACAGTCACAACTGTTTGTATAGGTGTCTGTTAATAAACAGATATGCCTATTCTATATAAAAAGTCATAACTATTTGTATAGGTATCTGTTAATAAACAGATATGTCTATACAAATAATCATATTGGTATCTTTTAATAAACATATATGTTTATTACATAAACAGTTGTATCTATTGGAGATAGACAGATGTGTCTATCTAGTAAAGGTACCATGACTTTTCATTCTTTATAGATATGGATGAGTTTTTCAATCAAGATATATACTACTTCTACTTCTTCTTCTTTTCTTCTAGTCTCTCTAAATTCAGTTCATATAAAGAGTTCTTAAGGGAAATCTTCAGGAGTTGCTGTTTGCAGATTTCAGGCTTTGTTGTATCCTGAAGGTATATTGCCATAACCTTGTAGCAATCTAGTGGGGGCAATTAATACCTTAAAGAGAGTGATTCATCACGCCTTAAAGCCTATTCTACACCTACTGCCTCAACAATTTTAAGGTATTAATCGTAATAGAGTCTAAGGCTGTTTCCGTGATGAATCAAGAGTTCGTGAAATTTGATCATTTTAAGGAAAAAAATTATGTTCACTGAGAAAGTGAAAGTAGATCAAGAAAAGAAGATGAATTGCCATGCCGAGGTCATATTCTCAATAACTCATCAGATAGGCTATAAGATTTATTTACCTCTGTCAAGTCTCCAAAGAAAATCTGGAATTCGTTAGAATTCGAATATAATACAGAAAAAAAAGGTATGGATAAATTTCTCATTATGAAATATTTTGAATTCTAAATACTTGATAATATGCCTATTATGGATAAGTCCATGAGTTGCATATCTTTGTTTCAAAGTTTAAGGATTTGAAAGTGGTAGTTCCTAAATCATTGCAATTAAGAGGAATAAGAGCACATCATACTTCTAGTTTGAATGATTATAGGAAGAAATTATTGTATGCCACATACGACTTTTCTCTTAAATAAATTCAGAAATACATACACATTAAAAGTTTTTTATGTGATAATTTATTTTATGTTGATGACATGCTTATAATTAGAAGAAATATAAGATTATATTATGATGCTAAAGCTCATGGTGAATGTGTTAAAGAAGATAATAAGATTTATGTGCATAAGTCGAAAAACACTTTTTATATGCATAAATCCTAATTCATATTGATTGTGTCTATCACTAACTAGGTGGGGATATTGTTGAAATATTAGTGATAGAAAAATTTGTCTCATTTCAAAAGAGTTTGTCTGTTCATTAAAAGATATCAAAATGAACTATTTATTATCGATAATTATATTTGTTTTAAAAGGTATAAGTAAACAAATATAATTGTTCTGAGAGATACAAAGTGAATGGTTGTATCTGTTCTAAAAGGTATAAGTGAATGGTTGTATCTGTTCTAAGAGGTATAAGTGAACGGTTGTATATGTTCTAAGAGGTATAAGTGAACAGATGTAATTATACTAAGAGATACAAAGTGAACAGTTGTATCTGTTGTAAAAGGTATAAGTGAACAGATGTAATTATTCTAAGAGATACAAAGTGAATGATTGTATCTGTTGCAAAAGGTGCAAGAGAATAGATGTAATTGTTATAAGAGATGCGAAGTGAACTATTGTGTCTATTCTAAAAGGTGTAAGTGAACAGATATAATTATTCTAATAGATACAAAGTGAACTATTGTATATGTTTGAAGAGATACAAATGCTTTATAAATAGTAGTTTGAAACAAAAATCTATTAACTTTTCTTTTTTGTCTCTTCTCTTCATTTTTACCAACAATCAATATTATTATTCTTTAATTTATTTTTGGGAGAATTTTAAAATTACTGTCTAGATTTATATTTTGGTTATTATCCTTGAGGGATCCGCCTAAACTACCTAGTTGTAACATAGTGGGGGTTTTACTCTTTGTCAATTTCATTATATTGAGGGAAGCAAATACTCCATATGATATTTATTGCAAATTGACTGAAAATTTTGGTAGAATAATTACTCAAATTGAGTATACTAATGCTATTGATAGCTTAATACATGCTATGTATTACACTAGACCTGATATTGCTTTCGCAGTATTTAAATTATCAAGTTATACTAGTAATATTAGTATGAAATACTGGAAAGAAATTTCAAGGTTTGGATATTAAAAAAAAAGAATTATAAACTATAGATTATTCTGTGATAAATTTCCAAATGTGCTAAAACCATATAAAGAGTTGTATTCATGCAAAGAGTTATGTCTCTTGGCTAAAAGATGTAACTAAATAAAAAGATACAATTCTTCTTACTAGTTACATGTATGAAGAGATGAATTTATTGGCCAAAAGGTTGATACATTTTGAGTAGTAAACATAAGAGCCTTACAAGTCATTTGTAAGAAGTGACAATGTAACACCCCTAAGTTCTAGAGTGTTTCATCGCTCCAAAGGACCGGTGTTGTCTGGACAGCTAGGATGCCTAGACCCACACTTCAATGAGAGTGAGGAGACATAAAATAATGAAATAAAAGAAAAGAAAGTACAAGAAAAACAAAGGAAAAATGATTGCAAAGAAATGTGATCAAGTTAAACGAATGAAACCTAGCGATGGTGATCAGACCGAAGTCACGGCGTGGACCGTTGATCGCCCTGATCATGGGAACCCTGAAAACATTTTTGGGACATAAATAGACCCTTGTTGAAGAATAAATATCATTAGAAATATCAAAGAAAAATTAAATAATTAGTACAAAGAAAAGTGAGAAATCGAAAACAGACAAAACCCAGAATACCGAAAATCGAGAATGCCACCAACAGGGGCTTTATGGTCATTTGACATCACGAAGTGTCTTTTGACCTAAATTTCCATTAAAAATAAATAATATTACACTTAGAAAATGAAATGAAAAATTAAATTGGTGGTACCTAAAGTAAATAGTGAGAATTAAGGGTTTAATGTGGGATTAAGTGAAAGTAACTTATAATATGAATTAATTAGAGTAAGTGGACCACTAAGAGAATAAAATAAACACATTATGGGGCTGATGTAAGTCCACTATGTCCAGCAGCCACTTCATCTTCTTCATTTACCATCCAAGCCGTGAATGAAGGGAGAGAAAACTCCATGGACATTTTCATGCAAGCTTGATCCCTCCTTCCATTTCAACTCCAAACACTTGAGTTCCTTCATTAAACTTTGTCTACACATCACAAGGAAGATATTGACACCCAATTTGAGAAGTTTGGTGAAGGTTTAGCAAGTTACAAATAAAGGTAAGTTTGCATTTTGAGAAATCCTTTGTTAAAGTTTTTGTGCATGTTATGGGTATTAGTTTGGTGAAGGAAAATTTTAAGTTTGAAAGGTTATTGTTATTTTCATTTTGGACAGCCATGGGTCACGTTTATGATGAGGTATTTGTGCATATAATTGATGGGAAAGAATGTTAATAATGGTGATTTAGTAACTTAGTGAGTTATTGCATGTTTATATGGTGAATTATGCACTTTGATGGGAATTGGCATATGGTACGGCAATGTGATGTTGATGAATGTTTTGTGGCAGCTTGTGGACACTTGAGAAATGGTGTATATTGAAGGAAGAGTGGGCAGAATATTGACCTAGAAGGATTGATGATATGTATGTGAATGAATGTTGTAAAGTGTATGTAAAGTTTGTAATGTTTAGGTGTGGTTGTAATGGTATTTAGAAATTGTAATTGTGAATGATATTTGGTGTGTTGAGGGTGATTGGAATCTGCCCAAAATAATGCTAATGTAATGTAGAAAATGTTTTTGGTAATGTGCCAAAACAGTTTGGTAGGGTATGGAAGTAAACCTTGCAAGGTGAGTATGTGTTTGAAGTTGGGGTGTGAAATGCATATTGAGGGCAGTGAATATTTTAGCCTATAACCTTGAATGTGTAACCTCAATTGGTATGAGACCAATTTGGGGTGAAACTAGGCACAAAATGTGCCAACTTTCATTGAGAAACCATGCCAAAATTCTGCTTGCAAGGTGACCTAAAAATTTGACCAATTCGGATTAGGTGCAATTAGGACCTGAAAAATGACCAATTGGGCAGCAGTGAGTATTTAGGCCATAACTCACTCAAACCAGGTCCAATTGACCTGAAATTTTAACCATGAATAGTTAAGACCCATACCTACAAGTCTTATGAAGACACCAAAACCCAGAAATGACCATAAGCAAGTCAAACAACTTGCAGAAGTTCGGGTCCAAAAACTGGCAGAACCAGAATTGACCAATTTGACCTAAAATTGACCTAAAATGGTACCACTTGACCAGCAATAGTGTAATGACCATAACTTGGTCTACTTAACTCGGATTGATCTGAAATTTTGTACCGCGTGCAATAAGACCTATATCTCTAAGTTTGTAATTTCGACCGAGACCAAAACCGAGGAACTAGATCGTCCGGTTAGGTCAAACCAAGATCCCGAATCCAAAGAAGTTGCATTAAAATGCACTAAACAAGGAAATGACTTTGGTAAACGTACCAAACTTAATACGCTATCGTGTGTGACATTTTAATGACAATAAAACCTAATTTACATATAACGCTTCTAGGGTCGGTTTTTTAGGTGATTAAGTGAATAATTGAGTTCAGTTCATTATTTACCAAACACCATCTATATTGACAGTTTAATTTAGCAATCAAACACTTCAAATTGTGTTTCTCAGTTAACAAGGACTCAGCAAAAGGGAAAGAAATACTGAGTCAAGACCAGGAGACAAATATCAGAGGTTTGTGCACAAGAGGTTTGTGCACAACGGCTATTTCTTTTGAATTTTTCAATTGAAATAAATTATGACTATTTGTATATTATTGTTTTAAATTGTGGAAATGTGTTTGGTGGACACTTATTGATTGAAAAACATTGTGAATGGTTTGAAACTGTGAAAAATTGTTTGAATGATATTGATGGATACTTATTGATTGAAAAGCACTGTAAATGGTTTTTGTGGAAATTGAAGTGAATTACGAATTGTGTTGCCATTTTGTGAATAAAATTATAACTTTGGAAATTTATTGGATTCTTATGGATCATTTGAATAAAATGTTTGGAATTGTTTTGACTCACAATTGGCATGACACTGATAATATGTTCCTCCTCCATTAATGGGGTGAGTGTGATTATTCCTCCTCTTTGACTTATTAGTCCGGGTGAGTATGATTATGTTCCTCCCTCTTGACTTCCCACCGAGGTGAGTGTGGATGAGTACTCATTATATAGCTAGCTTCCTCCTCATTGATTTCGATTATTGGGGTGAGCATGTCTTGTCGTGGTGTACAACACGGCATATATGGAAAAATTGTGTCATGGCCTAAATTGTGTTATAGATTGGCAACACTGTATTCTTCAGTTATTTGATCGAATTGTGTTATTATGTATTGTGAGATTGTGAAATTGATTTAAACTCTTATTGACATATACTCCTATTGAATTCAACCATGATCCGACTTATTGAAAATTATTGTGATATTAACAAATGGAGTTTAAATTCTTGTTGACATTTATTTTCTTGAATTTAACTATGGTTTTAAGTATCCACTATTGATATGATTTATGAATTGTGATTTAAAATTTGTATTTGGTACATGTTGTGCACCATCGAGACATTGTCTCAAAGAATAGCTTTTATTGCCGCAGTAGAGAGACAGACAGGCAAAGCAGTTAGGTCGCTAGTATCGCCAGCGAGAGATTTTTGGGTATAGTGAGTATACCACATGAGGCATGTTGTACTGTAAAGAATATTCACGGTATGTATATTTTGTTCTTGGTTTTGAGCAGTTGTAAATTTAAGTTGTACAGTAAAGTTGTAAAATAATTATGAGTTATTTGGCTTGTAAAAATTGTGTTATATCTTTGTATCTTAGTCTTTGAAAATCACTGTGGATTTGACTTGAGAAATGTGTTGTGTTGATAAAAATGTTGGAGTTGAGATTTGAAAATATATTGAAGTGCTTTTTACAGGTTTTCTGAAGAACTGTTTTGTCCAAAATACAAATGGCACCTTGCCAAAAATTTTACAGATATTCCAAATAAATCAAATGAGTTAGTTGTTTCACTTCAGTTCACCAAAGTCTTTCACACCTGTAAATAGTGCTCACCACTGTAAAAGAAGTAAGAAAAGTTTTTAAAATCCCTTGTAGTATATTTAATGGGTTATCAGTAGACGGAGTTGGTAATTCATTAGGTATACTACGGGATCATGTTATGCCTTACAGAGAGGTAGGGTGTGACAGACAAAAGGACAAATGAGTATGCATTTATGTGTATGTGCAAGTTTAGCTTGGTTCTTTATTGTTGGATACTCTCATTTTAAACAAGTTATGGAGCAATTTATTTCTACAAATAAGGTACAAATCTAAACTGTGAATTATTTATGTAGTTCATATTATAAACATGTGATTATATGGTTGACTAGTGAAATAAATATGGTGGAGATCCTAGAGTTATACAAATGCCAATTGGATAAGTAGTACTAAGGATAATAAGTCAACCTTTGGTTGGGTGTCCACTTTAAGTGGAGATTCTGTTTCTTAGGCATCAAAGAAACAAACTTGTATAACTCATTCTACGGTGAAATATGAATTTATAACTTTGGCTAATGTTGGTAAAGAAGCAGAATGGCTGAGAAACTTATTATTGGATATTAAGTTGTGGCTACAACCTGTGCCATTTATTTCTTTATATTATGATAGTCAAAATCATGATGGCTCAAGCTTATAGTAAAATATACAATTGAAAGTATATACATATAAGCTTAAGATATAAAAATATAAGACAATTAGTCTCTAATGGTGTTATTACCATGTTATGTTAAATCCTATAATAATCTAGCAAATCCTTTAATAAAAGGGCTCTCGAGAGTTATGATCATAAGTACATGTGCTGATTAGGATTTAGAATATTCCATTAAATTTACTACTGATGGGAACCCTACTTTATAGTATTATTACTAAATAAAGTTTAAAGGGTAACAACAAGTCATTAGTAAATGTTGTAATTAAGTACTTAGTGTACTAAGTTAATAGATTGAGGATGAGTATTTATACTCTTAATGAAGTTTAAAATTATTACAAAGGAAACTTCACCTATATGAACATAGGAAGTGGTGCCGCTTCAACAAAAGTGAGAATAACTTTTGTAAATGTTCATGAAAACAGGAGGTAGCACAAGGCCATATTCATGCTAAAATTTTGGTGAACTTTTTAAGTCGAACTAATTGATTCGTGTGTGTAGTATTTCCGGTTCTATTTAATAGGAATCTAGGTTTAAGCTAAGGCCACCATGATTTCTTTAGAACTTTGAAATACTTACACTAAGGAAAAGTTTAAATCGAAAGATACTTTTCATTATGCATGAAATAATGGGATCTAACAATACAAGCTAAGTGGGGGATTGTTATAAATAGCTTGTATGTTAGATAGTATGAGAGAAAGAATTCCTATATTGTTAAAATATAAGAAAGTGAAGGAATGGCAAGAGTGAAATATGTATAGAATTATATATATATAATTCAATATATATTATTCTATTATGGCACTTGACAAGTATATGTGTGAAATAAAATAATTATCATATTGTAATTTTCGTAAATAAATTACGAACATATGTGTTTATTAACAAGTAGATGTGTCTGTTAATAGACAGACATGTCAATTCTATACAAACAGTCACAACTGTTTGTATAGGTGTCTGTTAATAAACAGACATGTCTATTCTATATAAAAAGTCATAACTATTTGTATAGGTGTCTGTTAATAAACAGATATGTCTATACAAATAGTCACAACTATTTGTATAGGTATCTTTTAATAAACAGACATGTATATTATATAAACAGTTGTATCTATTAAAGATAGACAGATGTGTCTATCTAGTAAAGGTGTGTGACGCCCCTTACTCGTGTATAGTATACCCGAGTAAGCAATGTCACACGGTGTACCGACACACTCTAATATACCTTAATTAAATTTTATCATGCTTTTGAATGTAACTTGTGAAATATAATATATTTGAGCCATTTATCGAAATTATAATCTATTTGAGGTTCCGAAAATTTTGTAGAAAATCCGGCAGAGTACCGGCTAAAAATGGAGAAAACAGTTCTTCGGAACCTGTGAAAAACACTTCCAATATTCATACTCAATCATTTCTCAAACTCCAATGTCATCACAAACTCAATATTTTTCAACAACATTTCTCAATCAATCATTTCTCAGGGTACTCATGTATAAGCAATGAATAAATACTCAAATTTTTCCATACATAACCACAAATCTTCATTATTTACATGAAACTCAAAATACATTACATAAGTTTCATTTACACAAAGGAAAAATAAAAATTTGTTAAAAAATACTAAAATGAAGCCTAGTGTCCTACCAATGCACTGTGGAAGGTGAGGTGACACGGACACTTTGCTGAGCTGTAGGATGGACTCACCCAGTCTGCGGTCTACTGGGCTCTCGATCAGTATCTCCGGAACCTACGCGTGGCAAAAGCAACGCGCTAAGCAATGATGCTTAGTGGTGCAATAACAAAATAAAAGAAAATAGCAGAAAATAAATATGTATTTAATGTATATGTCTTATTTGTTTTATATCTGTTATATTCATTTATTTCTTTAACTTTGTCCATTTTCATTCATTTGGTTGCCCAAGTAACCTATACTAGACGACTGGACTGGATAAACGGGTAAACTGGCACTGGGTATCTAGTACCTCTGGCCGTCACACCATCGGTCACATATGCATCTCCCGGTGTGCAACTGAACAGCTAATAAGCTGTAATAACATCAGGCACAAGGCCACATCTCAATACAAGGTCAGAATGGCTAAAAGCCATGAAATCACAGAATAGCATATTGCCATGTGCAGTACTGCTAACTGAACCCTATTGGCATACCAAACTATCCAAACCAATCTTATTAGGTATACTAGGGCATTTGATACTTTTGAATTATTCAAATTTTGAATTTCAAGTTTTGGTGTCACTATTCACCTCATTGGTCAACAAAAATATTGACTTTTGGATAGAAAATAGGTACATTGGTTTTAACACTCCCAATGTACCACATTTCACATTTAAAACTTGTTGGAATTGAGCACCCATACCATTTCTAAACTTAAAACCAAGAGGGCAAAATTTTCAGTTTTTGAAGCCTAAATTTACTGTTACATTAAGCACTATTGCAGTGGGAATTTGAGGAAATGGTAAACATGAAAGTTGTTCCTTATTTTGTCTAGTTGAATTTCTTTTTTTGAATCACTCCATTTGGAGTTTTGTAGCTCCAGATATGGTCAAAAAACCACAGCTGGCCGGATTTTAAATCTGCAGAATTTACCAAATCTACAGTACCATGAATAGTGAGTGCCACTGTCTTGTTGGATGGGTTCTGGTCATAATTTGCGGTAGGTTTCTTCATGAAAATTGTTTATCTATGTCTTAACTTGTTTCTGTAAAAATTTCAGGTCAATTGACCATTTCTACATTGAGTTATGGCCGTTACTGTTCATTTGGTCATTCTGCAGAATTGGCTTGCAGGGTATCCTGATTGGGGCCAACTTTTGGTCCTCTTGCTTTGGTCTTTTGGGCATGGTTTCTTCAGTAAAAATGTGCCATTATAAGTCTAGTTTCATGTCCAATTGGCCAAACACCAATTGGACCAACACAGCCAAAGATATGGCAGTCCAAGTGGGCTGGAATCACAGCCACCCTGCTGCACTCACTGGGCAGCATACTCATTCACTTTGCCATGCTATATTTCAGTCCAAATTATGGTCAAATTTCCTCAAATGGTCACTAATTGACCATTAGAATGTTCTTTAACAATTTCATAAGTCAAGTCCACATTTTACTCTCAAAACCCTAGTTTCCATTATAAATTTTCACAACATACCTTAATTACTAACTCATTCACTAACCACATGCATACATGCTTTAAACATGATCTCTAATCCACTTTAAGTCCAGCAAAACACTCCATCATTGTTCCTTCCTTAGGGCTGCCGAAATTCATGGTAGGCATACACACAAATTTGGTTCATTTAATTCACAAATTCATGTTGATTTCAAGTCCCTAACATGGAAAATAAGGGTTTTAAGTAGATAGGTGCACTAACCTTTAAGTGGCACTTCTTGGACTTGTATTCTCCTTAGAATTCCTACTTCTTATGGCTGCCTAGAGTTGCCTTGTGATGTGGGGATGACTTTTTGTGAAAGGATATTAGGATTTTAAGGTTGGTTTTTGGGAGATTTCAAGCTCAATTTGAGCAACGATGGAGGTTTGGCTAAGGATGGGTTTCGGCTGGTTTGGGAGGAAGGAGATGGCTGCTAGCTTTTGGTCTTTTTTGGTCTTGTTTATCTCTTTTTATTAGTTAGTTAAATGGTTGTTCAATTGTGATTGGTTGTAGCTTTTAAATGACATCATCATGATGTCATAAATGAGCCTTTTTTTCTCATTTTCTTTTCTTTTCTTCACTACTCATTTTCAATTTAATTTTTAGTAATGTTTATTCATATTTCATGTCATCATAATTATTTACTCAACTGGACAAGTAGGCCAAAAATCACCTCTGAAGGCGAAATGACCAAAATGCCCTCCGTTTGGCTTAACGGGTCAAAATTGTCTGTACCGATTGAAAAATTTTTCTAAATATTTTCTTGGCATTCTAATGCCATAGGAACCTCAATGACCCTTCTCTGGAGTCCCAAAAATTATTTTATGAATTTTTACCCGGGTCTAGGGCTCCTAGTTGCGAGAACCGCAACTTCCCTCTGGGTTACCCATCGCTTGGCATAGCTCATTTAACTTGGTTGTATTTTATTTCTAAAATTTTTACTAAATTTTTCTATTTAATATTTGAGTTAATTATGGTTCCTCACTTTAGTTTAAATATTTTTCCGAACGTTCTAGCTGTCCGGACCGACACCGGTCACCGGAACAGTAGAATGTACGGAGTTATACCGGGAGGGTGTTACAACTCTTCCCCTCTAATTTAAATTTCGTCCTCGAAATTTACCTGATGCAAACAGTTGAGGGAACTGTTGCCTCATCGTCTCTTCACTTTCCCAAGTTGCCTCCTCGGTGTTGTGGTGCCTCCAAAGCACTTTCACTAGTGGAATGTGCTTGTTCCTCAATTCTTTTACTTCCCGAGCTAGGATCCGTATGGGTTCTTCTTCATATGAAAAATCCGGTTGTATTTCAATTTCTTCCCTGGAGATGACATGTGAAGGATCTGAGCGGTATCTTCTGAGTATGGATACGTGGAACACATTGTGGATCTTGTCCAGCTCTGGTGGTAAAGCTAGCCTATAGGCCACTGGACCCACACGTTCAATGACTTCATATGGGCCAATGAACCTAGGGCTTAACTTACCTTTTCTTCCAAACCTCAGTACTTTCTTCCACGGTGACACCTTGAGGAACACTTTGTTGCCAACTGTGTATTCTATTTCTTTTCTCTTCAAGTCGGCATAGGATTTACATCTGCTCGAGGCAACCTTCGATTGGCTTTGATTAGTTTTACTTTCTCCTCGATCTGTTTCACAGTGCAGCCCTACCGCTTGTCTTCGCCCAATTCAGTCCAAAGACACTGCGAGTTCTACATTTTCTCCCATACAGTGCTTCATATGGGGCCATTTGGATGCTAGCTTGGTAGCTATTGTTGTATGCAAATTCTGCCAGTGGGAGGTATCTATCCCAACTTCCCTCAAACTCAATGACACAACTCCTCAGCATATCCTCAAGGACCTAACATATATTTCATATTATTATTATCATTTTAATTCAATATTTGTGTTAATTCAATTGGTTCAATTGTTTACCTGGATTACTCTTTCTGATTGCCCATCTGTCTTAGGATGGAAAGCTGTGCTAAAGTGGAGTTGTGTACCCAAGGATTCATGCAACTTCTTCCAAAATCTCGATGTAAACCTTGGGTCTCGATCAGATATGATGGAAAGTGGAATTCCATGCAGTCTAACTATCTCACTGATATACAATTCTGCTAACTTCTCCAGTGAGTAGTCGGTCTAATCGCGTAAAGTGTCTTGACTTAGTCAATCTATCAACTATCACCCATACTGCATCATGTTTCTTCCGGGTGAGAGGTAGACCACTTACAAAATCCATGGTGACCCGATCCCATTTCCATTCAGGTATGCGTATAGGCTGTAGCAAACCCGATGGAACTTGATGTTCTGCCTTGACTTGCTGACATGTCAAGCATTTAGTCACATAGTCAGCTATGTCTTTCTTCATACCAGGCCACCAATACTGAAGCTTCAGATCATGATACATCTTTGTACTTCCTGGGTGCATAGCATATACACTGGTGTGTGCCTCTTTTAGAATACTGGCCTTTAATTCCCCATCATCTGGTACACACAGTATTCCTTTGTAGTACAGACACCCATCTGCTTTCTCCTCATAGACAGTTGCTTTTCCCTCTGAGATTTTGCTCATAATAGCCATTAACTTTTCATCTACTTTCTGCCCATCTAAAATTTGCTGTAGCAGGTTTGGCCTCACTTGCAACTCAGCCAAAATAGCTCCATCTCGAACCAAAGATAGACGGGCATTCAATGATCTCAAAGCTGTGATGGATTTTCTGCTCAAAGCATCAGCAACTACATTTGCCTTCCCAGGATAGTAGTCAATTACACAATCATAGTCTTTCAGGAACTCAATCCATCGCCTCTGTCTAAGGTTCAGCTCCTTCTGGGTTGGCAAGTATTTCAGGCTTTTGTGGTCCGTGTAAATGTAGCACTTTTCACCATACAAGTAATGCCTCCATATCTTTAGTGCGAAGATAATTGCTGCAAACTCTAGATCATGGGTAGGGTAATTCTATTCATGTGGCCTTAGCTGCCTGGAAGCATAAGCGACCACCTTCCCCTCTTGCATCAATACACACCCTAACCCATTATGAGAGGCATCACTGTAGACCACAAAGTCCTTTCACGACCTTTGTTGTGTTAACACTGGTGCCTCTGTCAACATAGCCTTCAACTTCTCAAAACTGGTCTGATACTTGTCATTCCAGTCAAATCTGACATTCTTGTGTAATAATTTGGTCATTGGAGCAGCTATTAAGGAAAATCCCTTCACAAATCTCCTGTAATACCCAGCTAGCCCCAAGAAGCTTCTGACCTCAGTTGTATTCCTGGGAGGCTTCCATTCCATCACTGCTTCTATTTTCTTGGGATCCACTCTAATCCCATCAGCTAACACTATGTGTCCAAGGAATGCAATCTCATTCAACCAGAAGTCACACTTGGACAACTTAGCATACAGCTTCTTTTCTCTCAGGGTTTGCAGAACAATCCTCAAATGCTCATCATTTTCTTCCCTGGTCTTGGAATACACCAAAATATCATCAATAAAGACCACTACGAACCGATCTAGGTATGGATGGAAGATACGGTTTATAAGGTCCATGAATGCCACTGGTGCATTTGTTAGGCCAAAGGGCATCACTAGAAACTCATAATGCCCATATCGGGTCCTGAATGCAGTCTTTGGCATATCTACATACTTCACCCTCAACTGATGATACCCTGATCTGAGGTCAATCTTAGAAAATACTCCTGCTCCCTTCAACTGATCAAACAGATCATCAATTCTAGGCAACGGATATTTGTTCTTCACAGTCACTTTATTCAACTGCCGTTAATCAATGCATAGTCTCAAAGTCCCATCCTTTTTCTTTACAAACAGCACTGGAGCTCCCCATGGTGACACACTAGGGCGTATGAACCCCTTATCAAGCAACTCTTGCAACTGAGTTTTCAACTCCCTCAATTCCGTGGGTGCCATCCTATAAGGAGCAATGGAAATGGTCTTTGTGCAGCGTTGTCTCAATAGCAAATTCAACTTCCCTTTCTGGTGGCAAACCAGGCAACTCTTCAGGAAATACCTCTGGGAAGTCTCTTACTGTGGGTATATCACTCAGGTTTGGCTTAGCCTGCCTAGTATCCACCACATGTGCTAGGTAGGCTTCACAGCCTTTCCTCATCATTCTTCTTGCAACTGTGGCTGAGATAACATTGGACAAGAAATCTGTCCTTTACCCCACAATTGTGATCTCATTACCCCCAGGAGTTTTCAAAGAGATTCTCTTCAATTTGCAATCAACTATTGCCTGATGACGTGACAACCAGTCCATTCCCAAAATTACGTCAAACTCGTGGAAGGGCAACTCAATCAGGTCTGCCAAGAATTCATACCCCTGAATCCTTAACGGGCAACCCTTGTACACTTTGTTCACTACTACACTGTAGCCCAATGGGTTAGTGACCAGAATGTCTTGGTCACTCTCCCCTACTAGTATCCCCCTTTCTACGGGTAAGTTGATGCAGATGTATGAATGAGTGGATCCTGGATCCACCAATGCATGCACAGATGTATTGTAGAGGGAGAACGTACCCCTGATGACATCCGGGGCATCTTGCTCCTCATGAGCTCTAATGGCATAAGCTTTGGCAGGTGGTCTGCTATCAGGCCTCTCTGCTGGCTCAGATGCAGGCCTCTGTGATGGTCCTACTGCCTCAGATTTGCCAGATTTCCTACCCCTTTGTGGTGCAGGAGCAGGTCTGTCTGCTTGTATTGGAGAAGCTGTAGTAGTTCTGCGTAGACAGTTCTTCAACTGATGCTCTGTTGACCCACACCTTAAGCAGGCACCAGTCACTCTCCAACACTCCCCCTTGTGCCACTTCAGACAGTGTGGACATGCAGAAGATGCTGGGGCTGGTCCCCTGAACCCCATCCCTGGAGAGCGCCCCGATGGTGTGGGTGACCTCTCCTAGGGGTAAGCGTGGCACAGGCCTCGAGGACCGACCACGACCGTGTGGGCGACTGAACTGCGTGCGAGATGGACCCTTGAACTTCTTACCAGTGCGGAGATGAACTAGGCGACCGGGCCCCTCTTCTGCTGTCTATCCCTTCTGGTCTGCTCACTGATTCTTACTTTTTCAACCTTTATTGCAGCTTCTACTAACTTGGTAAATTCTGTGATTCCCAAGGCAGTGAGTTGGATCTTTATGTTGTCATTTAATCCCTCTTCAAATCTCTTACACCTTTCAGCTTCATTAGGGACTATCTCCCTTCCGTAGCGACTCAATCGGACGAATTCCTTCTCATACTCGGCCACTGACAACTGTCTCTGCCTCAGATTAATAAACTGTCTTCTTCTCTCTTCCAGTTATACAGTACCCACATATTTCTTCTTGAATTCTGAGAGAAAGAAGTCCCAAGTTATAGCTTCTGGCTGCACTTCACTGGATACTGTGTCCCACCATTGGCATCATCTTGCAACAGAGATATGGCAGCCTCTAGTTTTGTTCAGGAGTGCAGTGGAGTTGTTTTAAGACTCTGCCTGTTCTGTTCAACCAATTTTCAGCTGCAACAGAATCATCTTCTCTCTTGCCAAAGAAATCCACTGCTCCAAACTTTCTTAGCCTTTCCAGGTGTGATTTCTGCTGTGGAGCTGGTGGTGGTGGTGGTGGTGCTGGCATTACCCCAGCCATTTGTCTGAAAAATTCGGCCATTTGCTAGAACATGGCCTGTGGAGGCTGAGCAGGCTCTGCTTGAGCTGGCGGAGTAGGTTCTCCCATACCCCCAGTCTCAGCTGCTGCAGGTGGAGCATGACTCTCCACTTCCTCCTCAACTGCCCTCTGAGATGTAGGGTCCATATCCTATTCAAAATAAGAAAGACAAGTAGATCTGCATTAGTGTCACCTCGACTCTTACAAATGCAATGCATGGTATGGACTCAATCTAGGCCCAGAAATGCCTAAACCGTGCTCTGATACCACTAAATGTGACGCCCCTTACCCGTGTACAGTATACCCGAGTAAAAAATGTCACACGGTGTACCGGCACACTCTAATATACCTTAATTAATTTTTATCATGCTTTTGTATGTAACTTGTGAAATATAATATATTTGAGCCATTTATCGAAATTATAATCTATTTGAGGTTCCGAAAATTTTGTAGAAAATCCGGCAGAGTACCGGCTAAAAATGGAGAAAATAGTTCTTCGGAACCTGTGAAAAACACTTCCAATATTCATACTCAATCATTTCTCAAACTCCAATGTCATCACAAACTCAATATTTTTCAACAACATTTCTCAATCAATCATTTCTCAGGGTACTCATGTATAAGCAATGAATAAATACTCAAATTTTTCTATACATAACCACAAATCTTCATTATTTACATGAAACTCAAAATACATTACATAAGTTTCATTTACACAAAGGAAAAATAAAAATTTGTTACAAAATACCAAAATGAAGCCTAGTGTCCTACCAATGCACTGTGGAAGGTGAGGTGACACGGACACTTTGCAGAGCTGCAGGATGGACTCACCCAGTCTGCGGTCTACTGGGCTCTTGATCAGTATCTCCGGAACCTACGCGTGGCAAAAGCAACGCGCTAAGCAATGATGCTTAGTGGTGTAATAACAAAAATAAAAGAAAATAGCAGAAAATAAATATGTATTTAATGTATATGTCTTATTTGTTTTATATCTGTTATATTCATTTATTTCTTTAACTTTGTCCATTTTCATTCATTTGGTTGCCCAAGTAACCTATACTAGACGACTGGACTGGATAAACGGGTAAACTGGCACTGGGTATCTAGTACCTCGGGCCGTCACACCATCGGTCACATATGCATCTCCCGGTGTGCAACTGAACAGCTAATAAGCTGTAATAACATCAGGCACAAGGCCATATCTCAATACAAGGTCAGAATGGCTAAAAGCCATGAAATCACAGAATGGCATATTGCCATGTGAAGTACTGCTAATTGAACCCTATTGGCATGCCAAACTATCCAAACCAATCTTATTAGGTATACTAGGGCATTTGATACTTTTGAATTATTCAAATTTTGAATTTCAAGTTTTGGTGTCACTATTCACCTCATTGATCAACAAAAATGTTGACTTTTGGATAAAAAATAGGTACATTGGTTTTAACACTCCCAATGTACCACATTTCACATTTAAAACTTGTTGGAATTGAGCACCCATACCATTTCTAAACTTAAAACCAAGAGGGCAAAATTTTCAGTTTTTGAAGCCTAAATTTACTATTCCATTAAGCACTATTGCAGTTGGAATTTGAGGAAATGGTAAACATGAAAGTTGTTCCTTATTTTGTCTAGTTGAATTTCCTTTTTTGAATCACTTCATTTGAAGTTTTGTAGCTCTAGATATGGTCCAAAAACCACAGCTGGCCGGATTTTAAATCTGCAGAATTTACCAAATCTACAATACCATGAACAGTGATTGCCACTGTCTTGTTGGATGGGTTCTGGTCATAATTTGGGATAGGTTTCTGCATGAAAATTGTTTGTCTATGTCTTAACGTGTTGCTGTAAAAATTTCAGGTCAATTGATCATTTCTACAGTGAGTTATGGCCAAATGAACAGTTACTGTTCATTTGGTCATTCTGCAGAATTGGCTTGCTGGGTACCCGGATTGGGGTCAACTTTTGGTCCTCTTGCTTTGTCTTTTGGGCATAGTTTCTTCAGCAAAAATGTGCCATTATAAGTCTAGTTTCATGTCCAATTGGCCAAACACCAATTGGACCAACACAGCCAAAGATATGGCAGTCCAAGTGGGCTGGAATCACAGCCACCCTGCTGCACTCACTGGGCAGCATACTCATTCACTTTGCCATGCTATATTTCAGTCCAAATTATGGTCAAATTTCCTCAAATGGTCACTAATTGACCATTAGAATGTTCTTTAACAATTTCATAAGTCAAGTCCACATTTTACTCTCAAAACCCTAGTTTCCATTATAAATTTTCACAACATACCTTAATTACTAACTCATTCACTAACCACATGCATACATGCTTTAAACATGATCTCTAATCCACTTTAAGTCCAGCAAAACACTCCATCATTGTTCCTTCCTTAGGGCTGCCGAAATTCATGGTAGGCATACACACAAATTTGGTTCATTTAATTCACAAATTCATGTTGATTTCAAGTCCCTAACATGGAAAATAAGGGTTTTAAGTAGATAGGTGCACTAACCTTTAAGTGGCACTTCTTGGACTTGTATTCTCCTTAGAATTCCTGCTTCTTATGGCTGCCTAGAGTTGCCTTGTGATGTGGGGATGACTTTTTGTGAAAGGATATTAAGATTTTAAGGTTGGTTTTTGGGAGATTTCAAGCTCAATTTGAGCAACGATGGAGGTTTGGCTAAGGATGGGTTTCGGCTGGTTTGGGAGGAAGGAGATGGCTGCTAGCTTTTGGTCTTTTTTGGTCTTGTTTATCTCTTTTTATTAGTTAGTTAAATGGTTGTTCAATTGTGATTGGTTGTAGCTTTTAAATGACATCATCATGATGTCATAAATGAGCCTTTTTTTCTCATTTTCTTTTCTTTTCTTCACTACTCATTTTCAATTTAATTTTTAGTAATGTTTATTCATATTTTATGTCATCATAATTATTTACTCAACTGGACAAGTCGGCCAAAAATCACATCTGAAGGCGAAATGACCAAAATGCCCTCCGTTTGGCTTAATGGGTCAAAATTGTCTGTACCGATTGAAAAATTTTTCTAAATATTTTCTTGGCATTCTAATGCCATAGGAACCTCAATGACCCTTCTCTGGAGTCCCAAAAATTATTTTATGAATTTTTACCCGGGTCTAGGGCTCATAGTTGTGAGAACCGCAACTTCCCTCTGGGTTACCCATCGCTTGGGCACCGGCTCATTTAACTTGGTTGTATTTTATTTCTAAAATTTTTACTAAATTTTTCTATTTAATATTTGAGTTAATTATGGTTCCTCACTTTAGTTTAAATATTTTTCCGAACGTTCTAGCTGTCCGGACCGACACTGGTCACCGGAACAGTAAAATATACGGAGTTACTACCGGGAGGGTGTTACAAGGTGCCATGACTTTTCATTCTTTATAAATATAGATGAGTTTTTCAATTAAGATATATACTACTTCTACTTCTTCTTCTTTTTTTCTAGTTTCTCTAAATTCAATTCATATAAAGAGTTCTTAAGGGAAATCTTTAGGAGTTGCTGTCTGCAGATTTTAGGCTTTGTTGTATCCTGGAGGTATATTGCCATAACCTTACAGCAATCTAATGGGGGTAATTAATACCTTAAAAATAGTGATTCATCATGACTCAAAACCTATTCTATACACACTGACTCAACAGAAACAACTGTTTTTTTCTTAAAGCTAAAAGCTTTGGCAATGGCAATTTTATAAACATTTATTTAATCATTAATGGAAAGGTTAAGTGACAGTGACGGACAACCAACTCCATCATCCGCTTGATGGTTACTTGTCTTTTTTTAATTATTTATTTTTATCAACAACTTTTTTGGATAATAGATTGAGTGCAACTTTTTTCTTATTAGACTTACCCATCCTTCATTTGGTTAGCAATAGGGCTGTGCAGATGCGGTTTCCGTTTCCCTTTTTTTTTTTTTTTTTTTTGAAAGAATCATAATTATTTTTTTATTTTTTAAAATTAGAATTAAAATTGAATTTTAATTTTAATTTTAATTTAATTTTAAGTAATTTTAATTTTAATTCAATTTTAGTTTCGTTTTCTATTTGATTCTGTTATTGATTTCTATAATCAAAATTACAATGTTACTGTATTTTCTTTAAAATAATAAAAATAATTTTATATTTTGAACATTAAAATATCAATAAAATAATAATATTAATACTAAATAATAATACTAATATCAAAATAAAATATCAACAAACATAAATATAATTACTTATTTAAAAAAATATTAAAATGTAATAATTTGGAAAATTTTTTAAAATAGATAATTTATAAATTAGACTATTATATATTATTTTATTAAATAAATATATTTCATGAGATTACTTTTTTAAGTTTTAAATTTAATTTTTGAATTTTTAATTAAAATTTCTTTGATTATGAAATTCTACAATTTTATGTTTTAGATATTTCAAATTATTATTATTATTATTATTATTATTATTATTATTATTAAATGTATTAAATTAAAATTAGACTTAATCGAAAAGAATTTTTGAACTTGTTTAAAAAGATTTAGAAAGTTTATGGATCAATTTATAGTTTTTTAAAAAAAAAACTTCAAAAGTTTAAAAAACGAGACAGCAGTCCCCCCTCCCCCCACTCTCTCTCTTTCTCTCTCTCCCCTTCTTTTTCTTTTTCTAGCCATAACTTCCTTTTCTGGTTATTGTTTCTGGTGTTCTTGGTATCAAAACGCTTTTCTCTTTATGAGCATTGTGTAGATACCAAATTTGCGTGGTATCATTTCCTGGTTTGTGCAAATTGAGTTTTAAAAGTTTTAGCTCATTTTGACTTCTGAACTAATTTGTCTCAAACCAAAATTTTTCTCAAAAATCCGAGTATACCAGCACATTGTATACTTCGAGAGCTTTGAAATAATACCAATTCGAGAATTTTTTGACACTGAAAAATTTTCGAGATCCATGAGCTTGCTAGTGAGATTTTGGGTCTTTAAAGTTTTTTTTTGGGTTAAATAAATTTTCTTTCTAACTCTTCATGTTGCAGGATTTGTGTATAACCTTTCGTTCCAAAGGAATTCCACCGATGCCAGGACAACGATTTTAGTCCAGACATGTTCCAAGTGTCAGAATTAGCGTTGGTAACCCTGAATGCAAATTCACTCTTTTTGCCTTAAGTTGAGCTATGTTCCATAATTAATAAAATATTCGTGGGTGTATGAAATGTAGTAATTTTAATTGTAATATTAAGATAATATTATTAAAGACCTCCATGAATATTTATAGAATTTTTGAAAGTGAATCGGATATTTTTGGACAATAGTGAATTTTAGACCCTTGAGTTAAAGTTGAGCAATAGCACTAGTTAATTAGTTTTAGCAAGCCCTGAGTGGGTATTGTATTATGTTGTGTTGTGGGCCTAAGACCTTTGGGTTATTGAGATATAAATTGTATTTTTTTTATAAAGAGGTTAGATCCTATGTATAGAGAAAACTCTACTGAATTTTCGGCACAAACCTAAGAAGTCTTTTGTTTTTTTAATTAATTATTATTGGTTTATTCTTGATAGTTCTTTGGTATGTTTGTTTAGGTGATCCAAATCAACCATTTCTTCTTCTTAGTAGAACCAATAAGTATTGAGTTGCACTGTGAGTTGGATATTGATTATATTTTGTTATTTCAATATTATTTATATTTTTTTGGCATATTCATGCATTTTATACATATATTTACCTGCTTAGTTAAATAAATCAGGAGCACTCTTATTGTTGCATATTTATTTATTGATATTTACTTGTGTTTGCCGCCCTGGGGATAATTTGGAGCTTTGTATGTGTTATATATAGATATATATGGCATATGATGGATATGGATTTGATGGGTAGTCGTGGCTTGAGCTAGTATCTGTGGAACTCAGTCTTTATGGATATGAAAAGTCGAGGTGAGGCATAGCTTTGAATTAATCTCGCTGGCCCTCGCACTTAGATTTAAGCAAAATTCTAGCTTGAGTTGAGCTCGCTGGGTCTTAGATTAAGAGAGTTGAATAGAGGATTAGCTCTCATTGTTATGTATGAAAATACTTTACTGGGTGCGTGTATAGCTCCAAATTATCTTCTCGTATGAGTATTAGGTGATTTACTTATTGTATATATTCGGTGTGTATTTCATACTTAGAGATGCATTAGTTGTAGATAGCTATAGAAATTATATTTATAATCAATATTTAAACTCTCTGAGTTCAATGCTCACCTCTGTTCAATTATTTTTTCCTAAGTGGTAGGTGGATATTATTTTGGAGTTAACCTACTTTCTTTCTCGCAAGAAACTTGAAATGGTTAATATATTAATTGTAAATTTTACTATTCAAATTTAGAACTTTACAGTGACTATAATGGTATTCTTGTAATGTAAAACTAATGTATTTGACTTAAGGTGCTTATATGATGTTGTATTTAAGGTAAGCTAAGCTCCCTATTTTGACATTGGATATTGATTTGGTTTGTGAGGGTGAGTTGAACTCCCCAATTGTGATTTTGTTTGTGATACAGGTTGGGTGTTTGCCTGGTTTTATAACCCCGCAAGTGCATGGATCGCTAATAAGTAATAAAGTGATAAGTAGAGTATCGTTTCCATGAGGACCTTTGTTTAGCAAGTACCAATCTACACAGTAATTTTAACTATCTAGGCTATCGAATATTTAAGAAATGAAGTTCGTTAACTTTAAATACTAGAATAGTAAACTTAAAATGAAGTAATATATTTTTGGAACAATCTTGGAGTTAAGATTTCACACTTGAATCTTATTAGGGATGTTATCTCGTTTATTTACTGAATTGAGGTTTGTTTTCTTTAATGGAAATTATCCTTAAGTTATCCTAAATCCTCTCTCAAAGAATCTAGGGTGTATTTTAATTAATTCAAACTCTACTTTCGTGGTGATCAAATTAATTAAAATCCTTTAAGACCTTTGACCAATTTTTAGGTTCTACAAAGGTATCAGCCTATGTCTAGGTTAGAATTTCTAGGTTCAAGATCTTGATTTTCTAATGTTAATCTTCACCTTTCAGTCCTTTAATCAACATCTACAATCATGTCTAAGTGGGTACCATCACATAGCATGCATTAGGATCACAAGAAATTGAATCAAGAAACGAATCTCAAATCCAGTAAATAAAACTTAATGTTCATCCATAATAATAATTACAAGCATTACTCTCCTAATTCTAGAATAAGGAAACTACTCACTCATGGTGAGTTTAGCAAACATCATGATAAAAAGTAAAGACAATAAAAAGAAAACCATGTAAAGAAATAAAGCAATAGGAATCTGTCTAGGGGGATGAAACGAAGAAGTCGAAGATAATTTGCAGCTTTGATCTTGTGTAACTTCAGCTGGAGAACTTCTTTTGGTACTGATGCAGAACCCGACAACAGCAGCCTTCAGTAGTCTCCCAGCGACAGTGGTCTTTTTTTTCACCACCCTCTTTTGACGTTTTCTTTTATATTTATATTAGTTGCTCTAGGGTTAGGTTGCTCTGAGTCCCAAGGGCCTTAGGAGTCTCATTTTTATCCGAAAATAGGAGGGAAATTCGAGTTATAAAATTGGCTGCAGCATAGTACACGGCCCGTGTGTCACTACATAGGTCCCACAAAGTAGGGCCGTGTAACTTGTTGGAGGAGAATTGCGTGGTCTTGTTTTGGCACAGAAAGTTACACGAGTCTGTGCCAACTATACGGGCCTGATTACACGGGCTGTGTACTATTGTTCCCATAAGTTTCTTCAAACTTGCGCTCTGCAGAGACGTACACGGGTCCCTGCATATTACATGGGTCTGATTACACGACCCTTGTACTTGTGTTTCTCATCGATTCTCTTGGCTTTCTTCTGGCAGAGATTTACACGAGTCTGGGGCTCGGTTTACATGACCAGTGTACTTTATATCAGCAGTAATTCTCTGTCTCTTGACTCCTCTAAGCTTTTCTTGCACTCCTATACTGCTGTAGCTTCACCCAAACACCTGAAATGATGCAGTAAACATCGAATTAAGGGTTTTACAATAGAAATTACGAAAACTAATGAAATCAACTGTTATGCATGAAAATACTTGCCTAAATGCTATAAAATAGAATGTAAATATGCTTAAAAATATCTATACAATTCAAGTGTATTAAATACCCCTAAACTCAAACTTTTGCTTATCCTCAAGCAAAGCAAAACTCTATTTTAAAACACATTTTCGGGGATACTTAGGAATACAACCATCAATTTAATAAGCATAGAATTGAACTCCTCCAACCTTCATACCAATTTCCCTCTTTCAAGGCATAAGGGTTCTAATAGCTGCCTGTTTGGAACTTCACCTCGTTTCATGGTATTTCAACTAATTATTCCTCTATACAAGACCATTAATAAGCCACAAACAACCTATTTTATCGGGATAGAATTAAGAAACACTAACTCCCCCAAATCTGCCTCTTTCGTGAGTAATTGAGATGAAGTATTTCAATTTCAACTCCATAGGCATATCTCAAATTTCTATCTCCGCTAATGTAGCATGTGCTTTTTCAAAATATCAAAAGGTCTTTAAAAGGGTTGTAATGGAGCTAGAGGGATAAACTTGGTTGCCAATGAAAAGGTTTTTAGGGAATGCAATTATGAGGATAGCATCTATGCATAAAATCCAAGTATACTGAGTTCGTTTCTACATATTTTGTGTGGAGAGGAAGGGCTTTTGGCTTTTTATATTGCCAAGCATGCTTCCATGATACTTATCTTGGGACTTCTTTTCTTTTTCCTTTTTGTCCTCTCCCCCAAACTCATTGCTTATGCTGCGTTGGAAAGGAAAATTTTTTCTTTGGTTTCAATTGCACACTCGCATTCTTTCTTGAGTTCCACATCCTCTCTTCATTTTCTTTATGCATTTTGCTTCCTCAGAAGGGTATGGTAGGTGTTTAGGTTAGGGGCTAGGTAAATAATATGGGTAAGTAATAAATTTTAAGGGATGAACATAGGCTTCAAGTTGGCTATAAGGGATATACATTTTAAGCTGGGGTGGCTAAGGCTTAGTGAGGCTGTATCAAAGAATGCCTTAATCATTTCTTCATCAAGCATATGCTAGGATTTCACCTTGATAGGTCCAAGAGATATGTTCTAGAGCTAGTGAGGCAATTTTTAAGTTTGCTTGTGTTTCAAAAATTGTTATCCTAATTTTACAAGTTCAATGTGATAAATTAATAGTTATGAAGAGGTTTAACTAGTCTAGTTCCATAAAAGAGATTAGTTTCTTCACAAACAACATGTTAGAATCCCTTTTTGCCTATTTAGATACGTTCATTCCTCTATCCCATGGAGTCCAATTATTAGCTTACTAAAAATTTGGTTATAGTGCTAAGTTTCACAATTTACAATCCAAAAATTTTCAAAAATTCTCGAAAATTTTGATACACAAGAATAATGTAGCTAAATTTAAACAATGCAATGATGTGCATGTAATGATATGCCAGTGCAAATGTATCCCCCCCCCCTCCCAAACTCAAACTAGACATTGTCCTCAATGTCAATATAATGTGCAAAATCAGAGCAAACGTACAAAAATTTTAAGGAAGCATATTATTTATTAAGCATGAAAAATTTTTGAACATAAAGCAAATAAAATAGACCTATGATTGCAAGTTAGGACTAGGGCATGTAAGATATTACAATAAAGATCCTATCCTATAGTCCTATCTCTAAAAGGCCTCTGATGATGATGATAGTGATGCTGGTGATCCTTCCTCCTCATCCTCCTCATCCTCCTCATCTAGTTTGTCCATTAGTATGTCCAGCTTGTTGTGTGCTTCTTAGAGGCTGTCCTCGATAGCTCGCATCCTGCAGTATATTGTGGTCTCCATGTGTTGCAGGTATGCGAGGATCGAATCTGTCGGTGGTGGTGTGTATGGGGGCACTTGAACGGGGGATTCTTCGAACATCCGCCCTTGCCCTTCTTCTTGAGGCTGTGAATGTAACACCCTCCCCGTAGCAACTCCGTACATTCTACTGTTCCGGTGACCGGTGTCGGTCCGGACAGCTAGAACGTCCGGAAAAATATTTAAACTAAAGCGAAAAACCATAAATAACTCAAATATTGATGAGAAAAATTTAGCAAAAATTTTAGAAATAAAATACAACTAAGTCAAATGAGCCGGTACCCTAGCAAGGGGTAACCAGAGGGAAGTTGCGGTTGTCGCAACGAGGAGCCCTAGACCCGGGGGAAAAATTATAAAATAATTTTTGGGACTCCAGAGAAGGGTCATTGAGGTTCCTATGGCATTAGAATGCCAAGAAAATACCTAGAAAAATTTTTCAATCGGTACAGACGATTTAGACCCGTTAAGCCAAACGGAGGGCATTTTGGTCATTTCGCCTTCAGAGGTGATTTTTGGCCGACTTGTCCAGTTAAGTAAATAATTATTATGACATAAAATATGAATTAATATTGTTGAAAATTGAATTGAAAATGATTAGAAAAGAAAAATCAATAAAATGCCAAATATGACATCATTATGATGTCATTTAAAAGCTCCACCAATCACATGCAAGCAATCCATTTAATTAACTAATGAAAGAGACCAAGAAGACCAAAAAAAATTCTGCTGCTCTTTTTCTTCTTCCTCAAGACATTTTTCTCTTCTCCATAGCCCTCCATAGAAATTTCTTTCATTACTCCCATTTCCCATGAATTTCCACTACTAAAACCCTAAGTCCCTTCACTAAAAACTTGTCTCTACCTCTTAGGAAGTGTTTGGCAGCCTAGAAAGGGAAAGAAAGTGAAGATTAATCTTGGAAAATTCTGCCATTAAAGAGGTTAGTGCTTAATTATGCATGTATATCTCTTGTTCCATGTTAAGGACTTAAAAATGAGTATGAAATTGTGGATTAAATGAATGAAACTTATGGGTATGTATGCCATGGATTTTGGCTGCCCTAAGGAAGGAACAAGATTGAGTGTTTTGATGGACTTGGAGTGCACTAGAGATTATGTTTAAAGTGTATGAACATAAGGATAATGAAGTAGTTGGTTAATTAAGGTAAATTGTGTAAATTTTGAATTTAAGCTAGGGTTTTGGGAGTGAAAATTTGATTTGGCTTATGGAATGATTAGTGGACATTATAATGGTCAATTAGTGACCATTTAAGGCAAGTAAATCATAATTTGAAGTGAGCTAATGCATGGTAAACTGAAATGGTGAAGGTTGCCAAGAGACAATGAGAAATGAGGCTGTGAGTCCAGCATGTTTGGACTGCCATATCCTTGACTGTGTAGGTCCAATTGGTGTTTGGCCAATTGGACATGAAACTAGGCTTATAATGGCACATTTTTGCTGAAGAAACCATGCCCAAAAGACCAAAGCAAGAGGACCAAAACTTGGCCCCAATCCGGACACCACAATGACCCCTGCGAAATGACCAAATGAACAGTAACTGTTCATTTGGCCATAACTCACTGTAGATTTGGTCAATTGACCTGAAATTTTTACAGCAACAAGTTAAGACATAGACAAACAACTTTCATGAAGAAACCTACCCCAAATTATGACCATAACTCAAACCTGCAACTCTGCAGATTTTCATTTGAGCAGTAATGTTTGGATGGCTATAACTCTCTCTAGAAAACTTGGATTTAGGCGATTCTTAAACCGATGGAAACCTAAGACATGGTAGAACATTTCATATGAAGAAAGTTAGACCAAATTATGAACTTAACTTGGTCAAATTACTGACCAAAGTTGGACCAAAATCTGCCAAAACCTAAAATCTCAGCAGGAACAGTACACGTGAACAGTAAACTTATTTTGGCCATAACTTGAGCTACAAAACTCCAAATGGAGTGATTCAAAAAAAGAAATTCAACTAGACAAAATAAGGAACATTTTCTATGAAGGAAGTTTTATCAAATTCCAACAGTAAATCGACCAATGAAATAGTGCAAATTCGGAGCACCAAAACCGAAAATTGGCAATTTTGCCAAAATGACCTAAGCTTTGAGAAAGTGACCAAAACCAACAAGTTTTAAATGAAAAATGTAGTATGTTTGAAGTGCCAAAGTCAATGTACATATTTTCTATGCAAAAGTCAACACTTTAGTTGACTAATGAAGTGAATAGTGACATGAAAACTTGAAATAAGCTTGGAAATGGATTTGGTAATTGATTCCAACAAGTTTTAAATGCAAAATGTGGTACATCGGGAGTGTTAAAACCAATGTACCTATTGTCTATGTAAAAGTCAACATTTTTGTTGACCAATGGGGTGAATAGTGACACCAAAACTTGAAATTCAAAATTTGAAATTAGAAATGCATCTAGGGGACTTTAAATTGCAATTGGCAATTAATACTAGTAAATGTAAAACTCAAAATGTGGAATCTTGGTGTAATTAGAATTAATATATCCACTAAGTATGAAAAAGTCAACATTTTGGTTGACTAGTAAGGTGAATAGTAATCAAAATGATTAGTAAATTAAGATGAAAACCTAGAACCAATTCTAAGCTTAAATGCTTAGAATTGTATGACAAATATGGACTATGAATCCTAGTCAAAATTGTTAAAAAGAAATTTAGGCCATAAATTTGAAATCCATGAAATATTCATGGATTACTTGAAACATGAAAAATAAGTCACCTAATTGATGTGAATAGATAGTTAGGGCATATATGCCCATCACAAATGGAATTCATACAATATTAGTAACTCAACTTGAAATATAAAATTTGTAATTGCATAAGTAGATTCTTGAATGTATAAATGAGAAAGGAAAAATGTTTTGAATACAATGGTACATGTGAACCATTGTTTAGAATTGTGATCAATATGAATAACATAATGAATGGACAAATAAACCGTATTAATGTATGAATGAGACATTAGTTCTCATTATTGTAAAGAGGAGAAGTATTTTGAATACAATGGTATAAAAGGATAATTGATGTGAATTGTGATCATATAAATGATCAAATGAATGTATGAATTATGATTGAAATTTATCATGAAATAATGAAGTCATAAAGCACAACATATTAATATTTTAAAATATTAAATGCCCTAGTATACCTAACAAGATTGGTTTGGATAGTTTGGCATGCCAATAGGGTATTGTTTTAGCAGTACTGTGAAAGGCTTTATGCCTGTATTCATGGCTTTATGCCCGTATTCATGGCTTTTATGCCCGTATTCATGGCTTTTATGCCAATTATGTGATATCATGGCTTTTTAGCCATACTGACTGCATACGTGGTTGACGTTCTGCGTCCCATGGTATGACGGCCCGAGGCACCGCGGTGTCCAGTGCCAACGACCCGTTATCCAGTCTAGTCGTCTAGTATAGGTTACTTGGGCAGTCAATTAAAGTATTATTCAATTCAGGCAGCTAAGTTAAGTTAAGTATAATGAAAATCTAGTACAATTAAATTAAGTATTGAATGAATAAGCAAAGGAGATTAGCAAAAGAAACATAACAAAAATATAAATTGCAAAACCGTACAGACTTGTAATACAATACAGATAGAATAAATTATATACCTGCTAGTATTACTGAAAAGTTATAAACTAAGCACTTCCAAAGAGGAACAAACTAGTATATAAGATCGTTGATACTAGAAATACCATACCAAATTAAATTGATTCTTGAGTATCTGAATTATCATTTATTTCTTTCTTTACTTGTATATATTATTTCTGGTTATATTATTGCACCACTAAGTAGAAATGCTTAGCGCGATGGAATTGCTTCCTCGCAGTAGTCAAGGTAAAACCAGATGGTATCGATTGAGATTTTTGGAGTCAGATCTGCGAAGTGTCGGAAGAGTTCAAGATTGTCACCTCCTCGAATGCATGTAGATAGGGCTCATTTTATACATGTTATGTATATTGTTCATTCCTAGCACATTGTAAATTATTTGTATATCTTGTACAAAATAAACTCATGTAATTAACCTATGAATTATGGAAGCTATTCAAAGTAAGTATTTTAGTATGTGAATTGAATTTGAGTTATAATGAGATTATACTTGTGAATATTGAGATATTGAAAATCTAATGAGATTTCTGAGAAATTTGAATACTGTATTGAGATACATTATGTTTGAAAATTTTTGAGACTATTAAGTTTGAGAAATTGAGTATATATTGAAATTGTCTTTGGCAGGTTCAGAAGAACTGTTAGTCCAAATTACAGCCGACACTTTGTCTGATTATCGTTAAAATTTTTGAAATTTCCAATTTAGTTAGATTTTGATAAAAGTAAAAATAGCCTAAATCTTCAATAAAGTTTTTGAATAAATAAATCAAGAACTGTAATGAAATCAGATAAAATAGAGTGCTCCGGCACACTGAGTGGCATAACTTGCTCGGCTACACTATAGTCGGGTAAGGGGTGTCACTGTGAAGTTTCGCCAAGTCCCTCTCTTGCCTCGTCTCTCCGAGGGATGGTGTTTCCTTCGGTATCCACTAAGTAGCATTTATTGCCCACCTTCTTACATATTCCCATGGATATACAGATAGTTTAATAAATTCTCGTTGTTCCAATAACAAAGCACAGCCTGTGATGTCCTGGAACGAAGCCAAAGTAGAAGGCAATGGTGGTGACAAGGCCTCCAAGCACAATGTGCCCTGTAGACTGATGGCAAAGGCGTCGGAGATGGTTGCACAAGAAGAAGCTGGTGCTGCACCACTGTCTGATGACCATACTTCACAAAAAGAAAAGCTCGTTGGCATTGACAACACCAAGGCTATCGCCACGCCCCATGATGGTGTGGGTGGCGAACCGATGCATGTATCGCAGTGCTGGACTAGTGATGCCCGTGGATTTAGATTTGTTAAAGTTGTACGGCTCTGTGTTCGGTGTAATGAAATCCCAAAAGTTGATGTTGTTGTACGGCATGCGGTTCCTTGGGATCTCTTAGTGGCCGGCACTGTCAAAGCCGAAGATGGCGTTGAACTCGTCCATATTCATTACTCGGCCGACACCAAGGAGGTGAAACTCAATCCTGCCCCTGTCCTCCCTGTCGGTGGGCTATAAGTTGGCCTTGAAGCTACCCAAAAATTTTTGCATTGTGTCTTTATAGGCCGAAAATTGGAGTTGGCCGAACCTTGTCCATCCAATGCTGTCAAGTAGCCAATTGATTTCCTCTTGCAACCCGATTTGCTCCAAAAGCGGAAAATCCATATATTTGGTGGAGGATATTTTTCGGGCATGAAGTCAGGTGCATATTACTTTGTGGACATCATCTCGAAATCCCTAAAGAATAGAGATTTCGAGTTATGGAGTGGGTTATAGCTGTGGTTACGGTGGAGGGGGGCTTGTTGAGATGGTTGGGGAGTGGCTACCCTCGTTCTTGGGCGTTGGGTTAGAGGCTAGGGTGGAGAAGGTGATGATTCTCCTCTTTGTCTTGAAGAAGAGCCGATCCTTCTCATAGATCTCTTCGCAGGAGCCATGAATGGGTTTTTTTGGGAAGGAGAAGAGTAGGATTTTGGTGAAGGGAGATGAGATTTGAGAGGTTTTTATAGGCTAGGAAGGGAGTAGATGAAGGGTTTTGTGTTTATGAAGGGTTTTAATGCTAGGGGTGCATTTAAAGAGCATTAGGACTCTTTGTTTCGCGCCTTTCGCACCCTAGGAGTCACATCTGCGATGAAATACACGGGTCGTGTATCACTACACGGGTCCCGACATATAGGGCTGTGTAAATTTCTACCCACATTTTTCAAAATCTGTCGTACTGTACGGCCCCCGTATAAATGAGCTTTGGGACCCGTGTAACTTTCTATCTCTCGGGTTGCTTTACTGGATATGTTACACAGCCCGTGTAAAATTTAAGGAGGGCCGTGTACTTCCTGTCTCTAAGTTATTCTACTAGAGACATTACACGGTTCATGTAAATTGGGATGTGGACCTGTGTAACTTTCTGTCTCCTGAAGAGTTGAAATTGCATGAAATTTATGGACTTCCATAAAGTTACATGGGGCGTGTAAAACCAGTACATGACCCGTGTAATTTTCTGATTTTTCAAATCTTTGGCAAATGAAAAATTTTATCATTATAACACTTGAAATGGATGCAAAGATTAACAATAGAGTTACTTCCCCGGTTTTGTCAATTTTCTCTTTTGTGGTTTGGACTTAGTGATTCCCTTCCTCTCTTGATCTCTATTCCCCTTTTCAAAAATCCTACAAAATGAAATGCTAATGAGTACGAAACAAAAATTCAATATTAAAGAAAAAAGAAAAGAAGAAAAGTTTAGAAAAATTTTGGGTTGCCTTCCAAAAAGCGTTCGTTTATAGTCTTTAGCTGGACTTTGCTTATTTATGGTCTGTCAGTAGGAGGATTGAGAGTGTAATTGACTCCCGTTTCTATGGGTTCTCCCTGAAAGTAAGGCTTCAGCCTCTGTCCATTGACCTTGAATGCGCCTAAGGTTTCGCTCCATACCTCTACTGCTCCATATGGGAAGACTTGGGTGACCTTGAAAGGTCCGGACCATCTTGATTTCAGCTTCCCTGGAAAGAGTTTCAATTGAGAGTTGAATAAGAGGACAGGATGTCCTTCTTTTATCTCTTTTCCTACTATGCACCTGTCATGCCATCTTTTGGTTTTGTCCTTGAAGATTTTGGCATTTTCGTATGCATCCTGTCAGATTTCTTCTAATTCATTCAATTGTAGGAGTCTTTTCTCACCAGTAGCTTTGAGGTTAAAATTTAGGATCTGAATTGCCTAATAAGCTTTATGCTCAAGTTCAACAAGGAGATGACATGATTTTCCATAGATCAGATGGAAGGTGTTGTGCTAATTGGGGTTTTATATGCAGTGCGGTATGCCCAAAGTGCATCGTCTAACTTCATGCACCAGTCCTTTCTAGATCTGTTTACAGTTTTTTGCAGAATCTGCTTTAGTTCCCTATTTGAGATTTTTACTTGACCGCTGGTTTGAGGATGATAAGGTGTGGCCACTTTTTGAGTCACTCCATACTTTTTTAGTAGTGTTTCGAATTGTTGGTTGCAAAAGTGACTTCCTCCATCACTGATTATTGCTCGTGGTGTGCTAAATCTTGTGAAAATATTTTTCTTAAGTAACCTTGTGACTACTCTAGCATCGTTGGTTGGTGTCTCAATGCTTCTACCCATTTTGATACATAATCAACTCCAACCAGAATATACTTGTTTCCACGGGAAAAGGGAAATGGGCCCATGAAGTCTATTCCCCATACATCGAACAATTCTATCTCAAGTATACCATGCAGTGGCATTTCATTCCTTCTTGAACTGTTACCTGTTCTTTGGCATTGATTACAACCTAGCACAAAGGATCTTACATCCTTAAACAAATGTAGCCAGTAAAACCTTGCTTGTAAAATTTTTGCTGTAGTTTTTGTGGTGCCGAAATGTCCTCCATATAGTGATGAATGGTAGTAATAAATGACACTTTCTATATCTTTCTCTGGTATGCATCTTCTTATCAGCCCATCGTTACATCTCTTATATAGTAGAGGTTCCTCCCATAAGTAATATCTTACATCATGCAAGAATTTCTTCCTTTGTTGGTAAGTCATGTTTGTAGGCAGTATCCTGCATACAAGAAATTTAATAAAATTAGTGTACCATAGAGCTTTAGAGAATGCAAGTAATTGCTCATCAGGAAATGAATCATCAATTGGTAGATCTTCGAAGTCCTCCATGTACTCCAATTTTAGTATGAAAAGATGGTCAGCTACTATATTTTCAGATCCCTTTTTGTCCTTTATTTCAAGGTCAAATTCTTGTAGGAGTAGGATCCATCGAATTAGCCTTGGTTTTGCTTCCTTCTTGTTCAAAAGGTATCGAATTACAGCATGATCTGTAAATACAATGACTTTTAACCCAATGAGGTAATATCTGAACTTGTCCATTGCAAATACCACTGTTAGGAATTCCTTTTCTATGGTGGCAAAATTGATTTGTGCATCATCTAATGTCTTGCTAGCATAATAAATAGCATGGAGTTTTTTATCCTTTCTTTGCCTGAGCACTGCTCCAACTGCAAAGTCGCTCGTGTCGCACATAACCTCGAACGGTAGCTCCCAATTCAGTGGCTGCATTATTGGTGCTGATATCAGGGGTTCTTTGATCCTGTTAAAGGAAACAAGGCAACTTTCATCAAAATCAAAGGGAACATCTTGACTTAACAAGTTAGTAAGTGGCTTAGCTATTTTGGAAAAGTCTTTGATAAATCTTCTGTAAAATCCTGAATGTCCCAAAAAGCTTCGCACTCCCTTGAGTGATGTTGGTGGTGGCATGTTTTCAATGATCTCGATTTTTGCCTTATCTACTTCAATTCCTCTCTCTGATATCAAATGTCCCAGAACTATGCCTTCCCTTACCATAAAGTGGCATTTTTCCCAATTTAGGACCAGGTTTGATTCTTCACATCTTTGCAATACCTTAGATAAATTAGCTAGGTAATTATCAAAAGTAGTTCCATAGACAGAAAAATCATCCATAAAAACTTCCATGATATCTTCAATATAATCAGAAAAGATAGCCATCATGCATCTTTGAAAGGTAGCAAGGTCATTACAAAGACCAAAAGGCATTCTCCTATATGCAAATGTTCCATAGGGACAAGTGAATGTTGTCTTTTCTTGGTCTTCTGAGTGAATAGGAATTTGAAAGAATCCTGAATACCCATCTGGGTAACAGAAATAAGAGTGTTTCGCTAATCTTTCTAACATTTAGTCAATGAAAGGGAGAGGGAAATGGTCTTTTCTGGTGGTACTGTTCAATTTTCTATAGTATATGCACATTCGCCAACCAGTGACTACTCTAGTAGGGATTAGTTCATTGCTTGTATTTTGGATAACAGTTGTCCCACCTTTCTTAGGAACTACATGTACTGGACTAACCCATTTACTATCAGAGATTGGGTATATGATGCCTACATCTAATAGTTTTAAAATTTCTTTCTTGACTACTTCTTTCATGTTTGGGTTAAGTCTTCTTAGGTGTTCGATTGTGGGTTTACTATTTTCTTCCATGGGTATCCCATGCATGCAAATCGAAGGATTGATTCCCTTCAGGTCTTCTATCTTATATCCTATGGCTTTGCTATGGATCCTAAGTTCTCTTAGCAATTTTTTCTCTTTTAGCTTAGACAGGCTAGCATTGATTATAACAGGATATTTAGAATTTGAGTCCAGAAATGCATACCTTAGAGAGGACGGGAGAGTTTTAAGCTCTACCTGTTTGGCATTTTCCTGGAGCTTACTTTCGGTTTGTTCCTCCTTCAAATTCTCCATCTCGGAAGCTTTAGCTAATGGTAGGGGTGGATGAGCTGCTAACTGTTGTGCACAGGCTGCTATTTCTTTATTTTCATCATCCAATGTGTGGCTGTGCACAATACATGCTTCAAGAGGATCTTTAGGATGTGTCTCATGAAATTCCTTTTCAATTTATTCGTCAATTATGTCAATCTTGAAGCATTCATTAGGTTCAAATTTGTGTTTCATTGTGTCAAATAAGTTGAAATCCACTTCTGCTTCTCCTACTTTGAGAGTTAGTCGCCCATTTTTGATGCCTATGATAGCTCCGGCAGTTGCCAAGAATGGTCTTTCCAAGATGATAGGAATTTTAACATCTCCTTCCATCTCGAGGACAACAAAATCCACTGGAATGAAGAATTTGCCCACTTTGATAGGAATGTTCTCCAGTATTCCTACAGGATATTTAATAGATCTATCAGCCAATTGCAATGAGATTGTTGTTGGTTTTAGTTCCCCGATCTCCATCTTTTTGCATATTGATAGAGGCATTAGACTGACGCTTGCTCCAAGATCACAGAAGGCCTTATCTATTTTCTTGTCACCAATGAGGCAAGGTATGGAGAAGCTTCCTGGATCTTTCAACTTTGGAGGCAGTTTGTTTTGCAGTATGGCACTGCATTCCTCTATTAGAGCTACTGTCCCATAGTCTTCTAGCTTTCTCTTTTTTGACAGAATTTCCTTAAGAAATTTGGCATAGGATGGCATCTGAGAAAGTGCTTCAGTGAAGCGGATGTTGATGTAAAGCTTTTGTAAGACTTCCAAAAACTTCCCAAACTGCTTGACCAATTTGGCTTTTTGAAATCTCTAAGGAAAAGGTAGGGGAGGCTGGTATGCATCTGGTAATTTCTTTGTCTTCCTTGCTTCCTCTTCCTAATCTTTCTTAGCTTCTTCCTCCTTTTTCTTTGCTTACTCTTTAGATTTTTCTGTGGTTTTCTCTGTGGGTTCTACCTCTGGTTGTACTAGAGTTCTCTCAGTCCTCAGTGTAACTGCCTTACAATGCTCCCTTGGTTTCATTTCTGGTTGGCTAGGCAGTTTGCCAGCAGCCTTACTTGAAGAGCTTGCTTGCTGAGCGATCTGATTCTCTACCATTTTATTGTGAGTAGCAAGTTGGTCCCCTCTGGAAGTCAGCTATTTAATCAATTCAATTTGTTGTTGTTGAGCTGCTAGGAATCCTTCCACCATAGTTTCCATAGTCATCTTCAGTTCAGGTTGTTGGTGCTGGAGAGGTAGTAGTGGCTGTGCAAAGTTTTGACCTCTGTTCTGAAATCCAGGGGGTGCTAGTAGTTTGTACCCTTGTTGCTTGTTTATTGGCTAGTTCTGCTAATTAGACCATGAGAAATTTGGGTGGTTCCTCCATCCAGGGTTGTAAGTATTTGAATATGGATTGTTGGGCTGCCTCTGATTGAAGTTTCCTCCATTATTCACATAGTTTATCTATTCTGAGGAGGGTTCATTGAAATTGTTGTATTCTGAATTCATGGATCCTCCTCCATAGCTGACTTCAGGTTGACTATTTGTACCTACTGCGTTAGCTTGCATCTTTTCGAGTTTCCTTGTGAGCTGATCAAATTGAGCATTTATCATGCTTAGGGCGTCTACTTCTAGTACCCCTGTAGTTTTCCTTGCATTTCCTCTTTCATTTGACCACTCATAGTTATGGTATGCCACCCTTTCTAGAAGTTCAAGTGCTTGTGGCACTGTTTTCTCCATTAGATCACCTTTTATAGCTGAATCAACTGTGCTCCTTGTAGAGGGGAGTAACCCATTATAGAAGTTTTGCACTAATAGCCAATCTTCTATACCATGGTGTAGACATTCTCTTTGTAGGTTTTTATATCTTTTCCATGCATCATAGAGTGATTCTCCCTCCTTTTGTTTGAAGGTGTTGAGCTTAAGCCTCCATTTTACAGTCTTTACAGGTGGAAAATACCTTGCTAGAAAAGCTTGAGAGAGATTCTCCCAAGTAGTGAATGTTCCAGCTGGTTGAGAAAGTAACCACTTCCTTGCTCTTGTGACGCCCCTTACCCGTCTACAGTGTAGCCGAGCAAGTTATGCCACTCAGTGTGCCGGAGCACTAATTCATATTTTAATTACAATTTATCCTTTTTAATTCATTTATTTACAATTTTTGATAAATCTGAATTTTTCCAAAATTTTTATAGAAAATCCAGCAGAGTGCCGGCTGTAAATTGGAAAAACAGTTTTTCTGAACCTGTTTAAAAACACTTCCAATATAATTTCCAAATCCAAACTCCATTATACACATTTCAAGTTAATCTCAAAATTCAATCTCAAATCACAACACTATTTTCAAAAATTTTTTCTTTTCACTTCATTAATGGAAGCACATTCATAAATATTTCTCAACATAATATACAGAAAATTTCAATAATATGAAATTTCATATATTTACATCATCAAATAATTTCAAGAGTTTATAGTTACAATCCCAAAACTAATACAAAATACAAAATGCTACCCAAAATCCTAATGTCCTACCATATGCACTGCAGAGGTGAGGTGACTCTGGACTCCGGATGCAGCTCTGAAGGGTCACCCTGTCTGATGTCTGCTGGGCTCCCTAGCTAGGTCTCTAGTACCTGCGCGTGGCAAAAGCGACGCGCTAAGCAATTCTGCTTAGTGGTGACAATATAAAATAAAATAAAATAAAATAAAGATAAGCAGGCAGAATGTATGTTTACATTTTTTGGTAGACTTAATTTCTGATATTATTTGCAGTATTATTCGATTTAAATTTAGTAAGATTTATTAACATTGCCCGAGTAACCCATACTAGTCAACTGGACTGGATAAACGGGTAAACTAGCACTGGATACTAAGCACCTCGGACCATCACACCATCGGTCACATTGTGTCTCCCGGTGTGCAACAGAATAGCTAGTAAGCTGTAATAATTATCGAGGATAAAACCCAAGTGTAACAACTCAAATAACATAGCCAAAGGCTATTATGTCACAGAATGGCATGGAAAGCCATGAAACATAGAATGGCATGAAGCCATATGCAGTACTGCTAACAGAACCCTATTGGCATGCCAACCTATCCAAACCAATCTTGCCAGGTGTACTAAGGCATATTACACTTTGAAACTTTACAATTCTTGAAATTTAAGTTTTAGTGTTACTATTCCATTTATTAGTCAATAAAAATGTTGACTTTTGCATAGGCAATAGGTACGTTGGTTCTAATACTCCCAACATACCATATTTTGCATTTTAAATTTGTTGGTATTAATTGCCAATACCATTTCTAAACTTAATGTTAATTGGACAGAATTTTCAGTTTTCATGCTTTGTCTTTACTATTCCATTAGTTATTTTTGCAGTGGGAATTTGGCAAAATAATCAACATGAAAGTTGTTTCTTATTTTGTCTAGTTGCATTTCCTTTTTTGAATCACTCCATTTGGAGTTTTGTAGCTCTAGTTAAGGCTCAAAAACCACAACTGGCCGGATTGAAATTTTGTCCAGAATTTATGGACTGACAAAATCTACAGTACTTGGAATAGTGATTGCAACTCACTTTTTAAATATGTTCTGGTCATAATTTGGGTTAGGTTTCTTCATGAAAGTTGTAGATCTATATCTCAGCTTGTTGCTGGTAAAATTTTAGGTCAATTGGACCTTTCTACACAGAGTTATGGCTAAATGACTAAATACTGTTCATTTGGTCATTTTGCCCAGGCAGAATGCAGGTCACCTAAATTAGGGAAAATTTTTGGTCAACTTGGTTTGGTTTTTTGGGCATGGTTTCTTCACCAAAGTTGTGCTATTATGTGTTTAGTTTCATGTCCAATTGTCCTTACACCAATTGAACCTCTACAATTCAAGTTATTGCTACCCAACCCTACTGGACTCATGCCTAGTCCTGCAGGTCACCAAGGGCAGTCACACCAAACTCCAATCCCACTACACAATTCACTTCATTTTTTATTTTAACAGAACTAAATGGTCACTAATTGACCATTAAAACCTACTTTATAACACCTCTATTTGCATAGCCTAGTATATTTTACAATTCCAGTGACCGGTGTCGATCCGAATAATTAAGGAGATTAGAACCACATCTAAGACAACTAGATAAATTATAAATACAAATAATTAGTAATTGTCAATTAGTTAAGTATAAATAAGAAAAACAGAACATAAGAAGTTAAATGAGCCGAAAGTCAGAGCGATGGGTGACCTTATCGGGAACGACTACGAAGTCGATTTAAACTCAAATTTAGAACCGTAAAATCTGACTCTGTGGTCCTTAGGACCCTTACGAACACAGTGGAAAAGAGAAAATCATGAAAAAGAATTGTTAAGTCAGTCAAATAATTAGGTCAGGAAACTGGGAGAAATATTGAATTATTTGTAAACCGGGTTGAACTAGCAAGGGGCAATTTGGTCAATTGACCCCGAGAGCTGACTCCTGACCTAACTGTCAAATAAAATCAGAGAAAAAAAATTTCAGAGTCGGGAATTAAATTAAAGAACTAATAGAAAAATAAAGATTATAATTAATTTTCATTTTCTCTTTTTTTCATTTTATTAAACACCTTTTTCATTTTCTAGTTACTAATATTTGACCTAACTAGGGAAAAAATGAAAAATAAAGATTATAATCATGCATGATGCCATAAAGATTATAATTAATAAATTTAATTAAATTTTTTCCCTAGTTAAAAAAAAGAGAAAATGAAAAAGGTGTTTAATTAAATTATATTTGACAGTAAATCAATTTCTAGTTACTAATAGAAAAATAAAGATTATAATCATGCATGATGCCATAAAGATTTTAATTAATAAATTTAATTAAATTGATTTTTGGGTCATCCATAAGACAAAAGACATAAAGAAAGAAAAAAAAATATCCAAAGCCTTCTTTTTTCCCTAATTACCGTCTCCCATTTCTCTCTCCCTCTCCATTGTTAAACCTCCATTGAAGCTTGTACTCAAGCTCAAATTCTCTCACTTAACCTTAAGATTTTCCATAAACACTTCATCAAAACTTGTTACCTCAACCTAAGAAGAGGATTGAAAGAGCAAAGAAAAAGAAAAAGGAAGAGAATTGAAGAATTGGACATCAAAGATTGAGGTTAGTGATTTAAGTTGCAAAATTAGTTTATTAGTTGTGTTTATAGTTTGATTAACTTAGAAATAAACTTAAAATTAAATGAAATAAATTGTTGAGGGACCAAGCTAAATTTTGGCCAGCATGTGTATGAGGGGATTATTGCATGAGTTTGATAGATTCAAAAGTGTATGTGATCTTGTTTGAGATGAAGAAACATGTATATAGGCCTTGAATTAATTAAATGCAAAGACATTGTGAACTAGGGTTTTGGGACACTTAGGGTTAGAGACAAAAATGTGAAAAATTGGTAAAGATGTCTTGGACCTAGTTTGAAGTGGGAAATGGTCATTTTTTACCAAATGAAGTGTGTTGAAAGTGTTGGAGTTGAGATGAAATTCGGATTCAATGTGGTCATGCTGCTGGCAGCATGACCAAGGTCCCTTTGAGGGACCAAAAATAAAAATTTACAAGTCCAAATGGTATGAGACCAATTGGGAATGGAAATATACACTAAATGACACAATTTTCATTTAGGAAGCATGCCCAAAAAGTGACCAAAACCTAGTGAACAAATTGACCAAACTTGGAAAATCTTAGTCTGCTCTGTACAAATTGACTAAATGAATAGTATTTGTTCATTTGGCCATAACTTGAGCTAGGCAGGTCTAAATGACCTGAAATTTCACCAGTGGACAGATGAGATATAAACCTAAAACTTTCATGAAGAACATAAACCCAAATTATGCCATTAACTAAGTCATTTGGCTACCCCAATTTGGTGACCTAAAACTGCCGGAACCAAAATTGCCTAGAAAATCTGGGTTAAGTCCAATCCAGCAGCTATGGTTCAAATGGCTATAACTTGAGTTATAAAACTCCAATTGGAGTGATTCAAAAGGAGAATAAACTTAAGACAATAGGAAACAATTTCTATGAAGAAAGTTTTGCCAAATTCTAACAGTAAAATGACCAATGGAATAGTGCAACTTAAGACACCAAAACTGAAAATTTGCCAAATTGCCTAAAGGACTTAGAATTTGAGTAAACCACCAAAACCAAAAAAATTAGTGACCAAAATGTGGTATGTGGGTGAAGTTGGAGTTTCCATACCTATTAAGTCTTAGAAAGTCAACAAATTGACTTGAATAGTATCGTAAATAGTAATCCCGAAACACAAAAATTAAAGAACGTCAAGTTTAGCACGTTAGAGTTAGGTAAAAGTGAAATTAAATTTATTTTTAGATTTATGTTAAGTTATGGTACTGAAACACTGTAAAATTATGTGTTTCTGTTGAAAAGAACACCGGGAAAGAACCCGAGGAATCGAGTCAAGGCCAAGAGGCGACTCGCTTAAGGTTTGTGCACAACTAACTCTTTTGTTATATTTTTACTTCTAAATCGATTTGATCAAGTTTATTTTATGATTTATAAATGTTGTTGTGTTGAGAATTTTAATTTTTTGAATGAAATTGTATAAATTAAATGTAAATTTTCTTATGCATTTAAGAATTTATTGCATGGTTTTGAGGATTGTAAATTTTAAGTTTGATGTGTTGCCAACCTTGAGCATGAATTTATGATGATTAAATATGTTGATTTGTAAAACACTTTGTGATTAGAAATTTTTTTGAATATGATTTGAAACCATAGTTGACATGGCAAAATTTGTTGTGAATTCTCATTAGCTTGTCTAGTGAGATATCTCCTCCACTAGATGGGGCGAGTATCTTCCTCTCTAGCTTGCCAGTTGGGGAAGAATTTGAATGAGTACTCATATATATTAGCTAGTTTTTATTTCTCCCTTTTAGTCTCGGTTATTGGGAGAATGTAAAATGTCGTGGTGTACAACACGGCATCTATTTGAATTTTGGGTCATGGGTTCAACTGTGTGAATTGTTGGCAACGCCCTTTAAATTATGCATAATTTGATAAATTGTGATTGAAATGAATAAATTGTTAGTGATTCAAAATATTTTTGTATTGTTTCGGAATTTAAAAAAAATATAAATAAATAGTTACTATTTGATCAAAATGTTATTCAAGTGAATAATTTGCATGAATGAAAATAATGATTTTGAATGCCAGGGATTTTGAAGAATTTAGAAATTTTAAATTTTTATTCACTATGAATTGTTAAGAATAATTTGTATTAAGTTTTAAATTATTAATTTGTGCACCACTGAGTTCACCACTCAGCGATAGCTTTGTATGCTGTCGCAGGTGAAAGAAAATATATAGAGCAGCTGAGTGAGGTTACCGAAGGACACGGTGAGATTATCCTCAGGTATATCATAGGTATACCCTTGTACATTAGCTTTTGATGTAATTCTGTAATTATATGTATAAAATTTACTTTGAGCAGTTGTACCAACTTATATATATATATATTGTAATCAAATACAAATTATTGTAATATTATCTTGAGATTTTATGTATTCATAAAGTTTGCACTACTAAATTTTTAATACTCCCATGAATGTAAATATTCATTTTGTTATCTTAATGAGATATTTCAATGTTTGATTTAATTTAAACTGTATATTGAATTGCTTGTGTTGATTTGTGAAATGAGGATGGTTTGAATTTTGAGACTTAAGAAGTTGGTTGAGATTGATTATGAAATTTGAAGAAGTTGATGAAAAAAATATTGGAAGTGTCTTTATTTTCAGGTTTTGAAGAACTGTTTTCTTAAAATACAGACGGCACTCTGCCGAAATTTTTGTAAAAATTGCAGAAATTTTTAAATATCTAAAAATTTGATTTATGTTTGGACTTTAAATAAAGGTTTTTAATATTTGAGAAAATTTTTCCCACTAATTTAAAAATGAACGAAAATTGTTTCAAAATCTCTTGTAGTATATTTAATGGGTTATCGGTAGGCGAAGTACGGTAATTCATTAAGTATACTACGGGAGCATGTTACATCTTACGAGGAGTAGGGTGTGACATGTTTAAGTGGTATCAGAGCAAAGGTTTTAAAGTAAATTTTGAACTATGAATTTGAAATATTTTTCGATAAGTACAATTATTCGAATGTTTCATACATATAGTACATTTACATCATAAATATGAACTAATGAGGAGAAATCTCCTTGTGTTGATTGTACAGAAAAAAAAATCCTGTGAATAGATATGGACAAGGGGGATAAAATGGTAGAGCAGTCTGATACAGCTAACGTACAAGGAGAGGCCCCAGTTCCACAGAGCGTTGGAGGTCCAACTGCACCAGTCCTTCCTATACAAATTACTGCACAAACGGCCCAACAAATGGCAATGTTCTTTCAGCAAATGGCTGATAATCTGTCAGCCCAGGCCCAAGTACAAACCCAACCCCCTCAAGAGCAGCATGAAAAAGAGAAAAGTGGGAAACCCATTGATCAAAGTTCGAGCAGTAATTTAGGAAAGAGAAAATATTTTGAGGGACCCCGAGCTCCTAAGTATGACAGAGGCGGATCTTCAGGACAGAAGCAATCAAGAACCATTCATCAAAGAACCAGAAGTTCCTACTCTATCCGTATCTGTGACATTTGTGGAAAATTACACGGGGGTATTTGCCATAGGGTCACTGGAGCCTGCTTCAATTGTGGTGGAATTGGACATTTCACCCGAGATTGTACTAGCGCACATCGAATTATGCCACATACTACACCAAAGGAATCAGTCCAAGGTTCTGATTTTAGAGGCTCATTAATAGTCAGTAGGGGCAGAGGTAAAAGTAGAGACAATACTTCGGGCAATCCTTGCACAATGGACCAACCCGAGCAGAGGAATACATTAGAAAGAGGGAACGCCATGCATCGAGGGGAAGAAGCAGAGACTTCAGATGTAGTTGCCGATATGTTTTTAACTTGTGAAAAGAATAATTATGTACAATTTGATTCCGGCTCTACTTAGTTATATGCTAATGTAAAATTATATGTTCTAATGCTATTCTCTTGCATGGAGATAAATTTTGATGTGTTAGTGATTAGTCTTTTAGGATAAGAATTACGATAATAAGCGTGAATGGAATTAATTTTAGGAAAGTTTCTAGTGAGAGACATCTCCTAGACTATGATAAATTATAAAGTTAATTAGTAAGCCTAATTAGGTAAGGCAAGAGGACCAAAAAGTAAGTTATAGCAATATATCTGCCCTAGATGGAAGTAAAGGTATTACTGTTGATAGATATCAATAAGTACCATAATCAAAATAAGTTTAAGATATTAGTAGATTTGAAAGAAATAAAACATAGGGAAGTTTGATCTATTGGGATGTATCGTAGTAACTATGCAATATTCTTGATGTTTGTGCTGTAAGCTGCAGATTACAGTACTGACTTGAGATTTGTTGTGTAGAGCTACATACTACCCAATAGTACATAAGGATAAGAATAGTTACAAATGGCTTTCACTCTGGTACAAATATACCAGAATAGAGTTTTATTACTAGAACTGAGTTTGAAAATCCTAATTCGGAATTTAAAACTCTATAATTAGAATATCAAAAGATCATGGTTGCAAGGTAGTGAGAGTTAAAGACTCCGTTACCCTAGCATGAATTACAGTACATCAAGAATTGTTATGGGACTAGAGATTTTAGCATGGTAAAAATTTAAAAATTACACTCATAGGGCTAAGTCATCCAGTCTCCGATATGGGGTTTGTAGTTGTTTTGATATTGCAATGGACCTTTTGCTCAAAGTTTAGTAAGGAACAATATTCTATTTGTGTAGCAGTAATACACAAAATATAATTTTGTTCCCCTAGAAGAGACAGGATGCTATGGATGACAATTATAACTTATAAAACAGTTAAGAAATAATATTTTACAGATAACAGTAATTCGATAGGAACTAGTTGGCCAGGTATTCTTTAGGAATAGCACAATTTTATTGTGCAGATCATAAGGATTAGATTAGAATTAAAGCGAAACTTTTGAATAGCATGGAAAACAGGAGAGTCCGGTAGACTCCCTTCTTAAGATTAAAGAATTGTTTATGGTTGAGAAAAAAAAAAAGGTAATGATCACAAACCAGCGAAAAATAAGCTATAGAATATTGATAGATAAAAGAGTTGTGGAAGTAAAAATTTGAATAGTTGGTGCGAATATAATAAAGAAACGTTATGAATATTTGTTAAAGTGTTGACTGGAATGGTCAGAGGATCAAATCAAAGTAATATTGAAGTATAATGGATTTATTAGGGACGATAAGTGGTGCTAAATTACGACTCGACAGTCAACTTAAGGAAGAAGATTAGATTAAGAAATAAAATAATTAAAGTTAAGTTGTGGAATGAAAGAAGGAAACAAATAGAACATTAAGAAATGAGAAAAACCCTAGATGAGGAATTGCCACCAAGGCAAACAACTTAAGACGCGTAACGATATCCCGAACTATTTTATCAAGAAGGAAATAAGTTAAACAAAAGCAAACAAGATATTGCAAAATGGCACATAGGCCTTGGTTATAAATGGAGATGGTAAGATAATGGTTATAGACCTATGGCCAAGAAAGAGATAAACAGTTTATATATGACCAACAAGGTCATTTAAAAAAAAAAAGACTACGAAGGAAAATAATTACTAAAACAACAGCAAGAAAAGACTAAAATATTCTAAACTAAATTGAAGGTTGCATCAAATGATCAAGAGATTTGATAAGAAAAGAGTAAAACTAAGTTCTCATCCATAGGATCGTACGAGGTCCTAGAAAGAGTGGATCCACTAGCACACAGATTTGCTTACCTCTAAAATTGAAATGAATTTGAATCTAACTTATGACAGAAGCTCATAAGAAACTTGGCACACGAGGTGAGCAATCAATGAGAAAATAGTATTGGTTAAAGTGCTAAGGAACCATCATTCAGGCTAGGAACCTACTTATAAGCATGAATAGGACACGAGGAGATAGCACCCACAACTGTTCAAAGACTGATACCAGGTAAAATTTCGAGGCCGAAATTATTTTAAGAGGGGGAGAATTGTAACACCCCTATTTGCATAGCCTGGTATATTTCACTATTCCGGTAACCGATGTCAGTTCGGATAATTAAGGAGATTAGAACCACATCTAAGACAACTAGATAAATCATAAACATAAATAATTAGTAATTGTCAATTAGTTAAGTATAAATGAGAAAAACAAAACATCAGAAGTTAAATGAGCCGAGAGTCACAGCGATGGGTGACCTTCTCGGGAATGACTGTGAAGTCGATTTAAACTCAAATTTCGAACCGTAAAATGTGACTTTGCTGTCCTTAGGACCCATACGAACACAGTGGAAAAGAGAAAATCATGAAAAAGAATTGTTAAGTCAGTCAAATAATTAGGTCAGGGAGCCGGGAGAAATATTGAATTATTTGCAAATCGGGTTGAACCGGCGAGGGGCAATTTGGTCAATTGACCCCGAGAGCTGACTCCTGACCTAACTGTTAAATAAAATCAGAGAAAAGAAAATTTTCGAGTCGGGAATTAAATTAAAGAACTAATAAAAAAATAAATTAAAAAAAGAAGAGAAAATGAAAAAGGTGTAGGGAGGTGACATCATGCATGATGACATAAAGATTATAATTAATAAATTTAATTAAATTGATTTTTGGGTCTTCCATAAGACAAAAGACATAAAGAAAGAAAAAAAAAAAATTCCAAAGTCTTCTTTTTTCCCTAGTTGCCGTCTCCCATTTCTCTCTCCCTCTCCATTGTTAAACCTCCATTGAAGCTTGTACTCAAGCTCAAATTCCCTCACTTAACCTTAAGATTTTCCATAAACACTTCATCAAAACTTGTTACCTCAACCTAAGAAGAGGATTGAAAGAGCAAAGAAAAAGAAAAAGGAAGAGAATTGAAGAATTGGACATCAAAGATTGAGGTTAGTGATTTAAGTTGCAAAATTAGTTTATTAGTTGTGTTTATAGCTTGATTAACTTAGAAATAAAATTAAAACAAAATGAAATAAATTGTTGAGGGACCAAGCTGAATTTCGGCCAGCATGTGTATGAGGGGATTATTGCATGAGTTTGATAGATTTAAAAGTGTATGTGATCTTGTTTGAGATGATGAAACATGTATATAGGCTTTGAATCAATTAAATGCAAAGACATTGTGAACTAGGGTTTTGGGACACTTAGGGTTAGAGACAAAAATGTGAAAAATTGGTAAAAGATGTCTCGGACCTATTTTGAAGTGGGAAATGGTCATTTTTGACCAAATGAAGTGCGTTGAAAGTATTGGAGTTGAGATCAAATTCGGATTCAATGTGGTCATGCTGCTGGTAGCATGACCTGTTAGTAGTATGCCCTAGAGCATATCATTTAGTATGTATCTTGTACATATTTTATTAATAAATGGCATTTTCACTTTTCTGTTTATATAATATATTTATGTGTAATAGAAAAGGTCCATTGATATTTTGTTAGAAATATTATTCTTAAGTTGTTAAGAATATGAGTGACAATATTTCTAGCACAAAGTATCATAAATAGGTTCACAATCGAGGATACTTCATAATAAGGACATGACTTATCCAGAAAGATTGTATTCATGTTTGTTCCCAAGTTATTTATATGAGATATAAATAAGATGGAATGGTGAGTCTCATGCCATATAACAAACATGATAGGCACTTATAAATGATAAGTAGGCCGAACTAGTGACACTTATGACAAGCACATGGAGTTTACTCTTGTCAATGTTTTGTCATAAATCATATCAGTGCATATAATCTTTAGACACTGAGATATACAGTTATCTTGTATATAGGTAGTTTGAGTTTGATCGCTTTCATACTTGTCTTGTGTATGGGTATATGGGCATGTGTTGGCTCCTACTAGTTATATATGGAGGTAGGTGTTGATCAAGATGGAATCTGTTCCTCTAAGTAAATAGAGATAAAATCCTATGTTCATTTAATTGTTCTTGATGTTTCAAGTTCTGGCCAGACAGATAGATTTATTGAGAAAGAGTTTACGATGAGAAAATCTTTTAATCAAGAACTGGAATTAAAGAGAACATAATATTCATAGCAAATGGAGTTTGACATAAACCATGACTCGGCTTGAGTTGGGATTTTGTAACAGAGAGATTCTAGTGCATGGTAACATATGATTATAGGTTCATTTAAGGTAAACCTTATTCCTAATTGGGTGGCCATGGCATGCTATGCTAGGTGTTAACCATGGTCTATGAGGTTCATAAAATGATTTAGAGAAATCATTTATGGTAAGAAAGAGTTCTGATGATATTAAGAGTTGATATCATGTCTCATTGCCAATTAGTGATGAGCCTAGTAAGTCACACACATACACAAGTTATCACCTAATTAAATATGATTTAATTAATTAATTAAAGAGTTTAATTGATTAATTAAATAGGTTTGGTTTGCAATTAGATTGCAAAGTCCCTAGCATGACTTGAAACCAAATCTAGATTATTGGATGTGTAGTATAAATTAAATTTATATTTAAAGTGTTTAAATATGAATTTAATTAATGAGAAATTAATTAATAGATATTAATTAATTAATTTATATTTGATATAAATTAATTAGAAGAAGAAAAATAATTATTTTGGGTTAAGAACTCAAAATTAAGACACAGGGGCATTTTGGTCATTTCACAGTGTGACACATGGCACCATGAGATGGTGACACATGGGATGACACATAAGCTTGCAAAATTTTTTTTAATCATGTAAGATGATTAAAATCAAGATTAAATATAAGTTTGACACTTGGCACAATGTGATTGGGTCACTTAAACCTAGAGCTAATCAAAAGGTGACATGTGGCTAGGGTTTAATGTGTTAACCTAGCTATTTAAGTGTGGTTATGAAAAGAAAAAATAACCAGCAGCCTCTCCTCTCATTTGTCACGCCACTTTGAGGCTTTTCATCTATTCTTCTTCATTTCTTATCAATTGGTATCAGAGCCACTATATTTGCCATTTAAATTGTTGATTATATGATTTAATTGTGTGATTTGATCATGAGATGATTGATTCATTGCTGGTTGGATCAAGAGGTGTGGCGGCACACATGGTGAAGCCACCATTGGTGGCGGCAACATTGGTTCCATGGGTAGTTCAAGGTTTGGCTTTTAATTCTGCAATTGTTGTATGATCTAAGGCCTATTCTTTGACTAATTAAAGTGTTTAATTAGTAGTTTTAATCACACAATTAAATTATGATTCAAATCAGAATTTTAAAAATTGTTTGAATGTGATTCAAATCTGAATTTTAAAAGTTGTTTGAATGTGATTCAAATCTGAATTTTTAAAGTTGTTTGAATCATATTTAAATCTGATTTTTTAAAATTGATTCAATAAAATTCAGATCTGATTTTTTAAAAAATATTTGAATGTGATTCAAATCTGATTTTTTAAAAAATGTTTGAATGTGATTCAAATCTGAATTTTTGAAGTTGTTTGAATGTGATTCAAATCTGAATTTTTAAATTTGTTTGAATGAGATTCAAATCTGAATTTTTAAATTTATTTGAATCATATTCAAATCTGGATTTTTAAGTTGAATATGAGATATTCAATTTAATTTAAGTATGTATGTTTTATTTAATTGTTAAATAGTGATATGCATGATGGATGATCATGGACTATAAAAGACCAATGTGATTGGATTTATTTCTTTTATGTTTCTTTGGGATTGTAAATTAATTAATTTATTTTAATTTATTTTGGGCATGTATTATTAAGTTTTTAATAATTTTTGGGTTGTAATTTCATTTATTTAAGTTCTTGTAAATTCGCCTTGGTATGCCAAGGATTACTATGTAATATTGGATTGCAAGAAGTTCAAGGAGGTCAAGAGCATTGGTGGGACCAGTGGGAGGAATTCAAGATCAAGTATTGATTATGTACTCCTTCAGCAACTCTTGTAAAATGAATAAATGAATGAAATGCACCTAGGAATGCCCTGATTCAATTCTTGGTGGCTCAGAATTGAATCCCTTAGAAAGTCCATGATCATACCATATTTACTGCTTATCCATGAATGCATGAGATGTATGGGAATGTATGCAATTATATGATATATGCATGCTAAATAGATAATGTGCAAAGTGAGACCTTAATAGTAATAAGAATGACCATAAAATCTTCTAAACAAATGATTAAGTTGGAAATGCTATAATTAAAGTAATTATAACATAGGCCCTCCATTGGGGCAATTATTTTAAGAAATTTTAAATAGTTGCATGAGATGCAATTAATTTAAGAGATTTTCTTAAGAATAATTGTTAAGCATGAGATGTTGTAAATATGTAAATGGTTTAGTGGCCAATATTGGATGTACCTGAGGACATTAAAATTATTTGCATAATTACTGGCTCAATGGGTTGAACTTAACTAATGCAAGACAAGTCAATAATGGATGTACCTGAGATTTTGAGCATTAGGGGCTAGGTAAAGGATTGAACCTCACATGAGATGTGATGGGCAAGGAGTTGCTCACTTATAGTTTATTGTAATTCCAATAATGGATGTACCTGAGGATGATCAATAGAATTATAAGAATTCAATCACCCACTAGAAATCCATTCAACTAGGATTTCCGTTTTCTACTTTGGAAGTGTAGGATTCGCTAAGTTAGTGGGAGGACCAATTTGATTAAAAGACCATAATCATTTTGGTTAATTATATGATACATTTACTAATTAATCTAGTTATTTTCTGCAGTTAATTTTCTGTTAAAAATGAGCACAAAACAACCACCACCATCCAATATCCTTGCAAGCATACTTGATCACAATAGGTTGACAGGACCTAATCTGTCTGATTGGCTAAGAAATTTGAAACTTGTCCTGAACCTTGAACATATAGGATATGTTCTAGATTCAAATGTTCCTGGTCCCTTAACTCCAGAGGCCATACAAGAGGAACATGAAACTTTGGACAAGTGGAAGGAGCATGATATGAGAGCTAAGTGTTACATGCTTGCTTCCATGAGTAATGAGTTACAGAAGCAACATGAGAACATGCAGAGTACGAGTGAGATCCTCCTTCACCTACAAGAGTTGTATGGTGAGCACAACAGGAATGCTAGGTATGAGATATCTAGACAGCTATTCCGTATGAGGATGTCTGAGGGACAGAATGTTGGGGATCATGTCCACAAGATGATTCGGATGATTGAGCAGTTGGAACATCTTGAATTTAACATGGATTTCCAACTACAGACGGATTTGATCCTTCAGTCCCTTCCTGAGTCTTTTGGGAATTTTGTGACAAATTTCCATATGACTAAACAGGAATGCACCTTAGCTGGTTTACTCAACATGCTGGTTATTGCCCAAAAGAATATGCCAGGCAATAAAGGAAAAGAGGTAGCTTTGGTTGCATCTTCTTCTATTGGAATGTCCAACAAGAAGAAGGGCAATAAGAAAAAGAAACCTCAGATTGCTGGTCCTTCCAAGAAAATAGCTAAACAGAAAAGGAAGACTAAAGCTGATGGTGGCAAAGGAAAGTGTTTCCACTGCCAAAAGGATGGGCCTTTGGAAAAGGAACCGCCGCAGTATCTTGCTTCTCTGAAGGACAAGAAGGATACACCTTGGAAGGTATGTCCATATCTTGTTATTTAGATTACGATGATACTCATAGTTCATCTACAGACTTGGGTTTTAGATCTTGGTGCAGTTCTCACATTTCTAATGATATGCAGGAACTAGCAAATAGTAGCAGCTTGCGTTCTCAAGATGTTAGAGTCCGGATTGGCAATGGCTCAACTGTTGAAGCTTTAGCCATAGGATCTAAATCTTTTTACATGTTTGGACATGTTTTGTGTTTGGATAATATTTTATATGTACCTGATGCTTTTAAGAACATTATTTCTATATCTAGTTTGACTAGAAATGGCTATGAATTTCAGTTCACTGATGATGTTTGCAATATTTATTTTGGAAATAAATATATTGGTTCGGGTTATATGAATGATGGTCTTTATTATTTGGATAATAATGACAAACACAAATTGAATGCAAGTGATCTAAAAGAATGCAATGCCATGGTGAAAACCAACTCAAGTTCAAAATATATTTGGCACTTAAGGTTATGTCATGTTGCAGAAGATAGGATTGCAAAACTGGAGAAAATGGGGATTTTATCCTCATTAGGCTCTGAGCCTACTCCAACTTGTGAATCTTGCCTTCAGGGCCAAATGACTAGATCACCCTTTGTTGGATAGGGGCTAAGAGCTAAAAATATTTTGAAGCTAATACATAGTGATGTATGTGGTCCATTTAAAGAAATGGCTAGAGGGGGTTTTCATTATTTTATTACCTTTACTGATGATAAATCAAGGTTTGGGTATTTGTATTTGATGAAATACAAACATGAATCTTTTAAAAAGTTCAATGAATTTAAATCTGAAGTAGAAAATCAAACAGGACAGAATATTAAAGCTCTTCAATCAGATCGTGGAGGTGAATATTTGAGTACTGAATTTGATGAATACTTGAGAGAGCATGGCATTGTTTCTCAGCTGACTCCTCCAGAACGCATACGGTGAATGGTGTATCTGAAAGGAGAAATCGTACCCTATTGGATATGGTATGTAGTATGATGAGCTATACTGATATGCCAATCTCCTTTTGGGGATTTGCATTAGAATCAGCTTTGTATATTCTGAATAGGATTCCATCAAAATCAGTTTCTTCCACACCTTATGAGATATGGCATGGAAGAAAACCAAGTCTTAAGCATGTTAAGATTTGGGGTTGTCCAGCTTATATCAAAAGCTAAACAACGATAAATTGGAGACCGGATCGAGAAAGGGTCGATTTGTTGGATATCCAAAAGATAGTTTTGGATATTATTTTTATTTGCCTACTTCACAAAAGGTTGTGATAAGTAGAGATGTCACATTTCTTGAACAACAGTTTGTTCAAGAAGGAGGCAAAGGAAGGCAAATAGAGTTAGAATTGGAGAATTCTGACCAACCAACAGATCAGATGGATATAGATCCATCTAGTCAACCAATACCCATTGATGAAACATCTACAATTTGTTCCTCGTAGAACAACCGGGGTATCTCACCCACGGTGAGATATGGTTTTCTTCATGAAGAAGAACAAGAGTTGTCTACTCATGAAGAAGTAGATCATGGAGATGATCCACTTACCTATGAAGAAGCTATATCAGATATAGACTCTTCAAAATGGATTGATGCTATGAAATCCAAGATTGATTCCATGTATAAGAATCAAGTTTGGGATCTTATTGACCCACCTGAAGGTATTATACCTATAGGGAACAAATGAGTTTTCAAGAAGAAAATTGGTTCTGATGGAAAGGTAGAGACCTATAAGGCAAGGCTAGTAGCGAAAGGGTTTCGCCAAAGGCAAGGAATCGACTATGAGGAGACTTTCTGCTTTGTTGCCATGCTTAAATCAATTAGGATTTTATTAGCAATAGCTGCGTACTATGATTATGAGATTTGGCGGATGGATGTCAAAGCGACTTTTCTCAATGGATACATTGAAGAAAACATTTTCATGGAACAACCTAAGGGATTTGAATCCCAAGATGGTTCCAAGGTATGCAAGCTAAAGCGATCCATTTATGGGTTGAAACAAGCTTCGAGGAGTTGGAACATTCGTTTTGATGAAGCCATTAAATCCTTTGGTTTTATCAAAAATGAGGATGAGCCATGTGTATATAAGAAGGTTAGTGACAGTGCTATCACTTTCCTTGTCTTATATGTGGATGACATACTGTTGATGGGTAATGACATAGGTATGTTGACGACTATAAAGGTATGGTTGTCAAATACATTCTCCATGAAAGACTTAGGGGAGGCAACCTATATTCTTGGGATTCGCATCTATAGAGATAGAGCGAAACGAATAATTGGTTTATCCCAAAGTCTATACTTGGAAAAGGTGTTAAAGAGGTTTAACATGCTTGATTCCAAGAGAGGATTATTACCAGTGAGACATGGTATCCATCTTTCTAAAGAGATGTCTCCAAAGACACCTGAAGAAAGAGATAAGATGGCCAGGATTCCATGTGCTTCGACTATTGGAAGTTTAATGTATGCAATGTTGTGTACTAGGCCGGATATCGCATATGCTGTTAGTTTGACTAGCAGGTATCAATCCAATCCAGGTTTGGAACACTGGATAGCTATCAAGAATATTCTTAAGTACTTGAGAAGAACTAAGGATTTATTCTTGATTTATGGAGATGGAGACTTGCAATTGGATGGTTATACTGATTCTAATTTCCAATCGGAGATCGATGATAGAAAGTCTACCTCTGGATATGTGTTCATTTGTAATGGAGGTGCAGTCAGTTGGAAGAGTTCCAAACAGAGCACGACTGCAGATTCCACTACAGAAGCTGAGTATATTCTTTGCATCGAGATCTTTGCAAAGGAAAGCTGTTTGGATAAAAAAGTTCGTGATGAACTTACAGTAGTTCCTTCCATTGAGTCGGCGGTTCCATTACCTTTGTGACAACAATGGAGTAGTCATCTGAGCTACGGAACTAAGGTCTCACCCAAAATCCAAACACATAGAAAGGCACTACCACATTATCGGAGATATAGTTGGGCAAGCGATTTAGCCATGCAGAAAATAGCATCGGTGAAAATCCGGTGATCCATTCACTAAGCCTATGTCACGGACTCGATTAGACCGACATCTTGAGAAGATAGGTCTAAGATATTGTAATGAATGGCTCTAGTGCTAGTGGGAGATTGTTAGTAGTATGCCCTAGAGCATATCATTTAGTATGTATCTTGTACATATTTTATTAATAAATGGCATTTCCACTTTTACATTTATATAATATATGTATGTGTAATAGAAAAGGTCAATTGATATTTTGTTAGAAATATTATTCTTAAGTTGTTAAGAATATGAGTGACAATATTTCTAGCACAAAGTATCATAACTAGGTTCACAATCGAGGATACTTCATAATAAGGACATGACTTATCCAGAAAGATTGTATTCATGTTTGTTCCCAAGTTATTTATATGAGATATAAATAAGATGGAATGGTGAGTCTCATGCCATATAACAAACATGATAGGCACTTATAAATGATAAGTAGGCCGAACCGGTGACACTTATGACAAGCACATGGAGTTTACTCTTGTCAATGTTTTGTCATAAATCATATCAAGTGCATATAATCTTTAGACACTGAGATAGCACAGTTATCTTGTATATAGGTAGTTTGAGTTTGATCTGCTTTCATACTTGTACTATGTATTGGTATATGTGAAAGTGTTCGCTCCAACTAGATATATATGTAGGTAGGTTTTGATCAAGATGGAATCTGATCCTCAAATTAAATATAGATAAAATCCTATGTTCATATAATTGATATAGATGTTTCAAGTTCTGGCGGAGACAGATAGATTTATTGAGAAAGAGTTTACGATGAGAAAATCTTTTAATCAAGAACTGGAATTAAAAGAGAACATAATATTCATAGCAAATGGAGTTTGACATAAACCATGACTCGGCTTGAGTTGGGATTTTGTAACAGAGAGATTCTAGTGCATGGTAACATATGATTATAGGTTCATTTAAGGTAAACCTTATTCCTAATTGGGTGGCCATGGCATGCTATGCTAGGTGTTAACCATGGTCTATGAGGTTCATAAAATGATTTAGAGAAATCATTTATGGTAAGAAAGAGTTCTGATGATATTAAGAGTTGATATCATGTCTCATTGCCAATTAGTGATGAGCCTAGTAAGTCACACACATACACAAGTTATCACCTAATTAAATATGATTTAATTAATTAATTAAAGAGTTTAATTGATTAATTAAATAGGTTTGGTTTGCAATTAGATTGCAAAGTCCCTAGCATGACTTGAAACCAAATCTAGATTATTGGATGTGTAGTATAAATTAAATTTATATTTAAAGTGTTTAAATATGAATTTAATTAATGAGAAATTAATTAATAGATATTAATTAATTAATTTATATTTGATATAAATTAATTAGAAGAAGAAAAATAATTATTTTGGGTTAAGAACTCAAAATTAAGACACAGGGGCATTTTGGTCATTTCACAGTGTGACACGTGGCACCATGAGATGGTGACACATGGGATGACACATAAGCTTGCAAAATTTTTTTTTAATCATGTAAGATGATTAAAATCAAGATTAAATATAGGTTTGACACTTGGCACAATGTGATTGGGTCACTTAAACCTAGAGCTAATCAAAAGGTGACATGTGGCTAGGGTTTAATGTGTTAACCTAGCTATTTAAGTGTGGTTATGAAAAGAAAAATAACCAGCAGCCTCTCCTCTCATTTGTCACGCCACTTTGAGCCTCTCCAGCTATTTCTCTTCATCTCTCATCAATTCAAAGAGATTAGCCATCAATCTCTTGAATTAAGAACACTAGAAATTGTTTCTAGTGTCCTGTTTACATCTCTAATCTCTTAAAAGGCAGAACTTGAATTTCTAATTAATAGAAAAGCTTTAGAGGCTGTTCAAGGGCTACCATAGGTGTTCTTGGTGTGGACAAGCTAGAGGGACAACATCTGGTGTCCTGAAGACGAATCTCAAAGGCGCAGACATTGCGATTGCATCAAGAGGTTAGTGTAATCGTTCTTGATTTAATCTAGGGTTCTAAAATTAATCTGATTAATTTTAAAATCTTAAATGGCAAATACAGATCCAAAAACATATTAAAAGAGTTTTAATATGTTGTTTATCATTGAAATCAAATAGATAAAAATAAATCTTGCATGATGCATGTGACCCTAGGTGAAAATTTTTGAATTCAATGGTATAAACTTGTGTTTTTCACGCTTCCGTTCCTTCATGACCAAGGTCCCTTTGAGGGACCAAAAATAAACATTTACAAGTCCAATTGGTATGAGACCAATTGGGAATGAAAAAATACACTAAATGACACAATTTTCATTTAGGAAGCATGCCCAAAAAGTGAGCAAAACCTAGTGAACAAATTGACCAAACTTGGAAAATCTTAGTCTGTTCTGTACAAATTGACTAAATGAATAGTATTTGTTCATTTGGCCATAACTTGCGCTAGGCAGGTTTAAATGACCTGAAATTTTACAATGGATAGATGAGATATAGACCTAAAACTTTCATGAAGAATATAAATCCAAATTATGCCATTAACCAAGTCATTTGGCCACCCCAATTTGGTGACCTAAAACTGCCAGAACCAAAATTGCCCAGAAAATCTGGGTTAAGTCCAATCCGGCAGCTATGGTTCAAATGGCTATAACTGGAGCTACAAAACTCTAATTGGAGTGATTCAAAAAGGATAATAAACTTAAGACAATAGGAAACAATTTCTATGAAGAAAGTTTCACCAAATTGTAATAGTAAAATGACCAATGGAACAGTGCAACTTAAGACACCAAAACTGAAAATTTGCCAAATTGCCTAAAGGACTTAGAATTTGAGTAAACCACCAAAACCAACAAATTTAGCGACCAAAATGTGGTATGTGGATGAAGTTGGAGTTCCCATACCTATTAAGTCTTAGAAAGTTAACAAATTAACTCAAATAGTGTCATGAATAGTAATACCGAAACACAAAAATTAAAGAACGTCAAGTTTAGCACGTTAGAGCTAGGTAAAAGTGAAGTTAAATTTATTTTTGGATTTATGTTAAGTTATGGTACTGAAACACTGTAAAATTGTGTGTTTCAGTTGAAAAGAACACCGGGAAAGAACCCGAGGAATCGAGTCAAGGCCAAGAGGCGATTCGCTTATGGTTTGTGCACAACTAACTCTTTTGTTATATTTTTACTTCTAAATCGATTTGAACAAGTTTATTTTATGATTTATAAATGTTTTTGTGTTGAGAATTTTAATTTGTTGAATGAAATTGTATAAATTAAATGTAAATTTTCTTATGCATTTAAGGATTTATTGCATGGTTTTGAGGATTGTAAATTTTAAGTTTGATGTGTTGCCAACATTAAGCATGAATTTATGATGATGAAATATGTTGATTTGTAAACACTTTGTGATTAGAAATTATTTTGAATATGATTTGAAATCACAGTTGACATGGCAAAATTTGTTGTGAATTCTCATTAGCTTGTCTAGTGAGATATCTCCTCCACTAGATGGGGCGAGTATCTTCCTCTTTGGCTTGCCAGTTGGGGAAGAATTTGAATGAGTACTCATATATACTAGCTAGTTTTTGTTTCTCCCTTTTAGCCTCAGTTATTGGGAGAATGTGAAATGTCGTGGTGTACAATACGACATCTATTTGAATTTTGGGTCATGGGTTCAACTGTGTGAATTGTTGGCAACGCCCTTTAAATTATGCATAATTTGATAAATTGTGATTGAAATGAATAAATTGTTAGTGATTCAAAATATTTTTGTATTGTTTCGGAATTTAAAAGAAATATAAATAAATAGTTACTATTTGATCAAAATGTTATTCAAGTGAATAATTTGCATGAATGGAAATAATGATTTTTGAATGTCAGGGATTTTGAAGAATTTAGAAATTTTAAATTTTTATTCATTATGAATTGTTAAGAATAATTTGTATTAAGTTTTAAATTATTAGTTTATGCACTACTGAGTTCACAACTCAGCGATAGTTTTGTATGCTGTCGCAGGTAAAAGAAAATATATAGAGCAGCTGAGCGGGGTTACCGAAGGACACAGTGAGATTATCCTCGAGTATATCATAGGTATACCCTTGTACATTAGCTTTTGATGTAATTCTGTAATTATATGTATAAAATTTACTTTGAGCAGTTGTACCAACTCTTTTGTAATATATATATAGATTGTAATCAAATACAAATTATTGTAATATTATCTTGAGATTTTATGTATTCATAAAGTTTGCACTACTAAATTTTTAATACTCCCATGAATGTAAATATTCATTTTGTTATCTTAATGAGATATTTCAATATTTGATTTAATTTAAACTGTATATTGAATTGCTTGTGTTGATTTGTAAAATGAGGATGGTTTGAATTTTGAGACTTAAGAAGTTGGTTGAGATTGATTCAGAAATTTGAAGAAGTTGATGAGAAAAATATTAGGAGTGTCTTTATTTTCAGATTTTAAAGAACTGTTTTCTTAAAATACAGACGGCACTCTGTCGAAATTTTTGTAAAAATTGCGGAGATTTTTAAATATCTAAAAATTTGATTTATGTTTGGACATTAAATAAAGGTTTTTAATATTTGAGAAAATTTTTCCCACTAATTTAAAAATGAATGAAAATTGTTTCAAAATCCCTTGTAGTATATTTAATGGGTTATCGGTAGGCGAAGTACGGTAATTCATTAAGTGTACTACGGGAGCATGTTACATCTTACGAGGAGTAGGGTGTGACATGTTTAAGTGGTATCAGAGCAAAGGTTTTAAAGTAAATTTTGAACTGCGAATTTGAAATATTGTGACACCCCTTACCCAGCTACAGTGTATCCGAGTAAGCTATGTCACACGGTGTACCGGAACACCCTATCTTATCTCAATCATTTTTATTCTTTTTAATTCATTTTCATCATAGTTTTGAATATAATTTGTGAAATATAGTTCATTTAAGTCATTTATTGAAATTATAAATTATTTGAGGTTCCGAAAATTTTTAAAGAAAATCCGGCAGAGTATCGGCTAAAAATGGAGAAAACAGTTCTTCGGAACCTGTGAAAAACACTTCCAATAAACAAATTCATTCATTCTCAACTCCAATTTCATCACAAAACTCAATATCAAGATCTCAACATTTCAATTTCAATTCTCAGTCATCCATCACATGTGATGATCACATATATATCACAAATAAACATTTACTTTTCCATTTACAAATACAATTTTCATAATTTACATGAACATTAATATACATTATACAAGTTTAATTACATATAAGAAAATCAAAATTAATTACAGAATGCCAAAATGACACCTAGTGTCCTACCAAAGCACTGCAGAAGTTGAGGTGACACGGACACTGAGCAAAACTGCAGGATAGACTCACCCGATGCGTGGTCTCACGGGCTCACGATCTGTATCTCCAGTACCTACGCGTGGCAAAAGCAACGCGCTAAGCAATAATGCTTAGTGGTGCAATAATAAAATAAAAGAAAAATAGCAAGAAAACAAATATGTAGGGAATGTGTATGATTCATTTGTTTAGTATGGGTATATACATTAATTCATTAACTTTGTTCACTTTCATTCATTTGGTTGCCCAAGTAACCTACACTAGACAACTGGACTGGATAACGGGTAACCGCCTTTGGGTACCTAGTACCTCGGGCCGTTACACCATCGGTCACATATGCATCTCCCGGTGTGCAACAGAACAGCTAATAAGCTGTAATAACATCAAGCACAAGGCCAAGTCTCAATACAAAATCAGAATGGCTAAAAGCCATAAAATCACCGAATGGCATATTGCCATGTGCAGTACTGCTAATTGAACCCTATTGGCATGCCAAACTATCCAAACCAATCTTGTTAGGTATACTAGGGCATTTGAAACTTTTAAATTCTTCAATCTTTGAATTTCAAATTTTGGTGTCACTATTCACCTCTTTGGTCAACTAATATGTTGACTTTTAGGTAGAAATTTGGTACATTGGTTTTGGCACTCCCAACATACCACATTTTGCCTTTAAAACTTGTTGGAATTGGTCACCATTACCATTTCTAACTTAAAACCAAGAGGGCAGAAAATTTCAGTTTTTGAAGCATATGTTTACTGTTCCATTAAACACTGTTTCAGTGGGAATTTGAAGAAATGACAAACATGAAAGTTGTTCCTTATTTTGTCTAGTTGAATTTCCTTTTTTGAATCACTCCATTTGGAGTTTTGTAGCTCCAGATATGGCTCAAAAACCATAGCTGGCCGGATTGCCAATCTGCAGAATTGACCATATCTACAGTAACATGAACAGTGACTGTGATTGCATTTTTGAATTGGTTCTGGCAATAATTTGGGGTAGGTTTCTTCATGAAAGTTGTTTGTATATGTCTTAACTTATTGCTGTAAAAGTTTCAGGTCAATTGACCAAATCTACAGTGAGTTATGGCCAAATGAACAGTTACTGTTCATTTGGTCATTCTGCAGAATCAGTTGCAGGGTGTCCGGATTGGGGCCAACTTTTGGTCCTCTTACTTTGGTCCTTTGGGCATGGTTTCTTCAGCAAAAATGTGCCATTATAAGCCTAGTTTCATGTCCAATTGGCCAAACACCAATTGGACCTATACAGCCAAAGTTATGGCAGTCCAAGTGGACTGAAATTTCAGTCACCCTGCTGCCCTCACAAGGCAGCACACTCATTCTCTTTACCATGCTACATTTCAGTCCAATTTATGGTTAACTTACCTAAAATGGTCACTAATTGACCATTAAAATGTTCTCTAACAATTTCATAAGGCAAATCAATTTTTCACTTCTCAAAACCCTAATGTCCAATTCAATTTACTCATAAACCTTAATTAGCATACTAGTTCAACATCCATGCATATTCATACCTTAAACATCATTTCTAGCCACTCTAAGTTCATTAAAACAATCAAACTCATCCTTCCTTAGGGCTGCCGAAAATTGAAGATACCCTAACATATATGATTTACTTCAAATTCTTACAATTTCTTAACTTAAAGTGATGCTCTAACAAGGATTAAAAGAGTGAGAGTGAAAGTATAGCACTAACCTCACTTAGGAGCTTTTCAAAAGCTCAAATTCTTCACTTTCTTCTCTTCTTCTTGGCTGCCAAAAGGTTTTGCAAGGTGTAAGAACAAATTTTAGTGAAAGGTCTCTAGGGTTTTAGGGTGAAATGAAGGAGGAAATTGAGCTTTGGTTGAAGGATTAATGGAGGTTTAGGGAAATCAAAGGTTTCGGCTGCACTTGAGGAAAGAGGGATGGCTGCTGGTTTTTGGTCTTCCTTAGTCTTTATTTATCTCTTTAATTAGTTAGTCAAATGGTTGCTTAATTGTGATTGGTTGGTAATTTTAAATGACATCACAATGATGTCATAAATTGCATATATTGTATTTTTCTTTTCTTTCCTCCACTACTCATTTTCAATTTAATTTCTAGTAATGTTTATTCATATTTTATGTCATAATAATTATTTACTCGACTGGACAAGTCGGCCAAAAATCACCTCTGAAGGCGAAATGACCAAAATGCCCTCCGTTTGGCTTAACGGGTCAAAATTGTCTGTACCGATTGAAAAATTTTTCTAGGTATTTTCTTGGCATTCTAATGCCATGGGAACCTCAATAACCCTTCTCTGGAGTCCCAAAAATTATTTTATGAATTTTTCCCCGGGTCTAGGGCTCCTCGTTGCGAGAACCGCAACTTCCCTCTGGTTACCCATCGCTAGGGCATTGGCTCGTTTAACTTATTTGTATTTTATTTCTAAAATTTTTACTAAATTTTTCTTATCAATATTTGAGTTAATTATGGTTCCTCACTTTAGTTTAAATATTTTTCCGGACGTTCTAGCTGTCTGGACTGACACCGGTCACCGGAACAGTAGAATGTACGGAATTGCTATCGGGAGGGTGTTACAACTCTTCCCCTCTAATTTAAATTTCGTCCTCGAAATTTACCTGATGCAAACAGTTGAGGGAACTGTTGCCTCATCGTTTCTTCACTTTCCCAAGTTGCCTCCTCGGTGTTGTGGTGCCTCCAAAGCACTTTCACCAGTGGAATCTGCTTGTTCCTCAATTCTTTTACTTCCCGAGCTAGGATCCGTAGAGGTTCTTCTTCATATGTCAAATCCGGTTGTATTTCAATTTCTTCCCTGGAGATGACATGTGAAGGATCTGAGCGGTATCTTCTGAGCATAGACACGTGGAACACATTGTGGATCTTGTCCAGCTCTGGTGGTAAAGCTAGCCTATAGGCCACTAGACCCACACGTTCAATGATTTCATATGGGCCAATGAACCTAGGGCTTAACTTACCTTTCCTTCCAAATCTCAATACCTTCTTCCACGGTGACACCTTGAGGAACACTTTGTCGCCAACCACATATTGTATTTCTTTCCTCTTCAGGTCGGCATAAGATTTCTGTCTGTCTGAGGCAACCTTCAGATTGGCTTTGATTAGTTTCACTTTCTCCTCAGTCTGTTTCACCAGGTTTGGCCCTACCAGTTTGTCTTCGCCCAATTCAGTCCAGCACACTGGAGTTCTACATTTTCTCCCATACAGTGCTTCATATGGGGCCATTTGGATGCTAGCTTGGTAGCTATTGTTGTATGCAAACTCTGCTAGTGGGAGGTATCTATCCCAGCTTCCTTCAAACTCAATGACACAACTCCTCAGCATATCCTCAAGGACCTGACATATTTTTCATGTTATTGTTATCATTTCAGTTCAATATGTGTATTTATCTAATTGGTTTCAATTGTTTACCTGGATTACTCTTTCAGATTGCCCATCCGTCTGAGGATGGAAAGCTGTGTTGAAATGGAGTTGTGTACCCAAGGACTCATACAACTTCTTCCAAAATCTCGATGTGAACCTTGGGTCTCGATCAGATATGATGGAAAGTGGAATTCCATGCAGTCTAACTATCTCACTAATATATAATTCTGCTAACTTCTCTAGTGAGTAGTCGGTCTAAGCGGCGAGAAAGTGTCTTGACCCGTCAATCTATCAACTATCACCCATGCTGCATCATGTTTCTTCCGAGTGAGAGGTAGACCACTTACAAAATCCATGGTGACCCGATCCCATTTCCATTCAGGTATGTGTATAGGCTGTAGCAAACCTGATGGAACTTGATGTTCTGCCTTGACTTGCTGACATGTCAAGCATTTAGTCACATAGTCAGCTATGTCCTTCTTCATACCAGGCCACTAATGCTGAAGCTTCAGATCATGATACATCTTTGTACTTCCTGGGTGCATAGCATATACACTGGTGTGTGCCTCTTTTAGAATACTGGCTTTCAATTCCCCATTATCTGGTACACACAGTCTTTCTTTGTAGTGCAGACACCCATCTGCCTTCACCTCATAGTCAGTTGCTTTTCCCTCTGAGATTTTGCTCATAATGGCCATTAACTTTCCATCTGCCTTTTGCCCATCTAAAATCTGCTATAGCAGGTTTGGCCTCACTTACAACTCAGCCAAAATAGCTCCATCTCGAACCAAAGTTAGACGGGCATTCAATGATCTCAAAGCTGTGATGGACTTTCTGCTCAAAGCATCAGCAACTACATTTGCCTTCCCAGGATGGTAGTCAATCACACAATCATAATCCTTCAGGAACTCAATCCATCGCTCATCTAAGGTTGAGCTCCCTGCGAGTTGGCAAGTATTTGGACTCTTGTGGTGCATGTAAATGTAGCACTTTTCACCATACAAGTAATGCCTCCATATCTTCGGTCACGAAGATAATTGCTGCAAGCTCTAGATCATGGGTAGGGTAATTACTGTTCATGTGGCCTTAGTGCTGGAAGCATAAGCGACCGCCTTTCCCTCTTGCATCAATACACACCTAGCCCATTATGTGAGGCATCACTGTAGACCACAAAGTCTTTTCCTGACACTGGCTGTGTTAACACTGGTGCTTCTGTCAACATAGCCTTTAACTTCTCAAAGCCCAGTGCGACACTTGTCATTCGGTCAAATCTAACATTCTTGTGTAACAACTTGGTCATTGGAGCGGTATTAAAGAAAATCCCTTCACAAATCTCTGTAATACCCAGCTAGCCCCAAGAAGCTTACGACCTCGGTTGTATTCTGGGGCTTCCATTCCATCATCGCTTCTATTTTCTTGGGATCCACCTAATCCCATCAGTGACTCTATGTGGCCAAGGAATGCAATCTCATTCAGCCAAAAGTCACACTTGGACAGCTTAGCATACAGCTCCTTTTCTCTTAGGGTTTGCAGAACAATTCTCAAATGCTCATCATGTTCTTCATTGGTCTTGGAATACACCAAAATATCATCAATAAAGACCACTACGAACCGATCTAGGTATGGATGGAAGATACTGTTCATAAGGTCCATGAATCTTTCTTTGGTGCATTCGTTAGGCCAAAGGGCATCACCGAAACTCATAATGCCCATATCGGGTTGAATGCGATCTTGGGCACATCTACATCCTTCACCCTCAAGCGATGATACCACGATGCGAGATCAATCTTAGAAAATACTCCTGCTCCCTTCAGCTGATCAAACAGATCATCAATTCTAGGCAACGGATATTTGTTCTTCACAGTCACTTTATTCAACTGCCGGTAATCGATGCATAGCCTCAAAGTCCCATCCTTCTTTTTCACAAATAGCACTGGAGCTCCCCATGGTGACACACTGGGGCGTATGAACCCCTTATCAAGCAACTCTTGTAACTGAGTTTTCAACTCCCTCAATTCAGTGGGTGCCATCCTATAAGGAGCAATGGAAATGGGTACTGCACTCGACTTCCCTTTCTGGTGGCAAACCAGGCAATTCTTCAGGGAATACTTCTGGGAAGTCTCTTACTGTGGGTATGTCACCCAGGTTTGGCTTAGCCTGCCTAGTGTCCACCACATGTGCTAGGTAGGCTTCACAGCCTTTTCTCATCATTCTTCTTGCAACGGTGGCTGAGGTGACATTGGACAAGAAATCTGTCCTTTCCCCCACAACTGTGATCTCATTACCCTCGGAAGTTTTCAAAGAAATTCTCTTCAATTTGTAATCAACTATTGCCTGATAACGTGACAACCAGTCCATTCCCAAAATCACGTCAAACTCGTGGAAGGGCAACTCAATTAGGTCTGCCAAGAATTCATACCCCTGAATCCTTAACGGGCAACCCTTGTATACTTTGTTCACCACTACACTGTGGCCCAATGGATTAGTGATCAGAATATCTTGGTCACTTTCCCCTACTAGTATCCCCCTTTCTACGGGTAAGTTGATGCAGATGTATGAATGAGTGGATCCTGGATCCACCAATGCATGCACAGGTGTAGTGTAGAGGGATAACGTACCCCTGATGACGTCCGGGGCATCTTGCTCCTCCTGAGCTCTCAGGGCATAATTTACGGCGGTGGTGCATTATCGGCCTCTCTGGCGGCTCGGATGCGAGCCTCGTGATGGTCCCACTGCGTCGAGATCTGCGGATTTTCTACCTTTACGTAGTGCGAGGCAGGTCTTTCTGCTTGTGTTGGAGCAGCTATAGTAGTTCTGCGTGGACAGTTTTTCAACTGATGCTCTGTTGACCCACATCTCAAGCAGGCACCAATCACTCTCCAACACTCCCCCTTGTGCCATTTCAGACAGTGTGGACATGCAGAAGATGTTGGGGCTGGTCCCCTGAACCCCATCCCTGGAGAGCTGCCCACTGATGGTGTGGACTGACCTCTCCTAGGGGTGAGCGTGGCACAGGCCCCTGAGGTGACCACGACCATGTGGGCGACTGTACTGCATGCGGTGGACCTCTGAACTTCTTCCCGGATGCAGGAGATGAGCTAGGCGACCGAGCCCCTCTTCTGCTATCTCTCCTTACAGTGCGCTCACTTATTCTTACTTTTTCAACCCTTATTACAGCTTCCACTAACTTGCTAAATTCTGTGATTCCCAAGGCAGTGAGCTGGATCTTGATGTTGTCATTTAGTCCCTCTTCAAATCTCTTACATCTTTCAGCTTCATTAGGGACTATCTCCCTTTCGTAGAGGCTTAATTGAATAAATTCCTTCTCATATTCGGCCACTGATAGCTGTCTCTGCCTCAGGTTAATAAACTCTCTTCTTCTCTCTTCCAGGTAAACAGTACCCACATATTTTTTCTTGAACTCGGAGAGAAAGAAGTCCCAAGTTATAGCTTCTGGCTGCACTTCACTGGACACAGTGTCCCACCATTCGTAGGCATCATCTTGCAACAGGGATATGGCAGCCTCTAGGTTTTGCTCTGGGGTGCAGTGGAGTTGTTTTAAGACTCTGCCCGTTCTGTTCAACCAATTCTACCGCACAATGAGTCATCTTCTCTCTTGCCGAAGAAATCCACCGCCCCAAACTTTCTTAGCCTTTCCAGGTGTGATTTCTGCTGTGGAGCTGGTGGTGGTGGTGGTGCTGGCATTACTCCAGCCATTTGTCTAAAGAGGTCGGCCATTTGTTGGAACATGGCCTGTGGAGGCTGAGCAGGTTCTCCCATGCCCCCAGTCTCAGCTGCTGCAGGTGGAGCATGACTCTCCACTTCCTCCTCGACTGCTCTTTGAGATAAAGGGTCCATATCCTATTCAAAATAAGAAAGACAAACAGATCTGCATTAGTGTCACCTCGACTCTTACAAATGTAATGTATGGTATGGACTCAATCTAGGCCCAGAAACGCCTTAACCGTGCTCTGATACCACTAAATGTGACACCCCTTACCCAGCTACAGTGTATCTGAGTAAGCTATGTCACACGGTGTACCGGAACACCCTATCTTATCTCAATCATTTTTATTCTTTTTAATTCATTTTCATCATAGTTTTGAATATAATTTGTGAAATATAGTTCAGTTAAGTCATTTATTGAAATTATAAATTATTTGAGGTTCCGAAAATTTTTAAAGAAAATTTGGCAGAGTACCGGCAAAAAATGGAGAAAACAGTTCTTCGGAACCTGTGAAAAACACTTCCAATAAACAAATTCATTCATTCTCAACTCCAATATCATCACAAAACTCAATATCAAGATCTCAACATTTCAATTTCAATTCTCAGTCATCCATCACATGTGATGATCACATATATATCACAAATAAACATTTACTTTTCCATTTACAAATACAATTTTCATAATTTACATGAACATCAATATACATTATACAAGTTTAATTACATATAAGAAAATCAAAATTAATTACAGAATGCCAAAATGACACCTAGTGTCCTACCAATGCACTGCAGAAGTTGAGGTGACACGGACAGGCGAAGCTGCAGATAGACTCACCCGATGCGTGGTCTACTGGGCTCACGATCTGTATCTCCAGTACCTACGCGTGGCAAAAGCAACGCGCTAAGCAATAATGCTTAGTGGTGCAATAATAAAATAAAAGAAAAATAGCAAGAAAACAAATATGTAGGGAATGTGTATGATTCATTTGTTTAGTATGGGTATATACATTAATTCATTAACTTTGTTCACTTTCATTCATTTGGTTGCCCAAGTAACCTACACTAGACAACTGGACTGGATAACAGTAAAGCGCCTTTGGGTACCTAGTACCTCGAGCCGTCACACCATCGGTCACATATGCATCTCTCGGTGTGCACCAGAACAGCTAATAAGCTGTAATAACATCCGGCACAAGGCCACGTCTCAATCCAAAGTCAGAATGGCTAGAAGCCATACAATCACCGAATGGCATAGTGCCGTGTGCGATCGCTAATCGAACCCTATTGGCATGCCAAACTATCCAAACCAATCTTGTTAGGTATACTAGGGCATTTGAAACTTTTAAATTCTTCAATCTTTGAATTTCAAATTTCGGTGTCACTATTCACCTCTTTGGTCAACTAATATGTTGACTTTTAGGTAGAAATTTGGTACATTGGTTTTGGCACTCCCAACATACCACATTTTGCCTTTAAAAATTGTTGGAATTGGTCACCATTACCATTTCTAACTTAAAACCAAGAGGGCAGAAAATTTCAGTTTTTGAAGCATATGTTTACTGTTCCATTAAACACTGTTGCAGTGGGAATTTGAAGAAATGACAAACATGAAAGTTGTTCCTTATTTTGTCTAGTTGAATTTCCTTTTTTGAATCACTCCATTTGGAGTTTTGTAGCTCCAGATATGGCTCAAAAACCACAGCTGGCCGGATTGCCAATCTGCAGAATTGACCATATCTACAATAACATGAATAGTGACTGTGATTGCATTTTTGAATTGGTTCTGGCCATAATTTGGGGTAGGTTTCTTCATGAAAGTTGTTTGTCTATGTCTTAATTGTTGCTGTAAAAATTTCAGGTCAATTGACCAAATCAACAGTGAGTTATGGCCAAATGAACAGTTACTATTTATTTGGTCATTCTGCAGAATCAGTTGCAGGGTGTCCGGATTGGGGCCAACTTTTGGTCCTCTTGCTTTGGTCTTTTGGGCATGGTTTCTTCAGCAAAAATGTGCCATTATAAGCCTAGTTTCATGTCCAATTGGCCAAACACCAATTGGACCTATACAGCCAAAGTTATGGCAGTCCAAGTGGACTGAAATTTGATCACCTGCTTTGCCCTCACAAGGCGACACACTCATTCTCTTTACCATGCTACATTTCAGTCCAATTTATGGTTAACTTACCTAAAATGGTCACTAATTGACCATTAAAATGTTCTCTAACAATTTCATAAGGCAAATCAATTTTTCACTTCTCAAAACCCTAATGTCCAATTCAATTTACTCATAAACCTTAATTAGCATACTAGTTCAACATCCATGCATATTCATACCTTAAACATCATTTCTAGCCACTCTAAGTTCATTAAAACAATCAAACTCATCCTTCCTTAGGGCTGTCGAAAATTGAAGATACCCTAACATATATGATTTACTTCAAATTCTTACAATTTCTTAACTTAAAGTGATGCTCTAACAAGGATTAAAAGAGTGAGAGTGAAAGTATAGCACTAACCTCACTTAGGAGCTTTTCAAAAGCTCAAATTCTTCACTTTCTTCTCTTCTTCTTGGCTGCCAAAAGGTTTTGCAAGGTGTAAGAACAAATTTTAGTGAAAGGTCTCTAGGGTTTTAGGGTGAAATGAAGGAGGAAATTGAGCTTTGGTTGAAGGATTAATGGAGGTTTAGGGAAATCAAAGGTTTCGGCTGCACTTGAGGAAAGAGGGATGGCTGCTGGTTTTTGGTCTTCCTTAGTCTTTATTTATCTCTTTAATTAGTTAGTCAAATGGTTGCTTAATTGTGATTGGTTGGTAATTTTAAATGACATCACAATGATGTCATAAATTGCATATATTGTATTTTTCTTTTCTTTCCTCCACTACTCATTTTCAATTTAATTTCTAGTAATGTTTATTCATATTTTATGTCATAATAATTATTTACTCGACTGGACAAGTCGGCCAAAAATCACCTCTGAAGGCGAAATGACCAAAATGCCCTCCGTTTGGCTTAACGGGTCAAAATTGTCTGTACCGATTGAAAAATTTTTCTAGGTATTTTCTTGGCATTCTAATGCCATGGGAACCTCAATAACCCTTCTCTGGAGTCCCAAAAATTATTTTATGAATTTTTTCCCGGGTCTAGGGCTCCTCGTTGCGAGAACCGCAACTTCCCTCTGGTTACCCATCGCTAGGGCACCGGCTCGTTTAACTTGTTTGTATTTTATTTCTAAAATTTTTACTAAATTTTTCTTATCAATATTTGAGTTAATTATGGTTCCTCACTTTAGTTTAAATATTTTTCCGGATGTTCTAGCTGTCCGGACCGACACCGGTCACCGGAACAGTAGAATTTACGGAATTGCTATCGGGAGGGTGTTACAAATATTTTTCGATAAGTACAACTACTCAAATGTTTCATACATATAGTACTTTTACATCATAAATATGAACTAAAGAGGAGAAATCTCCTTGTGTTGATTGTACAGAAAAAAAAAATCCTGTGAATAGATATGGACAAGGGGGATAAAATGGTAGAGCAGTCTGATACAACTAACGTACAAGGAGAGGCCCCAGTTCCACAGAGCGTTGGAGGTCCAACTGCACCAGTCCCTCCTATACAAATTACTGTACAAACGGCCCAGCAGATGGCCATGTTCTTTCAGCAAATGGCTAATAATCTGTCAGCCCAGGCCCAAGTACAAACCCAACCCCCTCAAGAGCAGCATGAAAAAGAGAAAAGTGGGAAACCCATCGGTCAAAGTTCGAGTAGTAATGTAGGAAAGAGAAAAGATTTTGAGGGACCCCGAGCTCCTAAGTATGACAGAGGCGGATCTTGAAGGCGGAAGCAATCAAGAACCATTCGTCAAAGAACCAGAAGTTCCTACTCTATCCGTATCTGTGATGTTTGTGGAAAATTACATGGGGGTATATGCCATAGGGTTACTGGAGCCTGCTTCAATTGTGGTGGAATTGGACATTTCACCCGAGATTGTACTAGCGCATATCGAATTATGCCACATACTACACCAAAGGAATCAGTCCAAGGTTCTGATTTTAGAGGCTCATTAATAGTCAGTAGGGGCAGAGGCAGAAGTAGAGACAATACTTCGGGTAATCCTTGCACAATGGACCAACCCGAGCAGAGGAATACTTTAGAAAGAACGAACGCCATGCATCGAGGGGAAGAAGCAGAGACTTCAGATGTAGTTGCAGATATGTTTTTAACTTGTGAAAAGAATAATTATGTACTATTTGATTCCGGCTCTACTTATTTATATGCTAATGTAAAATTATATGTTCTACTGTTATTCCCTTACATGGAGATAAATTTTGATGTGTAAGTGATTAGTCTTTTAGGATAAGAATTACGATAATAAGCGTGAATGGAATGAATTTTGGAAAAGTTTCTAGTGAGAGACATCTCCTAGACTATGATAAATTATAAAGTTAATTAGTAAGCCTAATTAGGTAAGGCAAGAGGACCAAAAAGTAAGTTATAGCAATATATCTACCCTAGATGGAAGTAAAGGTATTACTGTTGATGGATGTCAATAAGTACCATAATCAAAATAAGTTTAAGATATTAGTGGATTTGAAAGAAATAAGACATAGGGAAGTTTGATCTATTGGGATGTATCGTAGTAACTATGCAATATTCTTGATGTTTGTGCTGTAAGCTGCAGATTACAGTACTGACTTGAGATTTATTGTATCGAGCTATGTACTACCCAATAGTACATAAGGATAAGAATAGTTACAAATGGCTTTCACTCTGGTACAAATATACCAGAATTGAGTTTTATTACTAGAACTGAGTTTGAAAATCCTAATTCGGGATTTAAAACTCTATAATTAGAATATCAAAAGATCATGGTTGCAAGGTAGTGAGAGTTAAAGACTCCGTTACCCTAGCATGAATTACAGTACATCAAGAATTATTATGGGACTAGAGATTTTAGCATGGTAAAAATTTAAAAATTACACTTATAGGGCTAAGTCATCCAGTCTCCGATATGGGGTTTATAGTTGTTTTGATATTGCAATGGATCTTTTGCTCAAAGTTTAGTAAGGAACAGTATTCTATTTGTGTAGCAGTAATATACAAAATATAATTTTGTTCCCCTAAAAGAGACAAGATGCTATGGATGACAATTATAACTTATAAAACAGTTAAGAAATGATATTCTACAGATAACAGTAATTCGATAGGAACTAGTTGGCCAGGTATTCTTTAGGAAGAGCACAATTTTATTGTGCAAATCATAAGGATTAGATTAGAATTAAAGCGAAACTTTTGAATAGCATGGGAAACAGGAGAGTCCGGTAGACTCCCTTCTTAAGATTAAAGAATTGTTTATGGTTGAAAAAAAAAAGGGTAATGATCGCAAACCAGTGAAAAATAAGTTATAGAATATTGATAGATAAAAGAGTTGTGGAAGTAAAAATTTAAATAGTTGGTGCGAATATAATAAAGAAACGTTTTGAATATTAGTTAAAGTGTTGACTAGAATGGTCAGAGGATCACATGAAAGTAATATTGAAGTATAGTGGATTTATTAGGGACGATAAGTGGTGCTAAATTACGACTCGACAGTCAAGTTAAGGAAGAAGATTAGATTAAGAAATAAAATAATTAAAGTTAAGTTGTGGAATGAAAGAAGGAAACAAATAGAACATTAAGAAATAAGAAAAACCCTAGATGAGGAATTACCACCAAGGCAAACAACTTACTTAAGACGCGTAACGATATCCCAAACTATTTTATCAAGAAGGAAATAAGTTAAACAAAAGCAAACAAGATAGTGCAAAGTGGCACATAGGCTTTGGTTATAAATGGAGATGGTAAGATAATGGTTATGGACCTATGGCCAAGAAAGAGATAAACAGTTCATATATGACCAACAAGGTCATTTAAAAGAAAAAAAAAGACTACGAAGGAAAATAATTACTAAAACAACAGCAAGAAAAGACTAAAATATTCTAAACTAAATTGAAGGTTGCATCAAATGATCAAGAGATTTGATAAGAAAAGAGTAAAACTAAGTTCTCATCCATAGGATCGTACGAGGTCCTAGAAAGCGTGGATCCACTAGCACACAGATTTGCTTACCTCTGAAATTGAAATGAATTTGAATCTAACTTATGATAGAAGCTCATAAGAAACTTGGCACACGAGGTGAGCAATCAATGAGTAAATAGTATTGGTTAAAGTGCTAAGGAACCATCATTCAGGCCAGGAAGCTACTTAGGAGCGTGAATAGGACATGAGGAGACAGCACCCACAATTGTTCAGAGACTGATACCAGGTAAAATTTCGAGGACGAAATTATTTTAAGAGGGGGAGAATTGTAACACCCCTATTTGCATAGTCTGGTATATTTCACTATTTTGGTGACCGGTGTCAGTTCGGATAATTAAGGAGATTAGAACCACATCTAAGACAACTAGATAAATCATAAACACTGTAACACCCCTATGTTCGGTAGTGCGTTCTACTGCTCCGGTGACCAGTGTTGTCCGGACAGCTAGAATGCCTAGAACTACACTTAGATATTGATGAGGAGACATAAAACAATGAAATACAAGAAAAGAAAATACAAGAAAAACAAAGGAAAAATAATAGCAATGAAATGTAACCAAGTTAAACGAGCCGAGAACCCTAGCGATGGGTGACCACACCGGGAAGTCGCAGCGTGAACCGTTGACTAGCCCTGGACCGCGGGGAACCCTGAAAAATATTTTTAGGACTTAGATAGACACCTATTGAAGTATAAATAACATTAGAAATATCAAAGAAAAATTAATTAATTAGTACAAAGAAAAGTGAGAAATTGAAAAACGGACAAAACCCGGTGTTACTGAAAAATCGGAAATGCAACCCGAACAAGGGCATTATGGTCATTTGACACCCTGAATTGTCTTTTGACCTAAATTTCCATTAAAAATACATGATATTACACTTGGAAAATGTCAGGAAAAATTAAATTGGTGGTACAAAGTTTAAATAGCAAAAATGGGAAGCTTAATGTGAAAATTTAGAAAATTAAGAATAAACAATCATTAATTCTCACTTAGTGCTCCACTCACCTCACCTAAGTAGACCACTACACATCTTTGGGCAGAAATAAATCACCTTCTTCAACCTCCCAAACCAGAACCAGCCGAATCCTTTTCTTCTCTCAAGTTCCTCCATGGCCATCCATGGCCAAGCTCCATGCAACCATGATTTAGCCATATTTTTCACTAGCTTCCTTCACAAAAACTGTTCTACACCACTTGGGCAGTAGATAGGCAGCAAGAAGATCAAGTTTAGTCAAGGTTTGGAAGAGTTTCCAAAGTGGTAAGTTTGTGTTTTTGGTTATTGCTTCGTTAAAGTTTGTGAGGAGGTTATGGGTACTTGAATTGTGGAAAGAATTTTGGAGTTTGATGTTCTAAGGGAGATGTTTATTTTTGGCAGCCATGGAAACTCCTTGAGGACAGTTTATTCTTGCTTGTAAATGGTAGATTAAAGGGTTGATTAAGTGTTTATGTGTGTAGGAATTTATTTGGGTGATGTATATTAAGTATATGTAAATGTGTACTTGAATTTGGAAGCTTGGAAATTAATGGAGTGTGATGTATGAATCGGCAGCTTGATTTGGTGAACCATAAAAATGTTATTTCATGTTTAGTTTATGGAATATTAATGTTGAATTATGATAGTTGTTATGGCAGCTTGGGTATATGTATGATGGTGTGAGGTTGGACATATAAATGAGCTAGGTTAGGTGATTGAATTATTGTAATTTGAGCTTGAAAAATTCTATACTAAATGGTGCATATTAAGTGTGATTGTAAGCTGCCAAAATGACCAACAATATGTTGTGAAATGTGTTTAGGTTATGGTACAAATCAGAATTGGCATGAATATATCATTTGGTAAGTGTTAAATGTATTATTTGATGAGTGATAGACAATGAGCAATAGGGCAGTGTGTGTTTTGGCTTAGAACCTTAAGTGTGCGGCACCAATTGGTATGAAACCAATTGGAGGTGAAACTAGGCACAAAATGTGCCAACTTTCATGAATGAAGCTTACCAAAATTCTACTTGTAAGGTAACTTGAAAAATGACCAAATCCGGATTAGTGCAATTAAGGCCTGAAAATTTACCATTTGGGCAGCAGTTAGTATTTTGGCCATAACTCACTCAAAACGGGTCCAATTGACCTAAAATTTTGACAATGAATAGTTAAGACCTATATCTACAAGTCTTATGAAGACACCAAAGCCCAGAAATGACCATAAGTAAGTCAAACAGCTTGCACAAGTTCGGGTCCAAAAACTGGCCGAACCTAAAATGACCTAAAATGACCTAAAGTGACCAATTGTGATGCATTTTGACCAGCAATAATAAAATGACCATAACTTGGTCTACATAACTCAGAATGACCTGAAATTTTGCCCCACATGCAATAAGACATAGATCTACAAGTTTATAGTTTTGACCGAAAATCGAAAACCGAGAGAACTAGGTCATCCGGCTAGGTCAAACTAGTATCCCGGAATCTAGCAAATTGCAAGAAAACGCAATATACATGGAAATGAATTGGGTAACATGTACCAACCCTAAAAGACTATTGAATGTGCCATATTGGTAACATTAAAACCTAATTCACCTAGAATGCATCGAGGGTCGACATCTTAGGTTGACTAAGGAAATAATAGAATTCAGTGAATTAATTATCAAGCATTTTCGTTAGAGACAGTTTAAATGAGTACTAAAACACTGCAAATTGTGTTTCTCAGTTAGCAAAGACTCAGGGAAAGGGAAGGAAACACTGAGTCAAGGCCAGGAGACAGTTATCAGAGATTTGTGCATAACAGTTATTTCTTTTGAATTTTTCAATTGAAATAAATTATGACTATTTGTATATTATTGTTTTCAATTATGGAAATGTGTTTGAATGGATACTTATTGCTTGAAAAGCATTGTAAATGGTTTAAAACTGTGGAAAAATTTATTTAGTGTGATTTGTGAAAATTGAAGTTAATTATGAATTGTGTTGCCATTTTGTGAATGAAATAATGACTTTGGAAATTTATTAGATTCTCACGAATCATTTGAATAAAATGTTTGGAATTGATTTTGTGTTCACACTTAGCATGACAGTATCACATTATTCCTCCTCCATTTATGGAGTTGAGATCGTTTATTTTCCTCCATCTCTGGCTTGCCAGTTGTGGTTGAGATCGGATGAGTACTCATTATATAGCTAGCTTCCTCCCTCATTGATTTTGATTAGTGGGGTTGTAGATTGCTTTGTTGTGGTATACAATGCGGCATTGATCGGAAATTTGTGTCATGGCTTAAGTTGTGTATGAATTGGCAACACTGTGTTCTTAAATTATTTGACTAAATTGTATTATTATGAGCTTTGATAATTTGTGAAATGGAGTTTAAATTCTTATTTACATTCACTGTCTTTTGAATTTAATCATGTTTTGACTTATTGAGATTTATTGTGATATTGTGAAATGGAGTTCAAATTCTTTATGACATTCATTGTCTTGAATTTAACTATGGTTTCAGTATCCACTATTTATATGACTTATGATTTGTGATTTAAAGTTGTATTTGGTTAATGTTGTGCATCACTGAGACATTATCTCAGCGATAGCTTTTCACTGCTGTCGCAGGTAGACAGACGGATAGGGCAGCAGACTAGGCTGCTAGTGCATTCAGCGAGAGATCATCGGGTATACTGAGTATACCACATTTTGCATTTTGTACTGTAATGTATGTTCACTGTATGTATATATTGTTCTTGGTTTTGAGCAGTTGTAAATTAAAATTATACATTGAAGTTGTAAAATAAATTATGAGTTATTTTGACTTGTAAAATTTGTACTATATTTCTTTTATCTCAGCTTTGAAAATACTAAAAAATTACTGTGCATTTGAGTTGAGAAATATATTTGAAGTGCTTTTTTACAGGTTTTTGAAGAACTGTTTTATTCAAAATACAGATGGCACTCTGCCAAAATTTTTACAGAAATTACTAATAATTCAAATGTGTCAGTTATTTCACTTCAGTTCAAAAAAGTTTTTACACACCTGTAAATAGTGCTCACCACTGTAAAAAGAAGTAAGAAAAGTTTTAAAATCCCTTGTAGTGTATTTAATAGGTTACCAGTAGACAAAGTTGGTAATTCATTAGGTATACTACGGGATCATGTTATGCCTTACAGAGGGGTAGGGTATGACATGTTTTAGTGGTATCAGAGCTAGTTTTTAAAATTCTGTTTTCACCTATAATTTGAATATTCTTTCTTCATAGTACAACTGCTCAATATCATTGTTTGATACATACAGTACATTACATTATAAATATGCACTAACGGGAGGAAATCTCCTTGTGTTAATTGTTCAGGAGGTCTAAGATCCTCGAATTAACTATGGAAGAGCGTGATCATTCAGTCGATCAATCGATAGAGGATGAGGTACAAGTTGAGGCCCCAGCTCCACAAAGTGTCGAAGGCCTGACTGTACCAGTTTTACTGGTACAAATTACTACACAAATGGCCCAGCAAATAGCCACTTTCTTTCAACAAATGGCTGATAATCTGTCTGCCCAAGCCCAAGTACAGACCCAACCCCCACAAGGGCAACATGAAATAGAGAAGAGGGAGAAACCTATGGGTCAGAGCTCAAGCAGTAATTTGAGAAAGAGAAAAGAATTTGAGGAGCCCCGAGCTCAGGGATATAACAGAGGTGGGTCATCAAGGCAGAGACCACCAAGGTCCAGTCATTGAACAAGTAGAAGTTCCTACCCTGCCTGCCAATGTGAAACTTGTGGTAAAAATCATGATGGGATATGCTACAAGGCCATAGGAGCCTGTTATAACTGTGGAGGCATAGAACACTTTGCCAAGGACTGCACCAGTGCCCATAGAGTTGGACCACCTTCTACTACTGTTGAAGGGTTAATTCAGAGCCCCGTCACCAGAGGTTCACAACCACCCAGCAGAGGTAGAGACAGGGGTAGAGGTAACCCAGTAGGCAGCCAAGGCTGTGACACCCCTTACCCGACTACAGTGTAGCCGAGCAAGTTATGCCACTCAGTGTGCCGAGCACTCTATTTTATCTAAATTCATTTTTATTCTTCCTTTTGAATATAACTTGTGAAATATAATTTATTTAAGCCATTTATCGAATTTATTATTTATTTGAGGTTCCGAAAATTTTAAAGAAAATCCGGCGGAGTACCGGCTAAAAATGGAGAAAACCGTTCTTCGGAACCTGTTAAAAACACTTCCAATAAACAAATTCATTCATTCTCAACTTCAATGTCATCACAAAACTCAATATCAAGATTTCAACAATTTTTCAGTTTCAGGTTTCAACAACCTTTTCTCATATACAAGCAATAAATACATGCTCAAATCTTGCATTCATAGTCATAACTTTCATTATTTACATAAATATCAAAATATATTACATGAGTTCAAATACATATGAGAAAATACAAATCTGCTACAAAATATCGAAATGACAAAATGACACCTAGTGCCCTACCGATGCACTGCAGGTAGTGAGGTGATACGGACACTGAGCAGAACTGTCAGATGGACTCACCCAGTCTGTGGTCTACTGGGCTCACGATCGGGATCTCCAGTACCTACGCGTGGCAAAAGCAACGCGCTAAGCAATAATGCTTAGTGGTGCAATAATATAATAGAAGAAAATAGCAAGAATATAAATTTGTATACAATGTGTATGCTTTCTTTGTTTGATCTTGGTATATTCATTAATTCATTAACTTTGTTCACTTTTATTCATTTGGTTGCCCCAAGTAACCTACACTAGACGACTGGACTGGATAACGGGTAAACTGGCGCTGGGTACCTAGTACCTCGGGCCGTCACACCATCGGTCACATATGCATCTCCCGGTGTGCATCAGAACAGCTAACAAGCTGTAAATAATATCAGGCACAAGGCCAAGTCTCAATACAAAGTCAGAATGGCTAAAAGCCATGAAATCACAGAATGGCATTTTTGCCATGTGCAGTAGTGCTAACTGAACCCTATTGGCATGCCAAACTATCCAAACCAATCTTGTTAGGTATACTAGGGCATTTGAAAACTCTTAAATTTGTCAACTTGTGAATTTCAACTTTTTTTTGGTGTCACTATTCATCATTGGTCAACAAAAATGTTGACTTTTAGAATAAAAATGTGTACATCAACTTTGGCACTCCCAACATACCACATTTGGTGTTTAAAACTTGTTGGCATTAAGTGTTTTTACCATTTCTAAACATTAAACCAAAGGAGCAGATTTTTCAGATTTTGTACCATAACTTCACTGTTCCATTGGACACTGTTACTGTCGGAATTTGAAGAAATGTAAAACATAAAAGTTGTTCCTTATTTTGTCTAGTTGAATTTCCTTTTTTGAATCACTCCATTTGGAGTTTTGTAGCTCCAGATATGGCTCAAAAACCCAAGCTGTCCGGATAAGCAGTCTGCAGAAATTTACCATATCTACAGTGCATGAACAGTGACTTGAGTCACTTGGTTGAATGGGTTCTGGCCATAATTTGGGGTAGGTTCCTTCATGAAAGTTGTTTGTCTATGTCTTAACTTGTTGCTGTAAAAATTTCAGACCAATTGACCAAATCTACAGTGACTTATGGCCAAATGAACAGTTACTGTTCATTTGGTCAATTCTGCAGAGGCAGTTTCAGGGTTCCGGATTGGGGCCAAGTTTTGGTCCTCTTTCTTTGGTCTTTTGGGTATGGTTTCTTCAGCAAAAATGTGCCATTATAAGCCTAATTTCATGTCCAATTGGCCAAACTTCAATTGGACTATCACTGCCCAAGTTATGGCAGTGCAAAGGGACTGAAATTTCAGTCCCTATGCTGCTGTCCATAGGGCAGCTTGCAACCTCAATTTGCAACCTCATTTTTCAGTCCATTTGTTAGTCAAATTACCTAAAATGGTCACTAATTGACCATTAAAATGTCCTCTAACAATTTCCTAAGCAAACCCTAATTTTTGTTCAAGTCTCCAAGTTCTCAAAATTCAATTTATACATTAACTTACAATTTCAACTTAAATCATGTCCTTAAACATAAATTGAGTGAGAGAGAGTATAAATTAGGCACTAACCTTAGGAGGGCAGAATTTTCCCTTCACTTTCCTTCACTTTCTTTAATTTTCTTGGCAGCCAAACACTCTAGCAAGGTTGGGTGACAAATTTTTGTGAAGGACTTTATAGAATTTGGGGTGAGAAATCCTTTGATTGAAGGTATGAGAAGATGAAAGTTATGGAGGAAGAAGGAGAGAATTTCGGCTGGCTGAAGAGGAAGGATAAAAACCAGAAATTTTTGGTCCACTTTCCCTCTTTTAATTGTTTTAAGAAAGGTTGTTAAATGGTGATTGGTGGGAGGTATGTTAATGACATCATGTGATGTCATTATTCCAATTTTCTTTCATTTTTCTTTTCTTTTCTTGTCTACTCATTTTCAATTTAATTTCTAGTAATGTTTATTCATATTTTATGTTATATTAATTATTTACTCAACTGGACAAGTCGGCCAAAAATCACCTCGGAAGGCGAAATGACCAAAATGCCCTCCGTTTGGCTTAACGGGCCAAAATTGTCTGTACCGATTGAAAAATTTTTCTAGGTATTTTCTTGGCATTCTAATGCCATGGGAACCTCAATTACCCTTTTCTGGAATCCCAAAAATTATTTTATAATTTTTCCCCTGGGTCTAGGGCTCCTCGTTGCGAGAACCGCAACTTCCCTCCGGTTACCCATCGCTTGGGCACCGGCTCGTTTAACTTGGTTGTATTTTATTTCTAAAATTTTTACTAAATTTTTCTTATTAATATTTGAGTTAATTATGGTTCCTGACTTTAGTTTAAATATTTTTCTGGACATTCTAGCTGTCCGGACAGACATCGGTCACCGGAACAGTAGGATGTACGGAGTGGTTATCGGGAGGGTGTTACAAAGGCACTATGAAACAATCAGAGCAAGACAGTGCTCCGGTTAGAGTCTACGCAATGAGACAGAGGGAAGAGGCCGAGACATCTGATGTTGTGGCTGGTACCTTCTCAACTTTTGATCAAGATGTGTTTGTGTTATTTGATCCGGGTTCTACCCATTCTTATGGAGTGCTAGCATAATTGATTGCATTGCTGTTCCATGTACAAAAATGGACTTTGAGGTGCTAGTAACAAGTCCGCTAGGACAGGAGGTCAGGGTTAATATAATGTATAGGGATTGTCCTTTGGTGATCCAAGGACACACTTTTCTGTCTGATTTCATTGAAATGCCCTTCAGAGATTATGATATCATCTTGGGCGTGGATTGGTTAGCTAGGCATCATGCCATGATTAACTATAAGTTGAAGACAGTCACTTTTGGTCTCCCTCAGTACAGTGATGTGGTAATACATAGGGAGAGGCAGCTATTACCATCAAATGTCATTTTGGCTGCACTAGCCAGAAAAATGATCAGAAAGGGGTGTGAAGCATACTTGGCACATGTGGTAGACACCCAAGTGGGGAGTCCAGCATGGAGGGACATCCCTACAGTATATGACTTTCCAGATGTGTTTCCTGATGAATTGCCAGGATTACCTCTGGAGAGAGAGGTGCAGTTTGAAATTAATGTTATGCCTGGCGTAGATCCAATCTCCATAACACCATACAGAATGGCACCAGCAGAGTTGAAGGAGTTGAAGATACAGTTGCAAGAACTACTTGAAAAGGGCTTCATCTGCCCTAGTGTGTCACTATGGGGAGCGCCAGTATTGTTTGTTAAGAAGAAGGATGGCACTCTTCGTTTATGTATTGTTTGACTTGGGGTCTACATACTTTTATGTTAGTGTTAGAACTATATGTTCTGTCATTATTCATTTACAGGGGAATAAATGTTGATGCATTAGTGATTAGTCCTTTAAGATAAGGATTGTGATAATAAGTGAAATTAGTTTTGGAAGAGTTTATCGATGAAAAGTATTTTCTAACACACTATAAATTATAAAGCTAATTGGCAAGCCTACTTAATGTAAGGCAAGCAGAAGTAAAAGTAAGTTGTGGTAATAGACTTGCTCTAAATGAGGGCAAAGATGTTACAGTTAGTAATTGTCAGTGAATATTGTAATCAGAATAAGTTTCGGATATCAGTAAATTCGAAAAGGATAAAATATCAGAAAATTTGATCTATTGGGATGTATCGTAGTAACTATGCAATGTTTTTAATGTTTATACTGTAAGCTGCAGATTACAGTACTGACTTGAGATTATTGTGTAGAGCTACGTACTACTCGATAGTACACCAAGATGAAAATAGTTGCCAACGGCATCTGTTTTGGTATAGTTATGCCAGGACAGAATTTAATTGTTAGAAATAAGTTTGAAAATCCTACTTAGGGATTTAAAACTCAAAAGTTACAATATCGAAAGGTTATAGTTCAGTACAAAAGGAAGTTATAGAATATTGACAGATAAAAAGAGTTATGGAAGTAAAAATTCGAATAGTTGGTTCAGATATAACAAAGAAATGTTACGAATGTGAGGAAGACTATGGACTAGAATGGTCAGAGGACCAATGACTAGATAAATGATTCTAACATGACCTCAAGGGTCATTCAAGAAGGAACATGAACCGAAATATTAGACAGCACAATAGTAAGAGGAGATTGGTGTTATACAAACAAATTAAACGTTGTATGAGATTGTTAAAAGTCTTATACAAATTCAAAGGAAAGAAGATTATACGATCATATAAAAAGGAGAAAATAAATGTATGACTATTGTAAGATGGCTATTGGGTAAAATTTCATGGACGAAATTTATTTTAAGGGGGGGAGAATTGTAACACCCCTATGTTCGGTAGTGCGTTCTACTGCTCCAGTGACCAGTGTTGTCCGGACAGCTAGAATGCCTAGAACTACACTTAGATATTGATGAGAAGACATAAAATAATGAAATACAAGAAAAGAAAATACAAGAAAAACAAAGGAAAAATAATAGCAATGAAATGTAACCAAGTTAAACGAGCCGAGAACCCTAGCGATGGGTGACCGCACCGGGAAGTCGAAGCGTGAACCGTTGACTAGCCCTGGACTGCAGGGAACCCTGAAAAATATTTTTAGGACTTAGATAGAAACCTATTGAAGTATAAATACCATTAGAAATATCAAAGAAAAATTAATTAATTAGTACAAAGAAAAGTGAGAAATCGAAAAACGGATAAAACCCGGTATTACCGAAAAATCGGGAATGCAACCAGGACAAGGGCATTGTAGTCATTTGACACCCCGAGTTGTCTTTTGACCTAAATGTCCATTAAAAATACATGATATTACACTTGGAAAATGTTAGAAAAAATTAAATTGGTGGTACAAAGTTTAAATAGCAAAAATGGGAAGCTTAATATGAGAATTTGGAAAATTAAGAATAAACAATCATTAATTCTCACTTAGTGCTCCACTCACCTCACCTAAGTGGACCACTACACATCTTTGGGCAGAAATAAATCACCTTCTTCAACCTCCCAAACCAGAACCAGCCGAATCCTTTTCTTCTCTCAAGTTCCTCCATGGCCATCCATGGCCAAGCTCCATGCAACCATGATTTAGCATATTTTTCACTAGCTTCCTTCACAAAAACTATTCTACACCACTTGGGCAGTAGATAGGCAGCAAGAAGAACAAATTTAGTCAAGGTTTGGAAGAGTTTCCAAAGTGGTAAGTTTGTGTTTTTGGTTATTGCTTCATTAAAGTTTGTGAGGAGGTTATGGGTACTTGAATTGTGGAAAGAATTTTGGAGTTTGATGTTCTAAGGGAGATGTTTATTTTTGGTAGCCATGGAAACTCCTTGAGGACAGTTTATTCTTGCTTGTAAATGGTAGATTAAAGGGTTGATTAAGTGTTTATGTGTGTAGGAATTTATTTGGGTGATGTATATTAAGTATATGTAAATGTGTACTTGAATTTGGAAGCTTGGAAATTAATGGAGTGTGATGTATGAATCGGCAGCTTGATTTGGTGAACCATAAAAATGTTATTTCATGTTTAGTTTATGGAATATTAATGTTGAATTGTGATAGTTGTTATGGCAGCTTGGGTATATGTATGATGGTGTGAGGTTGGACATGTAAATGAGCTAGGTAAGGTGATTGAATTATTGTAATTTGAGCTTGAAAAATTCTGTACTAAATGGTGCATATTGAGTGTGATTGTAAGCTGCCAAAATGACCAACAATATGTTGTGAAATGTGTTTAGGTTATGGTACAAACCAGAATTGGCATGAATGTATCATTTGGTAAGTGTTAAATGTATCATTTGATGAGTGATGGACAATGAGCAATAGGGCAGTGTGTGTTTTGGCTTAGAACCTTAAGTGTGTGGCTCCAATTGGTATGAGACCAATTGGAGGTGAAACTAGGCACAAAATGTGCCAACTTTCATGAAGGAAGCTTACCAAAATTCTACTTGTAAGGTAACTTGAAAAATGACCAAATCCGGATTAGTGCAATTAAGGCCTGAAAATTTACCATTTGGGCAGCAATAAGTATTTTGGCCATAACTCACTCAAAAAAGGTCCAATTGACCTGAAATTTTGACCATGAATAGTTAAGACCTATATCTACAAGTCTTATGAAGACACCAAAGCCCAGAAATGACCATAAGCAAGTCAAACAGCTTGCACAAGTTCATAGCTCAATTTATCTCAATAATATCTCATCAGTTTCTCAAAATTTCTTAAACTCAATCTCATTCAGAATCATTATGATTAGACAATCAATTTGGACATCAGAATTCTTACATTTCATTAGCTTATATAATTTTCCAATTAAGGACATAAATTTGTCAAGTTCAGGATATACAAATGAAATTACAATATACTTAGAATGAACAAAATACATAACATGTATAATTATGAGCCCTATCTACATGCATTGCTGAGGAGGTGACAATCTTGAACTCTTCTGACACTTCTGTAGATCTGGACTCCAAAAATCTCAGTTGACAGTCTACTGGTTTTACCTTCAGTACTTGCGCGATGAAGCAATTCCTTCGCGCTAAGCATTTCTGCTTAGTGGTGCAATAGTATAACAAGAAATAATATATACAAATAAGGAAAGGGATAACTCATAATTCGGATATCCAGGAATCAATTATTCTTACTGTATTGTATTTTAAATCTCTAAGGTTCTGCAAACTGTATCTTTGTTATGTTTCTGTTGCTAATCTCTTTTACTCATTTCATTCAATGCTTAATTTAATTGTACTGAAATTTTCGTATACTTAACTTAACTTAACTGCCCGAATTGAATAATGTTTTAATTGACTGCCCATGTAGCCTATACACTGACCAGACTCGATAAACGGATATACTAGCACTGGGTACCTAGTACCTCAGGCCGTCACACCATCGGTCACAAAGTATCTCCCGCTGTGCAAATAGTGTGGCTAAAAAGCCATATAATCAATCAGGCATTAAGCCGAGTATAATAACACAATCTGTATAGCCATAGGCTATTAAAATCATAGTATGGCATAATAAGCCATAAAACACAGTATGACGTAAAGTCATTTACAGAACAGCTGTCAGAATCCTATTAGCATGCCAACCCATCCAAACTAGTCAACTAGGCAAATTATGGCATATTACAATGTTACATATTTAATTTTTTTTTTTATTCATAGGGTTTATACATCTTTATGCCTTTCACTGGTCAATAAAATTATTGACCTTTTTATGCATCATGGAAAGGTTGATTCTAGCATCAACATGTCACAATTTACAATTCAATATGTTGTCAATATAATGCAATTTACCCTTTTCACAAGTTGGCATTCATTGCCAAATCACTTCAAGCATCATTTTACTTAATTACCAATTTTCAATTTTAGTGTGCTAGATTGGTCTAGCTTAAAGTCCTATTTCCCTTGGTTTTTAGCTTCTGGTCAAAGAAGCAAAATTGTAGCTCTATGTCTTATTGCACTTGGAGCAAAATTTTAGGTCATTCCAAGTTGTATAGACCAAGTTATGGTCAAGTTACTAAAGCTGGATAGATTGCACCTTTGGTGCAAAATTTGGTCAATTTCTCAATTTTTTTTGTGTGCTAGATTTGTCTAGCTTAAAGTCCTATTTCTCTTGGTACTATTCCCTTCAATTCATTTCATTAGTCAACCTATAATGTTGACCCTTGATGCACTCTACGTGAGTCAATTTTAATGTTACCAATATGTCACATTTTATAGCCCTTTAGTGTTGGTATATGTTACCAATTTCATTTCCAAGTGTATTGCATTTTATTGCAATTTACCGGATTTCGGTGTACTATTTTGACCTAGCCGGACGACCTAGTTCCCTTGGTTTTTGGGTTTTGGTCCAAACTAGAAACTTGTAGGTCTATGTCTTATTGCACATAGGGCAAAATTTCAGGTCATTCTGAGTTGTGTAGACTAAGATATGGTCAATTTACCAATACTGGACAGATTGCACCTTTGGTGCAAAATTTGGTCAATTTTAGGTCACTTTTGGTTCGGTAGTTTTTGTACCCGAACTTGTGCGATCCATTTGACTTAGTTCTGGCCATTTCTGGGCTTTGGTGTCTTCATAATAATTGTAGATCTATGTCTAAACTAACCATGGTAAAAATTTCAGGTCAATTGGACCTGTTTTGAGTGAGTTATGGTCATCCCAAGGACTACTGTTCATATGGTCAAAAATCTAGGTTGCAAGGTTGCTATTCCGAATTTGGTCATTTTTAAGGTCAGTTTATAGGAAGAATTTTGGAAATATTTCTACATAAAAGTTGGCCTATTTGGTGTCTAGTTTCACCCCCCATTGGCCTCATACCAATTGGGTTCATAGTTTGGCACTTACGGCCTAATTTAAGTACTGCCTTCAATACATAACCTGCACAAAGGACATACACTTCCAATTTGATATTCCTTCTCCTCCTCATTACTTCAATATTCAATCAATAGCACTTCCATATATATATGGTACACAATTCCAGAAACAATTTTGGGCAGAATATTCAAGTGCTCAATGCACACAATTCACTATTAAGTTCAACATTCACTTCCTCCAAAATTCAACATATCTCAATGTCAATATTACACATACACTTCAACATAATCATACTTCAATATCACCTACACATACTGCCCACAATTTAATACTAGCATGTTTCATTAATAAACTACATATTCACACACAAATTCATGATTTAATAGGCTGCCAAACATGGCAGTTTGCCAAAGCATCAAGACCCATATTCAAACCCTTAATTCAAGCACTAACATGCACATCATTGGATATTAACTTACTTCCACTTCCATTTAAGTTAATCAACCTTAATTTCCATCCAATAGAGGTAAGAAAAACTCAACTACAATAAACTTTCATGGCTGTCCAAAATTGAATATATCAATAACTTATCGAATCCTTCAAATTTCTTCACCATCCAACTCATCTCAACCTCAATACAAACTTTAATGAAGCAAGGGATGAAAAATTAGCAATAACCTTTTTTGAGCTTCACCAAAACTTCATCAAATCCTCCTCTTTTTGCTTCCAGTATACTGCCCAAGGTGTGTGTGCAAGCTTTGATGAAGAAACTATGGTGAAATGAGGGCTTGGACATGGTTGCATGGTGATGGAGGGAGTTTGGCCATGGTGGACTTCCATGGAGTAGTTTCGGCTGGTTATTTCCCAAGCTTGAAGATGATGATTTCTGCCCAATTCCACTTTGATATATCCCATTTATTTAAGGTTAGTGGAGCACTAACTAATAAATTAATGTTTAATGATTTAAAAGTTTCCTAATTTGCACATTTATCTCATTTCCTTCACTATTTACATAATGTACCACCATTTAATTTTTCATGACATTTATAAAGTATAATATCATTTATTTTTAATGGACATTGAGGTCAAAAGACAACTCTAGGTGTCAAATGACTAAAATACCCTACTTCGGGCTATATTCCCGATTTTTCGGTAACACCGATTTTTGTCTGTTTCTCTATTTTTCGTTTTTTTTTTTGTACTAATTTTTTTTTTTGATATTTCTAGTGTCAATTATATTTCAATAGACCTTTAATTACATCCCGGTATTAAATTCTGAGGGTTCCCCGCGGTTCTGGGGTTGGCAACGGCTTTCCCAGTGCGGTCACCCATTGTTGCTGTGTCGGCTCGTTTAACTTAGCTTCATTTTCTCTCTTTCATTTGTCTTTGATTTTTCTTGCATTTTCTTCTTATTTATTTCATCATTATATGTCTGTTCATTATCACCGAAGTGTAGTTCCATACATTTCGACTTTCCGGGGTAGACATTAGCTGTCGAAACAGTAGAATGTACGGATTACGAAAATGAGGATGTTACAACTCTTCCCCTCTAAAAAGGAATTTCGTCCTCGAAATTCATCTGATTCAAACAATCGAGCTTATCATTGTCTCATAATTTTATTCACTTTTCCATTATTGTTTTCCTCTGCCTTTAGTATTCCTATTCATGAAATTCTATTATTCATTAGTTTCTTGATCTCTCATACTAGGATTCTTTACCAGTCCTTCTGTCTCTTTTACCAATTCTAACTCTATTAAATTACCCTTTGTCTAGGTATTCTGCATTTACCTCATACAAAACTTATATCTTGATATCATTATGCTTATTTAGTAAACATCACTATACACAAACTCCATCAATGGAAGGTATATATTCTTGCTTCCAGAGGGAATATCACTATAACTTCTAAATATATTTTCAAATACCTAAATCATTCTTTTCTGATAAAAATATCAAAATAATTATAAGACTTTACATCAATGTCTAGATATCTTTTCACAACTCAGTTTAACGTATTGGTGTTCTGCACTTTTTTCCTTACAGTGTTTCATAGTTTCATAGGGTATCATTTGTATGCTAGCTTGACACTTATTATTATATGTAAATTCTGCCAGTGGAAGGTATCTGTCCCAACTTCCCTCAAACTCAATAACACAACTTCTCAGCATATCCTCGAGGACATATCACATATATTCAGTTATTACTATCATTATTATCAGTTTATTGTTTGCAATAACTCAATGAGTTTCAAAATTTACCTGGATTATTCTTTCTGACTGTCCATCCGTCTGAGGATGAAAAGCCATACTAAAATGGAGTTGTGTGCCCAAGGATTCTTGTAATTTCTTCCAAAATCTAGATGTAAACCTCAGGTCTCTATCAGATAAAATGGAAAGTGGAATTCCATGTAGTCTAACTATCTCACTGATGTATAATTTTGCTAGCTTTTCCTGTGAGTAGTCAATTCTGACTAGCAGAAAATGTGCTGATTTGGTTAACCTATCCACAATCACCCATACTGCATCATGCTTCTTCTAAGTGAGAGGTAGACCACTGACAAAATCCATAGTGACTCGGTCCCATTTCCATTCAGGTATGTTTATGGGCCGTAACAAACCTGATGGAACTTGATGTTTTGCTTTGACTTGCTGACATATCAAGCATCTAGTTACATAGTCAACTATGTCCTTCTTCATACCTGGCCACCAGTATCGAAGTTTCAAGTCATGGTACATTTTTGTGCTTCCTGGGTGCATAGCATACACACTGTTATGTGCTTCTTTCAGAATATTGGTTTGTAACTCTTTATCATCTGGTACACATACTCTTTCTTTATAGTACAGCACCCATTTTCTTTCACTTCATATTCAGTTTCCTTCCCCTCAGTGATTTTGCCCATAACAGCCATTAATTTCTCATCTGTCTTCTGCCTATCCTGTATCTGTTGTAACAGATTCGGCTTCACTTGCAACTCAGCCAAAATAACTCCATCATGAGTTAAGGACAGTTGGCATTCAGAGATCTTAATGCTACAATAAATTTTCTGCTTAAAGCATCAGCGACTACATTTTCCTTCCCAGGGTGGTAGTCAATCACACAATCATAATCTTTCAGGAATTCAATCCATCGCCTCTGTCTCAAATTAAGTTCCTTCAGGTTGGCGATACTGGACTCTTATGGTCTGTGTATATGTAGCATTTTTCTCCATACAAGTAATGCCTCCATATCTTTAATGCGAAGATAATTGCTGCTAACTCTAAATCATGAGTAGGGTAATTCTTTTCATATGGCCTTAACTGCCTGGAAGCATATGCGACCACTTTCCCTTTTTGCATGAGTACACACCCTAACGCATTGTGTGAGGCATCACTGTAGACTACAAAGTCTTTTCCAGACATTGGCTGTGTTAACACTGGTGCCTCTATCAACATAGCCTTCAGCCTCTCAAAACTGGCTTGACACTTGTCATTCCAGTCAAATTTCATATTCTTGTGTAGTAATTTGGTCATTGGAGCAGCTATCAGGGAAAATCCCTTTACAAATCTTCTATAATATCCAGCTAACCCCAAGAAACTTCTGATTTCAGTTGTATTTCTGGGAGGCTTCCATTCCATCACTGCTTCAATCTTCTTGGGATCCACTCTAATCCCTTCAGCTGATACTACATGTCCAAGGAATGCAATCCCATTCAACCAGAACTCACACTTGGACAATTTAGCATACAATTTCTTCTCTTTTAGAGTCTGCAAAACAATTCTCAAATTCCTACATCATTCCTTTCTGTCAAAAATATTAAAATACTGATAAGACTCCATATCTATGTCCAAATATCTTCATCCTCAAGGTGTTCTTTCTAATTTATAGCCATACTAAATTCTCAAAGCTTATAGCAATTTTTGTGGTAATGGTAGTCCACATTAGTGTAACCGAGTCACTGACTCTAGCTACCTTAGAAGTGTAGTCTTTCGATAGGCTAGTTCTGAAGTTTTAAATTTCTAACTAGAATTTTCACATTTATTTCCTGTAATAGTACTCTATTCGGGCGTAACTGTATCAAATTATAGATTACTTACAAATATTCTTATTTTATTCTACCACAAGGAAGCACATAGCTCTACATAATAATCTCATGTCGGTACTGTAATCTGCAGCTTACAATACAAACATCGAGAACATTACGTAGTTATTACGTTATAACCTCATGAACTAGGTTTTCTACCTCTTTTTCTAATGCCCTCTGCGGCTCTAAGTCCATATCTTAATCTTGAATAATCAAAAGTAAACAGATCTACATAGTGTCACATCGACTCTTATGAATGCAATGCATGCATGCACACTAGTTCTTTCTACTTATCTGTGCCTAGGAACGCCTAAACCGTGCTCTGATACCACTAAATGTAACACCCCTCACCCGTCTACAGTGTAGCCAAGCAAGGCGTGCTACACGGCGTGCCGAAGCACCTGATCTTAACTGATTTCATTACAGTTCTTGATTTATTTATTCAAAAACTTTATTTAAGGTTTAGGCTATTTTTACTTTTATCAAAATCTAACTAATTTGGAAATTTCAAAAATTTTAACGATAATCCGACAAAGTGTCAGCTGTAATTTGGACTAACAATTCTTCTGAACCTGCCAAAGACAATTCACAACATATTCAAATTCATAGCTCAATTTATCTCAATAATATCTCATCAGTTTCTCAAAATTTCTTAAACTCAATCTCATTCAGAATCATTATGATTAGACAATCAATTCGGACATCAGAATTCTTACATTTCATTAACTTATATAATTTTCCAATTAAGTACATAAATTTGTCAAGTATAGGATATACAAATGAAATTACAATATACTTAGAATGAACAAAATACATAACATGTATAATTATGAGCCTTATCCATATGCATTGCTGAAGAGGTGACAATCTTGAACTCTTCTGACACTTCTGCAGATCTGGACTCCAAAAATCTCAGTCGACGGTCTACTAGTTTTACCTTCAGTACTTGCGCGAGGAAGCAATTCCATCGCGCTAAGAATTTCTGCTTAGTAGTGCAATAGTATAACAAGAAATAATATATACAAATAAGGAAAGAAATAACTCATAATTCGGATATCCAGGAATCAATTATTCTAACTGTATTGTATTTTAAATCTCTAAGGTTCTGCGAACTGTATCTTTGTTATGTTTCTGTTGCTAATCAATTATAGCCCTTTAGTGTTGATATATGTTACCAATTTCATTTCCAAGTATATTGCATTTTATTGCAATTTATTGGATTTCGGTGTATTATTTTGACCTAGCCGGACGACCTAGTTCCCTTGGTTTTTGGGTTTTGGTCCAAACTACAAACTTGTAGGTCTATGTCTTATTGCATGCGGAACAAAATTTCAGGTCATTCTGAGTTGTGTAGACCAAAATATGGTCAATTTACCAATACTGGACAGATTGCACCTTTGGTGCAAAATTTGGTCAATTTTAGGTCACTTTTGATTTGGTAGTTTTTGTACCCGAACTTGTGCAAGCCATTTGACTTAGTTCTAGCCATTTCTGGGCTTTGGTGTCCTCATACGAATTGTAGATCTATGTATAGACTAACCATGGTAAAAATTTCAGGTCAATTGGATCTGTTTTGAGTGAGTTATGGTCATCCCAAGGACTACTGTTCATATGGTCAAAAATCTAGGTTGCAAGGTTGCTATTCCAGATTTGGTCATTTTTAAGGTCAGTTTCTAGGAAGAATTTTGGCAACATTTCTGCATGAAAGTTGGCCTCTTTGGTGTCTAGTTTCACCCTCCATTGGCCTCATACCAATTGGGTTCACAGTTTGGCACTTATGGCCTAATTTAGGTACTGCCTTCAATACACAACCTGCACAAAGCACATACACTTCCAATTTGATATTCCTTCTCCTCCTCATTACTTCAATATTCAATCAATAACACTTCCATATATATATGGTACACAATTCCAGAAACAATTTTGGGCAGAATATTCAAGTGCTCAATGCACACAATTCACCATTAAGTTCAACATTCACTTCCACCAAAATTCAACATATCTCAATGTCAATATTACACATACACTTCAACATAATCATACTTCAATATCACCTACACATACTGCCCACAATTTAATACTAGCATATTTCATTAATAAACTACATATTCACACACAAATTCATGATTTAATAGGCTGCCAAACATGGCAGTTTGCCAAAGCATCAAGACCCATATTCAAACCCTTAATTCAAGCACTAACATGCACATCATTGGATATTAACTTACTACCACTTCCATTTAAGTTAATCAACCTTAATTTCCATCCATTAGAGGTAAGAAAAACTCAACTACAATAAACTTTCATGGCTGTCCAAAATTGAATATATCAATAACTCATCGAATCCTTCAAATTTCTTCACCATCCAACTCATCTCAACCTTAATACAAACTTTAATGAAGCAAGGGATGAAAAACTAGCACTAACCTTTTTTGAGCTTCACCAAAACTTCATCAAATCCTCTTCTTTTTGCTTTCAACATACTGCCCAAGGTGTGTGTGCAAGCTTTGATGAAGAAACTATGGTGAAATGAGGGCTTGAACATGGTTGCATGGTGATGGAGGGAGTTTGGCCATGGTGGACTTCCATGGAGTAGTTTCGGCTGGTTATTTCCCAAGCTTGAAGATTATGATTTTTGCCCAATTCCATTTTGATATATCCCATTTATTTAGGGTTAGTGGAGCACTAACTAATAAATTAATGTTTAATGATTTAAAAGTTTCCTAATTTGCACATTTATCTCATTTCCTTCACTATTTACATAATGTAAACCATTTAATTTTTCATGACATTTATAAAGTATAATATCATTTATTTTTAATGGAAATTAAGGTCAAAAGACAACTCTAGGTGTCAAATGACTAAAATACCCCACTTCGGGCTATATTCCCGATTTTTCAGTAACACCGATTTTTGTCTGTTTCTCTATTTTTTATTTTTCTTTGTACTAATTTATTTTTTTTTTTTTTGATATTTCTAGTGTCAATTATATTTCAATAGACCTTTACTTACGTCCCGGAATTAAATTCTGAGGGTTCCCCGCGGTCCTGGGGTTGGCAACGGCCTTCCTAGTGCGGTCACCCATCGCTGCGGTGTCGGCTCGTTTAACTTAGCTTCATTTTCTCTCTTTTATTTGTCTTTGATTTTTCTTGCATTTTCTTCTTATTTATTTCATCATTATATGTCTGTTCATTATCACCGAAGTGTCGTTCCAGACATTCCGACTTTCTGGGGCAGACATTAGCCGTCGAAACAGTAGAATGTACGGATTGCGAAAATGAGGATGTTACACGAGAGTCACAGCGATGGGTGACCTTCTCAGGAACGACTGCAAAGTCGATTTAAACTCAAATTTTGAATCGTAAAATGTGACTCTGCAGTCCTTAGGACCCTTACGAACATAGTGGAAAAGAGAAAATCATGAAAAAGAGAAAATCATGAAAAAGAATTGTTAAGTCAGTCAAATAATTAGGTCAGGGAGCCGGGAGAAATATTGAATTATTTGCAAATTGGGTTGAACCGGCGAAGGCCAATTTGGTCAATTGACCCCGAGAGCTGACTCCTGACCTAACTGTCAAATAAAATCGGAGAAAAGAAAATTTCGGAGTCGGGAATTAAATTAAAAAATTAATAAAAAAAATAAATTAAAAAAAAAGAAAATGAAAAAGGTGTAGGGAGGTGACATCATGCATGATGCCATAAAGATTATAATTAATAAATTTAATTAAATTGATTTTTGGGTCTTCCATAAGACAAAAGACATAAAGAAAGAAAAAAAAATCCAAAGTCTTCTTTTTTCCCTAGTTGCCGTCTCCCATTTCTCTCTCCCTCTCCATTGTTAAACCTCCATTGAAGCTTGTACTCAAGCTCAAATTCCCTCACTTAACCTTAAGATTTTCCATAAACACTTTATCAAAACTTATTACCTCAACCTAAGAAGAGGATTGAAAGAGCAAAGAAAAAGAAAAAGGAAGAGAATTGAAGAATTGGACATCCAAGATTGAGGTTAGTGATTTAAGTTGCAAAATTAGTTTATTAGTTGTGTTTATAGCTTGATTAACTTAGAAATAAACTTAAAATGAAATGAAATAAATTGTTGAGGGACCAAGCTGAATTTCAGCCAGCATGTGTATGAGGGGATTATTGCATGAGTTTGATAGATTTAAAAGTGTATGTGATCTTGTTTGAGATGATGAAACATGTATATAGGCTTTGAATCAATTAAATGCAAAGACATTGTGAACTAGGGTTTTGGGACACTTAGGGTTAGAGACAAAAATGTGAAAAATTGGTAAAAGATGTCTTGGACCTATTTTGAAGTGGGAAATGATCATTTTTGACCAAATGAAGTGTGTTGAAAGTGTTGGAGTTGAGATCAAATTCGGATTCAATGTGGTCATGTAGCTGGCAGCATGACCAAGGTCCCTTTGAGGGATCAAAAATAAAAATTTACAAGTCTAATTGGTATGAGACCAATTGGGAATGAAAATAGACACTAAATGACACAATTTTCATTTAGGAAGCATGCCCACAAAGTGGCCAAAACCTAGTGAACAAATTGACCAAACTTGGAAAATGTCAGTCTGTCCTGTACAAACTGACCAAATGAACAATATTTGTTCATTTGGCCATAACTTGAGATAGGCAGGTCTAAATGATCTGAAATTTTACCAGTGGATAGATGAGATATAGACCTAAAACTTTCATGAAGAACACGAACCCAAATTATGCCATTAACCAAGTCATTTGGCCACCCCAATTTGGTGACCTAAAACTGCCAGAACCAAAATTGCCCAGAAAATCTGGGTTAAGTCCAATCCGGCAGCCATGGTTCAAATAGCTATAACTTGAGCTAAAAAACTCCAATTGGAGTGATTCAAAAAGGAGAATAAACTTAAGACAATAGGGAACAATTTCTATGAAGAAAGTTTCACCAAATTCCAACGGTAAAATGACCAATGGAACGGTACAACTTAAGACACCAAAACTGAAAATTTGCCAAATTGCCTAAAGGACTTAGAATTTGAGTAAACCACCAAAACCAACAAATTTAGTGACCAAAATGTGGTATGTGGGTGAAGTTGGAGTTCCCATACCTATTAAGTCTTAGAAAGTCAACAAATTGACTTGAATAGTGTCATGAATAGTAACCCCGAAACACAAAACTTAAAGAACGTCAAGTTTAGCACGTTAGAGCTAGGTAAAAGTGAAGTTAAATTTATTTTTAGATTTATGTTAAGTTATGGTACTGAAACACTGTAAAATTGTGTGTTTCAGTTGAAAAGAACCCAAGGAATCGAGTCAAGGCCAAGAGGCGATTCGCTTAAGGTTTGTGCACAACTAACTCTTTTGTTATATTTTTACTTCTAAATCGATTTGAACAAGTTTATTTTATGATTTATAAATGTTGTTGTGTTGAGAATTTTAATTTTTTGAATGAAATTGTATAAATTAAATGTAAATTTTCTTATGCATTTAAGGATTTTTTGCATGGTTTTGAGGATTGTAAATTTTAAATTTAATGTGTTGCCAACCTTGAGCATGAATTTATGATGATTAAATATGTTGATTTGTAAACACTTTGTGATTAGAAATTGTTTTGAATATGATTTGAAACCACAGTTGACATGGCAAAATTTGTTGTGAATTCTCATTAGCTTGTCTAGTGAGATATCTCCTCCACTAGATGGGGCGAGTATCTTCCTCTCTGGCTTGCCAGTTGGGAAGAATTTGAATGAGTACTCATATATACTAGCTAGTTTTTGTTTCTCCCTTTTAGCCTTGGTTATTGGGAGAATGTGAAATGTCGTGGTGTACAACACGGCATCTATTTGAATTTTGGGTCATGGGTTCAACTGTGTGAATTGTTGGCAACGCCCTTTAAATTATGCATAATTTGATAAATTGTGATTGAAATGAATAAATTGTTAGTGATTCAAAATATTTTTGTATTGTTTCGAAATTTAAAAGAAATGTAAATAAATAGTTACTATTTGATCAAAATGTTATTCAAGTGAATAATTTGCATGAATAAAAATAATGATTTTTGAATGTCAGGGATTTTGAAGAATTTAGAAATTTTAAATTTTTATTCATTATGAATTGTTAAGAATAATTTGTATTAAGTTTTAAATTATTAGTTTGTGCACCACTGAGTTCACCACTCAGCTATAGCTTTGTATGCTGTCGCAGGTGAAAGAAAATATATAGAGCAGCTGAATGAGGTTATCGAAGGACACGGTGAGATTATCCTCAGGTATATCATAGGTATACCCTTGTACATTAGCTTTTGATGTAATTCTGTAATTATATGTATAAAATTTACTTTGAGCAGTTGTACCAACTCTTTTGTAATATATATTAGATTGTAATCAAACACAAATTATTATAATATTATCTTGAGATTTTATGTATTCATAAAGTTTGCACTACTAAATTTTTAATACTCCCATGAATGTAAATATTCATTTTGTTATCTTAATGAGATATGTTAATGTTTGATTTAATTTAAACTGTGTATTGAATTGCTTGTGTTGATTTGTGAAATGAGGATGGTTTGAATTTTGAGACTTGAGAAATTGGTTGAGATTGATTGTGAAATTTGAAGAAGTTGATGAGAAAAATATTGGGAGTGTCTTTATTTTCAGGTTTTGAAGAACTGTTTTCTTAAATACAGACGCAACTCTGCCGAAATTTTTGTAAAAATTGTGGAGATTTTTAAATATCTAAAAATTTGATTTATGTTTTGACTTTAAATAAAGGTTTTTAATATCTGAGAAAATTTTTCCCACCAATTTAAAAATGAACGAAAATTGTTTCAAAATCTCTTGTAGTATATTTAATGGGTTATTGGTAGGCGAAGTACGGTAATTCATTAAGTGTACTACGGGAGCATGTTACATCTTACGAGGAGTAGGGTGTGACATACTTTCATCATCACATGGTCAAAGTCTCATTTTCCATCCCAAAACCCTAACTCAAACATCACATACCATGCAATATCATTGCATTTCAACATTCCACTTAAGAGATGCAATTTAAGGGCAGCCATACTAGCATGTTAGCTCCATAAAACTCATCACAATCATACCCCAACGAAGGCTGCCGAAATTTAGGGTTAGCATACCAATGGTATTTCATCAATTTTCTTTGTCATTTGCACTCATTTATAGTCCATAAACATGAATTTGAAGTAAAAACCAAGGTTAGGTCACAAACCTCTGATGGAGTGAAGTCTCCCACTTACTAGGGTTGTTGTTTTCTTTTTCTTTTTGCTCCCAAAAGACTCTCCAAGATGTAAGAACACTTTTTTGTGTTGCGAGTATAGGATTTAGTGGGGTAGAAGCTAGTGAAATCAAGCTTTCAAAAGCTTGAAAATGGGTGGCTATGGAGGAGGGGTGACGGCAAGAAGAAGAAAGGAGAAGGTGTTCTATTTTTTTTCATTTTTTTAGCCCATTTAGCCTCTTTTAAGTAAGCTTATGCCATGTGTCAACATTGGATTAGTTGGGAGAATTTTAATGACATCATTATGATGTCATAATTCCATTTTCTTTCATTTTCTCTCCTTTTCTTGTCTATTTAATTTCAATTAAATTTTTAACAATATTTATTCATATTTTATGTTATATAAATTATTTATTTAACTAGACAAGTTGGTCAAAAATTATCTCTGAAGACGAAATGACCAAAATGCCCTCCGTTTGGCTTAACGAGCCAAAATTGTGTGTACCGATAGAAAAATTTTTCTAAGTATTTCCTTGGCATTCTAATACCATAAGTACCTCTATGACCCTTCTCTAGAGTCTCAATAATTATTTTATAATTTTTCCCCCTGGTTTAGGGTTGCTAACGGCCTTCACTGTCACTTCCCCTTCGGGTTACTCATCCCTAGAGTTTCGACTCGTTTAACCTTAGTGTATTTCGTTTCTAAAAATTTTCCTTGATTTTTATGAGCATTATTTAGTTTCTTTATAACTTCTCACTCTAGTCTATTTATAATTTCAAACATTCTAACTGTCCGGACCGATATTGGTCACTGGAATAGTAGACTGTACGGACTAGCTAAAGTGAGGATGTTACAACTCTTCCCCTCTAATAAAAATTTCGTCCTCAAAATTTACCTGATGCAAACAGTTGAGGAAACTGTTGCCTCATCGTCTCTTCACTTTCCCAAGTTGCCTCTTTAGTGTTGTGGTGCCTCCAGAGCACTTTCACCAGTGGAATTTATTTATTTCTTAGTTCCTTCACTTACCGAGCTAGGATCTGTATAGGTTCTTCTGTATATGTCAAGTCCAGTTGGATTTCAATCTCTTCTATGGAAATGACATGTGAAGGGTCTGAGCGATATCTTCTCAGCATTGAAACATGAAATATATTATAGATTTTATCCAGTTTTAGTAGTAAAGCTAGCCGATAGGCCACTGGTCCCACACGTTCAATGACTTCATATGGGCCAATGAACCTAGGGCTTAACTTATCCTTTCTCCCAAACCTCAGTACTTTCTTCTATGGTGAGACTTTGAGAAACACTTTATCACCAACTACATACTCTATCTCTTTTCTCTTCAAGTCGGTATATGATTTCTGTCTATCTGAGGCAACCTTCAGGTTAGCTTTGATTATTTTCACTTTCTCCTCAGTCTATTTCACCAAGTCTGGTCTTACCAGCTTATCTTCACCTAATTCAGTCCAACACACTGGGGTTCTACATTTCCTCCCATACAGTGCTTCATACGGAGCCATTTGAATGCTAGCTTGGTAGCTATTTTTATATGCGAATTCTGCCAGTGGGAGGTATCTATCCCTACTCCCCTCAAACTCAATGACACAACTCTTTAGCATATCCTCCAGGATCTATCACATAATTCACATTGTTACTATCATTTCAATTTATTAACTATGAAAATTCAATTAATTCTTAAGTTTACCTAGATTACTCGTTCTGACTATCCATCCATCTGGGGATGAAAAGCCGTGCTAAAACGGAGTTGTGTGCCCAAGGCTTCTTCTAACTTTTTCCAGAATTTGGATGTAAACCTTGGGTCTCGGTCAGATATGATGGAAAGTGGGATTCCATGCAGTCTAACTATCTCACTGATATATAATTTTGCTAGCTTCTCCAGTGAGTAGTTAGTCCTAACTGGCAGAAAATGTGCTGACTTCCTCAATCTATCCACTATCACCCATACTGCATCATGCTTCTTCTGGGTGAGAGGTAGACCACTAACAAAATCCATAGTGACCCGGTCCTATTTCCATTCAGGTATGCTTATAGGCTGTAGCAATCCTGATGGAACTTTATGTTCTGCTTTAACTTGCTGACATGTCAAACACTTAGTCACATAGTCAGCTATATCCCTCTTCATACCAGGCCACCAATAATGAGGCTTCAAATCATTATACATTTTTGCGCTTCCCGGATGCATAGCATAAACACTAGTGTGTGCTTCTTTCAGAATACTAGTCTTCAGTTCCCCATTATCTGGTACACACACTCTTCCTCTGTAGTACAGACACCCATCTGCTTTCACCTCATACTCAGTTTCCTTTCCCTCTGGAATTTTACCCACAATGGCCATTAATTTTTCATTTGCTTTTTACCCATCTTGTATCCGCTGTAGCAGGTTTGGCCTCACTTGCAACTCAGCCAAAATAGTTCCATCTTGAGCTAAGGACAGACAGGCATTTAATGATCTTAAAGCTGTAATGCACTTTCTGCTTAAAGTATCAACAACCACATTTGCCTTCCCAAGATGATAATCTATCACACAATCATAGTCCTTTAGGAACTCAATCCATCGCCTCTGTCTAAGATTAAGCTCCTTCTGGGTTGGCAAATATTTTAAACTCTTGTGGTCTGTATATATGTAACATTTTTCACCATATAAATAATGCCTCCATATCTTCAGTACGAAGATAATTGCTGCTAACTCCAGATCATGAGTAGGGTAGTTTTGTTCATGTGGCCTTAACTGCCTGGAAGCATAGGCGACCACTTTCCCCTCTTGCATCAATACAGACCCTAGCCCATTATGTGAGGCATCACTGTAGACCACAAAGTCTTTTCCCGACACTGGCTATGTTAACACTGGTGCTTCTGTCAACATAGCCTTTAGCCTCTCAAAACTGGCTTGGCACTTGTCGTTCAAGCCAAATTTCACATTCTTGTGCAACAACTTGGTCATTGGAGCAGTTATAAGAGAGAACCCCTTCACAAATCTTCTGTAATACCCAGCTAGCCCCAAGAAACTTCTAACCTCAATTGTATTTCTAGGAGGCTTCCACTCCATCACTGCTTCTATCTTTTTGGGATCCACTCTAATCCCCTTAGCTGATACTATGTGTCCAAGGAAGGAGATTTCACTCATCCAGAAGTCACACTTGGACAACTTAGCATACAGCTTCTTTTCTCGCAGGGTTTGCAGAACAATCCTCAAATGTTCATCATGTTCTTCCCTGGTCTGGGAATACACCAGAATATCATCAATAAAGACCACTACAAGCCAATCTAAATATGGATGAAAGATACAGTTCATAAGGTCCATAAATGCTGCTGGTGCATTTGTTAATCCAAATGGCATCACTAGAAATTCATAATGCCCATATCGGGTTCTGAATGCAGTTTTTGACACATCTGCATCCTTTACCCTCAACTGATGATACCCTGATCTGAGATCAATTTTTGAAAATACACCGGCTCCTTTCAACTGATCAAACAGATCGTCAATTCTGGGCAACGTATATTTATTCTTCACAGTTACTTTGTTCAACTGCCGGTAATCGATACACAATCTCAAAGTTTCATCCTTCTTCTTCACAAATAGCACCGGACCTCTCCATGGTGACACACTGGGGCGTATGAACCCCTTATCGAGTAACTCCTGCAACTGAATTTTCAACTCCTTCAATTCAGTGGTGACATCCTATAAGGATCAATAGAAATTGGTGCTGTACCCGGCATTATCTCAATAGCAAACTCGACTTTCCTTTCTAGTGGTAAACCAGGCAACTCTTCAGGAAATACATCTGGGAAGTCTCTTACTGTGGGTGTATCACACACGTTTGGCTTAGCTTGCCTAGTATCAACCACGTGTACTAGGTAAGTTTCACAGCCTTTTCTCATCAATCTTCTTGCAACTGTGGCTGAGATAACATTGGACAGGAAATCTGTCCTTTCACCCACAACAGTGATCTCATTATCCTCAGAAGTTTTTAGAGAAATCCTCTTCAATTTGCAATCAACTATTGCCTGATGACGTGACAACCAGTCCATACCCAAAATCACGTCAAACTCGTGGAAGGGCAATTCAATTAGGTCTGCCAAGAATTCATACCCCTGAATCCTCAACAGGCAACCTTTATACACCTTATTCACTACCACACTGTGGCCTAGTAGATTTATGACTAGAATGTCTTGATCACTCTCATCTACTAGAACTCCCCTCTCTATGGGTAGTTTGAAGCAAATGTAGGAATGAGTGGATCCTGGATCCACCAATGCATGCACAGAAGTGTTATAGAGGGAAAACGTACCCCTGATGACATCCGGGGCATCTTGCTCCTCCTGAGCTCTGATGGCATAGGCCCTGGCAGGTATTCTAGTGTCTGGCCTCTCAACTGACTTGGATGCAGGCCTCAGTGATAGACCAGCTGTCTCAGATTTACCGGCTTCCTACCCCTTTGTGGTGCAGGAGCAGGTCTGTCAGCTTGTGTTGGAGCAACTGTAGTAGTCCTCTTCGGACAATTCTTGATCTGATGTTCTGTAGATCCACACCGTAGGCATGCACTGGTCACTCACCAACAATCCCCCTTATGCCACTTCTGACAGTACGGACAAGCAGAGGATGCTGGGGCTGGTCCCCTAAACACCGTCCCTGGAGAGCTGCCCACTGATGGTGTGGACTGGCCTCTCCTAGGTGTGAACTGTGGTCTGGGCCCCTGACACTGACTTTGACCCTGTGGTGGTCCTGAACTCTGAGCCGGAGGACCCTTACTCTTCGTAGTGGGAGCAGAAAATGTACTGGACTGACCCGGACCCCTCTTCTATTGTCTTTCCCTTCTATTTTGTTCATTTATTCGGACCCTTTCCACTTTTGATGCAGCATCTACTAGCTTAGCAAAATCTGTGATTTCCAATGCCGTGATCATGACTTTGATATTGTCATTAAGCCCTTCTTTAAACCTTCTACACCTCTCTGCCTCTGTAGGGACTATCTCCCTCCCATATCGGCTCAGTCTGACAAACTCACGCTCATATTCTACCACTGACAATTGCCTTTGTCTCAGACTGATAAATTCCCTTCTTCGCTCTTCTAAATACACTTTGCTCACATATTTCTTCCTGAACTCTGTGAGGAAGAATTCCCAGGTGATCCGTTCCGGTTGCACCTCACTGGTTACTGTGTCTCACCACTGATATGCATCATCCTGAAGTAGGGACACAGCACCCATCAGGTTCTGCTCGGGGGTGCAGTTTAGCTGTTTCAGCGCTCTGATGGTTCTATCTAACCAGTTTTCTGCTGTCATGGGATCATCCTCCCTCTTCCCAAAGAAATCCACAGCCCCATGTTTTCGCAGTTTCTCCAAATGGGACTTCTGTGGTGCTGGTGGAGGTTGTGGCTGTGGTTGTGGTAGTGGAATTGCCCCCATCATTTTCTGGTAGAATTCAGTCATTTGCTGAAATAGCGCAAACTGAGGTTGGGCAGATTCTCCCCTGCCCCCAGATTCAGCCCTTGGTGGAGCACGACTCTCCACCTCTTTATCAACTGCTCTTTGAGAAGTAGGATCCATATCCTATTCAAAATAAGAAAACAAACAGATCTGCATCAGTGTCACCTCAACACTTACAAATGCAATGCAATGGTATGCACTCTATCTAGGCCCAGAAATGCCTAAATCGATGCTCTGATACCACTAAATGTGACACCCCTTACCCGTCTACAGTGTAGCAGAGCAAGTTATGCCACTCAGTGTGCTGGAGCACCAATTCATATTTTAATTACAATTTATCCTTTTTAATTCATTTATTTATAATTTTTGATAAATCAGAATTTTTTCAAAATTTTTATAGAAAATCAGACAGAGTGTCGGCTGTAAATTGGAAAAACAGTTCTTCTGAACCTGTTTAAAAACACCTCCAATATAATTTCCAAATCCAAACTCCATTATACACATTTCAAGTCAATCTCAAAATTCAATCTCAAATCACAACATTATTTTCAAAAATTTTTTCTTTTCACTTCATTAATGGAAGCACATTCATAAATATTTCTCAACATAATATACAGAAAATTTCAATAATATGAAATTTCATATATTTACATCATCAAATAATTTTAAGAGTTTATAGTTACAATCCCAAAACTAATACAAAATACAAAATACAAAATGCTACCCAAAATCCTAATGTCCTACCATATGCACTGCAGAGGTGAGGTGACTCTGGACTCCGGATGTAGCTCTGAAGGCTCACCCTGTCTGATGTCTGCTGGGCTCCCCAGCTAGGTCTCTAGTACTGCAAGGCAAGCGCGCTAAGCAATTCTGCTTAGTGGTGACAATATAAAATAAAATAAAATAAAATAAAAATAAGCAGGCAGAATGTATATTTACATTTTTGGGTAGACTTAATTTCTGATATTATTTGCAGTATTATTCGATTTAAATTTGATAAGATTTATTAACATTGTCCGAGTAACCCATACTAGTCGACTGGACTGGATAAATGGGTAAACTGGCACTAGGTACTAAGTACCTCAGACCATCACACTATCTGTCACATTGTGTCTCCCGATGTGCAACAGAACAGCTAATAAGCTGTAATAATTATCGGAGATAAAACCCGAGTGTAACAACTCAAATAACATAGCCAAAGGCTATTATGTCACAGAATGGCATGGAAAGCCATGAAACACAGAATGGCATGAAGCCATATGCAGTACTGCTAACAGAACCTATTGGCATGCTAACCTATCCAAACCAATCTTGCTAGGTGTACTAGGGCATATTACACTTTTAAACTTTACAATTCTTAAAATTTAAGTTTTAGTGTTACTATTCCATTCATTAGTCAACAAAAATGTTGACTTTTGCATAGGCAATAGGTACATTGGTTCTAATACTCCCAACATACCACATTTTGCATTTTAAATTTATTGGTATTGATTGCCAATACCATTTCTAAACTTAATGTTAATTGGACATAATTTTCAGTTTTCATGCTTTGTCTTTACTATTCCATTAGTCATTTTTGCAGTGGGAATTTGGCAAAATAATCAACATAAAAGTTGTTCCTTATTTTGTCTAGTTGCATTTCCTTTTTTGAATCACTCCATTTGGAGTTTTGTAGCTCTAGTTAGGGCTCAAAAACCACAACTGGCCGGATTGAAATTTTGTCCAGAATTTCTGGACTGACCAAATCTACAGTACTTGGAATAGTGACTGGAACTCACTTTTTGAATATGTTCTGGTCATAATTTGGATTAGGTTTCTCCATGAAAGTTTTAGATCTATATCTCATCTTGTTGCTGGTAAAATTTCAGGTCAATTGGATCTTTCTACACTGAGTTATGGTCAACTGACTAAACACTGTTTATTTAGTCATTTTGCCTAGGTAGAATGCAGGTCACCTAGATTAGGGCAAACTTTTGGTCAATTTGGTTTAGTTTTCTGGGCATAGTTTCTTCACCAAAGTTGTGCCATTATGTGTCTAGTTTCATGTCCAATTGGCCTTACACCAATTGAACCTCTACAATTCAAGTTATTGCTGCCCAACCCTATTGGACTCATGCCCAGTCCTGCAGGTCACCAAGGGCAGCCATACCAAACTCTAATCCCACTACACAATTCACTTCATTTTTTATTTAAATAGAACCAAATAGTCACTAATTGACCATTAAAACCTACTTTCATCATCACATAGTCAAAGTCTCATTTTTCATCCCAAAACCCTAACTCAAACATCACATACCATGCAATATCATTGCATTTCAACATTCCACTTAAGAGATGCAATTTAAGGGCAGCCATACGAGCATGTTAGCTCCATAAAACTCATCACAATCATACCCCAACCAAGGCTACTGAAATTTAGGGTTAGCATATCAATGGTATTTCATCAATTTTCTTTGTCATTTGCACTCATTTATAGTCCATAAACATGAATTTGAAGTAAAAACCAAGGTTAGGTCACAAACCTCTAATGGAGTGAAGTCTCCCACTTACTAGGGTTATTTTTTTCCTTTTCTTTTTTCTCCCAAAAGACTCTCCAAGATGCAAAAACACTTTTTTGTGTTGGGAGTATAGGATTTAGTGAGGTAGAAGCTAGTGAAATCAAGCTTTCAAAAGCTTAAAAATGGGTGGCTACGGAGGAGGGGTGACGGCAAGAAGAAGAAAGGAGAAGGTTTTCTGATTTTTTTTTCATTTTTTCAGCCCATTTATCCTCTTTTAAGTAAGCTTATTCCATGTGTCAACATTGGATTGGTTGGGAGAATTTTAATGACATCATTATGATGTCATAATTCCATTTTCTTTCATTTTCTCTCCTTTTCTTGTCTATTTAATTTCAATTAAATTTTTAACAACATTTATTCATATTTTATGTTATATAAATTATTTATTTAACTGGACAAGTTGGCCAAAAATCATCTCTGAAGACAAAATGACCAAAATGCCCTTCCGTTTGGCTTAACGAGCCAAAATTGTGTGTACCGATAGAAAAATTTTTCTAAGCATTTCCTTGGCATTCTAATGCCATAAGAACCTCAATGACCTTTCTCTAAAGTCCCAATGATTATTTCATAATTTTTCCCCCTGGTTTAGGGTTGCTAACGTCCTTCACCGTCACTTCCCCTTCGGGTTACTCATCCCTGGGATTTCAGCTCATTTAACCTTAGTGTATTTCGTTTCTAAAAATTTTCCTTGATTTTTATGAGCATTATATAGTTTCTTTATAACTCCTCACTCTAGTCTATTTATAATTTCAAACATTCTAGCTGTCCGGACCGACATTAGTCACTGGAACAGTAGACTGTACGGACTAACTAAAGTGAGGATGTTACAGCTCTGTCCCGAAGGGAGAATGGAAATGCTTTGAGTCTTATTGCTTAATCAGACACTCCATTCATCTTGAATGTATCACATAGGGCGAGAAAACACTGGAGGTAATAGTGTGGGTCTTCTATGGGTGAACCTGCAAACTGGGTTTGTTGAATCATTTGGAGCCATGCTGGTTTTAATTCAAAGTTATTGGCTTTCATTGTGGGTCTAGTGACACTGGGCTGAAATCCTTGGACAGATGGAGCTCCGTAATCTCTCAAGAGTCCTAGTCTGTCATTATTATCGCCCATGGTTGGAAATTCAGGATCTCCTTGACTGTGCTCTTGATGTTTCCTTTCCCTCCTGATGGCTTTCAGAGTTCTGTCTATCTCCGGATCACAGTCCAATATTTCTTCTTCTGGCCTTGTTCTAGTCATATACAAGATTGAGCACCTGAGAGAAAAGAAGAGAAATATAACCAGTAAAATAAAATTATATAATAAATATAATTGCCTAAATCAGCTAAATTGCCTATCGCTTAATATTACTAATACCAAAGAATCCCCGGCAACGGCACCAAAAACTTGTTTGCCTAATTTTACAACCTCACAAGTGTACGGATTGCTAACAAGTAATAAAGTGATAAGTAGAGTATCGTTCCCACGAGGACCTTTGTTTAGCAAGTACCAATCTACACAGTAATTTTGACTATCTAGGCTATCGAATATTTAGGGAATGAAGTTCATTAACTTTAAACACTAGAATAGTAAACTTAAAATGAAGTAATCTATTTTTGGAACAATCCTGGAGCTAAGATTTCACACTTGAATCTTATTAGGGATGTTATCTCGTTTATTTACTGAATTGAGGTTCATTTTCTTTGATGGAAATTAGCCCTAAGTTATCCTAAATCCTCTCTCAAGGCATCTAGGGTGTATTTTAATTAATTAAAACCCTACTTTCGTGGTGATCAAATTAATTAAAATCTTTTAAGACCTTTGACCAATTTTTAGGTTCCATAAAGGTATCAGCCTATGTCTAGGTCAGAATCCTAGGTTCAAGATCTTGATTTTCGAATGTTAATCTTCACCTTTCAGTCCTTCAATCAACATCTACAATCATGTCTAAGTGGGTACCATCACATAGCATGCATTAGGATCATAAGAAATTAAATCAAGAAACGAATCTCAAATCCAGTAAATAAAACTTAATGTTCATCCATAATAATAATTAAAAGCATTACTCTTCTAAATCCAGAATAAGGAAACTACTCACTCATGGTGAGTTCAACAAACATCATGATAAAAAGTAAAGACAGTAAAAAGAAAACCATATAAAGAAATAAAGCAATAGGAATCTGTCTAGAGGGATGAAATGAAGAAACCGAAGATAGTTTGCAGCTTTGATCTTATGGAACTTTAGCTGGAGAACTTCTTTTGGTATTGACGCGGAACCCAACAGCAGCAGCCTTCAGTAGTTTCCCCGCGACAGTCATCTTTTTTTTCACCACCCTCTTTTGACTTTTTCTTTTCTTTTTATATTAGTTGCTCTAGGGTTAGGTTGCTCTGAGTCCAAAGGGCCTTAGGAGTCTCGTTTTTATCTGAAAATAGGAGAGAAATTCGAGTTATAAAACTGGCTACAGCATAGTACACGGCCCGTGTGTCACTACATGGGTCCTACAAAGAAGGGCCGTGTAACTTGCTGGAGGAGAGTCGTGTGGTCTTGTTTTGGCACAGAAAGTTACACGAGTCTGTGCCAACTACATGGGCCTTATTACACGGGCCATGTACTGTTGTTCCCATAAGTTTATTCAAACTTGCGCTCTGCAGAGACTTACGTGGGTCCCTGCAGATTACACAAGTCTGATAACACGACACGTGTACTTGTGTTTCTCATCGATTCTCTTGACTTTCTTCTAGCAGAGATTTACATGGGTCTGGGGCTTGGTTTACATGACCCATGTACTTTGTATCAGTAGCAATTCTCTGTCTCTTGACTCCTCTAAGATTTTCTTGCACTCCTATACTTCTGTAGCTTCACCCAAACACCTGAAATGATGCAGAAAACATGGAATTAAGGGCTTTATAATAGAAATTATGAAAACTAATGAAATCAATTATTATGCATGAAAATACTTGCCTAAATGCTATGAAATAGAATGTAAATGTGCTTAAAAATATCTATATAATTCAAGTGTATCATTGGGTGAGCTTTCTCCTTATTAGATTGTCTATTTTATGATCGGACTCTATCCATTTGTTTTCTTGATTTTGGGGTTTCCTTTTGGGGCTTTGTTGTTGGGTTGTAGACTGCTTAAGCTTACTATGGGCTTTGAGGGCTTTATGCCAACCCAAGTTCTAGTACTGGTATGGCCTAGAAATCGGTTCATAATAAAGTTGGCGTCAAAGTTTAGGCTCTAGATTTATGGGAAATGTTATCTTGGGTTTGTCACATGTAGAGTATAAGATCCTATTTTATCTTTTTTTTTTTGCTTCTAGTTTCAGCATTTCCCTCGATAGCATTTCTTGGTGTATGTCCAATATATCGGTTCTTATGGGACTACAAGTGATATAATTTTAGTTAACAGATATGCCGATATCTGTCATAGTGATAAATACCCGAAAAGATGATGTTATAAGGCCATTTGGCATGTCTAATTAGTGTAAGGCACGAGTATATAGAATGAGTCTTGATACCGTAGTCGCCCTAAGTGAGAGTGTGGGTACTACTGTGAACTGCCTAGTTAGGGCAAGTTTGTGGTATTAAATGAGTATTCCATTAAAATAGTTTTCCATATGGTTTTTATTGAGGTGCAAGGAGTTAGAGATGATAGTTTGTTAGGATGTACCATAGTAATCTATGTAGTGCTCTCGTTGTTTGTGTTGTAAGCTACAGATTACAATATGAATATGAGATTATTGCGTAAAGCTGTGTGCATCCCCATGGTTTTTTATGATGAGGTTTTGTAAACAGCTTCCTTTTGGTACAATTGCACCATAATAGAATTCTGTTCTTTTAGAGTAGTTAAGAAACTCTTAGTTGTGGTTTAGAACCCTTAGGATAGAGTATCAGATGTTGCTTTTATATAATAACAAGAGTCAATGACTCGGTTATCCTAACTTGAGCACAACGTTATAGCTTGAGTTACCAAGAGATTAAAAGTTTTAGTTTGGTTACAGTATAATGGACCATCTAGTTTCTTGTATGAGATCTTGGATAGTTTTGGCATTATGATGGACATTTTTCATAGAGTTTAATGAGGTAGCATCTTCTTGGTGTAACAGCGAGGTGTAGAGTATGACTCTACTTCCTAAAGGAGACCAAAGGTTATGAATAATGTTCATAGCCTATGAAATGACATTTTAGAAAAGTTTTCAGTATGATAAAAGAGTAAAAGGTCTTACATAATTGTAGCAATATGATAGATGTATTACCTCTCTTAAAGTTAATTGTGCTACAGAATATGATAGTATCTTTTCAAGAGAGATAAAAGGTCACTACTAGTGTAGTGACCTATAAAATGATGTCCCAGATGGGACTATAGTGTGATAGAAAGTTGTTGGCTTAAGTACCCTGGGAAGAATACAAGTTCCACTGTAGGAATCATGAGTGATCAAATCATGATAGTGTCGTTCTTTTGAACTTGGGGATGGGAACTAGGTACCTAGTACCCTAAGTTTTGATTGATTAAATAGAATAGAATATGAAACTCATGTAGATCCCTTCCTCAATGTAGTTAAGGGTATGAATTTCAGGATTAGAATAGCAAGTGGTTAAAAGTCATGACAAGAAGTGTGCAGGGTAGTTAAGGTTTAGTGATTGGAGGGTAAAAAGCTTAGGTACTAGTGGGCTACTAATCAGAATGGTCAGAGGACCAATTCTAAGTAACATAAAAGCGTAAATGACATGATAGAGATAGTAAAAAAAATCAAGAAATACAATAGTCAAAGTGTTAATGTGGACAAGGTAAATGAGGTGAATTGAAAAGTAAAACTAAAGAGCCTAGGATAGGACCACATCAATGAAAACAGTTGTCAAGCAAATGTTAGATAAGAGAATGATAGATAATGACACATAGGCTTTAGGTTAGACTTTTGAGATAATGAGAAGGTAGTTAGAGGTTCATTTTGAATGTCAGGCAAATGTCTTCAGTGTGACCAACAGAATCACATTGCAGTAAAGCAATAATGATAGTACAGCAGTAGAGGGTAGAACGAGAAGATACAGGTATAGGTGGTTATAAGTCACTGGTAAGTACGAGGATCAGAGTAATGACAGTAGATATGATTAAAGTTAGCTCTGGAAGAATATATTAATAAGAGGTATCTTCCAAAATTGAACAGAAGGCAAGGAACAAGATAAAGATGGTATGTCAGGTTGGATAGTAGCATAATAGAGGGTTGATATGGCTGATATCTCATAGATAGAGCAAATAATTGCAAAGAGATGATGAAAATTGAAGAAGAAAACCAAAAGACATAGGTTAAACATTATTATACAAACAATCATTTATTGTTGGCTGTAGGAGAAGATTTCTCCTTCTCTTCATGTTTAGCTCGAGTTTTTGGCTCTACAAGGCTATATAAGGAAAGGAGACTGTGTCGAGGTAATCCATTAATTGAGAATTTGGTAGGCACTAGTTCATACACAATCTTCCGATAAGGGGATGACGGTAAGTGCAAACTTAAGATCAAGGATGACAGGACAATCAGGGTAGTGACAAGAGTTAGATCAAGTTAGTTACCAAGGCTTACAGCCCTTCTAAACTATAAGCTAGATAGAGTGCTACTTGCAAATAAGATTCGATGGATGCAACCGTGCTGATGGGTAAATTTGAGGTTAAAGTTTAGAAAGCTATAGGCAATAGATGTGGTTATATTAAGGAGAATGAACATGTGAAATATCTTATTTGGGATTATGGTATAACACACATTTCCCACTGCCATGTTAGTTCCGATGGAACTTATAGGTTAAAGAGCCCCTAACTAACAATAATGAGTAATTTCCTATAAAGGGGAGTAGGAAATAATAATGTTCTAATGGTCAAGCTAGGGAACGAGGAATAACAGAAACCTTCCATGGTTAATTACATGTGTTGTAGAATATGAGTAATAGTTCGACACTACAGTGTTATATAACATAAAGGATGTGTTGGTAGGAACAAATCGCAGCATTAAAATTCTAAGAGTAGTGAAGCTAGCAATCATGTTAGACTTAAAAATAAATAAAGGCTCAAATTTGATGATTGGATGGACATCTTCAAAGGAAGAGGCACAATCTAAGCACCAATGTGTTAGAAAATACATCAAACAGTAAAGCAGTTTCAAGTTAAAGTCAAACAACTCTCATTCTAGAGGAATGGGAAATGATAAAGTCGTGCTAACTAAGTTGTTCTTGATTACATAGACTTTTATCAGGTTAAAAAAGGGACTTAGTCCACTTTCCAGTGTTGATAGATGGTATATGGATATTTAGCATTTGGATGAAGCTCTACATAGCTAGTTACATAAGATAGGCAGGAGTTAGTAGAAGGACCTCATGGCAAAAAGTAGGCTAGAAGTTTTAGCCCATTTTGACTTTTGAACTAATTTCTCCCAAACCAAAATTTTTTTCAAAAATCCGAGTATATCAGTGTGTTGTAAACTTTGAGAGCTTCGAAACAATGCCAATTCAAGAATTTTTCAACACCAAAAAATTTTTGAGACCCACAAGCTTACTAGGTAGATTTTGAGTCTTTTAAGTTGTCTTTTGGGTTAACTAAACTTTTTTTCTAACTCTTTATGTTGTGGCTTCACGTAGGACCTTCCATTTTGAAGGAATTCCATCGGCACTCGGGACTATAATTTTAGTCCGAAAGCACAGGCTCTAGGACCCACCTCTAAAGTAGATCAATATTATAGTCGTTCCTACCATTTTCAGATGCCCCAGATGCATTCCCAGTGTCAGAATTAGCATAGGTAACCCTGAATGTAAATTCGCTCTTTTTGCCTTAAGTTGAGTTATAGCTCGATAATTAATAAAATATTCATGAGTGTATAAAATGTAATAGTTTTAATTATAATATTAAGATAATATTATTAAAGACCTCCATGAATATTTATAAAATTTTTGAAAGTGAATTAGATATTTTTGGACAATAGTGAATTTTAGACCCCTGAGCTGAAGTTTAGCAAATGCACTAGTTAATTGGTTTTGGCAAGCCTCGAATGGGCATTGTATTGTATTATATTGTGGGCTTGAGGCCTTTGGGTTATTGAGATATAAATTATGTTTTCTTGCAGGTAGGTTAGGTCCTAGGTATAAGAAAAACTCTACTGAATTTTCAGCATAAATCTAAGAAGTCTTTTGTTTGTTTAATTAATTATTGTTGATCTATTCTTACTAGTTCTTTAGTATGTTTGCTTAAGTGATCCAAATCAACTATTTTCTTCTTCTCAGCAAAACCAATAAGCATTGGGTTGTACTGTGAGTTGGATATTGATTATATTTTGTAATTTCAATATTATTTATATATTTTTGGTATGCTCGTGCATTTTATAAATATATTTACATGCTTAGTTAAATAAATTAGGAGCACTCTTATTGCCGCATATTTATTTATTGCTATTTACTTGTGATTGTCGCCTTGGGGATAATTTGGAGCTATATGTATGTTATATATAGATATATAATGCATATGATGAATATGAATTGGACGGGTAGTCGTGGGTTGAGCTAGTCTCGCTGAAACCTGGTCCTTATGGATATGGAAAGTCAAGATGAGGCACGACTTTGAGTTGATTTTGCTGGTTCCCGCACTTGAATTTAAGTGAAAATCTAGCTTGAGTTGAGCTCGCTGGCAAGTCTTGGATTAAGAGAACTGAATAGGGGATCAGCTCCCATAGTTATGTATGAAAATACTTTACTGGGTGCTTGTGTAACTCTAAATTATCTTCTTGTGAGAGTATTAGATGATTTACTTATTGTATATATTTGGTGTGCACTTCATACTTAGGGATGCATTAGTTGTAGATAGCTATAGAAATTATATTTATAATCAATATCTAAACTCTCTGAGTTGAACGCTCATCCCTGATCAATTATTTTTCCCTATGTGATAGATGGATATTATTTTAAAGTTAACCTACTTCCTTTTTCACAGGAAATTTGAAATGGTTAATGTATTAATTATAAATTTTATTATTCAAATTTAAAACTCCGCAGTAACTGTAATGGTATTCTTGTAATATAAAACTAATGTATTTGACTTTAGGTGCTTATGTGATGTTGTATTTAGGGTAAGTTGAACTCTCCATTTTGATATTGGATGTTGATATGGTTTGTGAGGGTAAGCTGAGCTCCCCAATAATGATTTTGTTTGTGATACAGGTCGGGTAAGTTTTCTCCTCGTTGGATTATCCATTATATGTCGGACTCTATCCGTTTATTTTCTTAATTTTGGGTTTTCCTTTTTGGGCTTTGTTGTTGGGTTGTAGACTGCTTAGGCTTACTATGGGCTTTGGGGGCCTTATGCTGACCTAAATCTTAGTGCCAGTCTGGCTTAGAAATCAGGTCGTGACATAAAATTAAAATAACAATTTTTACATAAAAATATAAGATAATACCAAATATCTAAAGTAAGTCATAATATTTCCACCCAAACTATAAAATAGTATTTCCATCCAGAACATCTTGACCATCTTCGATAAAATTGGATACCTCACTGAATTCACCTTCCACCACAATAATATGTCAAAAATCTATAGTTGTCACACCTTACCCCTCCGTAAGGCATAATATGATCCCGTAGAATACTTAATGAACTACCGAACTTCACCTACAGATAACTCATTAAGTACCCTACAAGGGATTTTAAAACAATTTTCTTACATTTTGGAAGTGGTGAGCATTTTGGTAGGAATTAAAAACCATTTATTCAAAGCTTAAGGACTAGTAAAAATTTTTGTGCATTTAAATTTTGTCGCAAATTTTATAAAAATTTTGACAGAGTTCCCTCTGTATTTTGAGAAACCAGTTCTTCAAATACCTGTAAAAAGCACTTTCAAACATATTTCACAACTCCCAACCACCAATAATTCTCAAATCAACTCAATCAAGGCACTTCAAATAATTTCACAATACAAATCAAGATTTCTCATCTCAAAGTATTTAATATCTTCATTTACAAAACATAAAGTAGAAAATTCATGTTTACAAATATTAAATTTACAGAAACAAACCCAAAATAATATTATTACAATTTATTTACAACTGCTCAATTTACATTGATACTTATGACATTACAATATTTACATCAAAATAACCATAAGGGTATAAAACAATACCCGTACAAAAGCTTGATGTGATCTTCAACTCAGTAGCAGCTCACTCTGCTGCTTTTTCCTTGCTCTTATCTGCGACAGTAAATTAAACTATCGTGAGTATAAACATACTCAGTGGTGCACAATAAAACTTTAAAATGCGATACATAAATCATTTATTGATGAAACATAATTTGAATACTTCACAATCACATTTCACAAATATCAAAGCTCATAACAACTCATTTTGTCAAATAATATATTAAATAACAGTTTAGTCAAACAATTGCGTAAACACAGTGTTGCCAAAGTCGTACACAACTTAAGCCATGACACAAAATTTCTGATCAATGCCGTGTTGTACACCACGACAAAGCAATCTCAACCCCATTAATCGAAACCAATGAAGGAGGTGGCTAGCTAGCTAATGAGTACTCATCCGATCTACAATCTCAACTGGCAAGCCAGAGAGGGAGGAAAATAAACGATCTCAACCCCATAAATGGAGGAGGAAATGTGATACTGTCATGCTAAGTGTGAACATAAAATCCATTTCAAACATTTCATTCAAATATTGCATACAAAAATCAAATCAATTTCCAAAGTTATAATTTGATCATAAGGTGGCAACACAAAAGTTCATATGTTCATAATGCATGCTAAATCAATTTTTCAAGAGTAAAATGCTTAAATAGGGTTTATTGTGCACAAACCTCAAGCGAGTCGTCCCTTAGCCTCGACTCGTTTCCTCGGGTTCCTTCCCGATATTCTTTTCAACTGAAACACAAAATTTTACAATGTTTCAGTACTAGAACTTAACATAAATCCCAAAATAAATTTTAACTTCGCATTTACTTAGCTCTAACGTGTTAAATTCGACGTTCTCGAAATTTTGTGTTTCGGGTTACTATTCACTACACTATTCAAGTCAAATAATTGACTTTCTAAGGATTAATAGGTATGGGAACTTCAACTTCACCCACATACCACATTTTGTTCATTAAACTTGTTGGTTTTGGTCACTTTTTCAAAGCATAGGTCATTTTGGCAAAATTGCCAATTTTCGGTTTTGTGCTTCGAAGTTGCACTATTCCATTGGTCGATCTACTATTGGAATTTGACAAAACTTCCTTCATAGAAAATGTTCCTTATTGTCTAAAGTGTATTCTCATTTTTGGATCACCTCAATCGGAGTTTTGTAGCTCAAGTTATGGCCAAAATAAATTTACTGTTCACGTGCACTGTTCATACTGCAATTTAGGTGCTGGCAGATTTTTGGTCCAACTTTGGTCAGTAATTTGATCAAGTTAAGTTCATAATTTGGTCTAACTTTCTTCAGATGAAATGTTCTACTATGTCTTAGGTTTCCATCGATTCAAGAATCGCCTAAATCCGAGTTTTCTAGAGAGAGTTATAGCCATCCAAACATTGCTGCTCCACTGAAAATTCTGCAGAGTTTCAGTACAGTAATTTTAACTTTGCTCAATGATTTGAATGAGTTAATGGCCTAATTTGGGTTGGTATTCTTCATGAAAGTTTTAGGTCTATATCATATCTAATTGCTGGTAAAATTTCAGGTCAATTTGACCTACCTAGCTCGAGTTATGACCAAATGAACAGTTACTGTTCATTTGGTCAGTTTGGTGCAGGGCAGCCTGCTATCAACTCACTTTGGTCAATTGTTTCACCAAGTTTTAGTCAGTTTTTGGTCATGGTTCCTTAATGAAAGTTGTGCTCTTTTATGTCTATTTTCATCTCCAATTGGTGGCATATCCATTAGGCTTGTAAAATTTGAGTTTTGGTCCTTCAAAGTGGGTTTGGTCATGCTGCCAGCAGCATGACCATTGACCTACGAATTTAACTAAATTTTCCACCATTCCCATACAATTTATTTGGTCCTAATTGATCATTATTTCATTTCACAATAGGTCAAATATGCCATTTATGCATTTCTCCAATTTTTGATTCATAAACCCTTGCATTGAAACCCTAAACTCACTAACTCTTGCATTTAACCATAACTAGTGCACTTAACCTTAACCATTCAACTAATCAAAGCTTTTAAACTCATTCTAATGCATCAATTTCATGTAAATCATACTCCTATCAAGCTGCCCAAATTTCAGTTTGGTCCCTCTCCCATATTTGTTTCATTTAAATCAAGTTCTAAGCTCACTTAATTACCTAAACATGCATTTAAATGGAAAAATAAAGGGTTTGATATGCTAACCTCACTTAAAGCTTCAAAATCCTAACCTTTGCTCTTCTTTCTTCTTGAAATCTCCTTCTTAAGTAGTAATAACAAGCTTTAAAGAAGTCCTTATGAGAGTTATTATGGTTGGTAAATAAAATTTCTAGGTTGGGATTTAGAGGATTTATGGAAAGGAACCAAGAATTCCAAGCTTTTCTTGCTTAAAAATGGTGGAACAACATAAGAAGAGAGGGAGAGGAGAGAGCTACGGGAAAAGCAAAAGAAGAAGCAAAAAAAAATGTTTTTGAATTTTTATTTTTATCCATTTTTGAAGACCAAAATTCCCAAATTAATAAAATAACTTAATTAATCTTTTATGACATCATCTTTGACTTTTCTAACTTCTTTCTTTTCTTTTTCTTTTTTTTTTCTATTTATTTTTTTCTATTAGTTCTTTAATTTAATTCTCGATTCCGAAATTTTCTTTTCTCCGATTTTATTTGACAGTTAGGTCAGGAGTCAGCTCTCGAGGTCAATTGACCAAATCGCCCCTCGCCGGTTCATCCCGATTTGCAAATAATTCCATATTTCTTCTGGCTCCCTGACCTAATTATTTGACTGGCTTAACAGTTCTTTTTCATGATTTTCTCTTTTCCACTGTGTTCATAAGGGTCCTAAGGACCGCAGCGTCACTTTTTACGGTTCGAAATTTGAGTTTAAAACGACTTCGCAGTCGTTCCCGAGGAGGTCACTCATCGCTGTGACTCTCGGCACGTTTAACCTCTTATGTTCTGTTTTTCTTATTTATAGTTAACTAATTAAACATTACTAATTATTTGTGTTTATGGCTTCTCAAATTGTCTTAAGTGTGACCCTAATCCCATTAATTGTCCGGACCGACACCGGTCACCGGAACAGTGAAATCTACCAGGCTATGCAACGGGGGTGTTACAATAGTGAACTTCTCAAGAAGTTCTTTGAAATACCTATCCAACTCGGATTGAGAAGCCAACTTTTACTCTTCCATTTGAACAAAGTAATCACCAATCTTTTCATTCTTCTTCCATCATTGCATTAATGCATTTTTTAACATTAGCATTTAAACTAGAACCATTAGCACTCATACATGCTTGATCATTATCTCTTATAGATTCATTCAATGTTTTTTTTTTAAAGCACTTACTACTCTATCAATGAAGAGTTTGGTCTCACTTTCAGAATAACAAATAATGTATCTTCCCCTTCAATAATTCAACTTATATCTATGGTTTAGGACAACTACAAATAGCATCATATTCATCTTGCCTAATGAATCCCAATATTTGTCAAACTTTGCTCACATTTGCTTGTCCATTTCCACTATTCTATCGTCTTTACTATTTTCAACTACGCAATTCCTTTAAAATTTTCATGATATTAGGGAAGTAAATGCTAGATGTGGAATGCAAGCACTCACACAATAATTTTTATGAGTTTAAATTTTGATTCACAATAATAAGTATTAAAAATGAATTTAATTTTAATATAGCAGATGTTGTCATAAAAATTTTATAGATTATAATTAAAATTTTTTAAAATTAAAAATAAGATAGCTGATATAATTTTAAACTTAGAGAGTTCAATAATTAAAATTCACTCTTAAACATTGGTTTGGCTTGTACTCTCCGATTCTTTGCTATCATTACCATAGACTTCATGAAATATTTAGTTGGATTGCACCGCTGGCATTTAAGTGTGTCATAATTAAGTCACTTTATAACATATGTTTTATTAAATATACTCTATTATCTTATACATATTTTTTATTATATAATTTTTAACTAAAAATACATGACTATAAAGTAATTTAATATATTTATAATTAAAAATAATAAAGTTAATATTAGGTTATATATATACACTTACAATTATAGACAAATTAAGTTATATATATATAATTGAAATTATATAATATGTATAAAAAATATAAAAAATAATATGTATAAAAAATATAAAAAAAACCTATGTATAAATATAAAATTGGTTTTTCGGTTTTGGTTTCGTTTCAGGTTTTGATTTAATTTCGTTTGATTCTGGTTCGATTCTTGGTAAAAAATCAGAACCAAACTAAAACAATAAAATTACTTTGGTTTAGTTTGATTCCTATAGTGATGGTTTTTTTTTGGGGTTTTAGTTTGATTTTTCAATTCAATTTGGGTCTCCAAAGAACCCTGTACAACCTTAGCTAGTAAGACTCATTTAGTGCTTCCATTAAGTTGAGAATTTAAGTCTAGCCAACCTTCTCTCTCGATGGATGATCTATAAACTCTATTATAATCTCTCAAAAAAGTTGGTGATATACCTAGCCCTTGACTTGGAGAATCTCTCTTCACCTAAACTATTTTTGTAAATAAAAAAACAAAGTATAACTTAACCATACTCATGATTCTTAATTGAGTGATATTTGAGTCTTTATTATATTTAAATCTCAATCAAAATCAAACATATAAAATATAATAATAATAATAACTTACCCATTATAGTTGACATTTGACGAATTTAATACATCAACTTATAATTTGCAGTTGATTTATCTCAATGAGTCTTGAACAATAACAAATTAAGTATATATAATATAAAATTTATCTTACATAAAATCGAGTTTACTAATTTTTAAATTAAATATTTATATCAAAATTTCTTATATATAATAAAATAAAGTGCAACGAGTATATAACTAACTAAATAACTTATTCATATTTCTACATGGAGTATATATGATAATCCACTTATTTGTAAAATTAATAAAGATATTTATATAATTAAAATAATGAATACATAAGCATATATATAAACATTTAATCCAAGAGTTGATAAACTCGCTTTGATATAAAATCAAACTTATAGTAGTGTCACCCTAATAAATTTTTTATTATAATATCAAATATTGTTTATAATGTTAAGTTATAAACTCAGAATTTTCTTTTACAATAAATAAAATGCTATTACGAAAGAAAGAATGTTTTATATTGAATAAATTGACTTTAATTGGGATTAAATTGACCGCAATTACAAGTTTATAAATTGAACAGGTCAAAAAGTTCATTTGTGACAAATTGAATATGCAAAACAAATTTAAAGGGTAAATTAACTTTTTATTATTTTTTTAATTGCGCAGTGAAGTAGTTTTTCAGATTAATTTTAAACGTAGCTCAATTGATTAATATTTTTAAAATAATCTAGTAATTTATTTCTGCATTTATCTTTCATATGTAAAAATTAATTTGTGGGTATTGACCAAAAATTAAATATAAAATAATAAACAAGGAAGAAAATTTTTTCAATTGTTTTTTAGAGTCGTGGAAATTTCAATTGTTTTTGTAGAAAATTTCATTTATTAATTGGAAGGTATTTGACCTGATTTTCTAATAAGATAGCTCTGAATAGTATATAATAGAGTTTAGGATAGGCTTAGATTTAAGAATAATACTATTATTGAGTTTAGATCTTCCATCTTGATTATCTATCACTCTAACATATTTATTAAATAACTGATTAAATATAAAATATATATTTTTTATAATAATATTTATATATTTTTATGCATTATATTTTAAATAAATCAATTTTAAATGTAAAAATTTTAAAATATGAACTATTAATAAAAAAAAATTATGGAGACTATTAATTAAAATTTATAAAATTAAATGAATTTAAATTTTTTTCAGTAATAATAATTGAATTTGGAACAAGTTCGAGTAGTGAAAATACTAATCAAACTATTTATTTTACCCGTATGTTGTGTAGAGTATTTATTAGTTTATTTTAATAACATGATTTAATATATATTTTACTATATTTTATATTTTCATAACTATATTATAAAATTTTAATAATAATAAAATTTTAAATAATTATAAATTTGTTTCAAATTTAATAAATAAATAAATTGATTAATATATTATTTTTTGTTATTCTTCAAATTATTTGACATATATCACTAAAAGGACAAATAAAATAAAAAAAAATAGATAGACCATTTAGTGATTTTTGAAATATTATTATTTTAATTCTTATACTTAAATATAAGAAATATTTTCAAAAATATATATTTAAATTTTCTAAAGTGAATAATTATAAATAAATAATTTTTTTTAAAAATAATTCATCCTTTTATCAAATGTAATTAAAAATTTCTTAAAAATAATTTATTTTAGAGATATAAAATATGATGAGTATAATTTTATAATGTATGAATTTGTAAACTTCATAAAATTTTAAAATTCTTAAAAAAATGTACTAATATGAATTTTAGATTTTAATAGTTAAGATAATATTTTAATAATTGAAATTCAAAAATATTTAGCTAAAAATATATCATAAACTAATATTTATAAATAAATTTAAAAATAAAGAAAAAAGAGGTGCCATATGATAATTTGTTATGCATTTTTATTAGCTTATGTGGCATCTGAAAAGCTTAAAATGTCTGGGAAGAATCCTTCTTGATTGGTTTTGTGAAAGAATACTCATAAACTTAACACCATACTAGGCCCAAAACCTTAAAGTAATAGATCTATAAGTCATTCCCGCTTATATGTCTCTCACTTATATTATCTTTTTTCTGATGTGTGAATTCAACACTTATAATTTCAAATAAATAAAATGATAAATAAATAGAAAAAAAATGTCATTTAGCGATATTTGAAATATTTTTATTAAAATACTTATATTTTAAGCATAAGAAATGCTTTTAATATATATATATATTCTAAATAAATTTTAGAGAATAAATATATATAATAGAATTTGAATTTGTGAACTTAAGCAAATTTTAAAATTATTAAAAAATTGAGATTTAATGGTTAAAATAAGATTTTAATAGTTGAAATATACAAATATATAAAAATCTATGATAAACTAATATATATATATAGAGAGAGAGAGAAAGAGATATGAAAGGAGGTGCTATACGGTAATTTTTTAAACATCTTTTTTAGCTTATGTAGCACACTCTTATTAAACTTTTTTTAAGGCTAAACTTTAATATATATATTAGTCAAATTATTGTGCTATGCACAAATTTGATAGAAATTACCTTTTCTATATTTATTTTAAATTTTAATATTTCATTTTTTTATTAAAAATTATTTCTAATATTTTTTTATATAATTTAATTATTATAATACTCTTACTTTAATATTTTAATTTTAATCTTTATATGTTTAATTTAGATTTTCAATAAATTATATTTTTTTAATTCATTTTCTAGAGAAAAATAAATTAATTAATATATATAATTAAAATATTATAAAAATAAACAAATGAAAAATTAAAAAATACAAAAAATGTCATAAATAATAAAGATTGATAAAAAATTAAGATAAAATGAAAGTGTGCAACGTGTATCCCAATTCTTATTATGGAATAGATTTTTGTTCAAGAAAGATATTTTATTGAGAAATTTTATTGAAACTGTCCATATTTAATTCATCTTTCAGAACTTTTGCAAAATTAACATGTAGAACTTATCTTGGTATACATATATAAATTATTACATTTGCCTCGTTACTATTTTTTTTAGTGAGTGCTGCTTGTTTTTTTGATTTTTGCATTCAACAATCTCTTTCTAATATTATAAAGAATCATGAATCAATAGAAATATAAACAAAATTTGAAAATTAAAATCAATAAAATTTGAATAGAAAAAAATTAAAAGTAGCGCAAATCAAAGAATAATATGAAAGCATTGAATAATTGAAGGAAGTTTGATAGTTTTCCAATGACATAAAAATGCCTACTATTTATGGGCAAGATGATGAAGAAAAACCCAAAATAAATTTAATTCAATTTTAATTAAAAAAAATACACTATTAATTTTGGCATTCAAAGTTTGGTCATTCAATAACAATAGGCTATAGAAGAATGGCTATAAGTTACAACTAAATGTAGTTTATTATTTTTTTAAATCATAAATTAACATAATTGATTAAAGTAAATTAAAATAATAATATAAAGGAAGAAATTAATAACTAACAAGTCAACCTCTTCTTAGTAAGTTCCAAGCAGTAGCTTCTAGAAAAGTTTTGCTTACTTTATATATAGAGGTAAATAAGTCTGTCAATTCATTAGGATCTTATAAGGGTTAATTTCATTCATAGTTTCTTAATTTAATTGATTATATTAATAATATTATTCAACTTTAATTTATATCATAAAACTCTTTGAACTTCAATTTGAATATCACTAAACTCTCTATGACTGCTATTGCATGTTTTCAGTTTAACTGATAGTTAAATTTTGCCATCATTCCTTAACTTCGATAAATATATTATACATATCTCTCAATTTTAATTTAGTTTACAAAAATCTTTAAACTTTGATTTTAATAATAATAATAATTAAGGTTGAATATATTATTTTGCTAATTTAAGAAGTAAAGGCAAAAACAATATTTAATATCAGCCTATATAAAAAAAATAATTCATACTTAATTAAGTTTAAAATATTTTCAAAATAAAGTAAAGTAATTAAATGTTATTAATTTTTTTTCTTACATTAAAACAAAAGAAATTAAATTGAATTTGTCATAAATCTTTTTAGATATTAACCTAAAATTGAATTAAAAAAATAATATATCATGTAGAAATAATATTTTTATATCATAAATTAAATAATTAATTGTAAATATTTATAAAAATATTAAATTATTTCTAAAAGTATAATTTTATTATAAATTAATTGAAAATAAATGAAGATTTAAAATTTTAATTGACTATAAAATTGAAAGATAATTATGATAAATCTATTTAAATTGAGAGATGATAAGTGAAATTTAATCATAAATTAATCTAAAAATCTATAATAGTAGGTCATAAAAATTTTAGTGATTCACAAATTAGAATTTAAAAAATTTTATAATATAAATTAAAATTAAGAGGTAATACTAATATAATTTATTAAATCTGGGGACAATGAGCAAAATTAATCTCTTACAAGGAAGCAGATAGTGGAAAATTGCGGGGCATTTTCGACAAACTAAAAATGGGGGATTAGCGCCAATTTCGTCATTTCACATAGTGGCAATTTTAATAATGGTTGGTCTGACCAAATCCACCTTTTGCAGTTTGAGGGAGAAGACAACCGAGATTAGGGGGAGTCAAATTGTATTTGTGGTGTTTCCAATATGAGCGTTGGATCTAATTTGACGGTCATAAATGGAGTAAAAATGGAATTGGAAGCAGCTGATTACGGCACGCCAACACCCTTTCCAAAAAGCCGGCAATATGTTCACTGTGTAAGGCGTAATGTACTTGTATTGTCCGCTTTTGATTGTCGTTTTAGAAAACTGATTAGATCAGATCATTCAGTCCCAACCTCTCTCTCTCTCTCTATTTTTTTTTTCAATTTTGATTAATGATTAATATTTATTTGACATGTGAAATTCCCTTAAATATTTTCTTAATAATATCAATAATAATTTTTCATGCATCCTTTAAAATTATTATTATTATTGCGAAGCCTATTTCCATAACTATACTTGTTAAGACCATAATCAATATAATTAACAAAATTTATATAGATTAATTTACATTCCCATAACCACTATTTATATCTTAAATCAGTTAGTTTCCTATGTTTATAGTTTATAACTTTTCTTATATCTTATTTAATAAAAATAAATAAATAAATAAAATACTTAATAATTAAAACTTATAAAAAAGTCTAATAATCTATTATAATAAATTATCACCTTTTCTATTAACTCAAACTTTAAATCAATAGTTGATTAACTGAGAATTCATTTCTATTTTTCATTTTTTCATTAAAATATCATTTTTTTTATCATTGTTTATTTATTTTATGAGCACTTGAGATAAGAGTGAGAATTATTTTCAAAAATTATTAGATATTTTTTTTCATTGTTATAAAATTCGAACTAACTTAATGGGTTGATCAATTATTATAAAATCAGATTTGTTCTTTCACTGCAAAAACTAAATAACTTCAGTGGTTGAACCATTGATTTGCTAATTTAATGACCTATTGATTCGGTCAACTTTAAATTTTTTAAATCAAAACTTTTTAAAATATCAATGGTATTGATATTTTAATATTTAAAAATTTAAGTTTAGATGTTGGTTAGCTATTTTTTTTAAAATATTTAGCAATTGTAAGAAATTTTATAAAATGATATATTTTTTTTAAAGTATTAAGAAGATAATTATCATCCATTTGAATGATAAATATCTTCTTAATACTTTAAAATTTTGAATGATAATCTTAATACTTTAAAAAAATATGATTATCATTCAAATTTTTAAAGTATTAAGAAGATAATTATCATTCAAATGGATGATAATTATCTTCTTAATACTTTAAAAAAATATATATCATTTTATAAATTTTCTTACAATTGCTAAATATTTTAACAAAAAGGTTAATCAACATCTAAATTTAAATTTTTAAATATTAAAATATCAGTATCATTGATATTTTAAAAATTTTCAATTTAAAAAATTTTAAGTCAACCAAATCAATAGGTCATTAAATTAGCAAGTCAATGGTTCAACCACTGAAGTCATATAGTTTTTGCTAGTCAATTTTTTATTTAGCTCATCCCCGATTTTATAATAATTGATGAACCCATTAAGTTAATTCGAATTTTATAACAATGAAAAAAAATGTCTAATAATTTTGGAAAACAATTCTCACTATTGTTGTAATAGTTAGAATTGTTTTCCAAAATTATTAGATATTTTTTTTTCATTGTTATAAAATTCAAAGTGTGAGATAATAGTGAGAATTATTTTCAAAAATTATTATATATTTTTTTTCATTGTTATAAAATTCGAACTAACTTAATGGGTTGAAAGCACTTGAGATAATAGTGAGAATTATTTTCAAAAATTATTAAACATTTTTTTTTATTGTTATAAAATTCGAACTAACTTAATGGATTGATCAATTATTAAAAATCGAGTTTGTTCTTTCATTGAGCTGGATAGAGAATTGACCAGCAAAAACTAAATGACTTCAGTGGTTGAACCATTGACTTGCTAATCTAATGACTTATTGATTTGGTTGACTTAAAATTTTTTAAATCAAAAATTTTTAAAATATCAATGATATTGATATTTTAATATTTAAAAATTTAGGTTTAGATGTTGGTTAGCTTTTTTTTTTTTAATATTTAGCAATTGTAAGAAATTTTATAAAATGATATATATTTTTTTAAAGTATTAAGAAGATAATTAATATTTATTTTATATATTAATTATAAATGTTGAGAATAAAAAATTTTTACAATTTAAATATTTTTAATATAAAAATTTAAAAATATTATTAAGATATATGTAAATATAACTTAATAGAAATATTTATTTTAAAAATAAAATTTAGCTGACTAAACTTTTTTAGTTGTATTAATAAGTGCAATACTTAATTAATATATATTTATTCATTTTTTAATGACTTACTAGTTGAATCATTAATCGTCCACTGATTAAATCAGAAACATGTTAATCTAGTCCCTCAGTCGATTAATTTCTGAACTAGGTTTAATAACTATTTTCTTTTAATTTTTAGGTATCAAATTTTTTCTTTATTTTTATTCTTATTAAATAAGATACAAGGAAAGTTATAAACATAAGGATATAAAGATTGCCTTCTTCTTCTTCTTCTTCTTCTTCTTCTTGACTAAACTTTTTCAATTATATTAATAAGTGCAATACTTAATTAATATATATTTATTCATTTTTTAATGACTTACTAGTTGAATCATTAATCGTCCATTGATTAAATCAGTAACATGTTAATCTAGTCCCTCAGTCGATTAATTTCCGAACTAGGTTTAACGACTATTTTCTTTTAATTTTTAGGTATCAAATTTTTTCTTTATTTTTATTCTTATTAAATAAGGTATAAGGGAAGTTATAAACATAAGGACATAAGGACTATAAACACAAGGACATAAGGATTGCCTTCTTCTTCTTCTTTATTTTTACTCTTATTAAATAATGTATAAGGGAAGTTATAAGCATAAGGACATAAGGATAAATAAGGTATAAGGAAAGTTATAAACATAAGGACATAAGAATTGCCTTCTTCTTCTTCTTCTTACGTTTAATAACTATTTAAGGACATAAGGATTGCATTCTTCTTCTTCTTTATTTTTATTCTTATTAAATAATGTATAATGGAAGTTATAAACATAAGGACATAAGGATTGCCTTCTTCTTCTTCTTCTTCTTCTTAATTTGTGTCTTCTGTAGTTACTTTAATTCTAACTCACTTTACTTGATTTTGTACATTTCTATTTTCTAATAACTATTTAAGGACATAAGGATTGCCTTCTTCTTCTTTTTCTTTATTTTTATTCTTATTAAATTAGGTATAAGAGAAGTTATAAACATTAGGACATAAGAATTGCCTCCTTCTTCTTCTTCTTCTTCTTCTTCTTCTTTTCTTCTTCTTTATTTTTATTCTTATTAAATAAGGTATAAGGGAAGTTATAAAAATAATGCCCTCTTCTTCTTCTTTATTTTTATTCTTATTAAATAAGGTATAAGGGAAGTTATAAACATAAGGACATAAGAATTGCCTCCTCCTCCTCCTCCTCCCTTCTTCTTCTTCTTCTTCTTCTTCTTCTTTTCTTCTTCTTTATTTTTATCCTTATTAAATAAGGCACTTCTTCTTCTTCTTCTTCTTCTTCTTTATTTTTATTCTTATTAAATAAGGTATAAGAGAAGTTATAAACATAAGGACATAAGGATTGCCTTCTTCTTCTTCTTCTTCTTCTTCTTCTTCTTCTTACTTTAATTTTAACTCACTTTACTTGATTTTGTACATTTCTATTTTATAATAATTATTAATAAAATAAAATTTAATTTATAAAAAATAAAGTAACCATAGAAACTCCCTACTAATCTATTTATCGATCCATATAAAATACACATGTTTTTTTTTTTTTTTTTTTTTTTTTTTTTTTTTTTTTTAATGTCACATAGCACTTTCTATGAAGAGTTGCCAAATAGGATTATGCATATGCCAAGTTTATATTAAAACTAGTTAAATATCCATGCTTTGCAAGTAAATTTATTAATTTTTAGTATTTAAAATTTTAATATATTTATCTTTGAAATTAATATTAATCAATTATAATAGAAAAATATAAATTTAATATTACACAAATTTTCAAAATGTATATATAAAATATTAGCAAATAATTATTAGTATAAATTTACAATAATATTACAAATGATTATATAAATAAATAAAAATAAAATAAAACAAAAAAATTTGCATTTAAAAAATTGAAATCATTTCATTTTAGATAAGATATTATCAATTAATATATTTTATTATTTTTTAGTTTTCATATTTAAAATTGATTGTAAAAATTTTAAGAGTTAAATAAGTAATTAAATAATATTTTTGAGTAAAATAATATAAAATTATTTAAATAATATTATGTAAATTAATCATATTATATATAAATATGTTTAATAAATGATATATTCAAGGAGATAATGTTGTAAGAATGATCCAAAATTCTCTTTAAAAGTCAAAACACGTTTGAAATGATAACAATGATATAAAGCATATATTTGTTATTTAATCAATATGAAATAAATTATAATAATTAAATTTTTTATGAAAAAAAATTTATTGAATGAAAATAAAAAATAAAAATAAAAATATAAATCAACAAATTATATTTTTACATAAATAAATTATTAAAAAACAATATAATAAAATTTAATCACAAAATCCTTAAATTTGGATAATCAATTATTAAAGAAAATAATTATTTAAATCATAAAAATGAATATAATAATAATAATGATATTTAAGAAAAAAATAATTAAATAATTATCATAAAAGATAATTAAACACTCATAATGACATGTGACAATATAATGGAAAAGTAATACTCACATTTACGGGGAATTGCCAATATTTTACACACAATTATTAATAATTTTAATATATACATAATATATAAATAAATTTTAATATACGAAAATAAAATAATATTTGAAATTTTTGTTAGTTAGTCTATATTTTATTTTTATAAATTTTATGTAGACTAAACTTTTTATCTCACAATTTTTTAATAAGAATTTCATAACATTATAATTACAAAAAAATTTTAATAAAAACAATAGAAAAATAAAATACAAACACCTTCATCATTTTAAAATATAAAAAATTTTATATCCTCTTAATATATTAAAAAGTGTCTAAACATTAGCTTTATTATTATTTTTAATATTATTTAAAAAAAATTAATACTATAAAAAGTGTAATGATAATAAAAAAAAAGATATATATTTGTATTATATGAAGTTTAGGTACATAGAATATATGTTAATATGTATTAACAGTATTGAAAATAAAAGTTAACTACAATTATATTTATAATTATTTCTATCATTATAATTAAAATTTATATACTTTTACTGAATAAATGTAATTAAAATAATAAAATAAATAAAATTTCTTATTTTTTTTTTATTTCAAAAAGATATTATTTTTTTGGAATCATAATAAATATGTGAGCATAAATTATAAAAGTAAATATTGCACTAATGATTTAAATTATATATTATGTATAATTTAAATTATGTATTATGTCTCTATTAAATGCACATTAATATAAAAATTATAAACATAAAATAAATTAAAATAAATTAAAATTTATTAAATATATTAAAAGAAAAGAGTGGACAAAAGTTTTAAATACTCCATATGTCATCTTCTTTGAATACCACATAGTAAATTCTAGGAAAAACTTAGCCATATGGCAAGCTCTTCAAAAGTTTAGTCTACTTGATACATATAATAATAATTATATTCTTTTCTCTTTCATTTTAAATAGATTGCCACTATTTAATAATTACTCTCTTAATGTTATAATAAGTAACCATTATTATTGGGTAAGTTACAATAGACTAACATATATTAATTCTATTATATATAATTTTTTATATTACATACATCTAACTTTGTCTTTTATTTTTCATTTTGTTTTACTTTTATGCTTTTTAATTATTAATATTATTTTTAAATATTACTAAAATTACTAAATGAATATAATATTATATTATATTTCTTTAATATATTTAGAGAATATAAAAAATTTCTACATTTAGAAGCAATGAATTGATCATATATATAACCAACATAAAATTATTAAAATATTTCTATTATATTGTTATATTTTTATTATGAAATCTTCATTAAAAAAATTGAGAGATAAAAAATTTAGTTTACATAAAAATTAATAAGAATAAAATATGGTGTAATTAACAATACATTTAAAACAGGCAAAAGCCCTATTTTAGCCTTAAATTATTGGTCAAAAGTCAAATAAACCCTTAAAACTCTTTTTGGGTCCAAAAAAGCCGCTCAACTATTTAAAAGAGCACATTAAACACCAAAATTAACAGAGTTAAACGTTATTTAAATTGAAGCAAACTCAACCTGCATGGACCATGCAAAGATGACAAAGGCCTCTCCTATAAATTGTCCCTTCTTATTGATTAACAACACATCCACAACAGGTCACTAAAGAGAAGTTGGTTGCTCTATTTGTTGGCTGTGGATAAGAGGTGGATTGTCATATATATGGTGATCCCAATTTTGTCCTTTGTTTTGTCTTTATTAAGTTCATTGATGAAGATGGTGCACATACTGCTTTAAATCTTATCCGGACAATGCTTGGATACTATCGTGTGAGGGTGCTACCCTAAAAAATGGTTATTACACCAATTAATCCAACCTTTTTGCATGATGATCGTGAAATGTGCATAAGAACTATCCACTATACAAACATTGATAAGAAGGTTACTCAAGTAAATGTTAAACTGTTTTTTGAATTAATCTATGGAAAGGTTTATTGCATGAGGCTGCTAGGGGACTATCATCCTTCTGTGCTTTTGTGGAGTTTGTGATGGCTGAAAGTGCAATAGCTACTTCAACTATGGTGATGTTGTTCTTTGATCATTACCAATAAGTGTAAGCCAATCAAAGACACCAGTTAGGCCATGTACTCCTTGTCTTCCCACGTATTGAAGCATCCTTGTGGCTTAGGCCCATGTTGAATTTAGTACTATTTTACATATATATCAATATATATACACATCCATGTAAATATGCTTCTTACTTCATTGCTATCTTTGTTTTATATATACCTAATACCTGAAGGAGCGGAAGCATGAAAAACACAAGTTTATACCATTGAATTTAAAAATTTTTTACCTAGGGTCACATGCATTATGCAAGATTTATTTTTATCTATTTGATTTCAATGATAAACAACATATTAAAACTCTTTTAATATGTTTTTGGATCTGTATTTTTCATTTAAGATTTTAGAATTAATCAGATTAATTTTTAGAACCCTTAATTAGATCAAGAATAAATACACTAACCTCTTGATGTATTATAGCGTATTTGTACCTTTGGGATGCTTCTTTAGGACACCAGATGTTGTCCCTCTAGCTTGTCCACACCAAGATCACCTATGGCAGCCCTTGAACAGCTTCTAAAGCTTTTTATATTAATTAGAAAATCAAGTTTTTTCTTTTAAGAGATTAAAGATGTAAACAGGACACTGGAAATAATTTCTAATATTTTTAATTCAAGAGATTATTTGCTAGTCTCTTGAAATTAATGAGAGATGAAGAAGAAGAGAGAATGGGAGCCTCAAGGATGGCGGCACAAAAGGAGGCAGTAGCTGGTTGTTATTTTTTCTTTTTATAACAACACTTATATAGCTAGGTCACCACTTAAAACGTTTGCCACATGTCACCTTCTGATTGGCTCTAGATTTAATTGACCCAATCACATTGTGCCAAGTATCAAACCTATATTTAATCTTAATTTTAATCATCTTACATGATTAAAAAACATTTGGTAAGCTTATGTGTAATGCCATGTGTCATCATCTCATGGTGCCACATGTCACCCTATGAAATGACCAAAATACCCTTGTGTCTTAATTTTGAGTTCTCAACCCAAATAATTATTTCTCTTCTTCTAATCAATTTATATCAAATATAAATTAATTAATTAATCTCTATTAATTAATTTCTCATTAATTAAATTCATATTTAAACACTTTAAATATAAATTTAACTTATACTATACATCCAATAACTTAGATTTGGTTTCAAGTCATGCTAGGGACTTTGCAATCTAATTGCAAACCAAACCTATTTAATTAATCAATTAAACTCTTTAATTAATTAATTAAATCATATTTAATTTGGTGATTACTTGTGTATGTGTGTGACTTACTAGGCTCATCACTAATTGGCAATGAGACATGATATCAACTCTTAATATCATCAGAACTCTTTCTTACCATAAATGATTTCTCTAAACCATTTTATGCACCTTATAGACCATGGTTAACACCTAGCATAGCATGCCATTGTAATGATCGAGAACCAACCACTAGAGGAATTGTCCGCTTTGGCCATAAGCCTCACGGTTTTGTGCCATAGGTGGAATGAAAAACTTCCCAGGAGGTCACCCATCCTAGGATTTCTCTCAAGCGAGCACGCTTAACCCTGGAGTTCTTCCAACTCTCCAGGCCATTCCACCAAAAGGCGCCTCTAGTGATTAGTTCCCCTATTTTATATATCATTACTTTTTGAACCCAAGACCATCTCCGTGCTTTGCCAATGTGGGATTTGCCTAAGGGACCTTTCTCCCCCCCTTTAGGGACTCAGCGTCCTCGCTGAGGTTTGCCCCACCATCGCTCAAGAGGACACGCGAGCGGCTTTGATACCAATTGTAACGATTGGGCTCCAACCACTAGACGAATTGTCCGCTTTGGCCATAAGCCTCACGGTTTTGTCCCATAGGTGGAATGGAGAACTTCCCAGGAGGTCACCCATCCTAGGATTTCTCTCAAGCGAGTACGCTTAACCCTGGAGTTCTTCTAACTCTCCAGGCCATTCCACCAAAAGGCGCCTCTAGTGATTAGTTCCCCTATTTTATATATCATTACTTTTTGAACCCAAGACCATCTCCGTACTTTGCCGATGTGGGATTTGCCTAAGGGACCTTTACAAATGTAATGGCCCGACCCACTAGTGATATTGTCCGCTCTGGGCTGAAGCCCTCACGGTTTTAAAACGCGTCATTAGGGGTTACGAACCACCAATTTATAAACCTAGCATCTCTCCCGTGTTTTGCCGATGTGGGATTTGCCTAGGGTGTTACAATCCACCCCCCTTATGGGACTCAGCGTCCTCGCTGAGGTTTGCCCCACCATCGCTCAAGGTTGCACGCGGAGCGGCTCTGATACCATAAATGTAATGGCCCGGCCCACTAGTGATATTGTCCGCTCTGGGCCGAAGCCCTCACAGTTTTAAAACGCGTCACTACGGGTTACGAATCACCAACTTATAAACCCAGCATCTCTCCCGTGTTTTTGCCGATGTGGGATTTGCCTAGGGTGTTACAATCGGGTATTATAAAAAGAAGGATTATGACCCGATGAGGGGCATTTTGGTCAATTCACCTCAAGAGTTGACTTTTGACTAAAATGTCAATTAAATTAAATGAAATTAATGAATTGAATTATGGGGTAAAAATTGAAGAAAAATTCAAGTAAAAAAAATATATGTAAGGGAAAATTTAAGAAATGAAAACTTAAACTTTCATTTCCATTATTACAAAATTAAAATGAAAGACTTATGGGCTTTTGATAGTTAAATTTAATTAAAAGAAAAAAATTAAGTGTAAATGTAAAAAAAAAAAAAAGGGGGAATAAAAATTTAAGTTTAATTATCCTTATGACACAATTAAAATTTATAATTTTAATAAGCTAATTTTTAGGGACATATTTATATATATATATATAAATAAGAAGACAAATGTCTTCTTCATTTCTTTATTTTCATAAGAGGCCACCACCCTTTCCTCTCTCTTTCTCTCTCTCTCTCTCTCTTTCTCTTCTTCTTCCACTTCTTCTCCTCATTGATTTCCCCTCCCAAGTTTCAATTCCCTTAAATTCCCTTCATAAATTCCATAGCCCACTAAAAGAAAACATCAAAGAGATCTTTGATTGAGAGATTAAAAGCAAGGAGAACAAGAATCGAAAGAAAAGTGAAGTTGAAAAGAAATCAACAAGAGGTAATTTTCTTTTCATGTTAGATTAGTTGTATAAGCTTGGAATGAAGTTAATTTATGATGAAATTTCATAAGAAAATTAAAGAAAACATATATGGAACCTAAACTAGGGTTTTGGCCAAATGGGAGGAAAATTAGGGTTTTGAACATTAGGGTTTAGAGACCAAAAATGTGAAGAAGTGCTAAATGATGTCTTTGACATAGTTTAAGGAAAGAAATGGCCATTTGTGACTTAATTAAGTGTGTTAGAAGTGTTTAAATCAAAGCCAAATTCGGATTGGGCATGAAGCATGACCAAAAGTCAACTTTGAGGGATCAAAAATGAAATTTTACAAGTCCAATTGGTATGGGACCAATTGGGACTGAAAATAGGCACTAAATGACACAATTTTCATTTAGGAAGCATGCCCGAAAAGTGACCAAAACCTAGTGAACAAACTGACCAAACTTGAAAAACTGCAGTATGAACAGTATACATGAACAATAATAGTGTTTGGGTCATAACTCGAGCTAGGCAGGTCAAAATGACCTGAAATTTTACCAGTAGTTAGATGAGATGTAGAACTAAAACTTTCATTAAGAACACAAACCCAAATTATGCCATTAACCCAATCAAATTATTGAGCAAAGTTGAGTTACTGAATCTGCAAAACTGCAGAATTACCATATGAGCAGTAAAATTTCAATGGCTATAACTCTCTCTAGAAAACTCCGATTTAGGTGATTCTTGAACCGATGGAAACCTAAGACATAGTAGAATATTTCATATGAAGAGTGTTAGGCCAAATTATGAACTTAACTCAATCAAATTGGGAAACGAATTCGGGTCACCGAATCTGCCAGAATATGGGCACCTAAAATTGACCAAATAAACAGTAAACTTTGCAAGGCTATAACTCTCTCTAGAAAACTCCGATTTAGGCGATTCTTAAACTGATGGAAACCTAAGACATAGTAGAATATTTCATATGAAGAATGTTAGGCCAAATTATGAACTTAACTCAATCAAATTGTGAAACGAATTCGGGTCACTGAATCTGCCAAAATCTGGGCACCTAAAATTGACCAAATAAACAGTAAACTTTGCAAGACTATAACTCTCTCTAGAAAACTCCGATTTAGGCGATTCTTAAACCGATGGAAACCTAAGACATAGTAGAATATTTCATATGAAGAATGTTAGGCCAAATTATGAACTTAACTCAATCAAATTGTGAAACGAATTCGGGTCACTGAATCTGCCAGAATCTGGGCACCTAAAATTGACTAAATGAACAGTAAACTTTGCAAGGCTATAACTCTCTCTAGAAAACTTCGATTTAGGTGATTCTTAAACCGATGGAAACCTAAGACACAGTAGAACATTTCATATGAAGAACATTAGACCAAATTATGGACTTAACTTAGTCAAACTGCTGAACGAAGTTGGATCGATAAATCTGCCAGAACAAAATCTGCAGCATGAACAGTGACGTGAACAGTAATGGTATTTTGGGCATAACTTGAGCTACACAGCTCCAAATTAGGTGATTCAAAAATGAAAATAAAGTTAAGACCTAAATGAACAATTTTTATGAAGAATACCTCACTAAATTATGATCGAAACTAGGTAAAAATTGGGTTCAAAGATTGGGGCACCAAGTTGTCCCAAAACCAAAATATTCTAAAATTTTCAAAGCTAACTTGGGATGCATTAGACATGCATATAATGAGTTCTTGGAAGCAATTGAGATTGGTATTGAGGTATTCTATTTGTGTATTTTTAGTAGAAAAAGAAGTTGGAATGGACAAGGAGAAGTAGGTAACAATAAAGGAGAGCATTGAAGGTTTGTGCACAACTAACATTTTCTTCGTTTTTAAATTTGTAAATTGCTTGGAATGTGTTAAATTGAATTAGTTTGCTTTGAACAAGTTTACTTTGACTGAAATATAGTTTTTCTCTTGCATTTAAGAAATTTAGGTGTTGCTACCTTTATTTGGATATTATGATGAATTTAAATGTGTTTATTGGTTTATAAATGTGATTGTTGAATGTAAAAGTTTTTGGAAACTGTTTTGAAACCACAGTTAGCATGACAGTCCCTTTCGAAACTCCCCAGTAATAACGGCTACTTGGGGTTTGTAATTGATATTGATTATGTCTCCCATTAATAACGGTTAGTGGGGTAAGACTATATGAGTACTCATTAGCTAGCTAGCCTTTCCCTTATTAATAACGGTTAGTGAGGTTGAGATTGCTTTATCGTGGTGTACAACACGGCACTGATCTTGAAATTTTGTGTCATGGCCTAAACTGTATGTTGGTGTTGGCAATACTAATGCTTTGTGAATTGTGATTTATGAAGTATGATTTCTCATTTGCAATGTTATTCAAATAAATGGCTCTTATGAACTTAGAACTCTTGTGAAGTTTTCATGCTTAAGAAAAATGTGATTTATTATGCTTTGACAAATTGTGTTTTACCTTAAGTTTTAAAGTTATTAGTTGTGCACCACTGAGTGATATAATCAGCGATAGCTTCTTTATGCTGTCGCAGGTAAGGGAAAGGAGAAGGCTGCCGAGTGAGAGACTTGGAAGCAACATTTTGGTTTTGATTGTGGGTATATATAGTAGGTATACCTCTGTAATTTCCTTTTGATGTATTTTGTACCTATATATATGGATGTACGGACATTGAGCAGTTTGTATTTAAAAGCACTGTATTGCTATCACATTTTGAGTTTGTAACTATTTTGTATTTCACTTTGAGACTTATGAAAATGTAACTTTTGCAATATTTATTCTATTACTATTTCCAATGAATGTTTACATGGAATTTTAACTATTCTCATGCAATTTTCCGCAACAGAATTGATAAGACAAAAAACTATGATTTGTTTTAAAATCCCTTGTAGCATAACTAATGGGTTATCGGTAGGTGTAGTTTGGTAATTCATTAGGTATGCTACGGGAACATGTCATGCCTTACTAGGGATAAGGTGTGACATGTTTTAGTGGTATCAGAGCTTTGGTTTTTATACAAGTTTTGAAATTGCATGTTTGAAAATTTTTGATAAGTACAACTGTTCAATTGTCATTATTGATACATATAGTGCATTACATCATAAATATGGACTAATGGAGGGAAATGTCCTTGTGTTGGTTGTTCAGGGAGTTGAATTCCTTGTGATTTAATATGGAAGAGGGGGATCACACAGTAGAGCAATCAGTAGCAGCTGAGGTACAGGGGGAAGCCCCAGCTCCTCAGAATGCCAGTGGATCGGCTGCACCCATCCCACCCATGCAGTTTCCTGCTCAGTTCGCTCAGCAGATGGCTGCACTATTTCAGCAAATGGCTGGCAATATACCAGTCCAAGCTCCTGTGCAAGCACCTCCAGTGCAACCACCATCCCCAGCCAGACAATATGATAAGTTAATGAAGTATGGGGCAACAGAGTTCAAGGGTACAGTGGACCCATTGGAAGCTGAGCAATGGTTAGAACGGATGGAGAGGGTCTTCAAGAAATTGCACTGCACAGATGAGTTGAAGTTTGAATATTCAATCTCCTTGCTGCATGGAGATGCATATGAGTGGTGGAAGACCATTCCTCACAGTTTGGCTGAGTCGCCAGTGCTGACATGGGATGACTTTCTAAGGGAGTTTAGACAAAAGTATGTTCCTGATACCTATGTAGATATAAAGCTACAGGAGTTTCTCAGTTTGAAGCAAGGGAACAAGACTGTAGCCGAGTATGAGAGAGACTTTTCTCGCCTCAACCACTATGCTGGAAGCCCACTCACTACCAGTAGAGACAGATGCAAACGGTTTGAGGCCGGTTTGAGGCCTAGTTTGAGATTGCAAGTGGTTGGGTTTCGACATGATAACTTCTCTGGGTTGATATCACAGGCCCTTGAATTGGAAAGGATAGAACTGGAAGGGGCATCTGAGAAGGTAACCATTGAAAAAGAGAAGAGCAGTAAGCCTACAGGTCAAAGTCCAAGTAACAATTCGGGTAAGAGGAAGAGCTTTGGGGGACCAAGTAACAGAGGATCTAGTAGGGGAAGATTCTCAGGGCAGAGGCCACCTAGATCCGGATAGCAGACATCTAGGGGTTCCTTTCCTACCCGTGCTTGTACTTGTGGCAGGACTCATGGAGGAGTATGTTATAAGGCCATAGGAGCCTGTTACAACTGTGGTGGAAGTGGGCATTTTGCTAGAGATTGCACTAGTGCCCACAGATCTGGGCCTCTTACTACCACTGAGAGATCTGTTCAAGGTTCTGCTTCTAGAGGACAACAAACAACTAATAGAGGCAGAGGCAGGGGTAGAGGTAACACTTCTGGCAGTCAGGGCACAGTGAGCCAACCAGAGCAGAGTGGTGTACCAGTCAGGGTGTACACCATGCGCCAGAGGGATGAAGCTGAGACATCAGATGTTGTGGCTGGTACTTTCTCCATTTTTGATAGAGATGTATATGTGCTGTTTGACCCTGGTTCTACACATTCTTATGCTAGTGCCAGTATTGCATGCTCTGTTGCTATTCCTTATGTGAAATTAGATTATGATGTGCTAGTGACTAGTCATTTAGGACAAGAGGTTAGGGTGAACAAATTGTATAAGGATTATCCTTTGGTGATCCAAGGACATACATTCCTGTCAGACTTAATTGACATGCCCTTCCGAGATTATGATATCATCTTGGGCATGGATTGGTTAGCCAGGCATCACTCCATGATCGACTGTAGACTGAAGACAGTCACTTTTAGTCTTCCCGAGTATGCAGACGTAGTGATACATGGGGAGAGACAGTTATTACCATCCAACATCATTTCAGCTGCACTTGCTAGAAAGATGATTAGAAAGGGATGTGAAGCTTATCTAGCTCATGTGATAGACACCCAGGTGGGGAGTCCAGATCTTAAAGATATTCCTACAGTATGGGATTTTCTGGATGTCTATCTGAAAGAATTACCGGGATTGCCTCCGGAAAGAGAGGTGCAGTTTGAAATTGAGACTATGCCTGGTGTGGAGCCAATCTCTATCACTCCTTATAGGATTGCACCTGCTGAGTTGAAAGAGTTGAAGGTACAATTGCAGGAATTGTTAGATAAGGGTTTCATCTGCCCTAGCGTGTCACCTTGGGGAGCACCAGTATTATTTGTGAAGAAGAAGGATGGTACTCTCCGCCTATGCATAGATTACAGACAGTTGAATAAGGTGACCATAAAGAATAGATATCCTCTGCCACGGATCGATGATTTGTTTGATCAGTTGAAGGATGCAACTGTATTCTCCAAAATTGACTTGAGATCGGGCTACTACTAGTTGAGGGTGCAGGAGCGAAGTATTCCTAAAACTGCCTTTAGGACTCGGTATGGCCACTATGAGTTCTTGGTAATGCCATTCGGGTTGACTAATGCTCCAGCTGCTTTTATGGGCCTAATGAACACTATCTTCAGGCCATATTTGGACCAGTTTGTTGTGGTGTTCATTGATGATATTTTGGTGTACTCAAAGAATGCAGAGGAACATGATAAGCACTTAAGGATAGTATTGCAGACTTTGAGGGACAAACAGTTATATGCCAAACTGTCGAAATGTGAGTTTTGGCTAAAGGAGATTTCATTTTTGGGGCATATTGTATCTGCAGAGGGTATCCAGGTGGATCCTAGCAAAGTAGAAGCCATTCTTAATTGGAAGCCACCTAGAAATGTCACGGAAGTTCAGAGTTTCCTTGGTTTAGCTGGGTATTATCGAAGGTTTGTGAAGGGATTCTCCATGCTAGCATCTCCACTGACCAAGCTACTTAGGAAGCATGTAAAATTTCAATGGACTGATCGATGCCAGGAAAGTTTTGATGAGTTAAAGAGGCATTTAACTGAAGCTCCAGTCTTAACCTTGCCCACTTTGGGTAAGGAGTATACCATATACAGTGATGCTTCTCATAACGGATTAGGCTGTGTGTTGATGCAAGATAGAAACGTCATTGCCTATGCTTCACGCCAGCTTAAACCGCATAAGAGGAATTATCCTACACATGACTTGGAGCTAGCAGCCATTTTTTTTGCCTTGAAGATCTGGAGACATTACTTGTATGGGGAGAGATGTTATATATACACAGATCATAAAAGTTTGAAGTACTTGGGCACATAAAAGGAGTTAAATTTGAGGCAAAGGAGATGGTTAGAGCTGATAAAAGATTATGATTGTTTGATAGACTATCAGCCTGGAAAAGCTAATGTTGTAGCTGATGCTTTAAGTTGCAAGACGATGGCTGGTTTGAGGGTTTCTCCTTTGTCCATGGTGCATGAATTAAGGGCATTGCATGCTAATTTGGAGATTAATGAAGATGGGTAGATGGTAGCTACTTGGCAAGTGAAGCCAATGCTGGCAGAGCAAATTAAAGCAGTTGCACAGAAGGATGATAAGTATGTGAAGTTGATGGAAGAGGCTCGGGATGGCAAGAAAACAGAATTATCAGTAAATGATGAGGGCTTGCTATTATATAAGGGCAGAATGTGCATTCCTGAGAATGTTGAACTGAGGCAGACCATTTTAAAGGAAACACATGATTCACCTTTTGCAATGCACCCTGGTGGAACCAAAATGTATAGAAGTGTGAAAGAGCACTATTGGTGGAGAGGAATGAAGAAAGACATTGCAGAATATGTTGCCAAATGCCTAACTTATCAGCAAGTAAAGGCAGAACACCAAGTGCCTGCAGGGTTGGTACAGCCATTACCAATTCCTGAGTGGAAATGGGAAAGAATCACTATGGATTTTGTGACAGAACTTCCATGTACACAAAAGAATCATGATGCAGTTTGGGTTATTGTTGATAGATTGACCAAGTCTGCACACTTTTTGCCAGTGAGAATGGATTACAGCCTGGGAAGATTGGCCAAACTGTACAATGATGATGTTGTGAGGTTACATGGAGTGCCAGCATCTATTGTGTCGGACAGAGACCCAAGGTTCACTTCTAGATTCTGGGATAGTCTCCGAAAAGCCCTAGGAACTAGATTGAACTTCAAGATGACATTCCATCCACGCATGCACGGCCAATCCAAAAGGATCATTCAGATTTTGGAGGATATGCTTCGGGCTTGTGTGATTGAGTTTGAAGGGAGTTGGGACACACACTTGCCTTTAATTGAATTTGCCTACAACAACAGTTATCAGTCAAGCATCGGAATGCCTCCATACAAAGCACTTTATGGCAGGAAGTGTAGAACTCCCTTGTGTTGGGATGAAGTGGGCAAGAGGAAGTTGATTGGTCCAGAATTAGTGCAACAGACAGAAGAAAAGGTTAAGCTCATTAGAGACAGACTCAAAGTTGCAACGGATAAACAGAAGTCCTACATTGACCTAAAGAGAAGAGATATTCGGTATAGTGTGGGTGACAAGGTGTTCCTGAAAGTTTCCCCATGGAAGAGGATCATGAGGTTTTTGTAGAAAGGGGAAACTAAGTCCTCGCTTCATTGGGCCGTATGAGGTTCTGGAAATAGTGGGCCCAGTGGCATATAGACTTGCATTGCCTCTAGAGTTGGAAAAGATTCACAATATTTTCCATGTCTCCATGTTGAGGAGGTACAGATCAGACCCCTCTCACATTTTGCCAATAGAGGAGATTGAGGTGAATCCAGACCTGACATATGATGAAGAGCCCATAAAGATCTTGGCACATGAGGTGAAGTAGCTGAGGAAAAAATAGATACCTCTAGTCAAAGTGCTGTGGAACCATCATTCAGGCCAGGAGGCTACATGGGAGCGTGAGGAGGACATGAGGAGACAGCACCCACAGCTATTCAGAGACTGAGACCAGGTAATTTCGAGGATGAAATTTATTTTTAATGACTGGAGAATTGTAACACCCCGAACCTCCGAGTTATGAATAGTACCATTTTTGGTCCGTGACTAATACTATTTAAAGACACCTTGAGGACCAAAAATAAATATAAAATTAATTGAGATATACACAATAAAAATTCTAGTGAACAAAAAAGCTAAGGACTCATCGGATATTATAAAAAGAAGGATTATGACCCGATGAGGGGCATTTTGGTCAATTCACCTCAAGAGTTGACTTTTGACCAAAATGTCAATTAAATTAAATGAAATTAATGAATTGAATTATGGGAAAGAATCAATATGGATTTCGTGACAGGACTTCCACGTACACAAAAGAATCATAATGCAGTTTGGGTTATTGTTGATAGATTGACCAAGTCTGTACACTTTTTGCCAGTGAGAATGGATTACAACCTGGAAAGATTGGCCAAACTGTACATTGATGATGTTGTGAGGTTACATGGAGTGCCAGTGTCTATTGTGTCGAACAGAGACCCAAGGTTCACTTCTAGATTCTGGGGTAGTCTCCAAAAAGCCCTAGGAATTAGATTGAACTTCAGTACAGCATTCCATCCACAGACAAATGGCCATTTGAAAGGATCATTCAGATTTTGGAGGATATGCTTTGGGCTTGTGTGATTGAGTTTGAAGGGAGTTGGGACACACACTTGCCTTTAATTGAATTTGCCTACAACAACAGTTATCAGTCAAGCATCGGAATGCCTCCATATGAAGCACTTTATGGCAGGAAGTGTAGAACTCCCTTGTGTTGGGATGAAGTGGGCGAGAGGAAGTTGATTGGTCCAGAATTAGTGTAACAGACAGAAGAAAAGGTAAAGCTCATTAGAGACCGACTCAAAGTTGCAACGGATAGACAGAAGTCCTACATTGACCTAAAGAGAAGAGATATTCGGTATAGTGTGGGTGACAAGGTGTTCCTAAAAGTTTCCCCATGGAAGAGGATCATGAGCTTTGGTAGAAAGAGGAAACTAAGTCCTCGCTTCATTGGGCCGTATGAGGTTCTGGAAATAGTGGGTCCATTGGCATATAGACTTGCATTGCCTCCGGAGTTGGAAAAGATTCACAATGTCTTCCATGTCTCCATGTTAAGGAGGTACAGATCAGACCCCTCTCACATTTTGCCAATAGAGGAGATTGAGGTGAATCCAGACCTGACATATGATGAAGAGCCCATAAAGATCTTGGCACATGAGGTGAAGCAGCTGAGGAACAAACAGATACCTCTAGTCAAAGTGCTGTGGAACCATCATTCAGGCCAGGAGGCTACATGGGAGCTTGAGGAGGACATGAGGAGACAACACCCATAGCTATTCAGAGACTGAGACCAGGTAAATTTCGAGGATGAAATTTACTTTTAAGGAGGGGAGAATTGTAACACCCCGAACCTCCGAGTTATGAATAGTACCATTTTTGGTCCGTAACTAATACTATTCAAAGACACCTTGAGGACCAAAAATAAATAGAAAATTAATTGAGATAGACACAATAAAAATTCTAGTGAACAAAAAAAAAACTAAAGACTCATCAGGTATTATAAAAAGAAGGATCATGACCCGATGAGGGGCATTTTGGTCAATTCACCTCAAGAGTTAACTTTTGACCAAAATGTCAATTAAATTAAACGAAATTAATGAATTGAATTGTGGGATAACAATTGAAGAAAAATTCAAGTAAAAATATGTAAGGGAAAATTTAAGAAATGAAAACTTAAACTTTCATTTCCAGTATGACAAAATTAAAATGAAAGACTTATGGGCTTTTGATAGTTAAATTTAATTATTTAATTAAAAGAAAAATTAAGCGTAAATGTAAAAAAAAAGAAAAGGAATAAAAATTTAAGTTTAATTATCTTTATGATACAATTAAAATTTATAATTTTAATAAGCTAATTTTGGGGATAAATATACACACACACACACACACACATATATATATATATATATATATATATATATAAGAAGACAAATGTCTTTTTCATTTCTTTTTTTTCATAAGAGGCCACCACCCTCTCCTTTCTCTTTCTCTCTCTCTCTCTTTTTCTCTTATTCTTCCACTTCTTCCCCTCATTGATTTCCCGTCCCAAGTTTTAATTCCCTTAAATTCCCTTCATAAATTCCATAGCCCACTAAAAGAAACATCAAAGAGATCTTTGATTGAGAGATTAAAAACAAGGAGGACAAGAATTGGAAGAAAAGTGAAGTTGGAAAGAAATCAACAAGAGGTAATTTTCTTTTCATGTTAGATTAGTTGTATAAGCTTGGAATGAAGTTAATTTATGATGAAATTTCATAAGAAAATTAAAGAAAACATATATGGAACCTAAACTAGGGTTTTGGCCAAATGGGAGAAAAATTAGGGTTTTGAACATGTTTAAATCAAAGCCAAATTCGGATTGGGTATGAAGCATGACCAAAAGCATGACCAAATGAAATTTTACAAGTCCAATTGGTATGGAACCAATTGGGACTGAAAATAGGCACTAAATGACACAATTTTCATTTAGGAAGCATGCCCAAAAAGTGACCAAAACCTAGTGAACAAACTGACCAAACTTAAAAAACTGTAGTATGAACAGTACACATGAACAGTAATCGTGTTTGAGTCATAACTCGAGCTAGGCAAGTTAAAATGTTCTGAAATTTTACCAGTGGTTAGATGAGACATAGACCTAAAACTTTCATGAAGAACATAAACTCAAATTATGCCATTAACCCAATCAAATTACTGAACAAATTTGGTGACCTGAATCTGCAGAACTGCAGAATTGCCAAATGAACAGTAAACTTTGCAAGGCTATAACTCTCTCTAGAAAACTCCGATTTAGGTGATTCTTGAACCGATGGAAACTTAAGACATATTAGAATATTTCATATGAAGAATGTTAGGCCAAATTATGAACTTAACTCAATCAAATTATTAAACGAATTCGAGTCACTGAATCTGCCAGAATCTGGGCACCTAAAATTGACTAAATGAACAGTAAAATTTGCAAGGCTATAACTCTCTCTAGAAAACTCTGATTTAGGCAATTCTTGAACCAATGGAAACCTAAGACATAGTAGAATATTTCATATGAAGAATGTTAGGCCAAATTATGAACTTAACTCAATCAAATTGCGAAACAAATTCGGGTCACCGAATCTGCCAGAATCTGGGCACCTAAAATTGACCAAATGAACAGTAAACTTTGCAAGGCTATAACTCTCTCTAGAAAACTCCGATTTAGGAGATTCTTAAACCGATGGAAACCTAAGACATAGTAGAACATTTCATATGCAGAACATTAGACCAAATTATGGACTTAACTTGGTCAAATTGCTGAACAAAGTTGGATCAATAAATCTGCCAGAACAAAATCTGCAGCATAAACAGTGACGTGAACAGTAATGGTGTTTTGGGCATAACTTGAGCTACACAGCTCCGAATTAGGCGATTCAAAAAGGAAAATAAAGTTAAGACCTAAATGAACAATTTTTATGAAGAACACCTCAACAAATTATGATCGAAACTAGGTAAAAATTGGGTTTAAAGATTGGGGCACCAAGCTGTCCCAAAACCAAAATATTCTAAAATTTTCAAAGCTAACTTGGGATGCATTAGACATGCATATAATGAGTTCTTGGCAGCAATTGAGATTGGTATTGAGGTATTCTATTTGTGTATTTTCAGTAGAAAAAGAAGTTGGAACGGACAAGGAGAAGTAGGTAACAATAAAGGAAAGCATTGAAGGTTTGTGCACAACTAATATTTTCTTCATTTTTAAATTTGTAAATTGCTTGGAATGTGTTAAATTGAATGAGTTTGCTTTGAACAAGTTTACTTTGACTGAAATATGGTTTTTCTCTTGTATTTAAGAAATTTAGGTGTTGCTACCTTTATTTGGATATTATGATAAATTTAAATGTGTTTATTGGTTTATAAATGTGATTGTTGAATGGAAAATTTTTGGAAACTGTTTTGAAACCACAGTTAGCATGACAGTCCCTTTCGGAACTCTCCAGTAGTAACGGCTACTTGGGGTTGGTAATTGATATTGATTATGTCTCCCATTAATAACGGTTAGTGGGGTAAGACTATATGAGTACTCATTAGCTAGCTAGCCCTTCCCTCATTAATAACGGTTAGTGAGGTTGAGATTACTTTGTCGTGGTGTACAACACGACACTGATCGTGAAATTTTGTGTCATGGCCTGAACTGTATGTTGGTGTTGGCAACATTAATACTTTGTGAATTGTGATTTATGAAGTATGATTTCTCATTTGCAATGTTATTCAAATAAATGGCTCTTATGAACTTAAAACTCTTGTGAAGTTTTCATGCTTAAGAAAAATGTGATTTATTATGCTTTGACAAATTGTGTTTTATCTTAAGTTTTAAAGTTATTAGTTGTGCACCACTGTGTGATATACTCAGCGATAGCTTCTTTATGCTATCGCAGGTAAGGGAAAGGAGAAGGCTGCCGAGTGAGAGACTTGAAAGCAGCATTTTGGTATTATTTGTGGGTATTTACGTTAGGTATACCGTTGTGATTCCTTTGGATGTATTTTGTACCTATATGTATGGATGTACGAATATTGAGCAGTTTGTATTTAAAAGCATTGCATTGCTATCTCATTTTGAGTTTGTAACTATTTTGTTTTTACTTTGAGACTTATGAAAATGTAACTTTTGTAATATTTAGTCTATCATTATTTCCAATGAATGTTTACATGGAATTTTAATTATTCTCATGCAGTTTTCCGCAAAAGAATTTATAAGATAAAAAGTTATAGTTTGTTTTAAAATCCTTTGTAGCATAACTAATGAGTTATCTGTAGGTGGAGTTTGGTAATTCATTAGGTATGCTACGGGAACATGTCGTGCCTTATAAGGGATAGGGTGTGACATGTTTTAGTGGTATATGGACACCCAATTAGTAATAAGGTTTACCTTAAATGAACCTATAATCATATGTTACCATGCACTAGAATCTCTCTATTATAAAATCCCAACTCAAGCTGGAGTCATGGTTCATGTCAAACCCCATTTGCTATGAATATTATATTCTCTGTTAATTCCAGTTCTTGATTAAAAGATTTTCTTATCAGAAACTCTTTTCTGATTAAATTTATCTGTCCTGGCCAGAAACTTGAAACATCAAGAATAAATTAAATGAACATAGGATTTTATCCCTATTTACTTAGAGGAACAGATTCCATCTTGATCAACACCTACCTCCATATATAACTAGTAGGAGCCAACACAAGCCCATGTACCCATACACAGTACAAGTATGAAAGCAGCATCAAACTCAAACCACCTATATACAAGATAACTATGCTATCTCAGGTCTAAAAATTATATGCACTGATATGATTTATGACAATACATTGACAAGAGTAAACTTTATGTGCTTGTCATAAGTGTCACTGGTTTGACCTACTTATCATGTATAAGTACCTATCATGTTTGTCATATGGCATGAGACTCACCATTCCATCTTATTTATATCTCATATAAATAACTTGATAACAAACATGAATACAATCTTTTTGGATAAGTCATGTCCTTATTGTGAAGTATCCTCGATTGTGAACCTATTTATGATACTTTGCACTAGAAATACTGTCACTCATATTTTTAACAACTTAAGAATAGAATTTCTAATAAAATATCAATGGACCTTTTCTATTACACATAAATATATTATGTAAATGGAAAAGTGGAAATGCCTTTTATTAATAAAAACATGTACAAGATACATACTAAATGATATGCTCTAGGGCATACTACTAACAATCTCCCACTAGCACTAGAGCCATTCATTACAATATCTTAGACCCATCTTCTCAAGATGTCGGTCTAGCTAAGTCTGTGACATAGGCTTGGTGAATGGATCAGCTGGATTTTCAGCTGATGCTATTTTCTACATGGCTACATCGCATCGTCTAACTATTTCTCTGATAATGTGGTAGCGCTTTTCTATGTGTTTGGATTTCTGGTGAGACTGGGGTTCCTTAGCCTGTATGACTGCTCCATTGTTGTCACAGTGTAGTGGAACTACTGACTCAATGGAAAGAACTATTGCAAGTTCTGTCATGAACTTCTTTATCCAAATAGCTTCATTTGCAGCATCTGATGCAGTAATATAGTCAGCCTCAATAGTGGAATCTGCAATCGTACTCTGTTTAAAACTCTTCCAACTGACTGCACCTCCATTACAAATGAACACATATCCAGAGGTAGACTTTCTATCATCGATATCTGATTGAAAATCAGAATCAGTATAACCATCCAATTGCAAGTCTCCACCTCCATATATCAAGAATAAATCCTTAGTTCTTCTCAAGTACTTAAGAATAATCTTGATAGCTATCCAGTGTTCCAAACCTGGATTGAATTTATACCTGCTAGTCAAACTAACAACATATGCGATATCCAGCCTAATACACAACATTGCATATATTAAACTTCCAATAGCCGAAGCATCTGGAATCCTGGCCATTTTATCTCTTTTTTCAAGTGTCTTTGGAGACATCTCTTTAGAAAGGTGGATACCACATCTCACTGGCAACAATCCTTTCTTGGAATCAAGCATGTTAAACCTCTTTAACACCTTTTCCAAGTATAGACTTTAGGATAAATCAATTATTTTTTTTGCTCTATCTCTATAGATGCGAATCCCAAGAATATAGGTTGCCTCCCCTAAGTCTTTTATGGAGAATGTATTTGACAACCATACCTTTACAGTTGTCAACATACCTGTGTCATTACCCATCAATAGTATGTCATTCACATATAAGACAAGGAAAGTGATAGCACTGTCACTAACCTTCTTATATACACATGGTTCATCGTCATTTTTGATAAAACCAAATGACTTAATAGCTTCATCAAAATGGATTTTCCAACTCCTCGAAGCTTACTTCAATCCATAAATGGATTGCTTTAGCTTGCATACCTTAGAATCATCTTGGGATTCAAAACCCCTAGGTTGTTCCATGAAAATGTTTTCTTTAATATATCCATTGAGAAAACCTATTTTGACATCCATTTACCAAATCTCATAATCATAGTATACAACTATTGCTAATAGAATCCTAATTGATTTAAGCATGGCAACAGGCGAGAAAGTCTCCTCATAGTCGATTCCTTGCCTTTGGCGAAACCCTTTCGCTACTAGCCTTGCCTTATAGGTCTTTACCTTTCCATCAGAACCAATTTTCTTCTTGAAAGCCCATTTGTTCCCTATAGGTACAATACCTTCAGGTGGGTCAACAAGATCCCAAACTTGATTCTTATACATGGAATCAATCTCGGATTTCATAGCATCAATCCATTTTGAAGAGTCTATATCTGATATAGCTTCTTCATAGGTAAGTGGATCATCTCCATGATCTACTTCTTCATGAGTAGACAACTCTTGTTCTTCTTCATGAAGGAAACCATATCTCACTGGTGGGTGAGATACTCTGGTTGTTCTACGAGGAATAGCTGTAGATGTTTCATCAACGGGTGTAGGTTGACTAGATGGATCTATATCCATCTGATCTGTTGGTTAGTTAGAATTCTCTAATTCTAACTTTATTTGCCTTCATTTGCCTCCTTCTTGAACAAACTTTTGTTCAAGAAATGTGGCATCTCTACTTACCACAACCTTTTATGAAATAGGCAAATAAAAATAATATCCAAAACTATCTTTTGGATATCCAACAAATCGACCCTTTTCTGATCTGGTTTTCAATTTATCAGTGTTCAGCTTTTTGATATAAGATGGACAACCCCAAATCTTAACATGCTTAAGACTTGGTTTTCTTCCATGCCATATCTCATAAGGTGTGGGAGAAACTGATTTTGATGGAATCCTATTTAGAATATACAAAGCTGATTCTAATACAAATCTCCAAAAAGAGATTGGCATATCAGTATAGCTCATCATTCTATATACCATATCTAATAGGGTATGATTTCTCCTTTCAGATACACCATTCAGCTGTGGTGTTCCTGGAGAAGTCAGCTGGGAAATAATGCCATGCTCTCTTAAGTATTCATCAAATTCAGTACTCAAATATTCACCTCCACGATCTGATCGAAGAGCTTTAATATGCTTTCCTGTTTGATTTTCTATTTCAAATTTAAATTCTTTGAACTTTTCAAAGGATTCATGTTTGTATTTCATCAAATACAAATACCTAAACCTTGATTTATCATCAGTAAAGGTAATAAAGTAATGAAAACCGCCTCTAGCCATTTCCTTAAATGGACCACATACATCACTATGTATTAGCTCCAAAATATTTTTAGCCCTTAGCCCTTGTCCAACAAAGGGTGATCTAGTCATTTTGCCCCGATGGCAAGATTCATAAGTTGGAGTAGGCTCAGAGCCCAATGAGGAAAGAATCTCCATTTTCTCCAGTTTTGCAATCCTATCTTCTGCAACATGACATAACCTTAAGTGCCAAATATATTTTGAACTTGAGTTGATTTTCACAATGGCATTGCATTCATTTAGATCACTTGCATTCATTTTGTGTTTCTCATTATTATCCAAATAATAAAGACCATCATTCATATAACCCGAACCAATATATTTATTTCCAAAATAAATATTGCAAACATCATCTGTGAACTGAAATTCATAACCATTTCTAGTCAAACTAGATATAGAAATGATGTTCTTAAAAGCATCAGATACATATAAAATATTATCCAAATACAAAACATGTCCAAACATGTAAAAAGATTTAGATCCTATGGCTAAAGCTTCAACAGTTGAGCCATTGCCAATCCAGACTCTAACATCTTGAGAACTAAGCTGCTACTATTTGCTAGTTCCTGCATATCATAAGAAATGTCAGAACTGGCACCAGTATCTAAAACCTAAGCTGTAGAGGAACTATGAGTATCATCAGAATCTAAATAACAAGATATGGACATACCGTCCGAAGGTCTATCCTTCTTGTCCTTCAGAGAAGCAAGATGCTCTAGGCAGTTCCTCTTCTAGTGCCCATCCTTCTGGTAGTGGAAACACTTTCCTTTGCCTCCATTACCTTTAGTCTTCCCTTTCTGTTTAGCTATTTTCTTGGAAGGACCAGGAATCTGAGGTTTCTTTTTCTTATTGCCTTTCTTCTTGTTGGATTTTCCAATAGAAGAAGATGCAATCAAAGCTACCTCTTTTTCTTTATTGCTCGGCATATTCGTTTGGGCAATGACCAGCATGTTGAGTAAACCAGCCAAGGTGCATTCCTATTTAGTCATATGGAAATTTATCACAAAATTCCCAAAAGACTCAGGAAGGGACTGAAGGATCAAATCCGTCTGTAGTTGGAAATCCATGTTGAAGTCAAGATATTTCAGCTGCTCAATCAGCCGAATCATCTTGTGGACATGATCCCCAACATTCTATCCCTCAGACATCCTCATGCGGAACAGCTGCCTAGATATCTCATACCTAGCATTCCTGCTGTGCTCACCATACAACTCTTGTAGGTGAAGGAGGATCTCACTCGCACTCTGCATGTTCTCATGTCGCTCAGAACTCATTACTCATGGAAGCAAGCATGTAACACTTAGCTCTCATATCATGCTCCTTCCACTTGTTCAAAGTTTCATGTTCCTCTTAGGTGGCCTCTGGAGGTAAGGGACCAGGAACATTTGAGTCTAGAACATATCCTATATGTTTAAGGTTCAGGACAAGTTTCAAATTTTTTAGCCAATCAGACAGATTAGGTCCTGTCAACCTATTACGATCAAGTATGTTTACAAGGATATTGGATGGTGGTGGTTGTTCTGTGCTCATTATTATCAGAAAATTAACTGCAGAAAATAATTAGATTAATTAGTAAATGTATCATGTAATTAATCAAAATGATTATGGTCTTTTAATCAAATTGGTCCTCCCACTAACTTAGCGAATCCTACACTTCCAAAGTAGAAAACGGAAATCCTAGTTAGATGGATTTCTAGTGGGTGATTGAATTCTTATAATTCTATTGATCATCTTCAGGTACATCCATTATTGGAATTACAATAAACTATAAGTGAACAACTCCTTTCCCATCACATCTCATGTGAGGTTAAATCGTTTACCTAGCCCCTAATGCTCAAAATCTCAGGAACATCCATTATTGACTTATCTTGCATTAGTTAAGTTGATCCCATTGAGCCAGTAATTATGCAAATAATTTTAATGTCCTCAGGTACATCCAATATTGGCCACCAAGCAATTTACATATTTACAACATCTCATGCTTAACAATTATTCTTAAGAAAATCTTTTAAATTAATTGCATCATATGCAACTATTTAAAATTTCTTAAAATAATTGCTTCAATGGAGGGCCTATGTTATAATTACTTTAATTAGAACATTTCTAACTTAATCATTTGTTTAGAAGATTTTACGATCATCCTAATTACTATTAAGGTCTCGCTTTGCACATTATCCATTTAGCATGCATATATCATATACTACATACATTCACATACATCTCATGCATTCATGGACAAGAAATAAATATGGTATGATCATGGACTTTCTAAGGGATTCAATTATGAGCCACCAAGAATTGAATTAGGGCATTCCTAGTTGCATTTCATTCATTCATATTACAAGAGTTGTTGAAGGAGTACAAAATCAACACTTGATATTGAATTCCTCCCACTGGTCCCACCAATGCTCTTGACTTCCTTGATCTTCTTGCAATCCAATTACATAGTAATCCTTGGCATACCAAAGAGAATTTACAAGAAATTAAATAAATGAAATTACAACCCAAAATTATTACAACCTTAATAATACATGCCCAAAATAAATTAAAATAAATAAATTAATTTACAATCCCAAAGAAACATAAAAAAAATAAATCCAATAACATTGGTCTTTTATAGTCCATGATCATCCATCATGCATATCACTATTTAACAATTAAATAAAACATACTTACTTAAATTAAATTGAATATCTCATATTCAACTTAAAAATCCAGATTTGAATATGATTCAAACAAATTTAAAAATTCAGATTTGAATCACATTCAAACAAATTTAAAAATTCATATTTGAATCACATTCAAAAAACCTTAAAAATTCAGATTTAAATCACATTCAAATAATTTTTAAAAATCAGATTTGAATCACATTCAAACATTTTTTTAAAAATTCAGATTTGAATATTATTCAAACAACTTTAAAATTTCAGATTTGAATATGATTCAAATAATTTTAAAAATTCAGATTTGAATCATATTCAAATAACTTTTAAAATTCAGATTTGAATCACATTCAAATAATTTTTAAAATTCTGATTTGAATCACAATTTAATTGTGTAATTAAAATTACTAATTAAACACTTTAATTAGTCATAGGATAGGCCTTAGATCATATAACAATTGCAGAATTTAAAACTAAACCTTGCGCCACCCATGAAGCCCAAAGATGGCGCATCATTGATGGTGAGATCAAGCATGCCGCCACACTTCTTTATCCAACCAGCAATGGATCTATCATCTCATGATTATTCCACATAATTAAATCATCTAAACAACAATCTAAATGGCAAATATAGTGGCTCTGATACTAATTGAAGGAGTGGAAGCATGAAAAACACAAGTTTATACCATTAAATTTAAAAAATTTTCACGTAGGGTCACATGCATCATGCAAGATTTATTTTTATCTATTTGATTTCAATGATAAACAACATATTAAAACTCTTTTAATATGTTTATGGATCTGTATTTGCCATTTAAGATTTTAGAATTAATTAGATTAATTTTTAGAACCCTAGATTAGATTAAAAATAAATACACTAACCTCTTGATGCACTGCAGTGTATTTGTACCTTTGGGATGCGTCTTTAGTAAACCAGATGTTGTCTCTCTAGCTTGTCCACACCAAGATCACCTATGGCAGCCCTTGAACAGCTTCTAAAGCTTTTTCTATTAATTAGAAAATCAAATTTTGCCTTTTAAGAGATTAAAGATGTAAATAGGACACTAGAAATAATTTCTAATATTTTTAATTCAAGAGATTGTTTGCTAGTCTCTTGGAATTGATGAGAGATGAAGAAGAAGAGAGAATGGGAGCCTCAAGGGAGGCGGCAAAAAGGGAGGCAGCAGCTGGTTGTTATTTTTTATTTTTATAACAACACTTATATAGCTAGGTCACCACTTAAAACCCTTGTCACATGTCACCTTCTGATTGGCTCTAGGTTTAATTGACTAATCACATTGTGCCAAGTGTCAAACCTATATTTAATCTTAATTCTAATCATCGTACATGATTAAAAATCATTTGCAAGCTTATGTGTAATGCCATGTGTCACCATCTCATGGTGTCACATGTCACCTTACGAAATGACTAAAATACCCTTGTGTCTTAATTTTGAGTTCTCAACCCAAAATAATTATTTCTCTTCTTCTAATCAATTTATATCAAATATAAATTAATTAATTAATCTCTATTAATTAATTTCTCATTAATTAAATTCATATTTAAACACTTTAAATATAAATTTAACTTATACTATACATCCAATAACCTAGATTTGGTTTCAAGTCATACTATGGACTTTGCAATCTAATTGTAAACCAAACCTATTTAATTAATCAATTAAACTCTTTAATTAATTAATTAAATCATATTTAATTTGGTGATTACTTTTGTATGTGTGTGACTTACTAGGCTCATCACTAATTGGCAATGAGACATGATATCAACTCTTAATATCATCAGAGCTCTTTCTTACCATAAATGATTTCTCTAAACCATTTTATGCACCTCATAGACCATGATTAACACCTAGCATAGCATGCCATGGCCACCCAATTAGTAATAAGGTTTATCTTAAATGAACCTATAATCATATGTTACCATGCACTAGAATCTCTCTATTACAAAATCCCAACTCAAGTTGGAGCCATGGTTTATGTCAAACCCCATTTGCTATGAATATTATGTTCTCTTTTAATTCCAATTCTTGATTAAAAGATTTTCTCATCAGAAACTCTTTTCTGATTAAATCTATCTGTCCTGACCAAGAACTTGAAACATCAAGAACAATTAAATGAGCATACGATTTTATCCCTCTTTACTTAGAGGAACAGATTCTATCTTGATCAACACTTACCTCCATATATAACTAGTAGGAGCCAACACATGCCCATATACCCATACACAGTACAAGTATGAAAGCAGTATCAAACTCAAACTACTTATATACAAGATAACTGTGCTATCTCAAGTCTAAAGATTATATGCACTGATATAATTTATGACAATACATTGACAAGAGTAAACTCCATGTGCTTATCATAAGTGTCACTGGTTCGACCTACTTATCATGTATAAATGCCTATCATGTTTGTCATATGGCATGAGACTCACCATTCTATTTTATTTATATCTCATATAAATAACTTGGGAACAAACATGAATACAATTTTTCTGGATAAGTCATGTCCTTATTGTGAAGTATCCTTGATTGTGAACCTATTTATGATACTTTATACTAGAAATACTGTCACTCATATTCTTAACAAATTAAGAATAGAATTTCTAACAAAATATCAATGGACCTTTTCTATTACACATAAATATATTACGTAAGCAGAAAAGTGGAAATGCCTTTTATTAATAAAAACATGAACAAGATACATACTAAAAGATATGCTCTAGGGCATACTACTAACAATCTCCCACTAGCACTAGAGCCATTCATTACAATATCTTAGACCCATCTTCTCAAGATGTCAGTCTAGCTGAGTCTATGACATAAGCTTGGTGAATGGATTAGCTAGATTTTCAGTTGATGCTATTTTCTGGATGGCTACATCGCCTCGTCCAACTATTTCTCTGATAATGTGGTAGCGCCTTTCTATGTGTTTGGATTTCTGGTGAGACCGGGGTTCCTTAACCTATATGACTGCTCCATTGTTGTCATAGTGTAGTGGAACAGCTGACTCAATGGAAGGAACTACTGCAAGTTCTATCATGAACTTCTTTATCCAAACAGCTTCCTTTGCAGCAATATACTCAGCCTCGGTAGTGGAATCTGCAGTCGTACTCTGTTTGGAACTCTTCCAACTGACTGCACCTCCATTACAAATGAACACATATCCAGAGGTAGACTTTCTATGATCGATATCTGATTGAAAATCAGAATCAGTATAACCATCCAATTGCAAGTCTCCACCTCCATATATCAAGAATAAATCCTTAGTTCTTCTCAAGTATTTAAGGATATTCTTGACAGCTATCCAGTGTTCCAAACCTGGATTGGATTAATACCTACTAGTCAAACTAACTGCATATACGATATCCGGCCTAGTACACAACATTGCATACATTAAACTTCTAATAGCCGAAGCATATGGAATCCTGGCCATTTTATCTCTTTCTTCAGGTGTCTTTGGAGACATCTCTTTAGAAAGGTGGATACCATGTCTCACTAGCAACAATCCTCTCTTGGAATCAAGCATGTTAAACCTCTTTAACACCTTTTCCAAGTATAGACTTTGGGATAAACCAATTATTCTTTTTGCTCTATCTTTGTAGATGTGAATCCCAAGAATATAGGTTGCCTCCCCTAAGTCTTTTATGGAGAATGTATTTGACAACCATACCTTTACAGTTGTCAACATACCTGTGTCATTACCCATCAACAGTATGTCATCCACATATAAGGCAAGGAAAGTGATAGCACTGTCACTAACCTTCTTATATACACATGGCTCATCGTCATTTTTGATAAAACCAAATGACTTAATGGCTTCATCAAAACGGATGTTCCATCTCCTCGAAGCTTGCTTCAACTCATAAATGGATCGCTTTAGCTTGCATACCTTGGAACTATCTTAGGATTCAAAACCCCTAGGTTGTTCCATAAAAATGTTCTCTTCAATGTATGGAATAAGAGAGTTAAGAGACAATGAGATAGTGAATGGAGATGAAAAGGAGACTGTATTTAAGATGAAAAAGGATGAGTACAGAACTGTTTGAGGATAGGATTGAGACTAAGGAGAAAGTGAAGTAGCATAATACGGAAAGGTGAAGAAATAAAGAGGTCGTAGCTCCTTGACTATTTACACCGGGTAAATTTTGAGGACGAAATTTTTGTTAGAGGGGAAGAATTGTAACACCCTCACTGTAGCAATTTCGTACATTCAACTGTTCCGGTGACCGGTGTCGGTCCGGACGGCTAGAACGTCTGGAAAAATATTTAGACTAGAGTGAGGAATCATAAATAACTCAAATAAGTGTAAGAAAAATTTAGAAAAAATTTTAGAAACAAAATACAACCGAGTTAAATGAGCCGGTGCCCTAGCGATGGGTAACCCAGTGGGAAGTTGTGGTCCTCGCAACTAGGAGCCCTAAACCCGAGAGAAAATTCATAAAATAATTTTTGGGACTCCAGAGAAGAGTCATTGAGATTTTTATGGCATTAGAATGCCAAGAAAAGGTTTAGAAAAAATTTTCAAGTGGTACAGACAATTTTAGTCTATTAAGCCAGACGGAGGGCATTTTGGTCATTTCGTCTTTAGAGATGATTTTTGACCGACTTGTCCAGTTAAGTAAATAATTATTATGACATAAAATGTGAATAAATATCGCTAAAAATTAAATTGAAAATGAGTAAAAAAGAAAAAGAAAGAAAATGAAGGAAATTGGGAATTATGACATCACATGATGTCATTAAAATGCTTCCACCAATCACCATTTAACAAGTAATTATAAAAGAGATAAAAAGGGATAAAAACAAATGAAAAATTCATTCATCTTCCCCATTTTCTTTAGCTGGCCGAGACTCCATTAGAGCACACTTCACCATTTTTTTTCTTTCACTTAATTTCCTAGCCAATCTTACCCCATATCCCTAGGATTCCTTCACTAAAAATTATACCCACACTAAGGAGAAGTGTTTGGCAGCCAAGAAAGAGTAAGAAAGTAAAGAAAAATTGAAGTCTTGGTTAGCTTGGATTTGAGCTAGAAGAGGTTAGTGCATATTTTCATATCTCTCACTCTTTATTCCATGTTAGAGGCTTAAATTGAGTAAGAAATTATAAGGAATTGAAATAAAATATATGTGTATGAACACCAAGAATTTTAGCAGCCATGGGAGGAGTTTGAAAATTATTGATTTGTTTGAATTAAATTAGATTAGCTCAAAAAATTTGTTCCTTAGAATGATCTGAAGTAAATTAAACTAGTTCTAAAAATTTTAAATATTACGAAATGATTGTAAACAACTTAGAAAGTATCAAGGAAGTGATAAAAAGACTAGTAGAAGAATTATAACTTAAATAACATTACAAATGTGACTTTCATAAGAATATAAGTATAAGTATAAAATTTAGATTTATTTGTACATGATATAAATGATTATTGTAAACTTATGAAAGAAGTGATTATAGAGAGCAACATAAATAACGAAAGATATATTGTATGGAAAATTTCATATGAACCCAGTAAAATTCTTCAGTATAGAAAATATACTCCAATTATTTTTACTTGTTATATTATTTCCTTGTTATATTATTGCACCACTAAGCAGCAATGCTTAGCGCGATGGATTTGTTTCCTTGCGCAAGTACTGAAGTTAAAACCCAGTAAATACCAAATAGAGTTTTTGGAGTTTTGATCTGCAGAGTGTTCAAGGTTATCACCTCCTCAGCAATGCATGTAGATAGGGCCCATATAGATCATATTATATATTTTGTACATTATAATTAGTTATTATTTGTAATGTAAACTATGAATTGTATGTTGAAATATATATTATGAAACTGTAATTAATTTGTAGATCATGTAAATTATGAGTTTATGTAATCAGTCTGTAAATCATGTAAATTAATGAAACTTGAGAACTTATATATATAAATTGTTCATGAATGGAAATGCATGGAAATAAATGTGAAATTGAGATATAGGAATGAGATGTGAATAATGATAATAATTGATGAGATTTCATTTATATCTTGAAATTTTCAAACAGGTGAATAGTAAAATACGTCAACTGGTAATAAAATAGGGGAAACTTTGTTGGTTTCTCTGTAGAAAAATAATTGATATTAAAATATAACGAGATCAAATTATTAAAGGAATAAAGTAAGATAAGATAGGGTAATGTAGCACACTTTGCTCGGCAACACTGTAGTCGGGTGAGGGGTCTTACAGTATCTTTAGTCTTAAGATGATGGTAGGTTGTTGAAGGAAACAAACATTGGTTATCAAGTGGCATTTATCTTTAATCTATAAATCTATCTATATATATAAAGTAGGCAAAATTTTCTTTAAAACTGCCACATGGTACTTATCTTTAGTGTTGCAATGTGACAATTGTCACATCTTACCATCCCGTAAGGCATAACATGATCCCGTAGTATACCTAATGAATTACCGAACTTCGCCTACCAATAACTCATTAAATATACTACAAGGGATTTTAAACCAATTTCCATTCATTTTAAAGTGTAAGGTAATGTTGAATAATTATTAAAAAGCCTTTAATTAAAGTTTATATCATGAGTCAAAATTTTGATTTGTTCAGTATTACGAAATTTTTTTAAAAAATTTCGGCAAAATGCCGGCTAAAAATTAAGAAAACAATTCTTCAAAACCTGTTAAAAACACTTCCAATATGCATATAATACCCACAACTCCATTTAAGGTCAACACAATCCAACTCAATCAACACATTTTTAACAAATCTTAATATCATTTCATTCAGTTCAACTCAAATATAAAATTTTCAATTCTAGAAAAGAGAAAAAAAATATTAATATTACAATTTTGATTGTACAACTGCTCAACTAGTTTTATAGATACATATGAACAACAATTTACATCAGAAAGGAATTTACAAGAGTATAAAATATTATACCCGTAAAAGATTCGAAAATTTGTTTCCCAGCAGCTATAGCAGCTCACTCTACTGTTTTATCCTTCTCTCTATTTGTGACAGCAAGAAAAAGCCATCACTGAGTAATTTACTCAGTGGTGCACAATAATAATTTTCAAAGTCATCAGAAATATAATCATTCATTGATAACAGAAATTTAAAATTGTTCACAATCACAGTTCTCAAGTTGAAGTCAAGATTTTTAATAATAATTTATCAAAATAAATTATAAATAATAGTGTTGCCAATAAATATACAACTTAGGTCATGACATAAAATTTAACGATCAATGTCATGTTATACACCACGACAAAGCAATCTATGACCTCACTAATCGAAATTAATGAGGGAGAGCTATATGAGTACTCATACGATCTCAACCTCAAACTAGCAAGCCAGATATGGAGGAATATAATCAATCTCAACTCCATAAATAGAGGAGAAACACAATAAAGTTGCCATGCTAAGTGTGATTTCAAAGTTCAATTCAAAACCATATCATTCAAATATTTCATACAATTCACAAATCATATTGCATTTCAAATTCTCATTTACAAGGTAAGCAACACACTATTTTTCAAATAAATTCTCAAAGTCATAATAACAAAAAATTCTTCACAATATTTATTCAAATAGTTTTTCAAATAGAAACTAAAAATTTTAAGTTTGTTGTGCACAAACCTCTTATATTTGCCTTAACTTAGTCCACTCTTCCTCCTTCCTTGGAGGGCTCTTTTCCCACTAAAATAAAAAATAAAAGTGTTTTAATATCCATCATACTTAATTTTACCTATAAATTCTCGTAAGGGTTGAGTTCTTTAAATTTGGTGTATTTGTGGTTACTATTCACTTTACTATTCATACAAAATGTTGACTTTTTCATAATTACTTGGTATACAATTTCTAAACATATGGTCCTACCACATTTTGGGTCACAATTTTGTTAGCATTGGTTGCCAATTGCAATTCAAGGCTTATTAGAAGTAACTTCAAATTTTTAGTTTTAGTCACTTACGTTTACTATTCCATTGGACCATTCTACAGTGGGAATTTAGCTAAACTTCCTTCATCAAAGTTGTTCTTAATGTCTCTACTTTAATTCCCTTTTTGAATCATTCTATTTGGAGTTTTGTAACTTAAGTTATAGAATTTTTACCATAACTGGTCGGATTAGTTATTGTCCAGAATTTTTGGGCAAATTTGGTTTTGGCAGATTTGGTGGCCTAACTTTAGTTAGCAAGTTGAATGAGTTATGGCTAAAATTTGGGTTTGTATTCTTCATGAAAGTTGTTCTACCAATGGTTCAAAAATTAGGTTATTTGGACCTCTCTACACAAAGTTATGGCTAATTGAATATGTACTATTCATTTGGTTAATTCTGCCCAGAATTAGGGCACCAATTACAGATTCAATTAATTTTTAGACCAACATATGGTCAGTTTTTGAGCAAGATTTCTTCATTAAAAATGTAGCATTATGACCCTAATTTCATCTCCAATTAGCCTCACACCAATTAGAGCAACACAATTCAACTTATGGCCATTTAACCTAGCTAGACTCATTAGTAAAAAATTCAACACTTCAACAATTATCAATTCTTTCAATTCCATTCATCAAGTCACAATTATACACACACTAATTGATCAAAATTAAGTATAAAACATCAATTGGTCAAAAGTTCTAAAAAATCTCCAATTTTCTCCAAAACCCTAAACACCATAAACCCTAATTCTCCAATTATCACAATTCATGTAATTCAAGTATACTGATCACATCTACTTACTCATTTAAGCTTATATACACATTTAATTTCATCAATTTCCATCAAACCCTAATATTTTCAAGTTGGCAGAAATTCACTTCTCAATTTCACACATGATTTATTTCCATTTCTTAATTATTTTTTGATATTCAAACTAAATTTCAAGAAGTAAACAAGGTTAGGTAATTAGCAAGCACTAACCTTGAATTGATGAATTTCCATTCTTGTTAAACCTTCACTACTCCTCTTCCTTTTGCTTCCAAAATGTTAAGCAAGGTCTAAGGATAAATTTTTATGTTGGGAGTTATAGAAATTAAGGTGAAAACCTAAGGGAAATTGAGCTTTAAAACTTTAACAATGGTGGAAAGAAAGAAAAAGAGAGAGAAATTGAGAAAGAGAGGGACAACCAACGGATGAAGAAGAAGTAATTTTTTTCTTTTTAATTGGTCATCTTATATTTATAATTATCCCATAATTTTCATAAATTTAAATTATAAATTTTTATTGTGTCATGCTTACATATAGATTGGATGAGAGTAGTACAATATGACCTAAAAGCATTACATATTTCTGAGGATTTAACCCAAAATTATTTAGAGTGGAGAAAGCGAATCCATATATTCGATCCCAAATTTTTGGGATAAAGGATTAGTTGTATGCTTACATGTAGATGATATCATAATTCACTTTACAATTAAAATTTTCCTTTTCCTCTTTCTTTTCTCTCGTACACCTCTTCACTTTTAATCTATTTTTCAAAATTTTAATTCCTTACTTTTTAATGGACATTTAGACTAAGAGTCACATCTAAGGGTGAATTGACCAAATTTCCCCTTACCAGTCTGATCAATTTTTCTAATAGCACTGAGTTACTTCCTGAACTCTGATTCAATTATTTGAGCTTGTTCTCTATTCCTTTCTGTGGTTTTTACAATACAATTAGCTTTATAATTATCCTTAGGCTTGGGGTGTCACAGGGTCCAATACGAAATTAGGGTGGCAACTGAGCTCGCAATCACTTCCCGGTTCAATCATCCATCGCTGGACCTCAGCTCATTTAACCCATTATGCTTTGTATTTCTTATTTCCATTTCACTTTCATATAATTTCTATTAATTTTTATTTATGACTTTTCTAAATGACACAGATATAGTTCTAGATATCCTGACTGTCCGGATAGACACTAGTCACAGGAATAGTAGAATGTGTAGACTACTTAATATATGGGTGTTACAACAATTGTAATGCCCCTTACCCGATCTACTATATAGCCGAGTAAGGAATGCTACATTCTGTGCCGGAGCACCTTATCTTTTCTTACTTATTTATAATTTATTTCAATACCATTTTATTTAAAACTCAATTGTCATACTTTATTCACTATTACTCTATTTTCCTTTAACTATTTATATCCGAATATTTAAATGGAGAAACCGATGGGGTTTCTCCTGTTTTATGGACATTTGCCATGTTCCACTATTCACCTATTTAAAAATATTTCATATCAATTCATATACTTTTATCATCATCTCAAATTTAATTCGCGTAACCATTTCCATACATATCCATTCATGCTCAATACATATATGAATTACTTAAATTTCATTAATTTACATCAATGTACAATTTATTACAAAGATTTATTATTTACATCATATACAAATGTAATTTCATAAATTCATAATTTACATTAAAAAATTTAATGAATATTTACAATGTATAAAATACACTACTGTGGTCTGGTGAACCTTACCAAAAACTACTGCGTGAGGAGGTGACACTATCCAACACTGATGCAGATCCAAAATCTCCAACTCCCAGTCTGATGTCTATTGGGCTTTATCTTCAATACCTACGCATGGAAAAATCTAACGCGCTAAGTATTTCTACTTACTAGTGCAATAACACAATGAAAATATAATATATAAATAAGAGTAATAATTTTATGGTTGTAATAATTATAAGGAAAATGCGTATTTAATGAATTACAAACTAGTTGAAGGCCAATTATAATTTAGGATATCAATTCTTTCTAGCATCTTATTGGTTGATCTTATAATGATCTTAAACCTCATTTTTCATTTTACTTATTTTTTTTTTCTGATCTTTGGGAACGTTTATTCCTTTGGGATCTTTTTTTTTTTTTTTTTTTTTTTTTTATCTTATTATTCCATTTCATTACCTTATTTCAATACATTTTTAATAAATATTTGAATTACATTGATTTGTTGATCCTTTCATTGATTTCATTTTGATTTACTTGTCAACATCTCATTTCAATGCCTAAGTAACCTGTTATAGATTGACTGGATTGAATAAGTGGGTAAACTAGTACTGGATACACTTGTGCCTTGGGTAGTCATACCATGGGATACATAATGTTGACTAGGTATGCAACAGAATGGCTGAAAAGCCATAGTAGCAATCGGGCATAAAGCCATATATATTATCGTGTAACAGAATGGCTAGAAGCCATAATAACAGAATGGCCTGAAAGCCATGAAAATAGAATGGCATAAAGCTATAAGCAGTACTATAAATCAGAACCCTACTGGCATGCTAATTTATCCAACCCATATACACACGTTTAGGCGTACATGGGCAATTAGTATTCTTAGACATTCATAAGTCACATAATTTTACCATATGTTGTGTTCATACTTCATAGCATTTTTGTTTCAATCATATTGGGAACATAAGTCCTAAATACATATTCAAACCACATTCATATTCATTGGACTATTGGTATTAATTACCAATCATATTTCAATTCATTTTTGGAGTATATCACAATTTGCAGAATTTTAATCTTGACTTTACTCTTATCTTAGGCCAAGCTACAGTAGTAATTTGACCAAATTTTCTTCATGAAAGTTGTTCCTTATTGTCTTAACTTTAATTTTCTCTTTAAATTAGCCAATTTGAATTTATCTAGTTCTAGTTATAGTCAATTTACTGAGTACTGGTCCAGTGACTAATACTGTTCATGGCAAATTCTGAAACTCAATTTTGTCAAGCTATTTGGACAAGTTATAGGCATAATTTGGCTTGGTGTTCTTCATATAAGTTGTTCCCATATGTTCCATGGTTACATAGATTCAAGAATTACTAAATTTGAAGCTGTGTAGGATGAGTTATAGCCAATTAACTAACCCTGACTCCTAGATCTTGTAACTCTAGGATTTCAGGTTCCAGGTCTATTTTACAATTAATATCTAAGGGTTTTACACTCAAATTTTGAGTAATATTTCTAAACTAAAGTTGTAGCTCTATTTCTTAATTTTTCAGATCAGTTTGGTTCACACCAATTTAAGTTTTCTAGTGGAAGTTATGGTTTATTTACCATTCAGGTGTCAAATTGCACATCTATCCAGGTGCAGAAATTACAGGCTAGGAATTTTCGATTTCTCCTAGCAATTTTCCTAAGTTGTATTTGGTTCTGGGTTCTGGTCAAAACATCAAAATTGTAGCTCTAGGTCTTATGAAAATTTTGGCTTTTGAATTACTGCATTTACAGTTTTGAAGACTGAGTTAAGATATTTTTACCACAACTGGTCGGATGACCTAAAGTTCAGGATTTCCAGGTCAGGTTTGGTTCAGGTCAAGTTTGATGGACTAATTTTGTCTAGCAATGGTTGAGTTTGGTTCATAACTGGGCTCTGGGTTCTTCATAAGAAATGTTTTCTTATGTTTCATGAGTTTAGGGGTTGAAGAGTCAGGTCAATTGGGGTTTCGTAGAGTAAGTTATGCTCATTTTACCATTTACTATTCATATGGTCAATTCTGCCCAGGTCTAGAATGCTAATTCTAGATTCAAGCCTAAATTAGGGCAAGTTATGGTCAATTTCTTGTTAGTAGTATGCCCTAGAACATATCATTTAGTTTGTATCTTGTGTATGTTTTATTAATAAAAGACATTTTCACTTTTCCGTTTACATAATATATTTATGTGTAATAGAAAAAGTCCATTGATAATTTGTTAGAAATTTTATTCTTAAGTTGTTAAGAATATGAGTGACAGTATTTCTAGCACAAAGTATCATAAATAGGTTCACAATCGAGGATACTTCACAATAAGGACATGACTTATCCAGAAAAATTGTAATCATATTTGTTCCCAAGTTATTTATATGAGATGTAAATAAGATGGAATGGTGAGTCTCATGCCATCTAACAAACATGATAGGCACTTAAACATGATAAGTAGATCGAACCAGTGACACTTATGACAAGCACATGGAGTTTACTCTTGTCAATGCATTGTCATAAATCATATTAGTGCATATAATCTTTAGACCTGAGATAGCACAGTTATCTTGTATATAGGTGGTTTGAGTTTGATACTGCTTTCATACTTGTACTGTGTATGGGTATATGGGCATGTGTTGGCTCCTATTAGTTATATATGGAGGTAGGTGTTGATCAAGATGGAATCTGTTCCTCTAAGTAAATAGGGAAAAAATCCTATGTTCATTTAATTATTCTTGATCTTTCAAGTTCCTGGCCAGGACAGATAGATTTATTCATAAAAGAGTTTCTAATGAGAAAATCTTTTTAATCAAGAACTGGAATTAAAAGAGAACATAATATTCATAGCAAATGGGGTTTGACATAAACCATGACTTCAGCTTGAATTGGGATTTTGTAACAGAGAGATTCTAGTGCATGGTAACATATGATTATAGTTTCATTTGAGGTAAACCTTATTACTAATTGGGTGGCCATGGCATGCTATGTTAGGTATTAACCATGGTCTATGAGGTGCATAAAATGATTTAGAGAAATCATTTACGGTAAGAAAGAGTTCTGATGATATTAAGAGTTGATATCATGTCTCATTGCCAATTAGTAATGAGCCTAGTAAGTCACACACATACACAAGTAATCACCAAATTAAATATGATTTAATTAATTAATTAAAGAGTTTAATTGATTAATTAAATAGGTTTGGTTTGTAATTAGATTGCAAAGTCCCTAGCATGGCTTGAAACTAAATCTAGGTTATTGGATGTATAGTATATGTTAAATTTATATTTAAAGTATTTAGATATGAATTTAATTAATGAGAATTAATTAATGGAGATTAATTAATTAATTTATATTTGATATAAATTGATTAGAAGAAGAGAAATAATTATTTTGGGTTGAGAACTCAAAATTAAGACACAGGGGTATTTTGGTCATTTCACAGGGTGACATGTGGCACCATGAGATGGTGACACATAACACTACACATAAGCTTGCCAAGTGTATTTTAATCATGGAAGATGATCAAAGTAAAGATTAAATATAGGTTTTACACTTGGCACAATATGATTGGGTCAATTAAACCTAGAGCCAATCAGAGGGTGACATGTGGCAAGGGTTTTAAGTGGTGACTTAGCTATATAAGTGTAAGGATGAAAGAACAAAAATACAAGCTGTCATTCTCTTTTTGTGCCGCCACCCTTGGCTGCCCTCTCCCCTCTTCTTCTTCATCTCTCATCAATTCAAAGAGATTAGCAAACAATCTTTTGAATTAAAAAAATGCTAGAAATTGTTTCTAGTATCCTGTTTACATCTGTAATATCTCAAAAGGCAAAACTTGATTTTCTATTCATAAAAAAAGCTTTAGAAACTGTTCAAGGGCTGTCATAGGTGATCTTGGTGTGGACAAGCTAGAGGGACAACATTTGGTATCCTAAGACACATCTCAAAGGTGGTAAACATACTGCAGTGCATCAAGAGGTTAGTGCACTTGTTCTTAATCTAATCTAGGGTTCTTAAAATTAATCTGATTAATTCTAAAATCTTAAATGGAAAATGTAGATCCAAAAAAATATTAAAAGAGTTTTAATATGTTGTTTATCATTGAAATCAAATAGATAAAAATAAATCTTGCATGATGCATATGACCCTAGGTGAAAAATTTTTGAATTCAATGATATAAACTTATGTTTTTCATGCTTCCGCTCCTTCATTTCTGGGCAAGGTTTCTTCATAAAAATTATGGCATTATGTCTTAGGTTTAATTTTCAATTGACCTCACACCAATTGGAGCTATGTAGATCTACTTATAACCATATAAACACACTGGACTCAGAGGTCTATAATTCCTGCATAAGGGTAACACTACCAATCCATTAATTTGTCTCAACCATCAACTTTAATTCACAATTAATGCACATTAATTGGTCATTATTTGACCTCAACAACATCAATTTCATACCATAGCATAAAATTTCCTAATTTTCCAAAACTCTAACTATACTTCTTCATAATTCCATGAAATTTCATGCAACTTCAATTATAATTCATATATTCATATCGCATAATATTAGTAGGCAAGGTTAATTTCATCAAAACAATCAAAGACCCTAGTTCCCTCATGTTGATTGAATTCCTTTGCCCTCCATACAAGCATCATATTCATCATTTTTCATGTAATTCCATCCCAATTCCACTCAATTTCAAGAATGAAAGAAGGAAAATGGTAAGATTAAGCACTAACCTCAATGGAGAGATTTCCAGGCTTACCAAAACTTCACTTTCTCTTCTTCTTGTTGCTACTAATCTCTTAATCAAGGTCTAAAATCAAGTTTTAATGTTGGGGGTTATAAGAAATATGGTGGGAAAACTAAGGGAATTTGAGCTTGAAAATTCAACAATGGTGGAAGGTGGGCAAGCTAGGTGGTTCGGCCAAGTTGGGATGGAAGAGGAAGAAGACCAAATTTTTGATTTAATACAATTTGTCTTATGCCCTTGTATTTATCTTCATTTAATTGAATTAAATTTTTAATTAGGTCATCATGAAATCATGCTTATGTTATAATTGATATTAAATTTTTATTTCTTTCTTTTCTTCTTTGTTATTACATATTTCTATTTGAATTTTTATTAAAATTTCCTTCATAATTTATTATATTAATTTCACATAGTTTAATTGATATTTTTGTCAAACTCTTTATGTGAAATGACCAAAATGCCCTTCATCGAGTCATGATTTGTCTTTACCGATTGGCATTGGTTTCCTTACATTTTCTTGACATTTTCATTGTCATTAATCCTTGAATTAAGTCCTAAAAAAATGTGCCATAGGGTTCCTCATGAGTTTGGGATGGTAACTGAACTTTCAGTTACTTCCCAGTAAGTTTACCCATCACTAGGACCTCCTGCTCATTTAACTGATTTGCACTTCGCTTTGTTCATTTTCCTTTAATTTTATTTGATCTTTATTCAACCAATTTATGACTCCTCACTCTAGTCTAAGTATAGTTCCAGACATCCTGGCTGTCCGAACAGACGTTAGTTATCGGAACAATAGAATGTACGAAACTATCTAAAGTGAGGGCGTTATAATTCTCTGAGGCCGTTATGAAAAACCAATTGGTATGCCACAAAAGTGTTAGACCCTCACTTAGGATGGATGGGAGACCCGTCCCACATCGGAAGGGGAGCAGAAAGTAATGATATATAAAATGGGGGAACTAATCACTAGAGACTCCTTTTAGTAGAATGGCTTGGAGAGTTTGAAGAACTTTGGGGTTAAGCGTGCTCACTTGAGAGAAATTCTAGGATGGGTGACCTCCTTGGAAGTTCTCCATTCCACCTATGGGACAAAACTGCGTAGCTTATGGCCAAAGTGGACAATTCCTTTAGTGGTTGGAGCCTGACCGTTACAATTAGTATCAGAGCCAGATGCTCCCCCAGTACGATGCGTCAAGCGAGGACGCTTTAGTCTTAAGGAGAGGAGAGGCTGTCGTGAAAGACCGATTGGTACACCACAAAAGTGGTAGAGACCCTCGCTTAGGATGGATGGGAGACCCATCCAACATTGGAATGGGAGCAGAAAGTAATGATATATAAAATGGGGAAACTAATCACTAGAGGCGCCTTTTGGTGGAATGGCCTAGAGAGTTGGAAGAACTTCAGGGTTAAGCGTGCTCGCTTGAGAGAAATCCTTGGATGGGTGACCTCCTGGGAAGTTCTCCATTCCACCTATGGGACAAAACCGTGAGGCTTATGGCCAAAGCGGATAATTCCTTTAGTGGTTGGAGCCTGACCGTTACAACAATTATCTTTAGTGCCACCATGTGTTGCTTACCATATAAAGATTAATTAACTTTTTTTTTTTTTTATAATTGTTATTGTCTTTTATGTTAAGTATTTAACTATTTTAAATTTTTTAAGTATTTTTATTATTGCCATTATTATCTCGATATGTATAATTTTTTTTAAAACTTTTTGCACTTTCTTTATGCTTTTCTGATTATTAATATTATGTTTTAGAATAATATTAATATTACTAAATAAAGTTAATATTTGAATATATTATATTTCTTTAATATATTCGGAGGAAATATGAAAATGTTGATATGATTTAATCAACTTCAAATTATTCACATCTTTAATAAATATTTCTATTATATTGTTATATTTTTATTATGAAATCCATTAAAAAAATTTGGGAGATTAAAATTTTAATTTGAATAAAAATTAATAAAAATAAAATATAGAGTAATTAATAATAAATTTAAAGCATTATTTTATTTTTATATATATTAAAATTATTATTAGTTAGGTACAAAAGTACATACAATTCCCTAGATAAAAGTAGCAGTAAATCCTAAGTCTAAAGGTGATCACTCTTAAGGATATGCTCTTAGATCAGCTGTTTGGTTTGTTGCTAGTTGGGGCTTTTACCTGTGCACTGTTGAAACTGATTCTTTGCAACTATCAAATGCGTTTTTCTCATCCTCGTACCCCCTCTGCTTGGGAGTTGCAGGCAATCATTCGTGATATTAGATGTGTGTTATCTTGTTATCCTCTGGTAAAAATAGTTTATGTTAATAAACTAGGCAACAAGTGTGTAGATTGGGTGGGAAACAATGTTAGAGTGGGCTCTTTTAGTCGAGGATGGGTTATTGTCACACCTTATCCTTACATAAGGCATGACATGATCTCGTAATATATCTAATGAATTACCAAACTTCACTTATAGATAACCCATTAAATATATTATAAAACTAGATATACATGGGCCCTACCTAAAACTGACTGTAGAGGTGACTAGCAGATCTACATAAATCTCTATCAGAGCACTAATGCTGTGGCTACTGCTGCTGCTGCTGCGGCTGATCTCTAGTACCTACGCGATGGAAAATCAAAGCGTTAAGCATAATGCTTAGTGGTTCATAATTTAAAATAAAAATAACTACATAATCAAGAGTAATTAATCTATGTATCATTGCATAAATTTTGGTCCTTTATATATTTATTAAACTTTGGAATAATTAAATTTATCGGGATCTTTTCTATTTATTTTTCTCATATTCTGTCTTATTAAGTTTATATCAGTGCCCAAGTAACCTATAATAGACTATAAAGGCTAGATACACGGGAGTATACTAAGTAGACAGCCATATGTCTACCATGTACACATCTGTCATGTCTAGCACCAGGCCAGTGGGCAGACACTAAAGCCAGAAAATTATATCAGGCACCATGGCCAACGGGAAAGCATAAAGCCTATAGAATAACCATATTGGACATATATTATCTATCAATGATTATTCATATGGGCAGTACTGCTATCTGTAGTCCCTAATTGATGTACCAATTGATCCAAGCTATATGCATAAGTCTAGGTATATATTGGGCAATTTAGTGTAGTTATTTATTGCTTTATAAAAATTTTATGTCAATTTATAGTGGGAATTAGATCCCGTATACATTCTCATGTAATTTATGCATTTGGTAATTCAAGTAGATAATTTATATATCATGTATTAAAAAATTTTCTTGAATCTTTCTTTAGGTTTAGTTTTTGGTGTCTTAAATTCACGTAACAAATTGATCTAGATGTGGCCACTGTTTGACCACACTTCCTTCATGGAAATTGTCCCTCTATGTTTTGTCTTTATTTTCCTTTTTAAATCATGTCATTTGGAGTTTTAGAACTCAAGTTATAGTCAAATAACCACAATTAGTTCATTGTCTTCTTCTAGGTCCGGATTTAGGCAAATTCTGGAGTCAATGTTTGTCTAATTAATTGAACATGTTACAGCCACTTTTAGGCCTAGTGTTCTTCATAGAAGTTGTTATCCTATGTCTTATGATCACTCAAATTTTTGAATTACAAATTTTCAGGTTATATAGAATGAGTTATAGTCAAATAACTGGTCTGGACTCATGTACCCTGTGTATTCAAGGTTCCAGGTTCAGGTCAATGACTTTGACTCCCATTTTAGGGTTCATGTACTCAAAATTTGAGGCAAGTCCCTTAATCAAAGTTGAAGCCCTATTTCTAAGGTTTTCAGAACAGTTTAGCTCATCCCAATTAGAGTTTCCTAGTGGGAGATATGCTCTAAAAACTTTTCTGGGGTCAAGTGGTGGTTTGGTCAAGTTCTAGATTTTGGTGTGCAGACTTCTTCTAACAATTGGACCAAATTCCCTTTGGTTCTGGGTTTTGGTAAAAGCACCAATATTTTAGATTTATGTTTTATGGAAATTTTGGTACTAGTTTCATTGCATTTGAAATTTTGTGGACTAAGTTATGGCATTTTTGCCAAAACTGGTCAGGTAGGCCTAAGTCCAGAATTTCTGGGCAGTTTGGTTCTGGATAGAATTGGTGATCTGACTTTGCTAGCAATTTGGTTGCGTTAGGGGCAGAATTAGGCTCTATATTCATCATGGAAAATGTACTCCTTTGTCTAACCTTTCTAATAGTTCAAAAATCAAGTCATTCTGACCTTTCTAAAGTAAGTTATGGCCATTTGAACATTTACTATTCATTTGGTCATTTTCCTAAGGGTTATCCGGATTCAAGCAGGCTTTAAGTCAAGTTGGGGACAGTTTTTGGGCATGGTCTCTTTATTAAAAATGGGGCATTTTGACCCTAGTTTCATCTCCAATTACCCTAATACCAATTGGAGCAACACAACTCTAGTTATGACTTAATATTCACACTGGACTCATTCGTCCCAAAACCTGCATGAAAACACACTCCAAAATATTCAATTCCTCCAATCTTCAAAACTTCATTTAACATACATAGCACTTCTAGTATGCAACAATCAATCTCAACAATGCAAATCTCAAGCCACAACATAAAAGTCCCAAAGTTAGGTCAAAACCCTAACTCAAAAATCACAATCTCATGCATTTTTCCATTCAATTTGATTTCTACCATTTACAAACTCATCACATATCCTCACTAACCATTAACCATTAAAGTCATCAATTTCACATGGTCCTCATGGTTGTCGAAAATTATGATTCCCATATGTTCATGATTTCCTTTTTATTTCATGCAATTTCAACTCATCTTAAGTCAATTTCAAGATTTAAAGAAAGAAGGAAAGAGGATTAGGCACTAACCTTTTTGATAAACTTCTTGGACTCAATAAAACTTTAGAATTTCTTAAATTCTTAGTAGCCACTATCTTCCTCAAGGTACAAAATCAAGTTTTAGTGAAGGGAGGTATGGATTCTAGGGTAAAATGGCATGGGAAATCAGGTAAGAAGAAAAGAAAAATGAAGGAGAGGGAGAGCTTCATGGTTCGGCCATGGAAGAGAACAAGGGAAGAAGATGAGTGTTTAATTAATGAAATTTGTCCTTATATAGTCATATTTATCCAAAACAAAATTTATTTATAAATTATGATAATTATAATTTTAACATTTCTAATAATTCCCTCTATGTCCACTTATTTAATTCCATAAATACTCAATGTTTTAAATAGATTTTTAAAATTTTATTGCCACTCATTTTAATGAATATTTAGGTCAAAAGTCAACTCTAAGTGCCAAATGACCAAAATGCCCTTCATCGGGTTATAATCAAACTTTTTCAGTAATACCGATTAAATTCTTGACTCGATGATTCCTTTAATTTTTATACTGTTTATTTCATTTTTATTCTGCCTATTTCATTTTATTTTCATCTTATTCTTAGCCCTTAGACTGGCTTTGAATAGTACTATTCATTAACGGAATGTGGCACTATTCAGAGCACAGAAGTCTGGGGCATTACAACACATCTCAATCTCAACAACCTCAAGCAAGAGGGAAACAATTCATTATTTTTAGAATCCAAAAAGAAACTTAAATTTTGCATTAATAGGAATAAAAAACTTTACATTACAAAAATTTACATGAACCAAAAATAAAATTTCAAACTTTTTATACAACTGCTTAAGTCGTTTAACATATATACAGATACATATACATCGAAAAAAAATTTACAAAGGGTATAATTGAATGAGCGGAAGCAAGAAAATCACAAGTTTAGATCATTGAAATTCAAAATTTTTCATCTAGGGTCATATGCATAATGCAATATTCATTTTTATCTATTTGATTTCAATGATAAACAGCATATTAAAACTCTTTTAATATATTTTTGGATATACATTTGCCATTTAAGATTTTAGAATTAATAAGATTAATTATTAGAACCCTAGATTAGATCAAGAACAAGTGCACTAACATTTTAATGCACTGTAGTGTATTTGACACCTTTGGGATGCGTCTAGGACACCAGATGTTGTCTCTCTAGCTCGTCCACACCAAGATCACCTATGGCAGCCCTTGAACAGCTTCTAAAGCTTTTTCTTTGAATTAGAAAATCAAGTTTTGCCTTTTGAGAGATTATAGATGTAAACAGGACACTAGAAACAATTTCTAGTATTTTTAATTCAAGAGATTATTTACTAATCTCTTGGAATAGATGAGAGATGAAGAAGAAGAGAAGGGAGAGCAGCCAAGGGTGGCGGCACAAAGAGAAGAATGGCAGCTTGTTATGTTTGTTCTTTCATCCTTATACTTATATAGCTAGGTCACAACTAAAAACCCTTGCCACATGTCACCTTCTGATTGGCTCTAGGTTTAATTGACCCAATCACATTGTGCCAAGTGTCAAACCTATATTTAATCTTAATTTTAATCATCTTACATGATTAAAATACATTTGGCAAGCTTATGTGTAGTGCCATGTGTCACCGTCTCATGGTGCCACATGTCATCCTGTGAAATGACCAAAATATCTTTGTGTTTTAATTTTGAGTTCTCAATCCAAAATAATTATTTCTCTTCTTCTAATCAATTTATATCAAATATAAATAAATTAATTAATCTCTATTAATTAATTTCTCATTAATTAAATTCATATTTAAACACTTTAAATATAAATTTAACTTATACTATACATCCAATAACCTAGATTTGGTTTCAAGTCATGCTAGGGACTTTGCAATCTAATTGCAAACCAAACCTATTTAATTAATCAATTAAACTCTTTAATTAATTAATTAAATCATATTTAATTTGGTGATTACTTGTGTATGTTTGTGACTTACTAGGCTTATCACTAATTGGCAATGAGACATGATATCAACTCTTAATATCATCAGAACTCTTTCTTACCATAAATGATTTCTCTAAATCATTTTATGCACCTCATAGACCATAGTTAACACCTAGCATAGCATGCCATGGCCACCCAATTAGTAATAAGGTTTACCTTAAATGAACGTATAATCATAAGTTACCATGCACTAGAATCTCTCTGTTACAAAATCCCAATTCGAACTAGAGTTATGGTTTATGTCAAACCCCATTTGCTATGAATATTATGTTCTCTTTTAATTCTAGTTCTTGATTAAAAGATTTTTCTTATCAGAAACTCTTCTGATTAAATCTATCTATCTTGGCCAGGAACTTAAAACATCAAGAACAATTAAATGAACATAGGATTTTATCCCTATTTACTTAGAGGAACAGATTTCATCTTGATCAACACCTACCTCCATATATAACTAGTAGGAACCAATACATTCCAATATACCCATACACAGTACAAGTATGAAAGCAGTATCAAACTCAAACCACCTATATACAAGATAACTGTGCTATCTCAGGTTTAAAGATTATATGCATTGATATGATTTATGACAATACATTGACAAGAGTAAACTCCATGTGTTTGTCATAAATGTCACTGGTTCGACCTACTTATCATATATAAGTGCCTATCATGTTTGTTATATGGCATGAGACTCACCATTCCATCTTATTTACATCTCATATAAATAACTTGGGAACAAACATGATTGCAATCTTTCTGAATAAGTCATGTCCTTATTGTGAAGTATCATCGATTGTGAATCAATTTATTATACTTTGTGCTAAAAATACTGTCACTCATATTCTTAACAACTTAAGAATAGAATTTCTAACAAAATATCAATGGACATTTTCTATTACACATAAATATATTATGTAAATAGAAAAGTGAAAATACCTTTTATTAATAAAAGATGTACAAGATACATACTAAATGATATGCTCTAGAGCATACTACTAACAATAATCAATATACCCGGTAACAAATCGAAAATAATGCTCCCACTACCGTCAAGCAGCTTACTCTGCTGCTTTATCCATCTCTTTACTTACGACAGTATAAACAAGTTATCGCTGAGCATTGCACTTAGTAGTGCACAAATTAAAATTTTAAACATCAATATGAATCCTAATTTAGCAAAAATAAAACAATTATAATGTCAAACACACATAAACTATTACTACATTTGTAAAACGAGAAAATTATTTAATAAAAGTAAATTTTTATTTCAAACAACCATAAAACACTAATTTTCTGAAAACCACACTGTTTAGAACATAACACAATTATCCAATTCATCCCAATAACCAAAGGCTAATGGGAATGCAAGGGCTAGCTAACACATATCTGAGTATACATTCTATTTGTCCTCAACTGACACACACCTCAACACTTCAGCCAGAGAGGGAATATAAATCCAATTCGTCTCACTAGGCAAGTTAGTGAGGAATACAAAATACATAGTCATGTCAACTGTGATTTCAAACTATTTTAACAATTTTCCAGTCCTCAATTGCATTTGTCAACTCATAATCATATCCTATTCAAAATAATTATCCAAAATGGTTTAACAACACATAATTTCTCAATTAAAATTTTCAATACCATAAAAGTCATAAACCATTCACACAAGTCATTCAAAACAAAATTCAATTTGAAAAATAAAAAGGTAGTAGTTGTTGTGCACAAACCTCTTTATCTTCTTCTTACTTAGTTCAACTTCTCCTTGTCCTTTGATATTTCTTTCTCCACTGAAAATATATAATGGAGATGTCTTAATACTTAATTCAATTGCCACTAATAGCTAATTAATTAAATGCCTAAGTTACTTAAGCAATTTCAAAGAGTTTGGGTCATCAATAAGTTTATGCCCTGACATTGAAACCTAATTTCAACCTAGTTTTAGTCCTCATTTAATGATATGATCTCAATGAAAGTTGTTCCTTTATATGTTAAGTTTTGTTTCCAATTTGAATCACTTAATTTGGAGTTGTGTAGCTCTAGTTATGATTAATTTTGTAACACCCTCCCGGTTGCAACTCCGTGCATTCTACTGTTCCGGTGACCGGTGTCGGTCCGGACAGCTAGAACGTCCGGAAAAATATTTAAATCAAAGTGAGGGACCATAATTAACTCAAATATTAATAAGAAAAATTTAGCAAAAATTTTAGAAATAAAATACAACCAAGTTAAATGAGCCGGTGCCCAAGCGATGGGTAACCAGAGGGAAGTTGCGGTTCTCGCAACGAGGAGCCCTAGACCCAGGGGAAAAATTATAAAATAATTTTTGGGACTCCAGAGAAGGGTCATTGAGGTTCCTATGGCATTAGAATGCCAAGAAAATATTTAGAAAAAATTTTCAATCGGTACAGACAATTTTGACCCGTTAAGCCAAACGGAGGGCATTTTGGTCATTTCGCCTTCAGAGGTGTTTTTTGGCCGACTTGTCCAGTTAAGTAAATAATTAATATGACATAAAATATGAAGAAATATTGCTAAAAATTAAATTGAAATGTGGTAGAAAAGAAAAGAAAAGAAAAATGAAGGAAATTAGGGATAATGACATCACATGATGTCATTTACATACCCTCCACCAATCACCATTCAATAAGTCTTTTTTTAAACAATTAAAAGAGACAAATGGACTCAAAATTCTGCTGTTTCCTTCTTCTTCTTCAGCCAAAATGTGAATCTCTCCCTCTTCTCCCTCCATTGATTTTCAAACAAAAGCTTCATTTCTCATGCTTCCTCACCATATTTCCTCAAGACCCCAACACTAAAATGAATCCTTGGACCTAGAGGAAGTGTTTGGCAGCCAAGAGAGTACAAGAAAATGAAGATTTAACTTGGAGAAATCTGCCCTACAAGAGGTTAAAGTGAGGTTAGTGCCTACTTATATATATACTTCTTTGATTCCATGTTAGAAGCTTGAAATAAGTGAGAAATTGTAAATTAAATGAATAAAAGTTAAGTGTATGCATCCCTTGAATTTTTGGCAGCCCTAACGAAGGATGAGTTTGATTGTTTTAATGAATTTAGAGTGGATAGAAATGATGTTTAAGGTATGAATATGCATGGATGTTGAACTAGTGTGCTAATTGAGGTTTATGGGCAAATTGAATTGGACATTAGGGTTTTGAGAAGTGAAAAATTGATTTGGCTTATGAAATTGTTAGAGCACATTTTAATGGTCAATTAGTGACCATTTTAGGTAAGTTGACCATATTATGGACTGAAAAATAGGATTCCAAAGTGAAGTTGTAGGCTGCCCTAGGACAGCAGTAGAGGGACTGAAAATTCAGTCCACTTGCACAGCCATAACTTTGGCTGTGTAGGTCCAATTGATGTTTGGCCAATTGGACATGAAACTAGGCTTATAATGGCACATTTTTGCTGAAGAAACCATGCCCAAAAGACCAAAGCAAGAGGACCAAAACTTGGCCCCAATCCGGACACCCTGCAACAGCCCCTGCAGAATTGACCAAATGAACAGTAACTGTTCATTTGGCCATAACTCACTGTAGATTTGGTTAATTGACATGAAAGTTTTACAGCAACAAGATATAATATAGACAAACAACTTTCATGAAGAACATTACCCCAAATTATGCCATTAACCCATTCAAATTATTGGGCAAAGTTAAGTTATCAAACCTGCAACTCTGCAGATTTTCACTTGAGCAGTAATGTTTGGATGGCTATAACTCTCTCTAGAAAACTCGGATTTAGGCGATTCTTGAACCAATGAAAACCTAAGGCATAGTAGAACATTTCATATGAAGAAAGTTAGGCCAAATTATGAACTTAACTTGATCAAATTACTGACCAAAATTGGACCAAAATCTGCCAAAACCCAAAAGTGCAGCATGAACAGTGCACGTGAACAGTAAACTTATTTTGGCCATAACTTGAGCTACAAAACTCCAAATAGAGTGATTCAAAAAAGGAAATTCAACTAGACAAAATAAGGAACAACTTTCATGTTTACCATTTCCTCAAATTCCCACTGTAAAAATAACAAATGTAACAGTAAAGATGAAGCACCAAATCTGAAAATTTTGTTCAATTAGCATTAAGCTTAGAAATGGTATTGGCAACCAATACCAACAAGTTTTAAATAAAAAATGTGGTATGTTTGGGGTGTTAAAACCAATACACCTATTTTCTATCCAAAAGTCAATATTTTTGTTGACCAATGAGGTGAATAGTGACACCAAAACCAAAAATTGGCAATTTTGCCAAAATGACCTAAGTTTTGAGAAAGTGACTAAAACCAACAAGTTTTGAATACAAAATGTGGTATGTTGGGAGTACTAAAACCAATGTACCTATTGTTTATACAAAAGTCAACATTTTAGTTGACTAATGAAATGAATAGTGACATGAAAACTTGAATTTCAAAAATTGTGAAACTTAAAAATGCAAAATGCCCTAGTAGGCCTAATGTGATTGGTTTGGATAGTTTGGCATGCCAATAGGGTATTGTTTTAGCAGTACTGCGAAAGGAAAGGCTTTATGCCTGTATTCATGGCTTTTATGCCCGTATTCATGGCTTTTATGCCGATTATGTGATATCATGGCTTTTTAGCCATACTGACTGCATACGTGGTTGACGTTCTGCGTCCCATGGTATGACGGCCCGAGGCACCGTGGTGTCCAGTGCCAACGACCCGTTATCGATCCGATCGTCCAGTATAGGTTACTTGGGCATGGAAAAGTGTAACTGTGATTGAACTGATTATTAAAGAAAATACGAAAATTAAGTATCAGGAATGATTACAAAAATACAAAGAAGCTCAAGATCATGAAGAAAATAATTAACGAAATGCATGAAGAACTTAATATCATAAAACATGATTAGCCCTCGACTAAACAATAAGTTAGTAATTATTCATTTATTATGAACACAATAGCAAGGAAATTATTATCTTTATTTGCATATTATATTTTCTTGTATTATTGGCACCACTAAGCTTTATGCTTAGCGCGTCGCTTTTGCAACGCGTAGGTACTGAAGATTTGGATAGAGGGCCCAGTAGACCCACAGTTCGGTAAGGCGGTTCACGATTACGCATAGTGTCCGTGTCACCTCAACTTCTGCAGTGCATTGGTAGGACACTAGGTGTCATTTTGGCATTCTGTAATAAATTTTGATTTTCTCATATGTAATGAAACTTATGTAAGGTATTTTAATTTTCATGTAAATAATGCAAATTTGTGTTTGTAAATGGAAAAGTGAATATTGATCTGTGATTGTTACATGACTATCAAATGAGATGAATGATTGAGAATTGAAATTGAGAAATGAATGGTTGACAAATGTTGAGATGATGATTATTGGAGTTTGAGAGTAATTGAATACGAATATAAGAATATAGGAAGTGTTTTTCACAGGTTCCAAAGAACGGTTTTCTCCATTTTTAGCCGGTACTCCGTCGGATTTTCTTTAAAATTTTCGAAACCTTAAATAAATTATAATTTCGATAAATGGCTTAAATAAATTATATTTCACAAGTTATATTCAAAAGGAAGAATAAAAATGAATTAAGATAAAATAGAGTGCTCGGCACACTGAGTGGCATAACTTGCTCGGCTACACTGTAGTCGGGTAAGGGGTGTCACAAATTTACCATTCAGGTATCAAGTAATCAATCTAACCAGGTGCAGGAATTTCTAGAATTGGAATCCCTAACTTGTCATAGCAATTTCTCTAAGTTGCAATTGGTTTTGGGTTTTGGTCAAGACATCAAAGTTATAGTTCTAGGTCTTATAAAAGTTTTGACTTTGGTTTCACTGCAATTTTAGTTTTGTGGACCAAGTTATTGAAGGAGCGGAAGCATGAAAAACACAAGTTTAGATAATTGAAATTCAAAATTTTTCATTTAGGGTCACATGCATCATGCAAGATTCATTTTTATCTATTTGATTTCAATGATAAACAGCTTATTAAAACTCTTTTAATATATTTTTGGATCTACATTTTCCATTTAAGATTTTAGAATTAATCAGATTAATTTTAAGAATCCTAGATTAGATCAAAACGAGTGCACTAACCTCTTGATGCACTGCAGTGTGTTTGGCACCTTTGGGATGAATCTTTAGGATACCAGATGTTGTCCCTCTAGCTTGTCCACACTAAGATCACCTATGACAGCCCTTGAACAGCTTCTAAAGCTTTTTCTATGAATTAGAACATCAAGTTTTGCCTTTTGAGAGATTAGAGATGTAAACAGAATACTAGAAACAATTTCTAGTATTTTTAATTTTAGAGATTGTTTGCTAATCTCTTTGAATTGATGAGAGATGAAGAAGAAGAAAAGGGAGAGGTCTCTAAGGTTGCGGCACAAAGAGAAAGGCAGCAGCTTGTTATGTTTTTCTTTTCATAATAATACTTATATAGTTAGGTCACCACTTAAAACCCTTGTCACATATTGCCTTCTGATAGGCTCTAGGTTTAATTGACCCAATCACATAGTGTCGAGGGTCAAACCTATATTTAATCTTGACTTTGATCATCTTACATGATTAAAAGACATTTGGCAAGCTTATGTGTAGTGTCATGTGTCACCATTTCATGGTACCACATATCACCCTGTGAAATGACCAAAATGCCCCTGTGTCTTAATTTTGAGTTCTAAACCCAAAATAATTATTTCTCTTCTTCTAATCAATTTATATCAAATATAAATTAATTAATTAATCTTTATTAATTAATTTCTCATTAATTAAATTCATATTTAAATACTTTAAATATAAATTTAACTTATACTATACATCCAATAATCTAGATTTAGTTTCAAGTCATGCTAGGGACTTTGCAATCTAATTGCAAACCAAACCTATTTAATTAATCAATTAAACTCTTTAATTAATTAATTAAATCATATTTAATTTGGTGATTACTTGTGTATGTTTGTGACTTACTAGGCTTATCACTAATTGGCAATGAGACATGATATCAACTCTTAATATCATCATAACTCTTTGTTACATAAATGATTTTTCTAAATCATTTTATGCACCTCATAGACCATGGTTAACACGTAGCATAACATGCCATGGCCACCCAATCAGTAATAAGGTTTATCTTAAATGAACCTATAATCATATGTTACCATGCACTAGAATCTCTCTGTTACAAAATCCCAATTTGAGCTGGAGTCATGGTTTATGTCAAACCCCATTTGCTATGAATATTATATTCTCTTTTAATTCCAGTTCTTGATTAAAAAGATTTTATCATCAGAAACTCTTTTCTGATTAAATCTATCTGTCCTGGCCAGGAACTTGAAACATTAAGAACAATTAAATGAACATAGGATTTTATCCTTATTTACTTAGAGGAATAGATTCCATCTTGATCAACACCTACCTCCATATATAACTAGTAGGAGCCAACACATGCCCATATACCCATACACAGTACAATTATAAAAGCAGTATCAAACTCAAACCATCTATATACAAGATAACTGTGCTATCTCAGGTCTAAAGATTATATGCACTGATACGATTCATGACGATGCATTGACAAGAGTAAACTCCATGTGCTTGTCATAAATGTCACTGGTTCGACCTACCTGTCATGTATAAGTGCCTATCATGTTCGTTATATAGTATGAGACTCACCATTCCATCTTATTTATATCTCATATAAATAACATGTGAACAAACATGAATACAATCTTTCTGGATAAGTCATGTCCTTATTGTGAAGTATCCTCGATTGTGAACCTATTTATGATACTTTGTACTAGAAATACTGTCACTCATATTCTTAACAAATTAAGAATAGAATTTCTAATAAAATATCAATGGACATTTTCTATTACACATAAATATATTATGTAAATGGAAAAGTGAAAATGCCTTTTATTAATAAAAGATATCAAGATACATAATAAATGATATGATCTAGGGCATACTACTAAAAATCTCCCACTAGCACTAGAGCCATTCATTACAATATCTTAGACCCATCTTCTCAAGATGTCGGTCTAGCTGAGTCTGTGACATAGGCTTAGTGAATGGATCAGCTGGATTTTCAGCTGATGCTATTTTCTGCATGGCTACATCGCCTCGTCCAACTATTTCTCTGATAATGTGGTAGCGCTTTTCTATGTGTTTAGATTTCTGGTGAGACAGGGGTTCCTTAGCCTGTATGACTGCTCCATTGTTGTCACAGTGAAGTGAAATTGCTGACTCAATGGAAGGAACTACTATAAGTTCTGTCACGAACTTCTTTATCTAAACAACTTCTTTTGCAGCATCTGATGCAGCAATATACTCAGCCTCGGTAGTGGAATCTACAGTCGTGCTGTGTTTGGAACTCTTCCAACTGACTGCACCTCTATTACAAATGAACACATACTCAGAGGTTGACTTTCTATCATTGATATTTGATTGAAAATCAGAATCAATATAACCATCCAATTGCAAGTCTCTACCTCCATAAATCAAAAATAAATCCTTAGTTCTTCTCAAGTGCTTAAGGATATTCTTGACAGTTATCCAGTGTTCTAAACCTGGATTGGATTGATACCTGCTAGTCAAACTAACAGCATATGTGATATCCGGCCTAGTACGCAACATTGCATACATCAAACTTTCAATAGCCGAAGCACATGGAATCCTGACCATTTTATCTCTTTCTTCAGGTGTCTTTGGAGACATCTCTTTAGAAAGGTGGATACCATGTCTCACTGGTAACAATCCTCTCTTGGAATCAAGCATGTTAAACCTTTTTAACACCTTTTCTAAGTATAGACTTTTGGATAAACCAATTATTCTTTTTGCTCTATCTTTATAGATGTGAATCCCAAGAATATAGGTTGCATCCCCTAAGTCTTTCATGGAGAATGTATTTGATAACCATACCTTTATAGTTGTCAACATACCTGTGTCATTACCCATCAATAAATTGTCATCCACATATAAGACAAGGAAAGTGACAGCATTATCACTAACCTTTTTATATACATATGGCTCATCCTCTTTTTTGATAAAACTAAATGACTTAATGGCTTCATCAAAACGGATGTTCCAACTCTTCGAAACTTATTTTAACCCATAAATGGATCGCTTTAGCTTGCATACCTTGGAACCATCTTGGGTCAAAACCCCTAGGTTGTTCCATGAAAATGTTTTCTTTAATGTATCCATTGAGAAAATCTGTTTTGACATCTATCTGCCAAATCTCATAATCATAGTATGCAGCTATTGCTAATAGAGTCCTAATTGATTTAAGCATGGCAATAGGCGAGAAATTCTCCTCATAGTCTATTCCTTGCCTTTGGCGAAACCCTTTCGCTACTAGCCTTGCCTTATAGGTCTCTACCTTTCCATCAGAACCAATTTTCTTCTTGAAAACCCATTTGTTCCCTATAGGTACAATACCTTCAGGTGGGTCAACAAGATCCCAAACTTCATTCTTATACATGGAATCAATTTTGAATTTCATAGCATCAATCCATTTTGAAGAGTCTATATCTGATATAGCTTCTTCATAGGTAAGTGGATCATCTCCATGATCTACTTCTTCATGAGTAGACAACTCTTGTTCTTCTTCATGAAGGAAACCATATCTCACTGGTGGGTGAGATACCCTGGTTGTTCTACGAGGAACAGTTGTAGATGTTTTATCAACGGGTGTAGGTTGACTAGATGGATCTATATCCATCTGATCTATTGGTTGGTCAGAATTCTCAAATTCTAACTTTATTTGCCTTCCTTTGCCTCTTTCTTGAACAAATCTGTTATTCAATAAATGTGGCATCTCTACTTATCACAACCTTTTGTGATGTAGGCAAATAAAAATAGTATCCAAAAGTATCTTTTAGATATCCAACAAATCGACCCTTTTCTGATCTGGTTTCCAATTTATCAGTGTTCAGCTTTTTAATATAAGCTGGACAACCCCAAATCTTAATATGCTTAAGACTTGGTTTTCTTCCATGTCATATCTCATAAGGTGTGGAAGAAACTGATTTTGATGGAATCCTATTCAGAATATACAAAGCTGATTCTAATGCAAATCCCCAAAAAGAGATTGACATATCAGTATAGCTCATCATACTACATACCATATCTAATAGGATACGATTTCTTCTTTCAGATATACCATTCAGTTGTGGTGTTTCTGGAGGAGTTAGCTGGGAAACAATGCCTTGCTCTCTCAAGTATTCATCAAATTCAGTACTCAAATATTCACCTCCACGATCTGATTGAAGAGCTTTAATACTCTTTCCTGTTTGATTTTCTACTTCATATTTAAATTCTTTAAACTTTTCAAAGGATTCATGTTTGCATTTCATTAAATACAAATACCCAAACCTTGATTTATCATCAGTAAAGTTAATAAAGTAATGAAAACCGCCTCTAGCCATTTCCTTAAATGGACCATATACATCACTATGTATTAGCTCTAAAATATTTTCAGCCCTTAGCCCTTGTCCAACAAAGGGTAATCTAGTTATTTTGCCCTGAAGGCAAGATTCACAAATTGGAGTAGGCTCAGAGCCCAATGAGGAAAGAATTCCCATTTTCTCCAGTTTTGCAATCCTATCTTCTGTAACATGACATAACCTTAAGCGCCAAATATATTTCGAACTTGAGTTGATTTTTACCATGGCATTGCATTCATTTAGATCACTTGCATTCATTTTGTGTTTGTCATTATTGTCTAAATAATAAAGACCATCATTCATATAACCCGAACCAACATATTTATTTCCAAAATAAATATTGCAAACATCATCTATGAACTGAAATTCTTAGCCATTTCTAGTCAAACTAGATATAGAAATGATGTTCTTAAATGTATCAGGTACATATAAAATATTATCCAAACACAAAACATGTCCTGACATGTAAAAAGATTTAGATCCTATGGCTAAAGCTTCAATAGTTGAGCCATTGCCAATCCGGACTCTAACATCTCGACAATGCAAGCTGCTACTATTTGCTAGTTCCTGCATATCATAAGAAATGTGAGAACTGGCGCCAGTATCTAAAACCTAAGCTGTAGATGAACTATGAGTATCATCAGAATCTAAATAACAAGATATGGACATACCTTCCGCAGGTCTATCCTTCTTGTCTTTCAGAGAAGCAAGATACTCTGGGTAGTTCTTTTCCAGTGCCCATCCTTCTAGCAGTGGGAACACTTTCCTTTGCCTCCATCAGCTTTAGTCTTCCCTTTCTGTTTAGCTATTTTCTTGGAAGGACCAGGAATCTGAGGTTTCTTTTTCTTATTGCCCTTCTTCTTGTTGGACTTTCCAGTAGAAGAGGATGCAATCAAAGCCTCTTTTCCTTTATTGCCCGGCATATTCTTTTGGGCAATAACCAGCATGTTGAGTAAACCAGCCAAGGTACATTCCTGTTTAGTCATATGGAAATTTGTTACAAAATTCCCAAAAGACTCAGGAAGGGACTGAAGGATGAAATCCATCAGTAGTTGGAAATCTATGTTGAAGTCAAGATGTTCCAACTGCTCAATCAGCTAAATCATCTTGTGGATATGATCCCCAATATTCTGTCCCTCAGACATCTTCATGCGGAACAGCTGTCTAGATATCTCATACCTAGCATTCCTGCTATGCTCACCATACAACTCTTGTAGGTGAAGGAGGATCTCACTCGCACTCTGTATGTTTTCATGCTGCTTCTGTAACTCATTACTCATAGAAGCAAGCATATAACACTTAGCTCTCATATCATGCTCTTTCCACTTGTCCAAAGTTTCATATTCCTCTGGAGTGGCCTCTGGAGGTAAGGGACCAGGAACATTTGAGTCTAAAACATATCCTATATGTTCAAGGTTCAGGATAAGTTTCAAATTTCTTAACCAATCAGACAGATTAGGTCCTGTCAACCTATTGCGATCAACTATGCTTGCAAAGATATTGGATGGTGGTGGTTGTTCTGTGCTCATTATTATCAAAAAATTAACTACTGAAAATAACCAGATTAATTAGTAAATGTATCATGTAATTAACCAAATGATTATGGTCTGTTAATCAAATTTGTCCTCCCACTAACTTAGCGAATCCTACACTTCCAAAGTAGAAAACGGAAATCCTAATTGGATGGATTTCTAGTGGGTGATTGAATTCTTATAATTCTATTGATCATCCTCAAGTACATCCAATATTGGCCACCAAACCATTTAAATATTTACAACATCTCATGCTTAATAATTATTCTTAAGAAAATCTCTTAAATTAATTACATCTTATGTAAATATTTAAAATTTTCTTAAAATAATTGCCTCAATGGAGGGCCCATGTTATAATTATATTAATTATAGCATTTCCAACTTAATCATTTGTTTGGAAGATTTTATGGTCATCCTAATTATTATTAAGGTCTCGCTTTGCACATTATCCATTTAGCATGCATATATCATATACTTGCATACATTCACATACATCTCATGCATTCATGGATAAACAGTTAATATAGTATGATCATGGACTTTCTAATGGATTCAATTCTGAGCCACCAAGAATTGAATTAGGGTATTCCTAGGTGTATTTCATTCATTCATTTTATAAGAGTTGCTGAAGGAGTACATAATCAATACTTGATCTTGAATTTCTGCCACTGGTCCCACTAATGCTCTCAACCTCCTTGATCTTATTGCAATCCAATTACATAGTAATCTTTGGCATACAAAAGCGAATTTATAAGAACTAAATAAATGAAATTACAACCCAAAAATTATTACAACCTTAATAATACATGTCCAAAATAAATTAAAATAAATTAATTAATTTACAATCCCAAAGAAACATAAAAGAAATAAATCCAATCACATTGGTCTTTTATAGTCCATGATCATCCATCATGCATATCACTATTTAACAATTAAATAAAACATACATACTTAAATTAAATTGAATATCTCATATTCAACATAAAAATCCAGATTTGAATATGATTCAAAAAAATTTAAAAATTTAGATTTGAATCACATTCAAACAAATTCAAAAATTCAGATTTGAATCACATTCAAACAACTTTAAAAATTTAGATTTGAATCACATTCAAACAACTTTAAAAATTCAGATTTGAATCACATTCAAACAATTTTCAAAATTCAGATTTGAATATGATTTAAACAACTTTAAAAATTCAGATTTGAATCACATTCAAATAACTTTTAAATTTAGATTTGAATCAAATTCAAACAATTTTAAAAATTCAGATCTGAATTAAAATTTAATTGTGTGATTAAAAATCCTAATTAAACACTTTAATTAGTCATAAAATGGATATAATTATGAGTGTTAGATCATATAACAATTGCACAAATATTGCCCAAACCATGCACACCATAAGAAGTGCACAAACCATGTGCACAAATGGAGTCTTCATCAAGCCGCCACCTTTATCATTGCAACCAGCAATGGATCTATCATCTCATGATCAAACCACACAATTAAATCATATAATCAACAATCTAAATGGTAAATAACCTGGCTCTGATACCCATTGAAGGAACGGAAGCATGAAAAACACAAGTTTAAATCATTGAAATTCAAAATTTTTCATCCAGGGTCACATGCATCATGCAAGATTCATTTTTATCTATTTGATTTCAATGATAAACAACATATTAAAACTCTTTTAATATACTTTTGGATTTACATTTTCCATAGAAGATTTTAGAATTAATCAGATTAATTTTAAGAACCCTAGATTAGATCAAAACAAGTGCACTAACCTCTTGATGCACTGCAGTGTGTTTGGTACCTTTGGGATGCATTTTTAGGACACCAGATGTTGTCCCTCTAGCTTGTCCATACCAAGATCACCTATGGCAACCCTTGAACAACTTATAAAGCTTTTTCTATGAATTAGAAATCAAGTTTTACCTTTTGAGAGATCAGAGATGTAAATAGAACACTAAAAATAATTTCTAGCATTTTTAATTCAAGAGATTGTTTGCTAATCTCTTTGAATTGATGAGAGATGAAGAAGAAGAAAAGCGAGAGGTCTCCAAGGTGGTAGCACAAAGAGAAAGGCAACAGCTTGTTATGTTTTTTTTTTTCATAACAATACTTATATAACTAGGTCACCACTTAAAACCCTTGCCACATGTCACCTTCGGATTGGTCTAGGTTTAATTGACCCAATCACATTGCGCCAAGTGTCAAACCTATATTTAATCTTGACTTTGATCATCTTACATGATTAAAAGACATTTGGCAAGCTTATGTGTAGTGCCATGTGTCACCATTTCATGGTGTCACATGTCACCCTGTGAAATGACCAAAATGCCCCTGTATCTTAATTTTGAGTTCTCAACCCAAAATAATTATTTCTCTTCTTCTAATCAATTTATATCAAATATAAATTAATTAATTAATCTTTATTAATTAATTTCTCATTAATTAAATTTATATTTAAACAATTTAAATATAAATTTAACTTATAATATGCATCCAATAACCTAGATTTGGTTTCAAGTCATGTTAGGGACTTTGCAATTTAATTGCAAACCAAACCTATTTAATTAATCAATTAAACTCTTTAATTAATTAATTAAATTATATTTAATTTGGTGATTACTTGTGTATGTTTGTGACTTAGTAGGCTTATCACTAATTGGCAATGAGACATGATATCAACTCTTAATATCATCAAAACTCTTTCTTACTATAAATGATTTCTCTAAATTATTTTATACACCTCATAGACCATGGTTAACACCTAGCATAGCATGCCATAGCCACCCAATCAGTAATAAGGTTTACCTTAAATGAACCTATAATCATATGTTACCATGCATTAGAATCTCTCTATTGTAAAATTCCAATTTGAGTTGGAGTAATGGTTTATGTTAAACCCCATTTTCCATGAATATTATGTTCTCTTTTAATTCTAGTTCTTGATTAAAAAGATTTTCTCATCAGAAACTCTTTTCTTATTAAATCTATCTATCCTGGCCAGGAACTTGAAACATCAAGAACAATTAAATGAACATAGGATTTTATCCCTATTTACTTAGAGGAACAGATTCCATCTTGATCAACACCTACCTCCATATATAACTAGTAGGAGCCAACACATGCCCATATACCCATACAAAGTACAAGTATGAAAGCAGTATCAAACTCAAACCACCTATGTACAAGATAACTGTGTTATCTCAGGTCTAAAGATTATATGCACTGATATGATTTATGACGATGCATTGACAAGAGTAAACTCCATGTGCTTGTCATAAATGTCACTGTTCGACCTACTTATCATGTATAAGTGCCTATCATGTTTGTTATATGATATGAGACTCACCATTCCATCTTATTTATATCTCATATAAATAACTTGGGAACAAACATAAATACAATCTTTCTGGATAAGTCATGTCCTTATTGTGAAATATCCTCGATTGTGAACCTATTTATGATACTTTGTACTAGAAATACTGTCACTTATATTCTTAACAACTTAAGAATAGAATTTTTAACAAAATATCAATGGACCTTTTCTATTGCATATAAATATATTATGTAAACGGAAAAGTGAAAATGCCTTTTATTAATAAAATATGTACAAGATACATATTAAATGATATGCTTTAGGACATAATACTAATAGTTATAGCCTTTTTACCAAAACTAGTCGGATGGTCATTTGTCTAGGATTTTAGGATAGTTTTGGTTATGGTTAGATTTATTAACCTAATTTATTCTAGAAGTTTGGTTGGGTTAGAGTCAGAATTTGGGCTCATGATCTCCATAAAAAATGTGCTCCTATGTTTACCCTTTTCAATGGTTCAAGAATCAGGTTATTCTGACCTTCCTAGAATGAGTTATGGCCATTTGAACATTTATTATTCATTTGGTCATTTCTGCCTAGTTTCAAAACACCAATTCCAGATTCAAGCAATTTTTAGACCAACTTATGGTCAATTTTTGGGCAACCTTTTTTCATGAAAAATGTGGCTTTAGGTCTTAAATTTCTTCTCCAATTGGCCTCATACTGATTGGAGCTGCTTAGCTTTACTTATAACCCTAAAATCATACTAGACTCAAAGGTCTAGAAATCCAGCAATCCAACAACCCTCACTTTCTCAATTCTATTTATCAATTCACGCTAATTCTCATTTCAAAACACACTAAATGACTATAATTAAGCATTCTAAACACCAATTGGTCAACATTTCATCACAACTCTAACTCTTACGAAAACCCTAATTCTCTTCTTCACAATTTTCATGCAATTTCCATGCAAATCACTTCACCAACCATATATACCACATCATAAACATCACAATACATGTTTTATTTAGATTAAACTAATCAAATCACTATCCCTAACAAGCTGGCCGAAATTCAGGTTGAGAAATCATGCATGATTTTTATTTTCTTCCATGTTATTTCCACTTATTTAAACTTGAATTCTATGAATACATAAGAAGAAGGCTTGGAAACTAACTTACCTCTATTGAGCAGATTTTGTATCCTTAATTTTCACTTCTTTTTTTTATTTTTCTTGCTCCCAATCTCTTAATCAAGCTCCAAGATCAAGTTTTCATGAAGTGAGCTATGAAATTTATGGGTTAAAACTAGGATTTTTGAAGCTTTGGGGTTTCATTAATGGAGAAAATTGGGAGAGTTAGAGAGAGAGAGAGAGAGAGAGAGAGAGAGAGAGAGAGAGAGAGAGAGAGCTGAAAATGGGGAGGAAGAAGAAAATTTTTAACATTTTATTTTTGTCTTATTTTATACATATTTATCCTTAATTTTAACAAATAATAATTATAGTGTTAATTGTGTCATGCTAGCATCACTCATAGGTCATAATTCACTTTAATATTTAGAAATTTAATTTCTTTTTCTTTTCTTTCACTATGCCTCTTCACTTTTAATCTAGTTTTCAATATTTTAATTTTACACTCTTTAATGGACATTTAGGTCAAAAGTCACCTCTAAGAGTGAATTGACCAAAATGCCCATTATCGGGTCTGATCAATTTTTCTAATAGTGCTTGGTTACTTCTGAATTCTAATTCACTTATTTGAGCTTGTTCTATTTTCTTTTCTATGGTTTTCTAGTTTCTAATAGTTTCGCAATTATCCCTAGGCTTGGGGTGTTATAGGGTTCCACACGAATTTAGGGTAGCAACTGAGCTAGCAGTCGCTTCCCGAGTCGGTCACTCATCGCCAGGACCTCGGCTTATTTAACCGATTAGGCTTTGTTTTTCTTATTTCTATTTCACTTTCATATAATTTCTATTAATTTTTATTTATGACTTTTCTAGATGACTTAGATATGGTTCTAAACATTCTGACTATCCGGACATACACTAGTCACCAAAATAGTAGAAAGTATAGACTACTTAGGATGGAGGTGTTACAGTTATAAACCTTTTGGATAAGTTGCTAGTCTTGTTACATGTGGATTGTTTATATTCCTCTTTTTCATGAATGATATTTCGATTTTCTGATAAAAAAAAAACTTTTTAAGGAAAAACTCCTCATAAATATTATATATTATTAAAAAAATCTATACTCTTCATAAATATTATATATTATTAAAAAAATCTATCATTTGCTATTATCTGCTCTCTCAAACTATTTTTAAATATTTTATTTCATCTCTTTAAAATAATAAAAAAACAAATTTTGTAGTTAGAACTTAAAATTTTGATTGAGTTAAAGAAATTTCTAATTAATTTTCTCTATAAATTATTTAAAAATATTATTGGTTAAGTAAATTCGATGAAATTATTACATCTCATAAGAGAAATTTTGTGTATAACAAATTATACTTATCAAACCTTCCAATCAAGGATGGATCTAGAAATTTTGTTTTATGGGGCAAACAAAATTATATAAGCACATACAAATAAATCAAAGTAACCGACCTATAATAGGAAAAAAGGTTACTTCATATGAATTTCCATATTTCGATAGCATAAAATAATTTTTTCATTTTTAACACAATACACCTTTTCCCGGATAATTAAACAATCATTCATTCAAGCATCTCCTATACGATCACACAATTGATTTTTAACTTTCTCTATTGTGGAAAGTACCTCTTTATGCATTGTTGCAACTAGTAAAATCAAAATTAATTTTACAACTAAATACACCAAAGATAAACAGCAATCTTAGATAATTAATTTTTTAATGAGAAGTTTATACGTAACCATAAGCATAGATTTTTTTAATTACAATAGAAATAATGAATTAATCCTATAATTTATTTCTCATAATAATGAACTACTTTTACATAGCTACATTCCTCTAATAATAAAAAATTGACAATAATATTTTAAAATGTAAATGGGCAGATAAAAAAAAAGAAAAAAAATGAAAATTTGAATTAAAATAGTTTCCTTAATCTCCTAATACTTCTTGGCTTTTCTACTATTTGAGATGTGATTCATGAGTTTTTATTTTTTATTTTTTATTTTTTATTTTTTTATTAGAAAGAAGATTTGTCATTCAAGATAAAAAAAAAAGGATACATGACTATTGTCTTCAACAGCGAAGCTAATTGCAAAGGAGGATTAGAAATCCATCCTGGAACAATGGTTCTTAATCTGGCTCTATTAGCAACCAAGTAAGCACCAAAGTTGGTTGCTCTAGGAGAAAAACTCACTTTAAAGGATGGACAGCCAGACAAACAACTCTTTATGTCATAAATAGCAACCTTTAACTCCCAAGGAATGGGATCTAGAGGGGATGAACGCAACTAACATAGTTGAAGATAATTAGATTTTATCTCAGCAGATAAATATCTTCTGCTGATGTCAAAAAGAATACCTATGCGCATTGCATACCCTTTTTCTGTTAAGGGGGACAAGCACACAAAATGACCTGCGTAAGCATTACCTCTGAGAGTTTCAGACTATCACTCCATACCCTACTTGAGTAGAATTAAAATCAAAAGATGCATCAGTATTAACTTTTAACCAACCATGACTAAGAGGTTTCCACTTATTGGGACTGTCTCAATAGATTTAAATTATAGATCGATATTGTGGAGGATCAAGCTCAAACCCTCATCAATATCATGCTTAGCTCTTTAAATAGTAAGAAAATGATTCATATCTATAGCTTGAAAAGTAGCAGCATTTCTTCCTTTCCATATGTGTCAATAGAGAAAACTCGCAAACTTTACAACATACTGATAAGGAGAGTTGCAATTCTTAACAACAAACTTGCGCCATTAACAAAAAGAACAAATTTTGTCCTGTAGGGTAGAAAAATCAAGCGGGGGGAGCCAAACCAAGATGCTTTAGCATGTGGACAAAAAAAAAAAAAAAAAAAAAAAAAAAAAAAAAAAAAAATGTTCCAAAGTTTCTACATCATGGTCACACAGGGGACATCTTGAAGAAGGAGAGTAGTGGCCCTTGAACAGATTTTCTTTGGTGGCTAAAGCATTTTGACAATTTAATAGACCAATTCTAACTCCAAACATCTGGGGAATCACATCAGAAGAACGATTCGTAAATTGAAGGGATGTGTGAGCTTCATTTCTTTTAAGCATATATTGCATTATTTTAATTAAAGGTACTCCATACTTAGAAAAATTCCAAATGAGTTTAGGATCCCTCACATGATTAGCCAAAGGGATCTTAAGTGTAAAAGCTCTTTAATATATTAATGTGAAAGGTACAAGAGGACTTATATACACTTTATAGGATATACATGAAAGCTAAGAGATAATAGCTGTAACAAGGATAAGGCTTGAGTAGATACAATAAAATTTGGTTTCACATAAGATTATCCTTATCGCGCCTCCTCAATTCGAGACAAATGGTGGCCGGATTGAGAGGAGATGACAAAGGAAGGCATGTCTCGTTCTTGCAACTGCTTTAGTTAAAAGGTCTGTAATCTGATATTTGGATGAGATATAACGAATTTGCATCTGTTTCTTTGAAACCAATCACGAACGAAATGAAATTCAACCTCTATATATTTCATTCTTGAGTGAAAGATGGGGTTAGAAGAAAGGTAGGTGGCACCGACATTGTCACACCACAACACTGGACATGTGAAAGAAGAGAATCCATTATCTTTTAAAAGGGACTGTAGCCAAATTAGTTCAGTTGTAGTAGCTCCCACTGCTCGGTACTCGGCCTCAGTTGAGCTTTTAGCGACCGTAGGTTGCTTTTTAGTGGGCCAAGAGACTAAGTTATCACCAATGTAGACAGCAAAGCTCGTAACTGATTTTCTATCTTCAGGATTTGTTGCCCAATCAGCATCAGCATAGGCACTAATGGTGTTATTTGCTGACTTGTTGATCAATAGGCCATGATGTTGGGTGTGCTTGAGATATCGCAGAATTCTTTTCACAACAGTCTAGTGATTCTCTATTAGTGTTTGCTGGTTTACAACCCTGCAAGTGTATGGATCATGAACAAGTAATATAGTAGTGAATAGAGCATCGTTCCCATGAGGAATTTGTAAGTGCCAAGCTAGATAATAATTTTGACTGTTTAGACTACCAACTATGATGAAAGGGATTTAAATTAAATTAATTTAAACTAACTAACTATATTGAGAACAAAAAAAAGGCAAAGCGGTAAACTTAAATTTAGAAAGCAATTCATGAAAAATTTCAGAATTAGAATTCATACTTTAACCTTATTATGGATTCAACCTTACCTATTCAACAAATTGAGAATTGTAACTTTGATGGAAATTAACCTGAATCCTACTTTCATGATGATCAATCTTAATTAAAATCTTTTAAGCTCTTTGATTAATTATGAAACTCTACAAAGGGTTTCAGCATATCTCTAGGTCAGATTTTCTAGGTTCAAAATTCAGATTTTCAATACTAATTTTCACCTTTCAGTTCTTTAATTAGTATCTATTTTCATAACTAAGTGGGTACCAACACATAGCATCCATTAAGAACACAGAAAATTAAATTAAAGAGCAAAACTCAGATTTATTAAATAACTTGAGTATAGATCCATAAAAAAATTTGAAAGTGCTACTTCCCTAATCTTAGAATTAAACAAACTACTCATTCATGGTGAGTTTAATAAACATAATGAAATTTAAATAAAAGAACATAAAACAATTTGAAGAAATAGAATAAAAAAACCTAAGAACAAGGGTCTGCAGCCTTGGACATTTGGAACTTCAGCTGAGAATCCTGCTCGCTGAGAATCCTACTCCTTGAGCTTTGATGCAAACTCTCTCCAAATTGCCTAGAAAACTAAGGTTGAAAGTAAAGCAAATTCTCTCTTGCTCATTTCTATCTTTTAGTATTTATATCAGGTGCTTAAAGGTATTGTATCAGAGTCCCAAAAGTCTTAGAAGTCTGTTCAGAATGAGTGCAGTAGAATCCAGGTCGAATTAGAAGACTTGTCCGATGCATTTTACATGGCCTGTATGGCATTACATGGTTTAGGCCATATAAGTTTATGGACCACTTTGTGTTTCTTGTTTTATGGAGAACATAAAGTTATAGGGCATGCCATGTTACACGGGGTCAAATATGTAGCCTGTGTACTTGAGTTCTTCCAGGCTCCTTCAAGTTCTCTAAGCCCAAAGGTTACACGGGGTAGGCTTTGGCTTTACACGACCCATGTACTTTGTGCAGCATGCTTATCGGACTTTTTTGACTTCTTAACCTACATAATTGACTTCTATGCCTTGGCTCTTCATTAAATCACCTGAAAAGATATAGAAAACATGAAATTAAGTAGGGACTATCAAAACTAACAAAAATTGATGAAATAAAGTAAAATTCATGAAGTTTACTACCTAAATGCTATAAAATGCAATACAAAAGTGTCTTAAAATACCTCTATGATATAAGTGTATTAGTTGGCTCATGCAAGAACTATGAGACCTGAGCGTATGATATGTCCTGACATATAAGTGAAAGGTACTAGAGACCTCTAACCACACAATGATAGAGATGAAGGTCTATAATAGGGCAAGAATCTTGCAAAGTTAACTTTGTTTTGGTGCAGGCAGGTGTTGTTATACCATTACACATGGTCATTTGAGCCTTCTCAAGTAAATCTCTTATATATTTTGTTACCATGAGGAGCAAACCATCCGAGACAAAATGAACCTCTAAACCCAGAAAATAATCAAGCTTGCCCATATCCTTTAACGTGAAACAGTTTTGGAGTGAATGGAGAACATTACTGATTGCCACATCATTAATTCTTGTGAGAATCAAATCATCGACATAGTCAAGACATATAAGATGTATTGAACCCAAGTCTACTCTAGAAGAATGGAAGTGTAAGGCCACCAGTGCTTGTTTTAACTTGGCATACCATTACCGAGGGGCTTGCTTAAGCCCGTATAAGGAACGGTTTAACCTACACACATGTGTTAGTTTTTCTTCATTTATGAAGCCTTGAGGTTGCTCCATATACATAGGTTCGTCTAGATTATTGAGGCAATAGGTGTAGAATAGGCTTTAAGGGATGATGAATCACTATATTTAAGGTATTGATTGTCTCCACTAGATTATTGCAAAGTTATGAAAATATACCTCCAAGATACAATAAAGCCTAAAATCTACAGATAATAACTTCTGTGACACTCCTAACCTGTCTACAATGTAGCTGAGTGAGGAATGCCATATTCGGTGCCAGAGCACCCTATCTTATGTTGTCATGTTCATTGTTAATTTTAAACTTATAAAAAATATGTGGTGATTTTTTTTTGTCACAATTTAAGTTCTACGGATACCCGGGCAGAACCTTCTCTGTTTAATTAACATCTAGCGGGTTCCACTAGTTACCTATTAAAAACAATTTCATATCCCTACATGTCATATTATGTCATTTCTGCTCATACAATTTCCAGTTCATTCATTCATTCATATGGAAATTCATATATAGAAATTCATAACTTTATTTACAACCCAAAATATATAATTACAATTTTTATTTACATCACAAACTAGTAATTACATTATGATTATACACAATGAACCAAAATACTAGTCTATATATAGGCCCTACCAAAATACAAAAGATTAGCGAGGTGACTCTGGACGGTGGCAGATCTGGTCAGAGCTCTGTCCGAACACTACTGTGGCGGTAGCTACTGATCTCTAGTACCTACACGATGGAAAAACCAACGCGCTAAGCAAATTGATTAGTGGTGCATAATTTAAAAGAAATGAAATTAAATAATTAAAATAATTATTGTATGCTAAATTCCACATATTCTAAGTTATTTATGAATTTTCTGCACTTTGGGAACAATTAGATTTAATAGTATCTTTTCTGGTCCTTGCTTATGTTTTTAGTCTTAATTAATGTATAACAACCAAGTAACCTATAATAGACTATAAGTGCTAGATACGTGGGAGTATACTGGTCAGACAACCATATGTCTAGCCTGTATATAACTGTCATGTCAGGCACTAGGCCAGCGGGCAGGCTTTCAAAGCCAGATATATCATTAGGCACAATGGCCAATGGGTAGGCATATAGCCTGTAGAACAATCATGTCAGACATACTTTATCGATCAGTGATTATTCTTATAGGCAGTACTGCTATCTATAGTCCCTAATTGATATACCAATTGATCCATACAATATACATAAGCCTAGGTTTACTTTGGGCAATTAAGCATTATTAATATCTTATTAGACTTTTCATGCCATTTTGTAGTGGGAGAGTGTCTCACATATCTATTTCATGCAATTTAGCAAGTAGTGACTTATTAGGAATAAGTCAATAATTTATTTCTAGAACCTTTCTTTAAGTTCAATTCCAATATCTTAAATTTGCATATCAATTTAAGTAATTTATGGCTATTGTTTGGAGACACTTTCTCAATGAAAGTTGTTCCTCCATGTCTTGTCTTTATTTTTCTTTTTGAATCATGTCATTTGGATTTGTATAACTCAAGTTTTGGTCAACTAACCATAACTAGGTCAATTCTAAATTTTGGTGCCCTTACTAGGCAGTTTTGATATTATACTTTGCCAATTTTATTTGAGTAGGTTGCTGCCATATTTAGTTCTACTATTCTTCATAGGATATGTTGCCCTATGTATTATGGTCACTTGGAATTTTTTATTGTAATTTTTCAAGTCTTGTAGAGTTACTTATAGTCAAGTTATTGGACTGGACTCAAATATCTTGTAGTAACAGGATTTCAATTAGGGCAGTAGCTTTGACCCAATATTTGAGCTTCTTACATTCATAAGGTGAGGAAGATGTCTAAAACAAAATTGAAGTTCTATTTCTTAGCTTTCCAGAATGGTATGGCTCATTTTAATTGAAGACTACTAGTGGGAGATATGCTTAACACATTATTCTGGAGTTAGAGGTCATTTATACCATTTCCAGATTTAGTTTGCCAAATTAATCAAGTTAATTGACCTAGTTTTCTTAATTTTTGGGTTTCAATCAAAGTACCATTATTTTAGGCCAATGTCTTATTGAAAGTTTGGCATTGGTTTCAGGATATTTTGAGTTCTATGGACCAAGTTATGGCTCTTTGCCAAAACTGGTCAAGTGGTCTTTATTTAGCAATTTTGGGTAGTTTTAATTCTGGACAGATATGGTGTCCCTACTTAGGCAAGTAAATTGACTTGGTTAATGGCATTTATGGGCTTTGGTGTCTTCACAAGAGTTGTAGCCCTATGTCTAAGCTTTCTAATGGTATAACTTTCAGGTCATTTGGACTTGTCAACAGGGAGATATGACCAAATGAGTGAACACTGTTCATTTAGTCATTTCTGGGTTCACTAAAAGGGCAATTCGGATCAGGGCAGGCTTTTGGTCACTTTTTAGGCAGATTTGGACATGACTTCTACATAGAAAATGGATTATTTTAGGTCATTTTTCACCTCTAATTGGCTTCATACCAATTGGAGTTACACAAGATCAATTCTAACTCAATTTATACATTGTTTTCAACAATTCCATAAACCTACACAAAAGAACACTCCCAAACTTCATATATGCATTCATGGCACTTCTAATATCACCAATTCATCTCAATTCAATCAATTCCAGTAGTATACACAAGCCTATAATAGTCAATGCAAGACCCTAGTTCAATTGGTCAAGTTAATAACAATATGCACATGAAAAAAAATTGGCTAGCACATGAAATATCAATTATCAATGCTTAATTTACTTCCACATATTCATGGACACCATAATTCACCATTTAATTCATGAAATTACCTATCTCCTAAGCTCCTCAAGGCTGTCAAATTTGGGCAGTATCACTAGTCACTCATAATTGGTTCAAAGCCCTAATTTAGAGTGTCAAAATCAATAATATACATGCAATAAAATTCTTATACTCTTAGTCACCTTAATCAATATTATAATTCACCAATTCTATGTATAAATTCATCAATAACCATGCTTATCAAGGCTGTCAATTGAACAATTTCAAGCCTCAAACAAAATCCCCAAATTCATAGTTACAAACCCTAATTCATAATCAAACCTCAAACACCCACATACAATTTATCCTGATTCATGTAATTACTTTAATTAACATTACTAATCACCATTTTCATGTAAAAACAAATCAATTCCCCAAATGTCCCATGGCTGCCAAATTGGCAAACCCAAAATTACCCATCAATTTCTCAAATTTCTTTAGCATTTTAACTCAATTTAACTTTAATTCAACATATCACTAAGATAGGGGGAGAAATTATGCACTAACCTTAATTTGTGAGAAATCTAAGCTTGTAAAACTTCACAATTTATGCTTCCTTTTGCTGCTTACTAACTCCCCAAGGTGTGGAGACTAACTTTAATTGTGACACCCCTTTACCCGTGTACAGTACATCCGAGTAAGCAATGTCACACGGTGTATCGGCACACTCTAATTTTACCTTAATCAATTTTTTTGTCATATTTATGAATATAATTTATGAAATATAATTTATTTAAGCCTTTTTTCGAAATTATAATTTATTTGAGGTTTCGAAAATTTTATAGAAAATCTGGCAAAGTACCGGCTAAAAATGGAGAAAACCGTTCTTCGGAACCTGTGAAAAACACTTCCTATATTCTTATTCATTCATCTCAACTCCATTTATCAAAATCTCAATATTTTTCAGTTCACATTCATTTCTCAATCATTCATCTCATTTGTTAATCATGTACAAGTCATAAATAGACATTCACTCTTCAATTCACAAATACAATTTTCATTATTTACATGAACATCAAAATATGTTACATACGTTCAATTACATATGAGAAAATAAACATTAGTTACAAAATACCAAAATGAAACCTAGTGTCCTACCAATGCACTATAGCCTGTGAGGTGACACGGACACTATGCAGAACTGTGAACAGCCTTACTCAATCTGTGGTCTACTGGGCCCTCTGTCCAAATCTTCAGTACCTACGCGTTGCAAAAGCGACGCGCTAAGCATAAAGCTTAGTGGTGCAATAATAAAATAAAAGAAAATAGCAGAAAATAAATGTGTATTTAATGTATATGCCTTATTTGTTTTGCATTTGTATATCCCTTTTTTTTTTTTTTCTTTTCGTTAACTTTGTCCACTTTCATTCATTTGGTTGCCCAAGTAACCTATACTGGACGACTGGACTGGATAACGGGTCGTTGGCACTGGACACCGTGGTGCCTCGGGCCGTCATACCATAGGACGCAGAACGTCAACCACGTATGCAGTCAGTATGGCTAAAAGCCATGATATCACATAATCGGGCATAAAAACCATGAATACGGGCATAAAAGCCATGAATATAGGCACAAAGCCTTTCGCAGTACTGCTAAAACAATACCCTATTGGCATGCCAAACTATCCAAACCAATCTTGTTAGGTATACTAGGGCATTTGATACTTTAAAATTCTTCAATTTGTAAATTTCAACTTTTGATGTCACTATTCACTTCATTGATCAACAAAAAGTTGACTTTTGCATAGAAAATAGGTGCATTGGTTTTAACACTCTCAATGTACCACATTTTGCATTTAAAACTTGTTGGAATAAGTCACCAAATCCATTTCCAAGTTTAAACCAAGGGAAGCAGAATTTTCAGTTTTTGTAGCCCAACTTTACTGTTCCATTGGGCACTGTTGCAGTGGGAATTTGAGGAAATAGTAAACATGAAAGTTGTTCCTTATTTTGTCTAGTTGAATTTCTTTTTTTGAATCACTCCATTTGGAGTTTTGTAGCTCCATATATGGTCCAAAAACCACAGCTGGCCGAATTTTCATTCTGCAGAAATTACCATATCTACTGAACATGAGCAAAGGATCGTGATTGCATATTTGAATAGGTTCTGGCCATAATTTGGGGTAGGTTCCTTCATGAAAGTTGTTTGTCTATGTCTTGCTGTAAAAATTTCAGGTCAATTGACCATATCTACAGTGAGTTATGGTTACTGTTCATTTGGTCATTTCTGCAGGTGCTGTTGCAGGGTATCCGGATTGGGGCCAACTTTTGGTCCTCTTGCTTTGGTCTTTTGGGCATGGTTTCTTCAGCAAAAATGTGCCATTATAAGCCTAGTTTCATGTCCAATTGGCCAAACACCAATTGGACCAACACAGCCCAAGATATGGCAGTCCAAGTGGACTGAAATTTCAGTCACCCTGCTGCTGTCCCTAGGCAGCCTACACATTCCCTTTGCCATGCTATATTTCAGTCCAAATTGTGGTCAACTTACCTAAAATGGTCACTAATTGACCATTAAAATGTTCTCTAACAATTTCCTAAGCCAAGTCAAATTTTCACTTCTCAAAACCCTAGTTTCCATTTCAATTCACCCATACACCTAGTTAAACACTTTCATTCATTATATATGTGTATATACACCTTAAGCATAATCTTTAATTCATTCTAAGTCCATTAAAACCATAAAAAACACTCCACCTTTGTTCCTTCCTTAGGGCAGCCGAAATTTATGGCATACATACACATAGTTTTTATTCATTTTAGTTACAATTCCTTACTAAATTCAAGTCCCTAATCATGAAATTAAAGAGTTTTAAGTAGATAGGTGCACTAACCTCTTGTAGGCAGATTTTTCCAAGCCCCAAACTTCACTTTCTTTCTTCTTCTTGGCTGCCAAAAGGTTTTGCAAGGTGCAAGGACAAATTTTTGTGAAAGGTCTCTAGGGTTTTAGGGTGAAATGGAGAGGGAAATGGAGCTTTGGATTGGAAATCAATGGAGGGAGATGGGGAGAGGTCACGTTTTTGAGGATGAAGAAGAAGAAGAGCAGAATTTTTTGGTCTTTCTTTGTCTCTTTTATTGATTAATTAAAGGGTTGTTTATATGTGATTGGTGGTGGCTTTTTAGATGACATCATCATATGTCATAAATGAGCCTTTTTCCTCATTTTCTTTTCTTTTCATCACTACTCAATTTCAATTTAATTTTTGGTAATGTTTCTTCATATTTTATTTCATATTAATTATTTACTTAACTGGACAAGTCGACCAAAAATCACCTCTGAAGGCGAAATGACCAAAATGCCCTCCGTTTGGTTTAACGGGTCAAAATTGTCTGTACCGATTGAAAATTTTTTCTAAATATTTTCTTGGCATTCTAATGCCATAGGAACCTCAATGACCCTTCTCTGGAGTCCTAAAAATTATTTTATGAATTTTTACCCCGGTCTAGGGTTCCTAGTTGCGAGAACCGCAACTTCCCTCTGGGTTACCCCTCACTAGGGCACCGGCTCGTTTAACTTGGTTGTATTTTATTTCTAAAATTTTTACTAAATGTTTTTTATTAATATTTGAGTTAATTATGGTCCCTCACTTTAGTTTAAATATTTTTTCGGACGTTGTAGTTGTCCGAACCGACACCGGTCACCAGAACAGTAGAATGTACGGAGTTGCTACCGGGAGGGTGTTACATTAATTGAAGAAATTTGTGATTTTAGGTGGAAGGCTGGGGAGATTTAGCTTACATGCAAGAAAAACTATGGGGGGGATAATGGGATAGGTTTCAGCACTTTGAGAGAAATGAGGGAGAAGAGAGCTTTGAGTGCAGAATTCTGTCCACTTAGCCTTTTATATCCCAAACCCCCCCCCCCCCCCCCCCCCCCCCCCAACAAACCTTTGTTTATTAATATAATAATCAAGGTTTTAAAATTTCTAATTAACCCCACTTAACTTCCCTTAATTACACTACTTAAAATTTCATATTTTCATGGGATTTTCTAAATTTTAATATTACTCATTTTTAATGGACTTTTTTTGGTCAAAAGTCAACTTTAGGTGCCAAATGACCAAAATGCCCCTCTTCGGGTTAAAGTCCCTCTTTTTCAGAAATATCGACTGGATGATTCCTTAAATTTTCACACTATCTATTTTAAATTTTTATTTTCACTTTTACCAATTAATTAAATTTTCTTTGACATTCTTAATGTTATTTACACCTCGATCATTTTTTAATTAAACCCTAGAAATTATTTTCTAGGGTTCCTTGCGGGTCCGGGACACGGCTCTTTTAACCTAATTTCATTTCATGTCTTTTATTTTTCCTAAATTTTTCTTTCATTTTCTTATCATGTATTCCATCATTTTATGTCTCCTCACTATCGTTTAAAAATAGTTCCCCGCATTCTGACTGTCTGAACAGACATTAGCCGTCGAAACAGTAGAATGTACGGACTACCGACGGTGAGGACATTACAATTCTTCCCCTCTAAATAAAATTTCATTCTCAAAATTTACCTGATGTGAAGAGCTGAGGGAACTGCTGCTTCATTGTGTCCTCACTCTTCCACATTGCCTCTTCTGTATTGTTGTGTCTCCACAGAACTTTCACCAGTGGAATTCTTTTGTTTTTAAGCTCTTTTACTTCCCTTGCCATGATTCTGATTGGCTCTTCTTCATATGTCAAGTCAGGTTGCACAATTATCTCTTCTACTGAAATGACATGTGAAGGATCTGATCTGTATCTCTTGAGCATCGACACATGGAACACGTTGTGAATCTTGTCCAGCTCAGGTGGTAAAGTTAGCCTGTAGGCTACTGGACCCACACGTTCAATGACATCGTATGGACCAAAAAACCTAGGGCTTAACTTACCCTTCTTACCAAATCTTAGCACTTTCTTCCAAGCTGATACCTTGAGAAACACCTTATCACCAACCTCATACTCTATATCCTTTCTCCTCAGGTCAGCATGCCACACCTATTCCCTTGTAAGGCATGACATGTTCCCGTAGCATACCTAATGAATTACCGAACTACACCTACAGATAACCCATTAATTATGCTACAAGGGATTTTAAACAATTGATAGCTTTTTATCTTATCAATTCTTTTGGGAAAAACTGCATGGGAATAGTTAAAATTCAATGTAAACATTCATTGAAAATAATGATAGACTAAATATTACAAAAGTTACATTTCCATAAGTCTCAATATAAAATACAAATAGTTACAAACTAAAAATGTAATAGTAATATAATGCTTTTAAATACAAACTGCTCAATGTCCGTATATCCATACATATAGGTACAAAATACATCAAAAGGAAATTACATGGGTAGACCTACAATATATGCCCATAATCAAAACCAAAATGCTATTTTTAAGTATCTAACTCGGCAGCCTTCTCTTTTCCCTTACCTACGATAGCATAAATAAGCTATCGCTGAGTATATCACTCAGTGGTGCATAATTAATAACTTTAAAACTTAAAATAAAGTAAAACTTGTCAAAGCATAGTAAATCACATTTTTCTTAAGCATGAAAGCATCACAATAGTTCTAAGTCCATAAGAGCTATTTATTGGAATCACATTTCAAATGAGAAATCATACTTCATAAATCACAATTCACAAAGCATTAGTGTTGCCAACATCAACACACAGTTTAGGCCATGACACAAAATTTCATGATCAGTGCCGTCTTGTATACCATGACAAAGCAATCTCAACCTCACTAACCATTATTAATGAGGGAAGGGTTAGCTAGCTAATGAGTACTTATGTAGTCTTACCCCACTAACCGTTATTAATGGGAGACATAATCAATATCCATTATCAACCCTAAGTAGCCGTTACTACTGGAGAGTTCCGAAGGGATTGTCATGCTAACTGTGGTTTCAAAATAGTTTTTAAAAGTTTTCAACTCAACAATCACATTTATAAACCAATAAACACATTCAAATCATCATAATATTCACATAGAGGTGGCAACACCCAAATTTCTCAAGTGTAAGTGAAAAACCATATTTCAGTCAATGTAACCTTGTTCAAAGCAACCTCATTCAATATAAACACATTGCAAACAATTTATAAGTTTAAAAACAAAGAAAAGGTTAGTTGTGCACAAACCTTCAAGGCACTCCTTTCTCTTTACTCACTACTCTTTGTCGATCCCAACTTCATTTTCTACTGAAAACACACAAGTAGAATATTTTAATACTCATCCCAACTATTTTCGAAACTCATTTCATAAATCTCTAATGCCTCCCTAAGTTAGATTTGGAATTTTCAAAGAGTTTTGAATTTTAGACATTTTGGTGGCCTAATCTTTGAATGAATTTTCTATCTAGTTCCCATCAAAATTTAGTGAGGTGTTTTTCATGATAATTGTTCATCTAGGTCTTAACTTTATTTTCCTTTTTGAATCGCCTAATTTGGAGTTGTGTAACTCAAGTTATGACCAAAACAGTGGTTACTGTTCACGTTACTGTTCACAGGGTTGCTGTTATTCTGGCAGATTCATTAGTCCAACTTCGCTCAGCAATTTGATCAAGTTAAGTCCATAATTTGGTCTAGGATTCTTCATATAAAATGTTCTACTATATTTTAGGTTCCCATCGGTTTAAGAATCGCCTAAATTGGAGTTTTCTAGAGAGAATTATAGCCTTGTAAAGTTTACTGTTCATATGGTCAATTTTGGGCATCCAGATTTTGGCAGATTCGGTGACCCAAATTCGTTCAGCAATTTGATTGAGTTAAGTTCATAATTTGGCCTTATATTATTCATATGAAATGTTCTACTATATCTTTGGTTTCCATTGGTTCAAGAATCACCCAAATTGGAGTTTTTTAGAGAGAGTTATGGCTGTTTAAAATTTACTATTTACGTTACTATTCATGTGCTGGCAGATTTATCAACTCAATTTTGCTCAGCAATTTGGTTAGGTTAAGTTCGTAATTAGGCTTCAAGTTCTTCATAAGAAATGTGTTACTATGTTTTAAGTTTCTATCAGTTTAAGAATTGCCTAAATCAGAGTTTTTTAGAGAGAGTTATGGCTATGCAATATTTACTGTTCACGTGCCTAATTCTATAAGTTCCAGAATTTCCTCTTAGGTTCAAACCAAATTTTAGGCAATTTCTGGGTAGTTTCTAGGTTAGGTCACTTCATGAAAATTCTAGCCCTATATCTTAAGTTTTATTTCCAATTGGTTTCACACTAATTAGAGTTGTGTAGCTCAATCTATGGGCTATCAAACACACTGAACTTAGTGTGAAAAATTTTGCCCTAGGTTCAGATTTTCATTTCTTCAATTACTCCCACTAACCAACCTCAATTCACATTTAATTCACCCCAAATGACTATAATTTAGCATTGACACATCCATAGCACTCATAGCATAAAAACCCCCAATTTTCCAACACCCAAGTTTGCATTTTTCCCTAATCTATTCCATTCCATTACTTCCATTCATAAACCCAATGTCAATTCAAACTAAAGGAATCTCAAATGACCATAATTGAACACTACACACACCAATTTCACTGTTTAGCACCCAAGCTCCAATTTTCCCATGAATGCTAATCTTCCATATTTCAATTTATGCAAATATGAACCTAGGATCTCTATCAAACACAATAGATGCTGGCACTCCATGGAACCTCACCACATTATCAATGTGCAGTTTGGCCAATTTTTCCAGGATGTAATCCATCATCACTAGCAAAAAGTATGCAGACTTGGTCAATCTATCAATAATAACCCAAACTGCATCATGATTCTTTTGTGTACATAGAAGTCCTGTCACAAAATCCATAGTGATTCTCTCCCATTTCCACTCAGGAATTGGCAATGGCTGTAGCAACCCTGCAGGCACTTGGTGTTCTGCCTTTACTCGCTAACAAGTTAGGCATTTGGCAACATATTTTGCAATGTCTTTCTTCATTCCCCTCCACTAATAGTGCTCTTTCACACTTCTGTACATTTTGGTTCCACCAGGATGCATTGCAAAAGGTGAATTATGTGCTTCCTTTAAAATGATCTGCCTCAGTTCAACATTATTAGGAATGCACATTCTGCCTTGATATAACAACAAGCCCTCGTCATTTATTGACAACTCTGATTTCTTGCCATCCCGAGTCTCTTCCATCAACTTTATATACTTATCATCATTCTGTGCAGCTGTTTTAATTTGTTCTGTCAATATTGGCTTCACTTGCCAAATAGCTACCATCTGCCCATCTTCATCAATCTCTAGATTAGCATGCAATGCCCTTAACTCATACACCATGGACAATGGAGAAACCCTCAAACAAGCCATAGTCTTGTGACTTAAAGCATCAGCTACAACATTAGCTTTTTTGGGCTGATAGTCTATCAAGCAATCATAATCTTTTATCAGCTCTAACCATGTCCTCTGCCTCAAATTTAACTCTTTCTGTGTGCGCAAGTACTTCAAACTTTTATGATCTATGTATATATAACATCTCTCCCCATACAAGTAATGTCTCCAGATCTTCAAGGCAAAGACAATGGCTGCCAACTCCAAGTCGTGTGTAGGATAATTCCTCTCATGTGGTTGAAGCTGGTGAGAAGCATAGGCAATGACATTTCTATCTTGCATCAACATACAACCCAATCCATTATGAGAAGCATCACTGTATATGGTGTACTCTTCACCCAAGGTAGGCAAAGTTAAGATTGGAGCTTCAGTTAAACACCTCTTCAACTCATCAAAACTTTCCTAGCATCAATCGGTCCACTGAAATTTCACATCCTTCCTAAGTAGCTTAGTCAGTGGAGATGCTAGCATGGAGAATCCTTTCACAAACCTTCTATAATACCCGGTTAAACCAAGGAAACTTCGAACTTTCGTGACATTTTTAGGTGGCTTTTAATTAAGAATAGCTTATACTTTACTAGGATCCACCTGGATACCCTCTGAAGATACAATATGCCCCAAGAAAGTAATCTCTTTTAGCCAAAACTCACATTTCGATAGTTTGGCATACAACTGTTTCTCCCTCAAAGTCTGCAACACTATCCTTAAGTGCTTGTCATGTTCCTCTGCATTCTTTGAGTACACTAAAATATCATAATGAACACCACCACAAATTGATCCAAATATGGCTTGAAGATAGTGTTCATCAGGCCCATAAAAGCAGCTGGAGCATTAGTCAACCCGAATGGCATCACCAAGAACTCATAATGGCCATACCGAGTCCTAAAGGTAGTTTTATGTATACTTTGCTCCTGCACCCTCAACTAATAGTAGCCCGATCTCAAGTCAATCTTGGAGAATACAGTTGCATCCTTCAACTGATCAAATAGATCATCAATCCATGGCAGAGGATATCTGTTCTTTATGGTCACCTTATTCAACTGCCTATAGTCTATGCATAGATAGAGAGTACCATCCTTCTTCTTCACAAACAATACTGGTGCTCCCCAAGGTGACACGTTTATCTAGCAATTCCTGTAATTGCACTTTCAACTCTTTCAACTCAGCAGGTGCCATCCTATAAGGAGTGATGGAGATTGGCTCCACACTAGGCATAGTCTCTATTTCAAACTGCACCTCTCTTTTCTGGAGGCAATCCCGATAATTCTTCCAGAAAGACATCCGGAAAATCCCATACTGTAGGAATATCTTTAAGATCTGGACTCCTCACCTGGGTGTCTATCACATGAGCTAGATAAGCTTCACATCCCTGAAGGAGCGGAAGCATAAAAAACACAAGTTTAGATTATTGAAATTCAAAATTTTTCATCTAGGGTCACATGCATCATGCAAGATTCACTTTTATCTATTTGATTTCAATGATAAGCAGCATATTAAACCTCTTTTGATATATTTTTGGATCTACATTTGCCATGTAAGATTTTAGAATTAATCAAATTAATTTTGAGAACCCTAGAATAGATCAAAACAAGTGCACTAACCTCTTGATGCACTGCAGTATATTTGGCACCTTTGGGATGCGTCTCTAGGACACCAGATGTTGTCCCTCTAGGTTGTCCATGCCAAGATCACCTATAGTAGCCCTTGAATAGCTTTTAAAGCTTTTTCTATGAATTAAAAAATCAAGTTTTGCCTTTTGAGAGATTAGAGATGTAAACAGAACACTAGAAATAATTTCTAGTATTTTTAATCCAAGAAATTGTTTGCTAATCTGTTTGAATTGATGAGAGATGAAGAAGAAGAGAAGGGAGAGGTCTCCAAGGTGGCGGCACAAAGAGAAAAGCAGCAACTTGTTATGTTTTTCTTTTCATAACAACACTTATATAGCTAGGTCACCACTTAAAACCCTTGCCACATATCACCTTCTGATTGGCTATAGGTTTAATTGACCCAATCACATTGTGCCAAGTGTCAAACCTATATTTAATGTTAATTTTAATCATCTTACATGATTAAAAGACATTTGGCAAGCTTATGTGTAGTGCCACGTGTCACCATCTCATGGTGCCACGTGTCACCATCTCATGGTGCCACATGTCACCCTGTGAAATGAACAAAATACCCCTGTGTCTTAATTTTGAGTTCTCAATCTAAAATAATTATTTTTCTTCTTCTAATCAACTTATATCAAATATAAATTAATTAATTAATCTCTATTAATTAATTTCTCATTAATTAAATTCATATTTAAACACTTTAAATATAAATTTAACTTACACTATACATCCAATAACCTAGATTTGGTTTCAAGCCATGCTAGAGACTTAGCAATCTAATTACAAACCAAACCTATTTAATTAATCAATTAAAATCTTTAATTAATTAATTAAATCATATTTAATTTGGTGATTACTTGTGTATATGTGAGACTTACTAGGCTCATCACAAATTGGCAATGAGACATGATATCAACTTTTAATATCATCTGAACTTTTTCTTACCATAAATGATTTCTCTAAATCATTTTATGCACCTCATAGACCATGGTTAACACCTAGCATAGCATGCCATGGCGACCTAATTAGTAATAAGGTTTACCTTAAATGAACCTATAATCATATGTTACCATGCACTAGAATCTCTCTCTTACAAAATCCTAATTCGAGTTGGAGTCATGGTTTATGTCAAACCCCATTTGCTATGAATATTATATTCTATTTTAATTCCAGTTCTTGATTAAAAGATTTTCTCATCAGAAACTCTTTTCTGATTAAATCTATCTGTCCTGGCCAAGAACTTGAAACATCAAGAACAATTAAATGAACATAGGATTTTATCTTTATTTACTTAGAGGAACAGATTCCATCTTGATCAACACCTACCTCCATATATAACTAGTAGGAGCCAACACATGCCCATATACCCATACACAGTATAAGTATGAAAGCAGTATCAAACTCAAACCACCTATATACAAGATAACTGTGCTATCTCAGGTCTAAAGATTATATGCACTGATATGATTTATGATAATACATTGACAAGAGTAAACTCCATGTGCTAGTTATAAGAGTCACTGGTTTGATCTACTTATCATGTATAAGTGCCTATCATGTTTGTCATATAGCATGAGACTCCCCATTCCTTCTTATTTATATCTCATATAAATAACTTGCGAACAAACATGAATACAATATTTTTGGATAAGTCATGTCCTTACTGCGAAGTATCCTCGATTGTGAACCTATTTATGATACTTTGTACTAGAAATACTGTTACTCATATTCTTAACAACTTAAGAATAGAATTTCTAACAAAATATCAATGGACCTTTTCTATTACACATAAATATATTATGTAAACGGAAAAGTGAAAATGCCTTTTATTAATAAAAACATGTACAAGATACATACTAAATGATATGCTCTAAGGCATACTACTAACAATCTCCCACTAGCACTAGAGCCATTCATTACAATATCTTAGACCCATCTTCTCAAGATGTTGGTCTAGCTGAGTTTGTGACATAGACTTAGTGAATGGATCAGCTGGATTTTCAGTTGATGCTATTTTCTGCATGGCTACATTGCCTCGTCCAACTATTTCTCTGATAATGTGGTAGCGCCTTTCTATGTGTTTGGATTTCTGGTGAGACTGTGGTTCCTTAGCCTGTATGACTGCTCCATTGTTGTCACAGTGAAGTGGAACTGCTGACTCAATGGAAGGAACTACTGCAAGTTCTATCATGAACTTCTTTATCCAAATATCTTCCTTTGCAGCATCTGATGCAGCAATATACTCAGCCTCGGTAGTGGAATCTGCAGTTGAGCTCTGTTTGCAACTCTTCCAACTGACTGCACCTCCATTACAAATGAACACATACCCAGAGGTAGACTTTCTATCATCGATATCTGATTGGAAATCAGAATCAATATAACCATCCAATTGCAAGTCTCCACCTCTATAAATCAAGGATAAATCCTTAATTCTTCTCAAGTACTTAAGGATATTCTTGACAGTTATCCAGTGTTCCAAACCTAGATTGGATTGATACCTGCTAGTCAAACTAACAGCATATGCGATATCCGGCCTAGTACACAACATTGCATACATCAAACTTCCAATAGCCAAAGCATATGGAATCCTGGCCATTTTATCTCTTTCTTCAGGTGTCTTTGGAGACATCTCTTTAGAAAGGTGGATACCATGTCTCACTGATAACAATCCTCTCTTGGAATCAAGCATGTTAAACCTCTTCAACACCTTTTCCAAATATAGACTTTGGGATAAACTAATTATTCTTTTCGCACTATCTCTATAGATGTGAATCCCAAGAATATAGGTTGCCTTCCCTAAGTCTTTCATGGAGAATGTCTTTGACAACCATACCTTTACAGTTGTCAACATACCTGTGTCATTACCCATCATATAAAACAAGGAAAGTGATAGCACTGTCACCAACCTTCTTATATACACATGGCTCATCCTCATTTTTGATAAAACTAAATGACTTAATGGCTTCATCAAAATGGATGTTTCAACTCCTCGAAGCTTGTTTCAACCCATAAATGGATCGCTTTAACTTGCGTACCTTGGAACCATCTTGGGATTCAAAACCCCTAGGTTGTTCCATGAAAATGTTTTCTTCAATGTATCCATTGAGAAAAGCTGTTTTGACATCCATCTGCCAAATCTCATAATCATCGTATGCAGCTATTACTAATAAAATCTTAATTAATTTAAGCATGGTAACAGGTGAGAAAGTCTCCTCATAGTCGATTCCTTGCCTTTGGCGAAACCCTTTCGCTACTAGCCTTGCCTTATAGGTCTCTACCTTTCCATCAGAACTAATTTTCTTCTTGAAAACCCATTTGTTCCCTATAGGTGCAATACCTTCAGGTGGGTCAATAAGATCCCAAACTTCATTCTTATACATGGAATAAATTTCAGATTTCATAGCATCAATCCATTTTGAAGAGTCTATATCTAATATAACTTCTTCATAGGTAAGTGGATTATCTCCATGATCTACTTCTTCATGAGTAGACAACTCTTATTCTTCTTCATGAAGAAAACCATATCTCACTGGTGGGTGGGATACCCTGGTTGTTCTACGAGGAACAGCTGTAGATGTTATATCAGTAGGTGTAGGTTGATTAGATGGATCTATATCCATCTGATCTATTGGTTGGTCAGAATTCTCCAATTCTAATTCTATTTGCCTTTCTTTGCCTCCTTCTTGAACAAACTGTTGTTCAAAAAATATGGCATCTCTACTTATCACAACCTTTAGTGATGTAGGCAAATAAAAATAGTATCCAAAACTATCTTTTGGATATCTAACAAATCGACCCTTTTCTGATCTGGTTTGCAATTTATCAGTGTTCAGCTTTTTGATATAAGCTGGATAACCCCAAATCTTAACATGCTTAAGACTTGGTTTTCTTCCATGCCATATCTCATAAGGTGTGGAAGAAACTGATTTTGATGGAATCCTATTCAGAATATACAAAGCTGATTCTAATGCAAATCCCCAAAAAGAGATTAGCATATCAGTATAGCTCATCATACTACGTACCATATCCAATAGGATATGATTTCTCCTTTCAGATACGCCATTCAGCTGTGGTATTCCTGGAGGAGTCAGCTGGGAAACAATGCCGTGCTCTCTCAAGTATTCATCAAATTCAGTACTCAAATATTCACCTCCATGATCTGATCGAAGAGCTTTAATACTCTTTCTTGTTTGATTTTCTACTTCAGATTTAAATTCTTTGAACTTTTCAAAGGATTCATGTTTGTATTTCATCAAATACAAATACCTAAACCTTGATTTATCAACAGTAAAGGTAATAAAGTAATGAAAACCGCCTCTAGCCATTTCCTTAAATGGACCACATACATCACTATGTATTAGCTCTAAAATATTTTCAGCCCTTAGCCCTTGTCCAACAAAGGGTAATCTAGTTATTTTTCCCTGAAGGCAAGATTCACAAGTTGGAGTAGGCTCAGAGCCCAATAAGGAAAGAATCCCCATTTTCTCCAGTTTTACAATTCTATCTTCTGCAACATGACATAACCTTAAGTGTTAAATATATTTTGAACTTGAGTTGATTTTTACCATGACATTGCATTCATTTAGATCACTTACATTCATTTTGTGTTTGTCATTGTTAGGCAAATAATAAAAACCATCATTTATATAACCCGAACCGACATATTTATTTCCAAAATAAATATTGCAAATATCATATGTGAATTGAAATTCATAGCCATTTCTAGTCAAACTAGATATAGAAATGATGTTCTTAAAAGCATCAGGCACATATAAAATATTATCCAAACACAAAACATGTCCAGACATGTAAAAAGATTTAGATCCTATGGCTAAAGTTTCAATAGTTGAGCCATTTCCAATCCGGACTCTAACATCTCGAGAATGCAAGCTGCTACTATTTGCTAGTTCCCGCATATCATAAGAAATGTGAGAACTGGCACCAGTATCTAAAACCCAAGCTGTAGATGAACTATGAGTATCATCAGAATCTAAATAACAAGATATGGACATACCTTCCGAAGGTCTATCCTTCTTGTCCTTCAGAGAACCAAGATACTCTAGGCAGTTCCTTTTCCAGTGCCCATCCTTCTGGCAGTGGAAACACTTTCCTTTGCCTCCATCAGCTTTAGTTTTCCCTTTCTATTTAGCTATTTTCTTGGAAGGACTAGGAATTTGAGGTTTCTTTTTCTTATTGCCCTTCTTCTTGTTGGACTTTCCAGTATAAGAGGATGCAATCAAAGCTACCTCTTTTTCTTTATTGCCCGGCATATTCTTTTGGGTAATAACCAGCATGTTGAGTAAACTAGCCAAGGTGCATTCCTGTTTAGTCATATGGAAATTTGTCATAAAATTCTCAAAAGACTCAGGAAGGGACTGAAGGATCAAATCCGTCTGTAGTTGAAATCCATGTTGAAGTCAAGATGTTCCAACTGCTCAATGAGCCAAATCATCTTGTGGACATGATCCCCAATATTCTGTCCCTCAAACATCCTCATGCGGAATAGCTTTCTGGATATCTCATACCTAGCATTTTTGCTGTGCTTAACATACAACTCTTATAGGTGAAAGAGGATCTCACTCTCACTTTGCATATTCTCATGCTGCTTCTGCAACTCATTACTCATGGAAGCAAGTATGTAACACTTAGCTCTTATATCATGCTCCTTCCACTTGTCCAAAGTTTCATGCTCCTCTTGTGTGGCCTCTAGAGTTAAGGGACCAGGAACATTTGAGTCTAGAACATATCCTATATGTTCAAGGTTCAGAACAAGTTTCAAATTTCTTAGCCAATTAGACAGATTCGGTCTTGTCAACCTATTGCGATCAAATATGCTTATAAGGATATTAGATAGTGGTGGTTGTTCTGTGCTCATTATTATAAGAAAATTAACTGCAGAAAATAACCAGATTAATAAGTAAATGTATCATGTAATTAACCAAAATGATTATGGTCTTTTAATCAAATTGGTCCTCTCACTAACTTAGCAAATCCTACACTTCCAAAGTAGAAAGCGGAAATCCTAGTTGGATGGATTTTTAGCGGGTGATTAAATTCTTATAATTCTATTGATCATCCTCAGGTACATCCATGATTGGAATTACAATAAACTATAAGTGAGAAATTCCTTGCCCATCACATCTCATGTGAGGTTCAATCCTTTACCTAGCCCCTAATGCTCAAAATCTCAGGTACATCCATTATTGACTTATCTTGCATTAGTTAAGTTGATCCCATTGAGCCAGTAATTATGTAAATAATTTTAATGTCCTCAGGTACATCTAATATTGGCCACCAAACCATTTACATATTTATAACATCTCATGCTTAACAATTATTCTTAAGAAAATCTCTTTAAATTAATTGTATCTTATGCAAGTATTTAAAATTTCTTAAAATAATTGCCTCAATGGAGGGCCCATGTTATAATTACTTTAATTATAGCATTTTCAACTTAATCGTTTGTTTGGAAGATTTGATGGTCATCCTAATTACTATTAAGGTCTCACTTTGCACATTATCCATTTAGCATGCATATATCATATACTTGCATACATTCACATACATCTCATGCATTCATGGATAAACAGTAAATATGGTATGATCATGGACTTTCTAAGGGATTCAATTCTGAGCCACCAAGAATTGAATCAGGGCATTCCTAGGTGCATTTCATTCATTTATTTTACAAGAGTTGCTGAAGAAGTACATAATCAACACTTGATCTTGAATTCCTCCCACTGGTCCCACCAATGCTCTTGACCTCCTTGATCTTTTTGTAATCCAATTACATAGTAATCCTTAGCATACTAAGGCGAATTTACAAGAACTAAATAACTAAAATTACAACCCAAGAATTATTACAACCTTAATAATTCATGCCCAAAATAAATTAAAATTAATTAATTAATTTACAATACCAAAGAAACATAAAAGAAATAAATCCAATCACATTGGTCTTTTAGAGTCCATCATCATCCATCATGCATATCACTATTTAATAATTAAATAAAACATATATACTTAAATTAAATTGAATATCTCATATTCAACTTAAAAATCCAGATTTGAATATGATTTAAACAAATTTAAAAATTCAGATTTGAATCACATTCAAATAAATTTAAAAATTCAGATTTGAATATGATTCAAACAACTTTAAAAATTCAAATTTGAATCACATTCAAACAATTTTTAAAATTCAGATTTGAATCACATTCAAACAATTAAAAAAAAAAATTCAGATTTGAATATGATTCAAACAACTTTAAAAATTCAGATTTGAATAACATTCAAACAACTTTAAAAATTCAGATTTGAATAACATTCAAACAACTTTTAAAATTCAGATTTGAATCAAAATTTAATTTGTATGATTAAAACTCTAACTAAACAATTTTATTAGACATAGGATGAGCTTTTACATCATACAACAATTGCAAATTAAAAAGCCAAACGTTGCGCACACCATTGGAGGCCACAAAGTGTGCACACCAATGGTGTTGGTCACCAAGCCGCCACCTTTCATTGCAACCAGCAATGGATCTATCATCTCATGATCATACCACACAATTAAATCATGTAATCAACAATCTAAATGGTAAATATAGTAGCTCTGATACCAATTGAAGGAGCGAAAACATGAAAAACACAAGTTTAGATCAATAAAATTCAAAATTTTTCATTTAGGGTTACATGTATCATGCAAGATTCATTTTTATCTATTTAATTTCAATGATAAACAGCATATTAAAACTCTTTTAATATATTTTTGGATCTACATTTGCCATTTAAGATTTTAGAATTAATCAGATTAATTTTAAGAACCCTAGATTAGATCAAAACAAGTGCACTAACCTCTTGATGCACTGCAGTGTGTTTGGCACCTTTGGGATGCGTCTTTAGGACACTAGATGTTGTCCCTCTAGCTTGTGCACACCAAGATCACCTATGGCAGCAATTGAACAGCTTCTTAAGCTTTTTCTATGAATTAGAAAATCAAGATTTTCCTTTTGAGAGATTAGAGATGTAAACAGAACACTAGAAACAATTTCTTGTATCTTTAATTCAAGAGATTATTTGCTAATCTCTTTGAATTGATGAGAGATGAAGAAGAAGAGAAGGGAGAGGTCTCCAAGGTGGTGGCATAAAGAGAAAAGCAGTAGCTTGTTATGTTTTTCTTTTCATAACAACACTTATATAGCTAGGTCACCACTTAAAACCCTTGCCACATGTCACCTTCTGATTGGCTCTAGGTTTAATTGACCCAATCACATTGTGCCAAGTGTCAAACCTATATTTAATCTTAATTTTAATCATCTTACATGATTAAAAGACATTTGGAAAGCTTATGTATAGTGCCACGTGTCACCTTCTCATGGTGCCACATGTCACCCTATGAAATGACCAAAATACCCATGTGTCTTAATTTTGAGTTCTCAACCCAAAATAATTATTTCTCTTCTTCTAATCAACTTATATCAAATATAAATTAATTAATTAATTAATCTCTATTAATTAATTTCTCATTAATTAAATTCATATTTAAACACTTTAAATATAAATTTAACTTATACTATACATCCAATAACCTAGATTTGGTTTCAAGCCATGCTAGGGACTTTGCAATCTAATTGCAAACCAAACATATTTAATTAATCAATTAAACTCTTTAATTAATTAATTAATTAAATCATATTTAATTTAGTGATTACTTGTGTATGTGTGTGACGTACTAGGCTCATCACTAATTAGCAATGAGACATGATATCAACTTTTAATATCATTAGAACTCCGTCTTACCATAAATGATTTCTCTAAATCATTTGATGCATCTCATAGACCATGGTTAACACCTAGCATAGCATACCATGGCCACCCAATTAGCAATAAGGTTTACCTTAAATGAACCTATAATCATATGTTACCATGCACTAGAATCTCTGTGTTACAAAATCCCAATTCGAGCTGGAGTCATGGTTTATGTCAAATCCCATTTGCTATGAATATTATGTTCTCTTTTAATTCCAGTTCTTGATTAAAGGATTTTCTCATCAGAAACTCTTTTCTGATTAAATCAATCTGTCCCGGCCAGGAACTTGAAATATCAAGAACAATTAAATGAACATAGGATTTTATCTCTATTTACTTAGAGGAACAGATTCCATCTTGATCAACACCTACCTCCATATATAACTAGTAGGAGCCAACACATGCCCATATACCCATACACAGTACAAGTATGAAAGCAATATCAAACTCAAACCACCTATATACAAGATAACTGTGCTATTTCAGGTCTAAATATTATATGCACTGATATGATTTATGACAATACATTGACAAGAGTAAACTCCATGTGCTTGTCATAAGTGTCATTGATTCAACCTACTTATCATGTATAAGTGCCTATCATGTTTGTCATATGGCATGAGACTCACCATTCCATCTTATTTATATCTCATATAAATAACTTGGAAACAAACATGAATACAATCTTTCTGGATAAGTCATTTCCTTATTGTGAAGTATCCTCGATTGTGAACCTATTTATGATACTTTATACTAGAAATACTGTCACTCATATTCTTAACAACTTAAGAATAGAATTTTTAACAAAATATCAATGGACCTTTTCCATTACACATAAATATATTATGTAAACGGAAAAGTGAAAATGCATTTTGTTAATAAAAATATGTACAAGATACATACTAAATGATATGCTCTAGGGCATACTACTAACAATCCCTTCCTAATCATCGTCCTAGCAAGTGCAACTGAAATGATGTTAGATGGCAATAACTGCCTCTCCCCGTGTATCACTACATCTGCATTCTTGGGAAGACCAAAGGTGACTATTTTCAATCTACAGTTGATCATGGCGTGATGCCTGGCTAACCAATCCATGCCCAAGATGATATCATAATCTCGGAAGGGCATTTCAATTAAGTTTGACAGGAATGTATGCCCTTGGATCACCAAAGGACAATCTTTATACAATTTGTTCACCCTAACCTCTTGTCCTAAAGGACCAGTCACTAGCACATCATAATCCAATTTCACACAAGGAATAGCAACAGAGCATGCAATACTAGCACTAGCATAAGAATGTGTAGAACTAGGGTCAAACAACACATATACATCTCTACCAAAGATGGAGAAAGTACTAGCCACAACATCTGATGTCTCAGCTTCATCACTCTGGTGCATGGTGTACACCTTGGCTAGTGCACCACTATACTCTAGTTGGTTCACTGTGCCCTAGCTGCCAGAAGTGTTACCTCTACCCTGCCTCTGCCTCTACTAACTGTCTGTTGTCCTCTGGAAGCAAAACCTTGAACAGATCTCTCAGTGGTGGTAGGAGGCCCAGACTTGCGGGCACTAGTGCAATCTCTAGTAAAATGCCCACTTTCACTACAATTGTAACATGCTCCTATGGCCTTATAATATACTCCTCCATGAGTCCTGCCATAGGTTTCATAGGTACAGACAGGAAAGGAACCCTTAGATGTTTGCTGACTGGATCTAGGTGGCCTTTACCCTGAGAATCTTTCCCTACTAGATCCTTTGTTACTCGGTCCCCCAAAGCTCTTCCTCTTACTCGGATTACTACTTGAACTCTGACCTGTAGGCTTACTGCTTTTTTCTTTTTCAATGGTTACCTTCTCAGATGCCCCTTCTAATTTTATCCTTTCCAGCTCAAGGGCCTGAGATATCAACTCTGAGAAGTACCCATGTCTAAAACCAACCACCTGTAGTCGTATGCTAGGCCTCAACCCAGCCTCAAACTGTTTGCATCTGTCCCTATTGGTAGTGAGTAGGCTTCCAGCATAGTAGCTGAGGCGAGAAAAGTCCCTCTTATACTCGGCCACAGTCCTGTTCCCTTACTTCAAAATGAGAAACTCTTATAGCTTAATATCTACATATGTGTCGGGAACATATTTTTGTCTAAATTCTCTGAGGAAGTCATCCCATATCAACACAAAAGGCTCAACCAAACTGTGAGGAATGGTCTTCCACCACTCATATGCATCTCCATGCATTAGAGAAACCGAGCATTCGAACTTTAAATCATTGGTGCAGTGCAATTTCTTGAATACCATCTCCATCCATTCTAACCATTGCTCGGCTTCCAATGGGTCCACTGTACCATTGAACTCTATTGTCCCATACTTCATTAACTTTTCATACTATCTAGCTGGAGGTGGTGGTTGTACTGGAGGTGCTTGCACAGGAGCTTGGACTGGTATATTGCCAGCTATTTGCTGCAATAGTGCAGCCATCTACTAGGCAAACTGAGCAGAAAACTGCATGAGCGGGATTGGTGCAGTTGACCCACTGGCATTCTAAGGAGCTGGCGCCTCCCCCTGTACCTTAGCTGCTACTGATTGCTCTACTATGTGATCCCCCTCTTCCATACTGAATCACAAAGAATTCTACTCCCTGGACAACCAACACAAGGAGATTTCCCTCCATTAGTCCATATTTATGATGTAATGTACTATATGTATAAATTAATGACAATTGAGTAGTTGTACTTATAAAAAATTTTCAAGTATGCAATTTCAAAACTTGTATAAAAACCATAGCTTTGATACCACTAAAACATGTCCCACCTATTCCCTTGTAAGGCATGACATGTTCCTGTAGCATACCTAATGAATTATTGAACTACACCTACTGATAACCCATTAATTATGCTATAAGGGATTTTAAACAATTCATAGCTTTTTATCTTATCAATTCTTTTGCGGAAAACTGCATGGGAATAGTTAAAATTTAATGTAAACATTTCTTGGAAATAATGATAGACTAAATATTACAAAAGTTACATTTCCATAAGTCTCAAAATAAAATAAAAATAGTTAAAAACTCAAAATGTAATAGTAATGTAATGCTTTTAAATACAAACTGCTCAATGTCTGTACATCCATACATATAGGTACAAAATACATCAAAAGGAAATTATAGGGGTATACCTACTATATATACCTATAATCAAAACCAAAATACTATTTCTAAGTCTCTCACTTAGCAGCCTTCTCTTTTCCCTTACCTGCGATAACATAAATAAGCTATCGCTGAGTATATCACTTAGTGGTGCACAACTAATAACTTTAAAACTTAAAATAAAGTAGAAATTGTCAAAGCATAATAAATCACATTTTTCTTAAGCATGAAAGCATCACAATAGTTCTAAATCCATAAGAGCCATTTATTGGAATCACATTTCAAATGAGAAATCATACTTTATAAATCACAATTTACAAAGCATTAGTGTTGCCAACATCAACACACAGTTTAGGCCATGACACAAAATTTCATGATCAGTGTCGTGTTGTACATCGTGACAAAGCAATCTCAATCTCACTAACCATTATTAATAAAGGAAGGGCTAGCTAGCTAATGAGTACTCGTGTAGTCTTACCCCACTAACCGTTATTAATGGGAGACATAATCAATATCCATTACCAACTCCAAGTAGCTGTTAGTACTGGAGAGTTCCGAAGGGACTGTCATGCTAACTGTAGTTTCAAAATAGTTTTCAAAAGTTTTCCACTCAACAATCACATTTATAAACCAATAAACACATTCAAATCATCATAATATCCATATAGAGGTGGTAACACCCAAATTTCTCAAATGAAAGAGAAAAACCATATTTTAGTCAAAGTAAACTTATTCAAAGCAACCTCATTCAATATAAACACATTGCAAACAATTTACAAGTTTAAAAATGAAGAAAAGGTTAGTTGTGCACAAACCTTCATGGCACTCCTTTCTCTTTACTCACTACTCCTTGTTCGTCCCAACTTTGTTTTCTACTGAAAACATGCAAGTATAATATTTTAATACTCATTCCAACTATTTCCAAAACTTATTTCATAAATGCCTAATGCCTCCCTAAGTTAGATTGGGAATTTTCAAAGAGTTTTGAATTTTAGACATTTTGGTGGCCTAATCTTTGAATGAATTTTCTATCGAGTACCCATCATAATTTAGTGAGATGTTTTTCATGAAAATTGTTCATCTAGGTCTTAAATTTATTTTCCTTTGTGAATCGCCTAATTTGGAGTTATGTAGCTCAAGTTATGACTAAAATAGTGGTTACTGTTCACGTTACTGTTCATAGGCCTACTGCTATTCTGGCAGATTCATTGGTCCAACTTCGCTTAGCAATTTGATCAAGTTAAGTCCATAATTTGGTCTAACATTCTTCATATGAAATGTTCTACTATATCTTAGATTTCCATCAGTTCAAGAATCACCTAAATGGGAGTTTTCTAGAGAGAGTTATAGCCTTGTAAAATTTACTATTCATATAGTTAATTTTGGGTGTCCAGATTTTGGCAGATTCAGTAACCGAAATTCATTCAGCAATTTGATAGAGTTAAGTTCATAATTTGGCCTTACATTCTCCATATGAAATATTCTACTATATCTTAGGTTTCCATCGGTTCAAGAATCACATAAATTGGAGTTTTTTAGAGAGAGTTATGGCTGTTTAAAGTTTACTATTTATGTTACTATTCATGTGCTGGCAGATTTATCAACTCAATTTTGCTAAGTAATTTGGTTAGGTTAAGTTCGTAATTAGGCTTCAAGTTCTGCATATGAAATGTGCTACCACGTTTTAAGTTTCTATCAGTTCAAAAATCGCCTAAATCAGAGTTTTCTAGAGAGAGTTATGGCCATGCAAAGTTTACTGTTCACGTGCCTAATTATGCATGTTCTAGAATTTCCTCTCAGGTTCAAACCAAGTTTTAGGCAATTTCTGGGCAGCTCTAGGTTAGGTTACTTCATGAAAATTCTAGTCCTATGTCTTAAGTTTCATTTCCAATTAGTTTCACACTAATTTAATTTGTGTAGCTCAATTTATGGGCTGTCAAACACACTGAACTCAGTGAAAAAAATTCTGTCCTAGGTTAAAATTTTCATTTCTTCAATTACTCCCACTAACAAATCTCAATTCACATTTTATTCTCCCAAAATGACTATAATTTGGCATTGACACATCCATAGCACTCATAGCACAAAAACCCTCAATTTTTCAACACCCAATTTTGTAATTTTCCCTAATCCATGTCATTCCATTACTTCCATTCATAAACCCAATGTCAATTCAAACTAAAGGAACCTCAAATGACAATAATTTAATACTACACACACTAATTTCACTCTCTAGCACCAAAGCTCCAATTTTCCCATGAACCATAATCTTTCATATTTCAATTTATGCAAATCTCATGCAATTTCTTTACCCCAATCATGTACATTATTTCAACTAAGTTTGATTTCATCATCAATTTTATTAAAATACATCAAACCCTAATTTTTTCCAAATTAGCCAAAAACCTAGTTTAGATTCCATGTATGTTTTCTTTCAATTTTTCATGAAATTTCATCATAAATTAACTTCATTCAAAGCTTATACAACAAATTTAACATGAAAAGAAACTTACCTCAAGTGACCACTTCTAATCTTCAATTTCTTTCAACTCTTTTGTTCTCTTAGCTTTTAATCTCTCAATCAAAGATAAATTTGATGTTTTCTACCAATTAGATAGAAAACCCATGGAGAAAAAGTGGGGAAAACCAAGAGTTGAGAGAGGTTGTTAATGGAAGAATGAAGAAAGAAGAAAGAAAAGAGAAGGAGAGGAGGTGTGTGGGGGGCAACTAAATGAGGGAGGGAGGAAGATAGCTTCCTTTTATAATTATCCCAATTTTTGATTTATTTAATTAATTTTAATTGAGTTGTCCAATGCCCATTGTTCCTAAAATTTTAATTGGGTTAAAATGGACTTAAAATTCTAGATTTTTATTTCTTTTATTTTCCTTTTACTTTATACTTGAATTCTTTTCCTAAAAAAAATTATTCCATAATTCAATTCATTAATTTCACTTAAATTAATTAACATTTTGGTTAAAAGTCAACTCTTGAGGTGAATTGACCAAAATGCCCCTCATCGGATCATAATTCCTCTTTTTCAATATACCCGATGAGTCCTTATATTTTTGGGTCACTTCAATTTTTATTGTGTCTATCTCAATAAATTTTCATTTTATTTTTAGTCCCCAAGGTATCTTTGAATAGTACAAGTCACAGACCAAAAATGACACTATTCAGAGCTCGGAGGTTCGGGGTGTTACACAGCATATGACTTCTATCTGTTTGAGGTGGCTTTCAGGTTATCTCTGATTAGTTTTACTTTCTCTTTAGTCTGCCTTACTAGGCCTAGGCCCACTACTTTCTCCTCACCCATTTCTGTCCAGCACAAGGGAGTTATGCATCTCGTCCTGTACAATGCTTCATATGAAGCCATTTCCATACTGGCTTGGTAGCTGTTGTTGTAAGCAAACTCTACCAAAGGAAGATACTTCTCCTAACTTCCTTCAAGGTCTATAATGCAGCTCCGAAGCATATCTTCCATCACCTATCATGTAATTCAAGTCATGTCATTTTTATCAATCTTTTAACATTTATATAATTTGCCAAGTTCTAAGGGTTACCTGAATTACCCTTTCAGACTGTCCATCCGTCTGAGGATGAAAAGCCGTACTGAAGTGCTATCGAGTGCCTAACGACTCCTATAGGTTCTTCTAAAATCTTAAAGTAAAGGTCGAGTCTCAGTCAGATATAATCGATGTTGGCAGCCCATGTAATCGTATTATATTAGCTATGTAGATTTCTGCTAATCTCTCTAGTGAATAGTCGGTTCTGATAGGTAGGAAGAGTGCTGACTTTGTTAATTTGTCCATAATTACCCAGATGGTATCATGCTTCTTTTGTGTCAATGGTAGCCCAATAACAAAATCCATGGTGATGTGGTCCCATTTCCACTCTGGTATGGATATAGGTTGTAACAACCTTGATGGAACCTGATGCTCAGCCTTAACCTGCTAACATGTAAGACATCTAGTCACAAAATCACCAATCTCTTTCTTCATTCCAGGCCACTAGTACTGTGCCTTCAGATCATGGTACATCTTAATACTCCCTGGGTGCATAGCATGGAAGCTACTGTGCTCCTCTTTTAGGATACTCTTCTTCAGTTCCTCATCTCCTGGTATACAGATTCAGCCTTTATAATACAGGCAGCCATCTACTTTTAGGTCATAATCAGTCTCCTTCCCCTCTTTAACTCTACCCATTTCAGTTACTAACTTTTCATCCCTTAGCTGTGCTTCTTGTATTTGCTGTAGCAAAATTGGCTTTACATGCAACTCAGCCAAAAGTACCCCATCCTATGCTACAGACAACCGAGTATTCAATGCCTTTAAAGCCATCATGGACTTTCTGCTCAGTGCATCAGCCACTACATTTGTCTTTCCCAGGTGATAGTCGATCACACAGTCATAATCTTTATGGAATTCAATCCATCTCCTCTATCTCAAATTGAGTTCCTTCTGGGTTAGTAAATACTTTAGACTCTTGTGATCCGTGTATATGCAGCACTTCTCACCATATAGGTAATGCCTCCATATCTTCAGTGCAAATATTATTGCAGGCAATTCTAGATCATGTGTTGGATAGTTCTTTTCATGTGGCCTTAGCTGTCTAGAAGCATAGGCAACTACTTTACCTTCTTGCATCAGAACACACCCAAGCCCATTATGAGAGGCATTACTGTAGATCACATAGTCTTTCCCTGACTTTGGCTATGTCAGCACTGGAGCTTCTGTGAGCATAGCCCTTAGCTTCTCAAAACTGGCTTAACATTTGTCATTCTAGTCAAACTTTGTATTCTTATGCAGTAACTTAATCAGTGGGGCTGCTATAGGGGAGAATCCCTTCACAAATCTCCTGTAGTTTCCTACTAACCCCAAAAAGCTTCTGACTTTTGTTACATTTCTGGCAGGCTTCCATTTAACTATTGCTTTAATCTTTTTTGGATCTACCTAGATCCCATCTGCTGATACAATGTGTCCAAGGAAGGATATCTCATCCAACTAGAAATCACACTTGGACAACTTGGCATATAACTGTTTTTCCCATAGTGTCTATAGTACGACTCTCAGGTGTTCATCATGCTTCTCCCAGTTCCTAGAATAAACTAGAATATCATCTATAAAGACCAATACGAACTGATCCAAGTAAGAGTGAAAGACACGGTTCATTAGGTCCATAAAAGCTGTTGGTGTATTCGTTAGCCAAATGGCATCACTAGAAACTCATAGTGTCCATACCAGGTCCTGAAAGCAATTTTAGGCACATCTGTCTCTTTTATTCTCAACTGGTGATAGCCTAATTTGAGATCTATCTTAAAAAACACACCGGTTCCCTTTAGTTGATCAAACAGATCGTCTATCCATGGTAAAGGATATTTGTTTTTCACGGTCACCTTATTCAACTACCGGTAGTCTATATAAAGCCGTAGCATGCCGTTTTTCTTCTTTACAAATAACACCAGTGCTCCCCAGGGTGACACACTAGGGCGTATGAAACCCTTGTGTAGTAGCTCCTGTAATTGAACTTTCAACTCTCTCAATTCAGTGGGTGCCATCTTATATTGAGCAATAGAAATCGGTGCAGTACCCGGCATAACCTCTATAGCAAACTCCACTTCTCTATCAGATGGCAAACCTGATAACTCTTCAGGAAACACATCCGGAAATTCACGTACTGTGGGGATCTCTTGTATGCTCGGGCTAGTCTTCCTAGTGTTAACCACATGTGCTAAGAAAGCCTTACAGCCCTTCCTTATCATTCTTCTGGCTGTTGTGGCTGATATAATAGTAGAAAGACAACTAGTTCCTTCATCCGCAACTGTAATCTCATCCCCATCTGCTGTCTATAATGAAATCCTCTTCAACCAACAATCTACCATTGTGTGGTGGCATGATAACCAATCCATTCCTAGTATCACATCGAACACATGGAATGGTAGTTCAATTAGGTCAGCTGGAAACTCATACCCTTGTATTTTTAGAGGACAACCCTTGTAGACCTTTTTCACCATGACACTGTGGCCTAAAGGGTTTGTAACTTGTATGTCCTCCTCTAATTCCTTTATCTGTACCCCTCTATCAACTGGCAGTGGGATACACACATATGAATGTGTGGAGCCAGGGTCAATTAGTGCACATACTAACATATCATAAAGAGATAATGTACCTCTAATGACATCTGCTGGTTCTGGCTCCTCCCGAGCCCCCATAGCATAAGCACGGGTTGCTACTATAGTCTCTTATCTCTGCAGTAGGCCTCTGTGATGTATCAGCCATATCAGGCCTCGCAGGTCTTCTACCCCTCTGTGCTGTCGGGGTAAGTCTCTCTGTTTGGGGTGGAGCAGTGGGAACACTAGCAATCCTCTGTGGACAATCCTTCAAGAAGTGATCCATAGACCCACATCTGTAACATCCACCAGTCAACAGTCTGCACTCTCCTTTGTGGGGCCTCCCACAATGTGAACAAGCTAGCATTGGGGCTGATCCCGATATAACTGCACCCGGTGAACTACCCACTGATGCACCAGACTGTCTTCCTCTCCTCAAAGCAAACTGAGATTTCTGTCTCTTACCTCAACCCTAAGTCTGACCCTGAGACTCCTTGGGCTTCTTACTACCAATGGTTGCAGAACCGGACTGCCTAGATCTAGAACCCCTCTTATGTTGCCTATCTTTCCTAGATTGCTTCTCATTTCTGACTCTCTCCACATCTAGAGCTGATGCTACTAACAGAGAGAAATCTGTGAAGTGGCGAGATGTAACTATCAGTCAGATGTTGTCATTTAGTCCATCCTCAAACCATTTGCACTTATCAACCTGTGTAGGAATTATCTCCAATGCATATCCACTAAGTCTCATAAATTCCTGCTCATATTCGGAGACTGTAAGATGCCTCTATCTCAATGCCAGGAATTCTCTCCTTCTGGCCTCTAGGTACATATGGTTGATGTATTTCTTTCTGAATTCAGCTAGAAAGAACTCCTAGGTGATCTGTGAAGGCTATGCCATTCTCGATGCTGTCACCCATCATCTATATGCATCCTCCTATAGTAGGGATAGAGCACACTCCAACGGCTACTCTGGGGTGCAGTGCAGCTGCTGTAATACCCTCTCTGTCCTCTCCAGCCAATACTCTGCTGTGGCTGGATCATCCTCCTTCTTGCCCTTGAAATCAACTACCCCATACTTTCACAGTGTCTCTAATGGGGATTTGTGTACAGGTTGCGGCTGTAGGGGTGGTGGTGGTGGCGGTTGTGGCTATGGAGGTGGAGGTGGCTGTGGCTGTGGCTGAGGAATGGCTCTGGTGACCTGACAGAGCAGCTGAGTCATCTATTTCAGGAAGGCCTGTTGTGCTCTCCTCGCAGTGCCACAGGATGACTCGGCTCTACTGCTTCATTCTCTACTAGGAGCAGGTGCAGGTGCGTGACTCTTTACCTCCTCCTCTATCAGTCCAGAAGGTCCGTGCTCTGAAGGATCAGATGCCATCAACCCTATAAAATAGCCAAAAAACAGATCCGTATTAGTGTCACCACGACTTTATTTAAAGGCCCATGCATGTGATGCAAACTATTTCTTTCTATCTATCTAGGTCTAGGACCACCTAAACCTATGTTCTGATAATACTAAAGTGTGACGCCCTTTACCCGTCTACAATATAGCCGAGCAAGGAATGCCACATTCAGTGCCAGAGCACCCTATCTTATGCTGTCATGTTTATTGTTAATTTTAAACTTATAAAAAACATGTGGTGAATTTTTTTAATTAATATCTGGCGGGTTCTACTAATTACCTGTTAAAATCAATTTCATATCCCTACATGTCATATCGTGTCATTCTGCTCATGCAATTCCAACTTCATTCATTCATTCATATAGAAATTCATAACTTTATTTATAACCCAAAATATATAATTACAATTTTTATTTACATCACAAACTAGTAATTACATCATGATTATACACAATGAACCAAAATACTAGTCTATACATGGGCCCTACCAAAATACAAAAGACTGGTGAGTTGACTCTAGACAGTGGAAGATCTGGTCAGAGCTCTGTCCGAACACTACTGTGGCGGCTGTTGATCTCCAGTATCTATGCGATGGAAAAACTAAGGCGCTAAGCAAATTGCTTAGTGGTGCATAATTTAAAAGAAATGAAATTAAATACTTAAAATAATTATTGTATTCTAAATTCCACATATTCCAAGTTATTTATGAATTTTCTGCACTTTGGGAATAATTGGATTTAACTGTATCTTTTCTAGTCATTGCTTATGTTTTCAGTCCTAATTAATGTATAATAATGCCCAAGTAACCTATAACAGACTATAAGTGCTGGATACGCAGGAGTATACTAGTTAGACAGCCATATGTCTAGCCTATATACAACTGTCATGTCAGGCACTAGGCAAGCGGGCAGGCTTTCAAAAGCAGATATATCATTAGACACAATGGCTAACGGGCAGGCATATAGCCTGTAGAACAATCATGTCAGATATACTTTGTTGATCAATGATTATTCCTGCAGGCAGTACTGTTATCTGTAGTCCCTAATTGATATACTAATCAATCCATATAATATACATAAGCATAGGTTTGCTTTGGGCAATTAAGCATTATTAATATTTTATTAGACTTTTCATGTCATTTTGTAGTGGGTAAGTGTGTCCCACATATCTATTTCATGTAATTTAGCAAGTAGTAACTTATTAGGAATAAGTCAATAATTTATTTCTAGAACCTTTCTTTAGGTTCAATTCCAATATCTTAAATTTGCAAATCAATTTAAGTAATTTATGGCTACTGTTTGGACACACTTCCTCAATGGAAGTTGCTCCTCCATGCCTTATCTTTATTTTCCTTTTTAAATCATGTCATTTGGATTTGTATAACTCAAGTTATGGTCAAATAACCATAACTAGATCAATTCTGAAATTTGGTGCCCTTACTAGGCAGTTTTGATATTATATTTTGCCAATTTTATTTGAGTAGGTTGCTGCCATATTTAGGTCTACTATTCTTCATAGGATATGTTACCCTATGTATTATGGTTACTCAGAATTTTTGGTTGTAAGTTTTCAAGTCTTGTAGAGTTACTTATAGTTAAGTTATTGGACTAGACTTAAATGTCTTGTAGTAACAGGATTTCAATTAGGGCAGTAGCTTTGACCCAAATATTAGAGCTTTTTACATTCATAACGTGAAGAAGTTGTCTTAAACAAAATTAAAGGTCTATTTCTTAGCTTTCCAGAATGGTATGGCTCATTTTAATTGAAAACTTCTAGTGGGAGATATCCTTAACACACTATTTTGGAGTTAGTGGTCATTTATACCATTTCTAGATTTGGTTTGCCAATTTAATCAAGTTAATTGACCTAGTTCACTTAATTTCTGGGTTTTGGTCAAAATACCATTATTTTAGGCCTATGTCTTATTGAAAATTTGGCACTAGTTTCAGGGCATTTAGAGTTCTATGGACCAAGTTATGGTTTCTTTGCCAAAACTGGTCAAGTGGTTTTTATTTAGCAATTCTGGGTAGTTTCAATTCTGGGTAGATTTGGTGTCCCTACTTAGGTAAGCAAATTGACTTGGTTAATGGCATTTCTGGGCTTTGGTTCTACACAAGAGTTGTAGCCCTATGTCTAAGCTTTCTAATGGTATAACTTTTAGGTCATTTGGACCTGTCCACAGGGAGATATGACCAAATGAGTGAACACTGTTCATTTAGTCATTTCTGGGTTCACTAAAAGTGCAATCCGGATTAGGGCAAGCTTTTGGTCACTTTTTAGGCAGATTTTGCACATGATTTCTACATGGAAAATGGAGTATTTTAGGTCATTTTTCATCTCCAATTGGCCTCATACCAATTAGAGTCACACAAGGTCAATTCTAACTCAATTTACACACTATTTTCCACAATTCCACAACCTGCACAAAAGAACACTCCTAACATTCATTTCTCCATCTCCCAAACTTCAAATATGCATTCATGGCACTTCTAATATCACCAATTCATCTCAATTCAATCAATTCCAGCAATATACACAGGCCTATAATAGTCAATGCAAGACCCTAGTTCAATTGGTCAAGTCAATAACAATATGCACATGAAAAAAAATTGGCTAGCACATGAAATATCAACTATTAATGCCTAATTTACTTCCACATATCCATGGACACCATAATTCACCATTTAATTCATGAAATTACCTATCTCCTAAGCTCCTCAAGGCTACCAAAATTTGGACAGTATTACTAGTCACTCATAATTGGCTCAAAGCCCTAATTTAGAGTGTCAAAATTAATAATATACAAGCAATAAAATTCTTATACTCTTAGTCACCTTAATCAACATTATAATTCACTAATTCTATGTATAAATTCATCAATAACCATGCTTATCAAGGCTACCAATTGAACAGTTTCAAGCCTCAAATAAAATCTCTAAATTCATGGTTATAAACTCTAATTCATAATCAAACCTCAAACACCCACATACAATTTATCCTAATTCATGTAATTACTTTAATTAACATTACTAATCACCATTTTTATGTAAAAATAAATCAATTCCCTAAATGTCCTATGGCTGCCAAATTGGTGAATCGAAAATTACCCATCAATTTCTCAAATTTCTTTAGCATTTCAATTCAATTTAACTTTAATTCAACATATCACTAAGATAGGGGGAGAAATTATGTGCTAACCTTAGCTTGTGAGAAATCTAAGCTTGTAAAACTTCACAATTTATGCTTCCTTTTGCTGCTCACTAACTCCCCAAGGTGTGGAGACTAACTTTAATTTAAGAAATTTGTGATTTTAGGTGGAAGGATGGGGAGATTTAGCTTGCATGCAAGAAAAATTATGAGGGGACAATGGGATAGGTTTCGCTTTGATAGAAATGAGGGAGAAGAGTGCTTTGAGTGAAGAATTCTGTCCACTTACCCTTTTATACCCCCCCTCCCCCCCCACTAACCTTTGTTTATTAATATAATAATCAGGGTTTTAAAATTTCTAATTAACCCCACTTAACTTTCCTTAATTACACTGCTTAAAATTTCATATTTTCTTAGGATTTTTATGGGGTTTTCTAAATTTTAATATCACTCATTTTTAATGGACTTTTTTGGTCAAAAGTCAACTTTAGGTGCCAAATGACTAAAATGCCCCTCTTCGGGTTAAAGTCCTTCTTTTTCTGAAATACCGATCGAACGACTGCTTAAATTTTCACACTATCTATTTTAAATTTTTATTTTCACTTTTACCAATTAATTAAATTTTCTTTGACATTTTTAATGTCATTTGCACCTTGGTCAATTTTTAATTAAACCCCGAAAATTATTTTCTAGGGTTCCTCGCAGGTTCGGGACACGGCTCTTTTAACCTAATTTCATTTCATGTCTTTTATTTTTCCTAAATTTTTCTTGTATTTTCTTATTATGTATTCCATCATTTTATGTTTCCTCACTATCGTTTAAATGTAGTTCATGGCATTCTGACTGTCCGAACAGACATTAGCCGTCAGAACAGTAGAACGTACAGACTACTGACTGTGAGGGCGTTATAATTCTTTCCCTCTAAATAAAATTTCATCCTCGAAATTTACCTGATGTGAAGAGCTGAGGGAATTGCTGCCTCATTGTGTCCTCGCTCTCCCACGTTGCCTCTTCTGTGTTGTGGTGTCTCCACAGAACTTTTACCAGTGGAATTTTTTGGTTTTTGAGCTCCTTTACTTCCCGTGCCAATATTCTAATTGGCTCTTCTTCATATGTCAAGTCAAGTTGCACAATTATTTCTTCTGCTGAAAAGACGTGTGAAGGATCTGATCTGTATCTTCTGAGCATCAACACATTGAACACGTTGTGAATCTTGTCCAGCTCAGGTGGTAAAGCTAGCCTATAGGCTATTGGACCCGCACGTTCGATGACATCGTATGGACTAATAAACCTAGGGGTTAACTTACCCTTCTTACCAAATCTTAGCAAAGGTGATACCTTGAGAAATACCTTATCACAAACCTCATTCTCTATATCTTTTCTCCTCATGTCAGTATATGACTTTTGACTATCTGAGGCGGCTTTCAGGTTATCTCTGATTAGTTTGACTTTCTCTTCAGTCTGCCTTACTAGGTCTAGGCCCACTACTTTCTCCTCACCCATTTCTGTCTAGCACAAGGGAGGCTTGCATCTCCTCTCGTACAATGCTTCATATGGAGCCATTTTTATACTGGCTTGGTAGCTTTTGTTATAAGCAAACTCTACCAAAGGAAGATGCTTCTCCCAACTTCCTTCAAAGTCTATAATGCAGCTCCAAAGCATATCTTCCAGCACCTATTATGCAATTCAAGTTATGTTATTTTTATCAATCTTTTAACATTTATATAATATACTAAGTTCTAAGGGTTACCTGAATCACCCTTTTAGACTATCCATCCATCTGAGGACGAAAAGCCGTACTGAAGTGCAGTCGAGTGCCTAATGACTCCTGTAGCTTCTTCCAAAACCTCGAAGTAAACCATAGGTCTCGGTCAGATATAATCGATGTTGGCACTCCATGTAACCATACTATATCAGCTATGTAGATTTCTGCTAATCTCTCTAGTGAGTAGTCGGTTCTGATAGGTAGGAAGTGTGCTGACTTTGTTAATTTGTCCACAATTACCCAGATGGTATCATGCTTCTTCTGTGTCAATGGTAGCCCAGTTACAAAATCCATTTCCACTCTAGTATGGATATAGGTTGCAATAACCTTGATGAAACCTGATGCTCAGCCTTAACCTGCTAGCATGTAAAACATCTAGTCACAAAATCACCAATCTCTTTCTTAATTCTAGGCCACCAGTACTATGCCTTCAGATCATGGTACATCTTAGTACTCCCTGGGTGCATAGCATGGAAGCTACTGTGCACCTCTTTCAGGATACTCTTCTTCAATTCCTCATCTCCTGGTACATAGATTCAACCTTTATAATACAGGCACCCATCTACTTTTAGGTCATAATTAGTCTCCTTCCCCTCTTTAACTCTACCCATTTCAGTTACTAACTTTTCATCCCTTAGCTGTGCTTCTTGTATTTGCTATAGCAAAATTGGTTTTACATGCAACTCAGCTAAAAGTATCCCATCCTATGCTACAGACAATCGAGCATTCAATGCCCTTAAAGCCATCATGGACTTTCTACTCAGTGCGTCAGCCACTACATTTGCCTTTCCCAAGTGATAGTTGATCACATAGTCATAATCTTTAAGGAATTCAATCCATCTCCTTTGTCTCAGATTGAGTTCCTTCTGGGTTGGCAAATACTTCAGACTCTTGTGATCCGTGTATATGAAGCACTTCTCACCATATAGGTAATGCCTACATATCTTTAGTGCAAATATTATTGTAGCCAATTCCAGATAATGTGTTGGGTAGTTCTTTTAATGTGGCCTTAGCTGTCTGGTAGCATAGGCAACTACTTTACCTTCTTACATCAGAACACACCCAAGCCCATTATGAGAGGCCTCATTGTAGATCACATAGTCTTTCCTTGACTCTGGTTGTGTCAGCACTGGAGCTTCTATGAGCATAGCCCTTAGCTTCTCAAAACTGGCTTGACATTTGTCATTCCAGTCAAACTTTGCATTCTTATGTAGTAACTTAGTTAGTGGGGCTGCTATAAGGGATAATCCCTTCACAAATCTCCTGTAGTATCCTACTAACCCCAAAATGCTTCTGACTTCTGTTACATTTCTGGGCGTCTTCCATTCAACTATTACTTTAATCTTCTTTGGATCTACCCTGATCCCATCTGGTGATACAATGTGTCCAAGGAAAGATATCTCATCCAACTAGAAATCACACTTGGACAACTTGGCATATAATTGCTTTTCCCGTAATGTCTGTAGTACTACTCTCAGGTGTTCATCATGCTCCTCCCAGTTCCTAGAATACACCAGAATATCATCTATAAAGACCACTATGAACCAATCCAAGTAAGAGTGAAAGACACAGTTCATTAGGTCCAAAAAGCCATTGGTGCATTCGTTAGCCCAAATGGCATCACTAGAAGCTCATAGTGTCCATACCAGGTCCTGAAAGCAGTTTTAAGCACATCTGTCTCCTTTATTCTCAATTAGTGATAGCCTGATCTGAGATCTATCTTGGAAAACACATCGGCTCCCTTCAGTTGATCAAAGAGATTGTCTATGATAAAGGACACTTGTTTTTCACAGTCACCTTATTCAACTGCCGGTAGTCTATATAAAGTCATAGCATACCGTCTTTCTTCTTTACAAATAACGCCGGTGCTCCCCAGGGCGACACACTAGGGCGTATGAAACCTTTGTCTAGTAGCTCCTGTAACTGAACTTTCAACTCTCTCAGTTCAGTGGGTGCCATCTTATATGGAGCAATAGAAATCGGTACAGTACCCGGCATAACCTCTATAGCAAATTCCACTTCTCTATCAGGTGGCAAACCCGGCAACTCTTCAAGAAATACATATGAAAATTCACGTACTATGGGGATCTCCTGTATGCTCAGGCTAGTCTTCCTAGTGTCAACCACATGTGCTAAGAAAGCCTCATAGCCCTTCCTTATCATTCTTCTGGCTGTTATGGCTGATATGATAGTAGAAAGACAACTCGTTCCTTCACCCACAAATGTAATCTCATCCCTATCTACTGTCTGTAATGAAATCCTCTTCAATTGATAATCTACCATCACTTGGTGGCGTGATAACCAATCCATTCCCAGTATTACATCGAACTCATGGAATGGTAGTTCAATTAGGTCAGTTGGAAACTCATACCCTTGTATTTTCAGAGGACAACCCTTGTAGACCTTTTTCACCATGACACTGTGGCCTAAAGATTTTATAACTTATATGTTCTCCTCTAACTCCTCTATCTGTACCCCCTTATCAAATGGCGGTGCGATACGCACATATGAATGTGTGGAGCCAGGGTCAATCAGTGCGCATACTAATATATCATAAAGAGAGAATGTACCTCTAATGATATCTGCTGGTTCTGGCTCGTCCTGAGCCCTCATAGCATAAGCACGAGGTGCTACTCTAGTCTCTCACCTCTAGGGTATCTTTGCAGTAGGCCTCAATGATGTATCATCCATATCAGGCCTTGTAGGTCTTCTACCCCTCTGTGCTGTCGGGGTAAGTCTCTTTGTCTGGGGTGCAGTAATGGGAACACTAGCATTCCTTTGTGGACAATCCTTCAAGAAGTGATCCATAGACCCACATCTAAAATATCCACTAGTCAACAGTCTGCACTCTCCTCTGTGGGGTCTCCCACAATGTGAACAAGCTCTCAGTGGGGCTGATCCCCGTGTAACTCCACCCGGTGAACTACCCACTGATGCACCAGACTGTCTTCCTCTCCTCGAAGCAAATGGAGATTTCTACCTCTTACCTCGACCTTGAGTCTAACCTTGAGACTCCTTTGGCTTCTTACTACCAGTGGTTACAGAACTGGACTGCCTAGATCTAGAACCCCTCTTACATTGCCTGTCTTTCCTGGACTGCTCCTCATTTCTGACTCTCTCCACATCTAGAGCTGATGCTACTAACAGAGAGAAATCTGAGAAGTGGTGAGATGTAACTATTAGTCGGATGTTGTCATTCAGTCCATTCTCAAACCTTTTGCACTTATCAACCTTTGCAGGAATTATCTTCAATGCATATCCACTAAGTCTCATGAATTCTCACTCATATTCAGAGACTATAAGCTGCCTCTATCTCAATGCCAGGAATTCTCTCCTTCTGGCCTCCAGGTACACATGGCTGATGTATTTCTTTTTGAATTCAGCCAGAAAGAACTCCCAGGTGATCTGTGCAGGCTGTACAACTCTTGATATAGTCACCCATCATCTATATGCATCCTCCTATAGTAGGGATAGAGCATACTCCAACTACTTCTCTGGGGTGCAGTACAGCTGCTGTAATACCCTCTTTGTCCTCTCCAGCCAATACTCTGCTGTGGCTAGATCATCCTCCTTCTTGCCCTTGAAATCAACTGCCCCATACTTCTACAGTCTCTCTAATGGGGATCTGTGTACAAGTTGCGGCTATGGGGGTGGTGGTGGCTGTACAGGTGGGGGTGGTGGTGGCTGTGGCTATAGAGGTGGAGGTGGCTATGGTTGAGGAATGGCTCCATTGACCTGATGGAGCATCTGAGTCATCTATTCCAAGAAGGCTTGCTGTGCTCTCCCCGCAGTGCCATAGGATGACTCGGCTCTACTGCTTCGCTCTCTACTAGGAGCAGGTGTGGGTGCGTGACTCTCTACCTCCTTCTCTATCGATCCAGGAGCAGGAGGTTCATGCTCTAAAGGATCAGATGCCATTGATCCTATAAAACAGATAAGGAACAGATCTGCATTAGTGTCACCTTGACTTTATTTAAAGGCCCATGCATGTGATGCAAACTATTTCCTTTTGTCTATCTAGGTCTAGGACCACCTAAACCTATGCTCTGATACTACTAAAATGTGATGCCTCTTACCCGTCTATAGTGTAGCCGAGCGAGGAATGCCATATTCGGTGCCAGAGCACCCTATCTTATGCTGTCATGTTCATTATTAATTTTAAACTTATAGAAAACATGTGGTGAATTTTTTTTTATCCCAATTTAAGTTCTGTGGATACTTGGGTAGAACCTCCTTTATTTAATTAACATCTGGCGGGTTCCACTAATTACCTGTTAAAAACAATTTCATATCCCTACATGTCATATCATGTCATTTCTGCTCATACAATTTCAAGTTCATTCATTCATTTATATAGAAATTCATATACAGAAATTCATAGCTTTATTTACAACCCAAAACATATAATTACAATTTTTATTTACATCACAAACTAGTAATTACATCATGATTGTACACAATGAACCAAAACACTAGTCTATACATGGACCATACCAAATTATGAAAGACTAGTGAGGTGACTCTGGATGGTAGTAGATCTGGTCAGAGCTTTGTCCGAACACTAATGTGGTGGCAGCTGCTATGGCGACTGCTGATCTCTAGTACCTCCGCGATGGAAAAATCAACATACTAAGCAAATTGCTTAGCGATGCAAAATTTAAAAGAAATGAAATTAAATAATTAAAATAATTATTGTATGCTAAATTCTACATATTCTAAGTTATTTATGAATTTTCTGCACTTTGGGAACAATAGGATTTAACAGTATCTTTTTTGGTCATTGCTTATGTTTTCAGTCTTAATTAATTTATAACAATGCCTAAGTAACCTATAACAGACTATAAGTGCTAGATACGCCGGAGTATACTGGTTAGACAGCCATATGTCTAGCTTGTATACAACTGTCATGTCAGGCACTAGGCCAATGGGCAGGCTTTCAAAGCCAGATATATCATTAGGCATAATGGCCAACGGGCAGGCATATAACCTGTAGAACAATCATGTCAGACATACTTTGTCGATTAGTGATTATTCCTGTAGGTAGTACTGCTGTCTATAGTCCCTAATTGATATACCAATCGATCCATACAATATACATAAGCCTAGGTTTACTTTGGGCAATTAAGTATTATTAATATCTTATTAGACTTTTCATGTCATTTTGTAGTCGGAGAGTGTGTCCCACATATCTATTTCATGTAATTTATCAAGTAGTGATGTATTAGGAATAAGTCAATAATTTATTTTTAGAACTTTTCTTTAGGTTCAATCCCAATATCTTAACTTTGCATATCAATTTAAGTAATTTTTTGCTACTGTTTGGACACATTTCCTTAATGGAAGTTGTTCCTCCATGTCTTGTCTTTATTTTCCTTTTTGAATCATGTCATTTGGATTTGTATAACTCAAGTTATAGTCAAATAACCATAACTAGGAAATTCTAAATTTTGGTGCCCTTACTAGGCAACTTTGATATTATACTTTGCCAATTTTATTTGAGTAGGTTGCTGTCATATTTAGGTCTACTATTCTTCATAGGATACATTTCCCTATGTATTATGGTCATTCAAAATTTTTGGTTGTAATTTTTCAACTCTTGTAGAGTTACTTATAGTCAAGTTATTGGACTGGACTCAAATGTCTTGTAGTAACAGGAGTTCAATTAGGGCAGTAGATTTGACCAAATATTTGAGCTTTCTACATTTATAAGGTGAGGAAGATGTCTAAAACAAAATTAAAGGTCTATTTCTTAGTTTTCTAGAATGGTATGGCTCATTTTAATTGAAGACTTCTAGTGGGAGATATGCTTAACACACTATTCTGGAGTTAGTGGTCATTTATTCCATTTCTAGATTTGGTTTACCAAATTAATCAAGTTAATTGACCTAGTTCCCTTAATTTCTGAGTTTTGGTCAAAATACCATTATTTTAGGCCTATGTCTTATTGAAAGTTTGGCACTGGTTTCATGGCATTTGGAGTTCTATGGACCAAGTTATGGCTTCTTTTCCAAAACTGGTCAAGTGGTTTTTATTTAGCAATTCTAGGCAGTTTCAATTCTAGATAGATTTGGTGTCCCTACTTACGCAAGCAAATTGACTTGGTTAATGGCATTTCTGGGCTTTGGTGTCTTCACAAGAGTTGTAGCCCTATGTCTAAGCTTTCTAATGGTATAACTTTCAAGTCATTTGGACTTGTCCATAGGGAGATATGACCAAATGAGTGAACACTGTTCGTTTAGTCATTTCTGGGTTCACTAAAAGGGTAATCCGGATTAGGGTACGCTTTTGGTCACTTTTTAGGTAGATTTTGGACATGACTTCTACATGGAAAATAGAGTATTTTAGGTCATTTTTCACTTTCAATTGGCATCATGCCAATTAGACTCACACAAGGTCAATTCTAACTCAAATTACACAATGTTTTCAATAATTCCACAACCTGTACAAAAGAACACTCCCAACATTCATTTCTCCATCTCCCAAAATTCAAATATGCATTCATGGCACTTCTAATATCACCAATTCATCTCAATTCAATCAATTCCAGCAGTATACACAAGCCTATAATAGTCAATGCAAGACCCTAGTTCAATTGGTCAAGTCAACAACAATATGCACAAGAAAAAAAATTGGCTATGTAACACCCTCACTGTAACAATTCCGTACATCCTACTGTTCCGGTGACCGGTGTTGGTCTGAACAGCTAGAATGCCTGGAAAAATATTTTAGACTAAAGTGAGGAGCCATAATTAACTCAAATAATAATAAGAAAAATTTAGAAAAAATTCTAGAAATAAAATACAACCAAGTTAAATGAGCCAGTGCCCTAGCGATGGGTGACCATATAGGGAAGTATCGGTAAAGATAGTTACCGACCCCAGACCCGAAAGAAAATTAATGAAATAATTTTTGAGACTCTAGAAAAGAGTCATTGAGGTTTCTATAACATTAGAATGTCAAGAAAAGGTTTAGAAATTTTTTTCGATTGGTACAGATGATTTTGGCTCAATAAGCCAAACGGATGGCATTTTTTATTATTTCGTCTTCTGAGATGATTTTTGATTGACTTGTCCAATTATATAAATAATTATTATGACATAAAATATGAATAAATATTGATGAAAATTAAAAATAAAAATGAGTAAAAGAAAGAAGAAATAAAGATAAATCGACAACTCGGTAAGAGCAAAATTTGGTCAATCAAATTTGAGGGTCCAATATTGACAAAAAAATAATGATTATTAATTTAATGAAGCTAAATTAATTAATTAATTGAAATTATGAAAATTAAAAATAATTATTAAAAAGTCAAATTATAATGATTATAAACTTCAAAATAATTTTAAATTTGCTATTCTACTTATTTACCATGTTGCCATTAAATATTTAATTATTATATAGGTTAATTATTGAACAAAATTCTGCATCTTTTTCCCTTCTTCTTCTCGTCCACGTGCCTTCTTCCCTTCTTCTCTAAAATTCTCCATTAAAACCCAAAATCCAAATCTTGAAACCCAAAGTCTCAACCAAATTTTTTCTTGGAAAAATTATAGCCCACCCTAAACTAAAGCCTAATTAGTAGAAAACACTCAAGAAAACCAAAAGAAATTAAGAGTTTGGGGCAAGAGGAATTTCAGGCAAGGTGGACCAAGAAGGAGCTTCAAGTTTTTGATTGATTAGAAGGTTGAATTGAAGTTGAGTGAAGCTAAGGAACAAGGTTAGTGCTATCAATTCCTTTGGATTTTGAAGTTGTACCAAATTGATTTAGGTTTTGCTAAATTGGGAATTTGATGTTATGTTGATAAATTGATGTGTTGAGATTAATTATGGAGTATTTGAAGTGTATTGAATGTGATTGAAGTTGGCAGTAGTGTGGAATGGGGGGTATTAGAAGTATTGTGTTAATGTAGGATTTTCAAGACTTTGAGTCCAGTACCTAAATGTGACCATAAGTAGAGTTAGGTTACACCAATTGGTGTGAGACCAATTGGACATTAAACTTAGGACATAATGACACATTTTTGGTGAAGAAACCATGCCCAGAAAACCAACTTAGGATAACCTAAAAACTGCCCCAATCCGGGTGACAACATGCTATCCCTAGAAAATGACCAAATGAATAGTATTTGTTCAGATGGTCATAACTCAGAGTATAAAAGTTTAATTAATTTGAAATTTTACCAACAGAAAGCTGAGACATAGATCTACAACTTTTATGAAGAACACAAATCCAAATTCTGATCATAACCTAATCAAATTGACAACCAAACTTAGGTCACTAAATCTGGGAGAACCAAATTGCCTAGAAATTCTAGGTACGGGTCACTCTGGCCAGTTATGGTAAAATGACCATAACTTGAGCTACAAAACTCCAAATGGAGTGATTCAAAAAGGAAATTAAAAAAGACACAATAAGGAACAACTTTGATGAAGAAAAGTTAGCCCAGTTTCTACTGTAAAATTGTCCAGTGGAATAGTAAACTTAGGTAATCAAAATTGAAAATTTAGAAATGCATCTAGAGGACTTTAAATTGCAATTGGCAATTGATACTAGCAAATGTAAAACTCAAAATGTGGGATCTTGGTGTAATTAGAACTAATATATCTATTAAGTATGAAAAAGTCAACATTTTGGTTGACTAATAAGGTGAATAGTAATCAAAATGATTAGTAAATTAAGATGAAGACCTAGAACCAATTCTAAGCTTAAATGCTTAGAATTGTATGACAAATGTGGACTATGCATCCTAGTCAAAATTGTTAAAGGGAAATTAAGGCCATAAATTTGAAATCCATGAAATGTTCATGGATTACTTGAAACATGAAAAATAAGTCACCTAATTAATGTGAATAGATAGTTAGGGCTTATATGCCCATCACAAATAGAATTCATAAAATATTAGTAACTCAACTTGAAATATAAAATTTGTAATTACATAAGTAGATTTTTGAATGTATAAATGAGAAAGAAAAAATGTTTTGAATACCATGGTACATGTGAACCATTGTTTTGAATTGTGATCGATATGAATGACATAATGAATGAATAAATGAATCATATTAATGTATGAATGAGACATTAGTTCTCATTTTTATAGAAAGGAAAAGTACTTTGAGTACAATGGTATAAAAGGATAATTGATGTGAATTGTAATCACATAAATGATCAAATGAATGTATAAATTATAATTAAAATTTATCATGAAATAATAAAGTCATAAAACACAATTTATTAATATTTAATGATATTATGTGCCCTTGTATTGCCTAGACATGTGTGTCAGATTGGATAGTTTGGCATGCCAATAGGGTATTGTTTTAGCAGTACTGCAAAGGCTTTATGCCTGTATTCATGGCTTTATGCTCGTATTCATGGATTTTATGCCCGTATTCGTGGCTTTTATGCCCGGTTATGTGATATCATGGCTTTTTAATTATACTGACTGCATACGTGGTTGACGTTCTGCATCCCATGGTATGGCGGCCCGAGGCACTGCGATGTCCAGTGCTAACGACCCGTTATCCAGTTTAGTCAGCCTGTCGTAGGTTACTTGGGCAGTGTAATTTATTGAAATAAATTAAGACAATTAGTAATTAAAAATATTAGAAATCAAATAAATGAGTTAATAAGACTTCAAAAGAATTAGTTAGAATTATGAAATGATCCAAACCACATAAAATTTGTTAAATGAAATAATAAAAGAGTTGCAAAAATAGGTATAACTTAACTAAATATTTTAAATGTACCTTCTATTGCCATATGAATATAAACTGAGTATTTTTATTAATTCTGTATATTGTACATTATCACTATGAATTTAGGAATTAAACGCTTCCAAAGTGGAACAAACTAGAACAAAAGATAATTAATATTAGATACATTGTATTAAATTAAATTGATTCTTAAATATTCAAATTATGCTTTGTTCTTTCTTTATTTATATATTTTATTTTCTTGTTATATTATTGCACCACTAAGCAGCAATGCTTAGTGCAATTGATTTGTTTCCTCGTGCAGGTACTTTGACTAAGATTCTTAGAGTCCAGATCAGCAAAAGTGTCTGAAGTATTCAAGGTTGTCACCTCCTCAGCAATGCATGTAGATAGGGGACATATAGATCATATTTTGTATTTTGTATAAAATGTTAGATATTGTATTATAATATAGATTATGAAGAGGTAATTAATAAAAATGTGATGTAAATTAATAAATTAGCTTTTTCATATGTAATTAATTTATATATCATGTAAATTATGAAATTATGTAAATTAATGAAATTTGAAAATTTTACTTATGTGATTTGAGCATGAACGAGATTGTATGGATTTGAAGACAGATTTGAAATATATAGATAATGCATAGAAATGAATATGAAATTGAGATATGAATGAGATGTGAATTATGAGATGGTTATGAAAATAATTGATGAGATTTTTATTGTAAAATATTATTGAAATTTTCAAACAGGTGAATAGTAAAACATGTCAAATGATAATAAAATAGGGGAAACTCTGTTAGTTTCTCCGTCAAAAAATAATCGATATTAAATATAATGAGAACAAAATTTTTAAAGAAATAAAGTAAGGTAAGTTAGGGTGCTTCAGCACCGAATGTAGCATGCCTTGCTCGGCTACACTGTAGTCGGGTGAGGGGTATTACATTTATTGGTATCAGAGCACGGTTTAGGCGTTCCTAGGCATAGATAGATGGAAAGGGATAGTGTGCATAACATGCATTGCATTCATATGAGTCGAGGTGACACTAATGCAGATATATTTTCTTTAGTTATTTTAGGTTAAGGTATGGACTCAGAATCACAGAGGGCAGTAGAGGAAGAGGTAGTAAGCCGTATCTCGATTAGTAGTGATGTTGGAAATCAGAGAGATCCTGCTCCACCGGTGCAAGAGGTGCCTGTACAACCCTAACATGCCTTGTTTGAGCAGATGACTGAATTTTTTGGACAGATGACTGGGGTTATTCAACCACCGCCTCAGCGGAAATCACCTATAGCAAAAATTAGGAAGTATGGAGCTGTAGATTTCAATGGTAGAAAGGAAGACGATTCTTCAGTGGCTGAGTATTGGTTAGAAAGGACTGAAAGAGTCCTGCAGCAGCTCCATTGCACACCATAACAGAGTTTAGAGTGTGCAATTTCATTGTTACAAGAAGCTGCATATCAGTGGTGGAATGTTGTAACCAAGGTAATGCCACCAGCCGATGTAACTTGGAAATTCTTTCTGATAGAGTTCAGAAAGAAATATATTAGCTGTGTTCATGAAGAGGAACAGAAGAGGAGTGGTGATCAGCAAAAGAGGAATTTTGGACAGTCTAGTAATAAGAGGCTGAGAGAATAGTTAAGTCAGACATCTGATCAAAGTAGGAGACCTAGACCTAAGCCTATACCCATAAGAGATCAACCAGAAACACTAGTAGTGAGTGCGCCAAGACTAGCAAGAAAATGTGGCCATTATAACAAGTGGCATAAAGATGAATGTAGGGGATTGACTGGAGCCTGTTACAGATGTGGGGCCATAGACCATCGTCTGAAAGATTGTCCTAAGAGGAATTTACCACAGACCCAGACAAAGGTCATGGAAGGACCAAGTATAATAGTAACACTACTTCCAAATGTCACCCAAGCCGGAGAGAAGCAAGAAGCCCCAAATGTGAATTTGAGGCCAAGTATCATTCTTTTATGATATGCCTAGGTGTATAATGATGTATTCGAAAAGACTAAGTAATACCATATATATATATAAAAGGAGTAGACAGAGAGAGCAATAGAAAGGTAAAGGAATAATCTCAGATACCTACAACTAGTAAATTTCGAGGATGAAATTTTTGTTAGAGGGGAAGAATTGTAACACCCTCACTGTAACAATTCCGTACATTTTACTGTTCCGGTGACCGGTGTTGGTCCGAACAGCTAGAACGTCTGGAAAAATATTTTAGACTAAAGTGAGGAGCCATAATTAACTCAAATAATAATAAGAAAAATTTAGAAAAAATTCTAGAAATAAAATACAACCAAGTTAAATGAGCTGGTGCCCTAGCGATGGGTGACCATATAGGGAAGTATCGGTAAAGACAGTTACTGACCTCAGACCCATGAAAAAATTAATGAAATAATTTTTGAGACTCCATAGAAGAGTCATTAAGGTTTCTATGGCATTAGAATACCAAGAAAAGGTTTAGAAAAATTTCTCGATCGGTACAGATGATTTTGGCTCAATAAGCCAAACGGATGGCATTTTGGTCATTTCGTCTTTGGAGATGATTTTTTACTGACTTTTCCAATTAAGTAAATAATTATTATGACATAAAATATGAATAAATATTGATGAAAATTAAAATTAAAAATAAGTAAAAGAAAGAAGAAAGAAAGATAAACCGACAACTCGGTAAGAGCAAAATTTGGTCAATTAAATTTGAGGGTCCAATATTGACAAAAAATGATGATTATTAATTTAATGAAGCTAAATTAATTTAATTAATTGAAATTATGAAAATTAAAAATAATTATTGAAAAGTCAAATTATAATGATTATAAACTTCAAAATAATTTCAAATTTGTTATTCTACTTATTTACCATATTGCCATTAAATATTTAACTATTATATAGGTTAATTATTGAACAAAATTCTGCATCTTTTTTCCTTCTTCTCTAAAATTCTCCATTAAAACCCAAAATCCAAAGCTTGAAACCCTAAGTCGCAACCAAATTTTTTCTTGGAAAAATTATAGCCCACCCTAAACTAAAGCCTAATTAGTAGAAAGAACTCAAGAAAACCAAAAGAAATTAAGAGTTTGGGGTAAGAGGAATTTCAGCCAAGGTGGACCAAGAAGGAGCTTCAAGTTTTTGATTGATTAGAAGGTTGAATTGAAGTTGAGTGAAGCTAAGGAACAAGGTTAGTGCTATCAATTCCTTTGGATTTTGAAGTTGTACCAAATTGATTTAGGTTTTGCTAAATTGGGAATTTGATTTTATGTTGATAAATTGATGTGTTGAGATTAATTATGGAGTATTTGAAGTGTATTGAATGTGATTGAAGTTGATAGTAATATGGAATGGGGGGTATTAGAAGTGTGGTGTTCATGTAGGATTTTCTGGACCTTGAGTCCAGTACATAAATGTGACCATAAGTAGAGTTAGGTTACACCAATTGGTGTGAGACCAATTGGAAATTAAACTTAGGACATAATGACACATTTTTGGTGAAGAAACCATGCCCAGAAAACCAACTTAGGATAACCTAAAAACTGCCCCAATCAGGGTGACCAACATGCTATCCCTGGAAAATGACTAAATGAACAGTATTTGTTCAAATGGTCATAACTCAATGTAGAAAAGTTTAATTGATCTAAAATTTTACCAGCTGAAATCTGAGACATAGCCCTACAACTTTTATGAAGAACACAAATCCAAATTCTGACTATAACCTAGTCAAATTGCCAACCAAACTTAGGTCACCAAATCTGGCAGAACCAAATTGCCCAGAAATTCTGGGTACAAGTCACTCCGGCCAGTTATGGTAAAATGACCTTAACTTGAGCTACAAAACTCCAAATGGAGTGATTCAAAAAGAGAATTAAAGAAAACACAATAAGGAACAACTTTGATGAAGAAATGTTAGCCCAGTTTCCACTGTAAAATTGTCCAATGGAATAGTAAACTTAGGTAATCAAAACTGAAAATTTAGAAATGCATCTAGAGGACTTTAAATTGCAATTGGCAATTGATACTAGCAAATGTAAAACTCAAAATATGGGATCTTGGTATAATTAGAATTAATACATCCATTAAGTATGAAAAAGTCAATATTTTGATTGACTAATAAGGTGAATAGTAATCAAAATGATTAGTAAATTAAGATGAAGACCTAGAACCAATTCTAAGCTTAAATGCTTAGAATTGTATGACAAATGTGGACTATGCATCCTAATCAAAATTGTTAAAGGGAAATTAAGGCCATAAATTTGAAATCCATGAAATGTTCATGGATTACTTGAAACATGAAAAATAAGTCACCTAATTGATGTGAATAGATAATTGGGGCTTATATGCCCATCACAAATAGAATTCATAAAATATTAGTAACTCAACTTGAAATATAAAATTTGTAATTACATAAGTAGATTTTTGAATGTATAAATGAGAAAGAAAAAATGTTTTGAATACAATGGTACATGTGAATCATTGTTTTGAATTGTGATCGATATGAATGACAAAATGAATGAATAAATGAATCACATTAATGTATGAATGAGACATTAGTTCTCATTTTTATAGAAAGGAAAAGTACTTTGAGTACAATGGTATAAAAGGATAATTGATGTGAATTGTAATCACATAAATGATCAAATGAATGTATAAATTATAATTGAAATTTATCATAAAATAATGAAGTCATAAAACACAATATATTAATATTTAATGATATTATGTGCCCTTGTATTGCCTAGACATTTGTGTCAGATTGGATAGTTTGGCATGTCAATAGGGTATTATTTTAGCAGTACTGCGAAAGGCTTTATGCCTGTATTCATGGCTTTATGCCCATATTCATGGCTTTTATACCCATATTCATGGCTTTTATGCCCGATTATGTGATATCATGGCTTTTTAGCCATACTGACTGCATACGTGGTTGACATTCTGCGTTCCGTGGTTGACATTCTGCATCCCATGGTATGACGGCCCAAGGCACCGTAGTGTCCAGTGCCAACGACCTGTTATCCAGTTTAGTCAGCCTGTCGTAGGTTGTTAGGCAGTGTAATTTAATGAAATAAATTTAGACTATTAGTAATTAAAAATATTAGAACTCAAATAAATGAGTTAATACGACTTCAAAAGAATTAGTTAGAATTACGAAATGATCCAAACCACATAAAAATTGTTAAGTAAAATAATAAACGAGTTGCAAAAATAGGTATAACTTAACTAAATATTTTAAATATACCTTCTATTGCCATATGACTATAAACTGAGTATTTTTATTAATTCTGTATATTGTACATTATCACTGTGAATTTAGGAATTAAACGCTTCCAAAGCGGAACAAATTAGAACAAAAGATAATTAATATTAGATACATTGTATTAAATTAAATTGATTCTTAAATATTCAAATTATGCTTCGTTCTTTCTTTATTTGTATATTTTATTTTCTTGTTATATTATTGCACCACTAAGCAGCAATGCTTAGCGCGATGGATTTGTTTCCTCGCGCAGGTACTTTGAGTAAGATTTTTGGAGTCTAGATCTGCAGAAGTGTCTGAAGTATTCAAGATTGTCACCTCCTCAGCAATGCATGTAGATAGGGGCCATATAGATCATATTTTTTATTTTGTACAAAATGCTAGATATTGTATTATAATGTAGATTATGAACAGGTAATTAATAGAAATGTGATGTAAATTAATAAATTAGCTTTTTTATATGTAATTAATTTATATATCATGTAAATTATGAAATTATGTAAATTAATGAAATTTGAAAATTTTACTTATGTGATTTGAGCATGAATAAGATTGTATGGATTTGAAGACAGATTTGAAATATATAGATAATGCATGGAAATGAATATGAAATTGAGATATGAATGAGATGTGAATTATGAGATAGTTATGAAAATAATTGATGAGATTTTTATTGTAAAATATTATTGAAATTTTCAAACAGGTGAATAGTAAAACATGTCAAACGATAATAAAATAGGAGAAACTCCATTAGTTTCTCCGTCGAAAAATAATCGATATTAAATATAATGAGAACAAAATTTTTAAAGAAATAAAGTAAGGTAAGTTAGGGTACTCCGGCACCGAATGTAGCACGCCTTGCTCGGCTACACTGTAGTCGGGTGAGGGGTGTTGCAGGCTAGCACATGAAATATCAGCTATCAATGCTTAATTTACTTCCATATATCCATGGACACCATAATTCAGCATTTAATTCATGAAATTACCTATCTCTTAAGCTCCTCAAGGCTGCCAAATTTGGGCAGTATCACAAGTCACTTATAATTAGTTTAAAGCCCTAATTTAGAGTGTCAAAATCAACAATATACATGCAATAAAATTCTTATACTCTTAGTCACTTTAATCAACATTATAATTCACCAATTCTGTGTATAAATTCATCAATAACCATGCTTATCAAGGTTGCCAATTGAATAGTTTCAAGCCTTAAACAAAATCCCCAAATTCATGGTTACAAACCCTAATTCATAATCAAACCTCAAACACCCACATACAATTTATCCTAATTCATGTAATTGCTTTAATTAACATTACTAATCACCATTTTCATGTAAAAACAAATCAATTCCCCAAATGTCCCATGGCTATCGAATTGAGGAACCCAAAATTACCCATCAATTTCTGAAATTTCTTTAGCATTTCAACTCAATTTAACTTTAATTCAACATATCACTAAGATACGGAGAGAAATTATGCACTAACCTTAACTTGTGAGAAATCTAAGCTTTTAAAACTTCACAATTTATGCTTTCTTTTGCTGCTTACTAACTCCCAAAGGTGTGAAGACTAACTTTAATTGAAGAAATTTGTGATTTTAGGTGGAAGGATGGGAAGATTTAGTATGGGGGGGCTTGGAATAGGTTCGGTGTTTCGAGAGAAATGAGAGAGAGGAGAGCTTTGAGTGGAGAATTTTGTCCACTTAGCCTTTTAAACCCCCCCCCCACCCAACCAACTAACCTTTGTTTATTAATATAATAATCAAGGTTTTAAAATTTCTAATTAACCCCACTTAACTTCCCTTAATTACACTACTTAAAATTTCATATTTTCATGGGATTTTTATGGGATTTTCTAAATTTTAATATCACTCATTTTTAATGGACTTTTTTGGTCAAAAGTCAACTTTAGGTGCCCAATGACCAAAATTCCCCTCTTCGAGTTAAAGTCCCTCTTTTCCGGAAATACCGATCGAACGATTCCTTAAATTTTCACACTATCTATTTTAAATTTTTATTTTCACTTTTACCAATTAATTAAATTTTTTTTGACATTTTTAATGCCATTTACAGCTCAGTCAATTTTTAAGTAAACCCCGAAAATTATTTTCTAGGGTTCCTCGCGGGTCTAGGATACGATTTTTTTAACCTAATTTCATTTCATGTCTTTTATTTTTCCTAAATTTTTCTTACATTTTCTTATCATGTATTCCATCATTTTATGTCTCCTTACTATCATTTAATTGTAGTTCCCAATATTCTGACTGTCCGAACAGATATTAGCCATCGGAACAGTAGAACGTATGGACTACCGATAGTGAAGGCGTTACAACTTCTGAAGATTTAGCTTAAGAACCATTTGTACGAACAGATTTTAGGGAGACTAGAAGAGAAGAAGAAGAAATAGAAGGAGTATATGAATTTGAACAAATCATCTACATTTATAGATAATAAAAAGTCATGGCATCTTTTCTATACAGACACATCTGTTTACTTCCAGCAGACATGACTGCTTGTTTTAAATTAGCACATCTTTTAATAGATGTGACTGTTTATATAATAGACATATCTATTTATTAACAGACACATCTGTTATGATACTTTCCCAAACAGTTGTGACTGTTTGCATATAATAGACATGTCTATTTATTAATAAATATATCTCTATTTATTAATAAATATATCTATTTGCTAACAAACACATCTAATTGTAATTTAAATAGTTATTTTATTTCATACACATATGTGCCAAGTGCCATCATATAATAATAAATATTTATTTAAATATATATAATTTTATATATTTCATTTCCTTTCTACTTCTTCCCTTTGTATTTTAAATTTGTGGGAATTCTTTTTCTCTTTACTATCTAACAAAAAAGCTATTTATAGTAATTCCTCACTTAGCTTTTATTATTAGATTAGCTTATATTATTAGTTCCCAATGTTTTATACATAATGAAAAGTATCTTTTGATTTAAACTTTTTCTTATTATAAATATTTCAAAGTTTTAAAGAAATCATGGTGGCCTTAGATTAAACCTAGATTCCTATTAAATAGAACCAGAAATACTATACACATGAACCAATTAGTTCGAATAAAAAATTCACCAAAATTTCAACACTAATATGACCTTGTGCTACCTCTTGTTTTCATGAACATTTACAAAAGTTATTCTAACTTTTTATTGAAGTGGCACTACTTCCTATATTCATATAGGTGAAGTTTCATTTGTAACAATATTAAACTTCATTAAGAGTATAAATACTCATCCTCATTCTATTAACTTAGTACATTAAATACTTAATTATGACATTTACTAATGACTTGTTGCTACCCTTTAAACTTTATTTAGTAATAATACTATAAAGTATGGTTTGCATCACTAGTAATTTAATGGAATATTTTTAATCATAATCCAGTACATATACTTTAGATTGTAGAGCCCTTTTATAAATGGATCTACTAGATTATTACGGAATTTAATATAAATAATGATAATAACACTATTAGAGACTAATTGTCTCATATTTTCATGTCTATCACAATGTAAAGAAATAGATGGTATCAGTTGTGGCCACAACTTAATATCTGGTAATAAGTTTTTCAACCATTTTGCTTCTTTACCTGTAACTGCCAAAGCTATAAACTCGGATTCTATTATAAAATAAGTTATATAAGTTTGTTTCTTTGATGCCTAAAAAATAGCACCTCTGAAGGAACGGAAGCGTGAAAAACACAAGTTTATACCATTGAATTCAAAAATTTTCACCTAGGGTCACATGCATCATGCAAGATTTATTTTTATCTATTTGATTTCAATGATAAACAACATATTAAAACTCTTTTAATATGTTTTTGGATCTGTATTTGCCATTTAAGATTTTAAAATTAATCAGATTAATTTTAGAACCCTAGATTAAATCAAGAACGATTACACTAACCTCTTGATGTACTGTAGCGTGTCTGCGCCTTTGAGATTCATCTTCAGGACACCAGATGTTGTCCCTCTAGCTTGTCCACACCAAGAACACCTATGGCAGCCCTTGAATAGCTTCTAAAGCTTTTTCTATTAATTAGAAAATCAAGTTCTGCCTTTTAAGAGATTAAAGATTTAAACAGGACACTAGAAACAATTTCTAGTGTTCTTAATTCAAGAGATTGATGGCTAATCTCTTTGAATTGATAAGAGATGAAGAAGAAGAGATGAAAACCCTCAAAGTGGCGTGACAAAGGAGTGTGGCTGCTGGTTATTTTTTCTTTTCATAACCACACTTAAATAGCTAGGTTAACACATTAAACCCTTGCCACATGTCACCCTTTGATTAGCTCTAGGTTTAAGTGACCCAATCACATTGTGCCAAGTGTAAAACCTATATTTAATCTTGATTTTAATCATCTTACATGATTAAAAAAAAACATTTGGCAAGCTTATGTGTTATGCCATGTGTCACCATCTCATGGTGCCACGTGTCACACTGCAAAATGACCAAAATGCCCCTGTGTCTTAATTTTGAGTTCTCAACCCAAAATAATTATTTTTCTTCTTCTAATTAATTTATATCAAATATAAATTAATTAATTAATCTCTATTAATTAATTTCTCATTAATTAAATTTATATTTAAACACTTTAAATATAAATTTAACTTATATTATACATCCAATAATCTAGATTTGGTTTCAAATCATGCTAGGGACTTTGCAATCTAATTGCAAACCAAACCTATTTAATTAATCAATTAAACTCTTTAATTAATTAATTAAATCATATTTAATTAAGTGATAACTTGTGTATGTGTGTGACTTACTAGGCTCATCACTAATTGGCAATGAGACATGATATCAACTCTTAATATCATCAGAACTCTTTCTTACCATAAATGATTTCTCTAAATCATTTTATGAACCTCATAGACCATGGTTAACACCTAGCATAGCATGCCATGGCCACCCAATTAGTAATAAGGTTTACCTTAAATGAACCTATAATCATATGTTACCATGCACTAGAATCTCTCTGTTACAAAATCCCAACTCAAGCTGGAGTCATGGTTTATGTCAAACTCCATTTGCTATGAATATTATGTCCTCTTTTAATTCCAGTTCTTGATTAAAAAGATTTTCTCATCAGAAACTCTTTTACGAATAAATCTATCCATCTGGCCAGGAACTTGGAACATCAAGAACAATTAAATGAACATAGGATTTTATCTCTATTTACTTAGAGGAACAGATTCCATCTTGATCAACACCTACCTCCATATATAACTAGTAGGAGCCAACACATGCCCATATACCCATACATAGTACAAGTATGAAAGCGATCAAACTCAAACTACCTATATACAAGATAACTGTGCTATCTCAGGTCTAAAGATTATATGCACTGATATGATTTATGACAAAACATTGACAAGAGTAAACTCCATGTACTTGTCATAAGTGTCACTGGTTCGGCCTACTTATCATTTATAAGTGCCTATCATGTTTGTTATATGGCATGAGACTCACCATTCCATCTTATTTATATCTCATATAAATAACTTGGGAACAAACATGAATACAATCTTTCTGGATAAGTCATGTCCTTATTATGAAGTATCCTCGATTGTGAACCTATTTATGATACTTTGTGCTAGAAATATTGTCACTCATATTCTTAACAACTTAAGAATAATATTTCTAACAAAATATCAATGGACCTTTTCTATTACACATAAATATATTATGTAAACGGAAAAGTGAAAATGCCTTTTATTAATAAAATTATGTACAAGATACATACTAAATGATATGCTCTAGGGCATACTACTAACAATCTCCCACTAGCACTAAAGCCATTCATTACAATATCTTAGACCTATCTTCTCAAGATGTCGGTCTAATCGAGTCCGTGACATAGGCTTAGTGAATGGATCACCGGATTTTCAGTGATGCTATTTCTGGATGGCTACATCGCCTCGCCCAATTATTTCTCCGATAATGTGGTAGCGCCTTTCTATGTGTTTGGATTTACGGTGAGACCTTGGTTCCTTAGCTCAGTATGATCGCTCCATTATTGTCACAGTGTAGTGGAACGCTGACTCAATGGAAGGAACTCATGCGTTACGTCACGAACTTCTTTATCCAAGCGACTTCTTTTGCGACATCGATGCGAGAATATACTCGGCTTCGTAGTGGAATCTGCGATGCGTGCTCGCTTGGAACTCTTCCAACCGATCGCACCTCCATTACAAATGAACACATATCCAGAGGTAGACTTTCTATCATCGATATCGATTGGAAATCGTAATCGGTATAACCATCCAATTGCAAGTCTCCACCTCCATAAATCAAGAATAAATCCTTAGTTCTTCTCAAGTACTTAAGAATATTCTTGACAGCTATCCAGTGTTCCAAACCTGGATTGGATTGATACCTGCTAGTGAAACTAACAACATATGCGATATCCGGCCTAGTACATAACATTGCATACATTAAACTTCCAATAGCCGAAGAATATGGAATCCTGGCCATCTTATCTCTTTCTTCAGGTGTCTTTGGAGACATCTCTTTAGAAAGATGGATACCATGTCTCACTGGTAACAATCCTCTCTTGGAATCAAGCATGTTAAACCTCTTTAACACCTTTTCCAAGTATAGACTTTAGGATAAACCAATTATTCTTTTCGCTCTATCTCTATAGATGCGAATCCCAAGAATATAGGTTGCCTCCCCTAAGTCTTTCATGGAAAATGTATTTGACAACCATACCTTTATAGTTGTCAACATACCTGTGTCATTACCCATCAACAGTATGTCATCCACATATAAGACAAGGAAAGTGATAGCACTGTCACTAACCTTCTTATATACACATGGCTCATCCTCATTTTTGATAAAACCAAAGGATTTAATGGCTTCATCAAAACGGATGTTCCAACTCCTCGAAGCTTGTTTCAACCCATAAATGGATCGCTTTAGCTTGCATACCTTGGAACCATCTTAGGATTCAAATCCCTTAGGTTGTTCCATGAAAATGTTTTCTTCAATGTATCCATTGAGAAAAGCTGTTTTGACATCCATCTGCCAAATCTCATAATCATAGTATGCAGCTATTGCTAATAAAATCCTAATTGATTTAAGCATGGCAACAGGCGAGAAAGTCTCCTCATAGTCGATTCCTTGCCTTTGGCGAAACCCTTTCGCTACTAGCCTTGCCTTATAGGTCTCTACCTTTCCATCAGAACCAATTTTCTTCTTGAAAACCCATTTGTTCCCTATAGGTACAATACCTTCAGGTGGGTTAACAAGATCCCAAACTTGATTCTTATACATGGAATCAATCTCGGATTTCATAGCATCAATCCATTTTGAAGAGTCTATATCTGATATAGCTTCTTCAATGATCGACTTCTTCATGAGTAGACAACTCTTATTTTTCTTCATGAAGAAAACCATATCTCACTGGTGGATGAGATACCCTGGTTGTTCTACGAGGAACAGCTGTAGATGTTTCATCAATGGGTATAGGTTGACTAGATGAATCTATATCCATCTGATCTGTTGGTTGGTCAGAATTCTCCAATTCTAACTCTATTTGCCTTCCTTTGCCTCCTTCTTGAACAAACTGTTGTTCAAGAAATGTGGCATCTCTACTTATCACAACCTTTTGTGAAGTAGGCAAATAAAAATAATATCCAAAACTATCTTTTGGATATCCAACAAATCGACCTTTTTCTGATCTGGTCTCCAATTTATCAGTGTTCAGCTTTTTGATATAAGCTGGACAACCCCAAATCTTAACATGCTTAAGACTTGGTTTTCTTCCATGCCATATCTCATAAGGTGTGGAAGAAACTGATTTTGATGGAATCCTATTCAGAATATACAAAGCTGATTCTAATGCAAATCCCCAAAAGAAGATTGGCATATCAGTATAGCTCATCATACTACGTGCCATATCCAATAGGGTACGATTTCTCCTTTCAGATACACCATTCAACTGTGGCGTTCCTGGAGGAGTCAGCTGAGAAACAATGCCATGCTCTCTCAAGTATTCATCAAATTCAGTACTCAAATATTCACCTCCACGATCTGAACGAAGATCTTTAATACTCTTTCTTGTTTGATTTTCTACTTCAGATTTAAATTCTTTGAACTTTTCAAAAGATTCATGTTTGTATTTCATCAAATACAAATATCCAAACCTTGATTTATCATCAGTAAAGGTAATAAAATAATGAAAGCCCCCTCTAGCCATTTCTTTAAATGGACCACATACATCACTATGTATTAGCACCAAAATATTTTCAGCTCTTAGCCCCTGTCCAACAAAGGGTGATCTAGTCATTTTGCCCTGAAGGCAAGATTCACAAGTTGGAGTAGGCTCAGAGTCCAATAAGGATAGAATCCCCATTTTCTCCAATTTTGTAATCCTATCTTCTGCAACATGACATAACCTTAAGTGCCAAATATATTTTGAACTTGAGTTGTTTTTCACCACGGCATTGCTTTCATTTAGATTGCTATACTCTGGCCAGTGGAAAAACTTTCTTACTAGTAATGGAAACACTTTCTTATTGGCAATGGAAACACTTTCCTGTTGGCAGTGAAACACTTTCCTTTGCCTTCATCAGCTTTAGTCTTCCTTTTCTGTTTAGCTATTTTCTTAGAAGGACCAGGAATCTGAGGTTTCTTTTTCTTGTTGCCCTTCTTCTTGTTGGACTTTCCAGCAGAAGAAGATGCAACCAAAGCTACCTCTTTTCCTTTATTGCCTGGCATATTCTTTTGGGCAATAACCAGCATGTTGAGTAAAGCGACTAAGGTGCATTCTGTTTAGTCATATGGAAATTTGTCACAAAATTCCCAAAAGACTCGGGAAGGGATGAAGGATCAAATCCATCTGTAGTTGGAAATCCATGTTGAAGTCAAGATGTTCCAACCGCTCAATCACCGAATCATCTTGTGGACATGATCCCCAACATTACGTCCCTCGGACATCTTCATACGGAATAAGCGTCTAGATATCTCATACCTAGCATTCTGCTGTGCTCACCATACAACTCTTGTAGGTGAAGGAGGATCTCACTGCACTCTGCATATTCTCATGTTGCTTACGTAACTCATTACTCATGGAAGCAAGCATGTAACACTTAGCTCTCATATCATGCTCCTTCCACTTGTCCAAAGTTTCATGTTCCTCTTGTGTGGCCTCTGGAGGTAAGGGACCAGAACATTTGAATCTAGAACATATCCTATATGTTCAAGGTTCAGACAAGTTTCAAATTTCTTAGCCAATCGCATGATTTGGTCCTGTCAACCTATTGTGATCAAGTATGCTTGCAAGGATATTGGATGGTGGTGGTTGTTTTGTGCTCATTTTTATCGTAAAATTAACTGAGAAAATAACCAAATTAATTAGTAAATGTATCATGTAATTAACCAAAATGATTATGGTCTTTTAATCAAATTGGTCCTCCCACTAACTTAGCGAATCCTACACTTCCAAAGTAGGAAACGGAAATCCTAGTTGGATGGATTTCTAGTGGGTGATTGAATTCTTATAATTCTATTGATCATCCTCAGGTACATCCATTATTAGAATTACAATAAACTATAAGTGAGCAACTTCTTGCCCATCACATCTCATGTGAGGTTCAATCCTTTACCTAGCCCCTAATGCTCAAAATCTCAGGTACATCCATTATTGACTTATCTTGCATTAGTTAAGTTGATCCCATTGAGCGATAATTATGTAAATAATTTTAATGTCCTCAGGTACATCCAATATTGGCCACTAAACCATTTACATATTTACAACATCTCATGCTTAACAATTATTCTTAAGAAAATCTCTTAAATTAATTGCATCTTATGCAACTATTTAAAATTTCTTAAAATAATTGCCCCAATGGAGGGCCTATGTTATAATTACTTTAATTATACCATTTCCAACTTAATCATTTGTTTGGAAGATTTTATAGCCATCCTAATTACTATTAAGGTCTCACTTTGCACATTATCCATTTAGCATGCATATATCATATAATTGCATACATTCCCATACATCTCATGCATTCATGGATAAGCAGTAAATATGGTATGATCATGGACTTTCTAAGGGATTCAATTCTGAGCCACCAAGAATTGAATCAGGGCATTCCTAGGTGCATTTCATTCATTCATTTTACAAGAGTTTCTGAAGGAGTACATAATCAACACTTGATCTTAAATTCCTCCCACTGGTCCCACCAATGCTCTTGACCTCCTTGAACTTCTTGCAATCCAATATTACGTAGTAATCCTTGGCATACCAAGGCGAATTTACAAGAACTTAAATAAATGAAATTACAACCCAAAAATTATTACAAACTTAATAATACATGCCCAAAATAAATTAAAATAAATTAATTAATTTACAATCCCAAAGAAACATAAAAGAAATAAATCCAATCACATTGGTCTTTTATAGTCCATGATCATCCATCATGCATATCACTATTTAATAATTTAATAAAACATACATACTTAAATTAAATTGAATATCTCATATTCAACTTAAAAATTCAGATTTGAATATGATTCAAATAAATTTAAAAATTCAGATTTGAATCTCATTCAAACAAATTTAAAAATTCAGATTTGAATCACATTCAAACAACTTTAAAAATTCAGATTTGAATCACATTCAAACATTTTTTAAAAATCAGATTTGAATCACATTCAAATATTTTTTAAAAAATCAGATCTGAATTTTATTCAATCAATTTTAAAAAATCAGATTTAAATATGATTCAAACAACTTTAAAAATTCATATTTAAATCACATTCAAACAACTTTTAAAATTCAGATTTGAATCACATTCAAACAATTTTTAAAATTCTGATTTGAATCGTAATTTAATTGTGTGATAAAAATTCTAATTAAGCAATTTAATTAGACATAAAATGGATCTTAAATCATACAACAATTGCACATTCACCATCCATTTACCTTTGGATACCATTGTGATGCATCAACCATGCACACCATGGTCTTCATCATTTGTGCCGCCACTTTGACTTTGCAATCAGCAATAAACTCTTGATCTCATGATCAAACACACAATTAAATCATATAAACATCAATCTAAATGGCAAATATAGTGGCTCTGATACCAATTGAAGGAACGGAAGCGTGAAAAACACAAGTTTATACCATTGAATTCAAAAATTTTCACCTAGGGTCACATGCATCATGCAAGATTTATTTTTATCTATTTGATTTCAATGATAAACAACATATTAAAACTCTTTTAATATGTTTTTGGATCTGTATTTTCCATTTAAGATTTTAAAATTAATCAGATTAATTTTAGAACCCTAGATTAAATCAAGAACGATTACACTAACCTCTTGATGTACTCGCGTATGCTGCGCCTTTGAGATTCATCTTCAGGACACCAGATGTTGTCCCTCTAGCTTGTCCACACCAAGAACACCTATGGCAGCCCTTGAATAGCTTCTAAAGCTTTTTCTATTAATTAGAAAATCAAGTTCTGCCTTTTAAGAGATTAAATATGTAAACAGGACACTAGAAACAATTTCTAGTGTTCTTAATTCAATAGATTGATGGCTAATCTCTTTGAATTGATAAGAGATGAAGAAGAAGAGATGAAAACCCTCAAAGTGGCGTGACAAAGGAGTGTGGCTGCTGGTTATTTTTTCTTTTCATAACCACACTTAAATAGCTAGGTTAACACATTAAACCCTTGCCACATGTCACCTTTTGATTAGCTCTAGGTTTAAGTAACCCAATCACATTGTGCCAAGTGTAAAACCTATATTTAATCTTGATTTTAATCATCTTACATGATTAAAAAAAAACATTTGGCAAGCTTATGTGTTATGCCATGTGTCACCATCTCATGGTGCCACGTGTCACACTGCAAAATGACCAAAATGCCCCTGTGTCTTAATTTTGAGTTCTCAACCCAAAATAATTATTTTTCTTCTTCTAATTAATTTATATCAAATACAAATTAATTAATTAATCTCTATTAATTAATTTCTCATTAATTAAATTCATATTTAAACACTTTAAATATAAATTTAACTTATATTATACATCCAATAATCTAGATTTGGTTTCAAATCATGCTAGGGACTTTGCAATCTAATTGCAAACCAAACCTATTTAATTAATCAATTAAACTCTTTAATTAATTAATTAAATCATATTTAATTAGGTGATAACTTGTGTATGTGTGTGACTTACTAGGCTCATCACTAATTGGCAATGAGACATGATATCAACTCTTAATATCATCAGAACTCTTTCTTACCATAAATGATTTCTCTAAATCATTTTATGAACCTCATAGACCATGGTTAACACCTAGCATAGCATGCCATGGCCACCCAATTAGTAATAAGGTTTACCTTAAATGAACCTATAATCATATGTTACCATGCACTAGAATCTCTCTGTTACAAAATCCCAACTCAATTTGAGTCATGGTTTATGTCAAACTCCATTTGCTATGAATATTATATTCTCTTTTAATTCCAGTTCTTGATTAAAAGATTTTCTCATCGAAACTCTTTCTAAATAAATCTATCTGTCTGGCAGAACTTGGAACATCAAGAACAATTAAATGAACATAGGATTTTATCTCTATTTACTTAGAGGAACAGATTCCATCTTGATCAACACCTACCTCCATATATAACTAGTAGGAGCCAACACATGCCCATATACCCATACACAGTACAAGTATGAAAGCAATATCAAACTCAAACTACCTATATACAAGATAACTGTGCTATCTCAGGTCTAAAGATTATATGCATTGATATGATTTATGACAAAACATTGACAAGAGTAAACTCCATGTGCTTGTCATAAGTGTCACTGGTTCGGCCTACTTATCATTTATAAGTGCCTATCATGTTTGTTATATGGCATGAGACTCACCATTCCATCTTATTTATATCTCATATAAATAACTTGGGAACAAACATGAATACAATCTTTCTGGATAAGTCATGTCCTTATTATGAAGTATCCTCGATTGTGAACCTATTTATGATACTTTGTGCTAGAAATATTGTCACTCATATTCTTAACAACTTAAGAATAATATTTCTAACAAAATATCAATGGACCTTTTCTATTACACATAAATATATTATGTAAACGGAAAAGTGAAAATGCCTTTTATTAATAAAATTATGTATAAGATACATACTAAATGATATGCTCTAGGGCATACTACTAACAACCTCCACCTAAGGTGGACACCTAACCAAAGGCTAACTTATTATCCTTAGCACTAGTTATCTAACTAGCATCTGTATAACCCTAGGATCTCTGCCATATTTATTTCACCAGTCTACCATATAATCACGTGTTTATAACATGAACTACATAGATAATTCACAGTCAAAATATGTACCTTATTTGTAAAAATAAGTTACTCTACAACTTATTTAAAATGAGAGCCTTAAAAATATAAGAACCAGGACAAACTTGTACATGCATAAATGCACACTCATTTGTCCTTTTATCACTCTTTACAAGTGACTTGTAAGCTCTTATATTTACTATGCAAAGTGTACCAACCTTTAAGCCAATAAATTCATCTCTTCATGCATATAACTATTAAGAAGAATTGCATCTCTTCATTCAGTTACATCTTTTAGCTAATTGATACAAATTTTTGTATGGATACAACTCTTTATCTAGCTTTAGCACAATTGAAAATTCTTTATTTGGCTTTAGCACAATTGAAAATTTATCACAGAATAATCCATAGTTTATAGTTCCTTTAAAATATCTAAAAACCCTTGAAATTTCTTTCCAATATTCCATACTAGGATTACTAGTATATCTTCACAATTTATGCTAAAAAAAAAAATATCAGGCTTAGTGTTATGCATAACAACATAAGCTACCAATAGTACTAGCATACTCAATTTGAGCAATTACTTTACCAGAAATTTCAATCAATTTGTAATAAATATCATATGAAATATTTTCTTCCCTCAATATAATGAGAACCACCACTTTCAAATTCTTAAGTTTTGAAACAAGGATATGTAACTCATAGACTTGATCTATAATAGACATATTATCAACTAGTTGGAATTTAAAATATCAAATGATGAGAAATTTATCTACACCTTGTTTTTTTGTGTTTATATAAACTCTAGTGAATTCTAGATTCCTTTGGAGACTTGACAAAGCTAAATAAATCATATAAGTTATCATTCAAGTTATTAAGAATATGACCTCTACACAGTAATTCATCTTCTTCACATTTTTCCCGATCCTCTTTCATTTGTTTAGAATCTTCTGGTGTTAATCGCGAAATGGAAAGCAAACTTGGATCAAGTATATAAGAAATCTACAATGTAGTAAGTAAGAATAACAACTTGTCTTTCCAGTGAATATAATTTGTTCCTTCAAAATGATCCAGTTTCATGAACTCTTGATTCATCACAAAAATAGCCTTGGATTCCATTGTGATTAATACCATAAAATTATGTAGGCAGTGGGTGTCGAATAGGGTTTGAGGCATGGTGAATCACTATTTTTAAGGTATTAATTGCCTCCACTAGATCGCTGCAAGATTAGAACAACATACCCCTAGGATACAACTAAGCCTAAAATCTGCTGAAGATTTTCCTTAAGAACCTTTTATATGTACATATTTTAGAGAGACTAGAAGAGAAGAAAAAGAAATAGTAGTAGTATATAAATTTGAACAAATCATCCATATTTATAAATAATAAAAAGTAATGACATCTTTTCTAGACATACACATCTGTTTACTTCCAATAGACACGACTATTTATTTTAAATTGGCACCTTTTCTAATAGGTGTGATTGTTTGTGTAATATACATGTCTATTTATTTATAAACACATATGTTATGATACCTTCTCAAATAGTTGTTATCGTTTGTATATAATAAAAATATCTATTTATTAACAAACACATCTATTTGCTAATAAACAAATTCGATTGTAATTTAAATAATTATTGTATTTTACATAGATATGTGCCAAGTGGTATCACAGAATAATATATATTTATTTAAATATATATAATTCTTCATTTCCTTTATACTTATTCTCTTTGTATTTTAAATTTGTGGAAATTCTTTCTTTCTCTACTATGTAACATACTAGTTATTTATAACATAGATCACCATCAAAGAATGCATTAGAGACATCCATTTGACGAACTCCAATTGTTTGATATAATAATGAACAAGACTATGTGAACGATTGTAGGCTAAAGAATAAGAGAAAAGGTATCTGTTAAATCAATCCCTAGTATATGATATCTCTTTGTAATGAGGTAATTTTTAAATCTATCTATGCTACCATCGGCCTTCTGCTTGATGCGATATACCCATTTACAGCCAACAATGTTTTCTGTCTCTGTTCATGGAACTAATGTCCAGGTATGGGTATGAATGAACGCATGGATTTCATTGTACATTGCTTTCTGCCAATTGACATTAGTAACAACCTTTGAATAGCAAGATGGAACCATAGGGAGGGATGTTGACGTAGTAAATAGCCTTGGTTTTAAGCTTCTAGTTTTAGTTCATGTCAACATAGGGTGGTTATTAGTTTGGTTATGGTCTGGGGCAGAGAGGGTAGGGGTTGGACAGGATGGTGACATGTATGGTGAGTAGCTAACAGGTGAAGAAGTAGGTTATAATGGAGATAAGGAGTGAGGTGGTGAAACGGTAGGCTGTGAATGTGTTGATAGTGAAGTAGTGATGGGATAAGGACCGAGAATACCTGCTTGAGTAGTGTGTGGTGAGGGATGAATGGGAACAATTGGCAGTGGTGGTAATCTGTACGAATGACATGGACTAGGAGAGCTTGAAACATGAATTATGAGAGAACCATCACTTGGGTGCTTATAGATTCACCTATTCATAGAATAAGACATTGAGTGAGACAAGTAATTTGGAAATAGCAGTATCTAAACAAAAATATCTCTTATGGATTTTACTGTAAGTAAGAAAAATGCAAGGATAATATCGAGGAGAAAGCTTATTTTGAGCATATGGCTTTAACCATGGATAGCATAAACACCCGAAAACCTAAAGCTCATTATAATTTGGTTTTTTATTAAGTAATATTAAAGGGTTATGGGGTTGGGTCATAGGGTGTGAAGTGAAAGATCACCTACTAGGATCACATAAAGTGCACCAGGTAATGCCTAGAAAATATGGTGGAGTCACATTGGTCTCACTTAAGTACCACATCCTTAGACAACATTTCTTAGACATGCAATTTATATAATCTTAATAAAATCAAGTCTGCTGGTAACTATAGTCTTCCCATAACACTACCATAATACTGAGAATTTATGCCATAAAGGCACAGATAGACAGAAGTTGCCACCTAGCTAATAACTGAAACACATTCATTGTTTCTTCTAAGGGGCATTTGATTGAGGCATCAATTTTTGAAGGAACAATCGAAGGGACTTTATTGATGCACTCCATTTTCTAATATAATCATGGATGGCAACTTACTTCTTATAGAGGTTCTACAACTGTCATCACCATGACCCAATATCTAGGTTTGGGATAGTGAGTACGTAAGGGGAAAGTGATGTAATCACAAGAGCACCAAGTTTCAAATAATTTTTTCATGGGTTCATTCAAGCAAATGTTGGCAAGAGACATGAGATTGACAAACTTGGCATGCTCAAAGAGCTCAAAGGGGTCATCTTAGTGCAAGTGTGCATGGATGGAGTTGATGGTGTTCAATGCTAATAACTTTTCCAACAAGTAGTAATAAAGTCCCAACATAGCTTCATTTGCTAAGAGGAGCAGAACATCTCATGCCTAGCCATTAGATTCTCACTTTTAACTGTGAGTTAGAGTAAAAAACATCTTTATTTGCAAAAGAAATAAAATATCTCACACCCTGCCATGAGAAGCTCACATTTAGCCATGAGAAGAGGTCTAGAAGGCACATGGCTAGCCATGGGATTCATCTTGGGTGCATGGCTTCTTGTGAGATGCATTTGGAAGTGTTTTGGAGGCCATGAGGTGTATGGCCAACCATGGGATTCCAACCATGGGATTCATCTTGGGGCACATGGCTTCTTGTGAGATGCATTTGGGAGTACTTTAAAGACCATGAGGTGCATGACCAGCTATGGGAAGTCCCTTGGGAATATGGCTAGCCATGAGACACCCTAAAGAAGCACATGAGGCATATGGAAGGGTGTGGGATGAGTGTTGGATATACACATGGCCATGAAAAGTGTTTAGGCACACCACAAGCCATGGAAGGCTCACCATAGGCCATGAGACTTTCTACTTAGTTATTTTTAGTGTCATTATGTATGTGACTTTTAATGTTCCTAAGATTTTAGGTTATTTTGGCTTTATATTAGGAGATACATATAAATAGAATATTTTAGAGCTGTAAACACAACTTTGAGATATTATACAATTAATTATTGAGAGAATTTTCTCCTTTATGGTTCTTTATTGAACTTCTCTTCTTTGCAAGTCTAATTAATTTGCAAGAATTAATACTTTGACATTGATGGTTCTCTACCACATGTTAGTGTTGGGTTTGTATCCTTTGTTTTTCTTATTTAAACTATTCACTTAGTTCTCTACCACATGGTTGGTTTTACGTTAAGTGATTTCAAGTAAAACAATCTGATTGTGAGGGTTCTAGGGAATTGATTTAAATATTTTAGGGGTTCCTTGGCAAGCCTATTGGGGTTTTCATTGTTTTGGTATCAGAGCTTTAACCAGGTTAGTTATTCTTATTCTGTTGTTAGTTAATTTCAATTAATTTTGTGTTAGATTTTTTGTCTTTTAGAATTCTTTGTTTTTGTTACGTTTTGATTGTCTTTCTTTACTCATTAGTTTTCGTTTGCTCTTCTTAATTTTTCTTTGCACATTTTACTTTAGTTTCATCTATTGTTTGGTTAAATCGTACGAGTCCTTTGAGCTTATTTTTTGTTGATTTCCATTATTGAGTATTATTTCTATTGTTGGGAATTTTTGAATCGATATAATTGATTGCATATTGGTGTTTGATGAAATATCTCTTAGAAACATGTTCTTTGGTTTGAGCAATTATTGTTTTAAATTGATTGTTCCAGCAATTTTAGTGATATCTCAATTATTTTATTGATAGTTTTGCATAATTGGTTTTTAAAAAAAAAAAAAAAGAAGAAAAAAAATACAACAGAGGTAAATTACGACTAGTATTGTGGGTTTATCACAATAGCCCTATTTGCTTAATAATTGCTAGTAGATAAGTATAACAAAAAGGTTGTGATTGAAAATTGCAAAAGTTGGAATATAAATTAAGTTATTTACTGATTATTTTGAGACATTGCTTGGGTTGAAAATATTGATTTTGTTGGATACATTTTGGGCTAATCATTGTATTGAGATTCTTCATTGATATCTTCTCTGAAATTTCACTCCTAATTTGGTGTCTTTTATTTGTTGGCGGTAGTGTCACAATTTATATTTTGCTTGTGAACTCATTTTGTTTGTCTCATTCTTGGATATTATTATGTTGATTTATGTGAGTTAGTTATCTTATTTGAGGTTGATTAGTTCATTAAAGTGCTAAAAGAGGCAAAAAAGAGTGATAAATGACTTGAGTGGTGAGACATAAAAAGGAAGAAGTCTTGTTGTGTGAAACACGAAGGGAGTGACATCCTTGAGTGTAAACACGTGAGGGAGTGTTATGAGAATTAATTTTTTCTAAAATTTTCTTACAGGTTTATAATAATGTCACAAGGTAGTGGTGAGGAAGTAAGTGGTAGAAGGAGAGCTGTAGATAACCCATTTTATATGCAAGCTATATAACAGCAATTTGAGAGAATGAATGTGATGTTTGAAGACATAAGAGATAGAATGGAGCAGCATGATGATACACTAACTGAATTGATGAGGGATAGAACTAATGAAGAGAGACCTAATAGAAGGAGACCAAATAAAAGAGCTGAAATGCCTCCCTTGGAAAATTCTGAGGAAGAGTTAAATGAGAAGTTTAGAGATGAAGATAGGATGTCTATTGTTAATGATGGGAGACATAAACCAAGAGCTGGTAGGAATGATGTTAGACCTAAGAGAGAGCAAAAGGGGAGAGGAAGAGTAGATGAAAATGTAGGAAGTATTAAAATGAAAATTCCATCATTTCAAGGAAAGAATGATCTTGATGCTTACCTTAAGTGGGAGAGAAAAATAGAATTGTTGTTTGACTATCATAACTATTCTGAGGAAAAGAAGATGAAGTTAGCAGTAGTTGAATTTACTGACTATGCCATTGTTTGGTGCGATTAGATGGTGATGAGTAAGAGGAGAAATATGAAAAGGCCTATTCGGACTTGGGATGAAATGAAGGCTATCATGAGGAAAAGATTTGTGCCTAGCCACTAATATCAGGAGTTGCATCATAGGTTGCAAAAACTAGTATAAGTGTCTAAGAGTGTGGAGGACTACCACAAAAAGATGGAAATAGTAATGATAAGGGCTAATGTGGAGGAGGATAGATAAGCCACTATCCTAGATTTTTGCATGGGTTGCATAAAGACATAGCTAATGTTATTGAGTTGCATTACTACATAGAGTTAGAGGATATGGTGCATATGGCCATGAAGGTGGAGACAACTCAATAGGAAGGGGACTTCTAAGGATAGTGGTGGTGTGCATTCAAGTTCTAAATCTTCATGAAAACCTAGTAGGGAAAAGAAAGAAAAGAATGAGCAGCTTGTCTCTAAGGTTAAAAAGGAGGATTAAAAAGGGAAGGATAAGGCAGAAAGTAAAGAAAATGGTATGACTTCTACCCCAACAAGCAGGAATAAGGACATCAAGCATTTTAGGTGTTTGGGGATTGGACAAATTGCTTCTCAATGTCTAAACAAAAGAGCTATGGTGATGAGGAACAATGGCGAGATAGAATCTAAAGAAAGTAGTGATGGTGGTGATATGCCACCATTGGAGGATGCAAGTGATGTTGAATATGTAGTGGAAGGGAATGCCTTAGTGATTATAAGGGCTTTAAATTCACAAGCAAAATGTGAGGAAGGAGATGAGTTACAAAGAGATACCATATTTCATACTAAATGTCTAGTTCAAGATAAGATGTGTAGTTTGATTATAGATGGGGGAAGTTGTTATAATGTAGCTAGTACTTTGATGGTTGAGAAGTTGAACTTGCCTACCTTAAAGCATCCAAAACCATATAGGTTGCAATGGCTTAATGAGTGTGAAGAGGTAAAGGTGACAAAGCAAGTGCTAGTAACATTCTTTATTGGGATATATAAGGATAAGATCCTTTGTGATGTGATACCTATTCATGCTTCACATATCTTGCTTGGCCAACCTTGGCAATTTGATAGAAGGCCTATTTATGATGGTTACAAAAATAGGTACTCTTTTGAAGTGGATGGGAAAATGATTACATTGGCACATTGAATCCTATTCAAGTGTATGATGATTAGTGAGACTTAAGAGAGCATTTGATAAGAAAAATGAGTTAGAGAGTGAAAAGCATTGAGAGGCCAAACAAGAGAGTGAAAGAAAAAGTGTGGAAATTGAGAAGAAAAAGGAGAGCAAAGAAAAGAACTTAAGAAGAGTTACAAAAGGAGAGAGTTCGAGGCAAAAGGAGAGAAGAGTGAGCCTAATTGAAAAAGAAGGCAAGGTTAAGGAAAATTTTTATACTAACCTATCTATGGCTGATTCTTATTTATCTTTGCCTAGTTCTACTCTATATGTTTCACAAGAGAATGAGGTTGTATGTGCAAGAGATGAGTTAAAGGATGGTATGCAAAACATAGTGCCTATGGAAATTGAAACATAATCTAATAGAGGGAGTGCTCTTAATCCTATTATTGATGCTATATTTTTAGGATTTGAGTATATGAAAGACATTTATATAGATGATGATGATTTTGTTGAAGTGTTTGTTCATTTTGAGAAAGTACATCTAAAGAGAAGTATATTCATGATGGCTTTTTTAGTAGAGAAAATAGAATTTTTGTGCCTAAAACTTCCATGCATGATTTGCTTTTGCATTTTGATGATAAAGTGCAAGATAGTACAAATACACATGAACACTTGAAATGTAACACCCCTATGTTTGGTAGTGTGTTCTGCTGTCCCGGTGACCAGTGCTGTCCGGACAGCTAGGATGACTAGAACCACACTTTAATATGAGTGAGGAGACATAAAATAATGAAATACAAGAAAAGAAAATAGAAGAAAAACAAAGGAAAAATCATAGCAAAGAAATGTAACCAAGTTAAGCAAGCCGGAAACCCTAGCGATGGGTGACCGCACCGGGAAGTCACGGCGTGGACCGTTGACTAGCTCTCGGATCATGGGAACCCTGGAAAACATTTTAGGACTTAAGTAGACCCTTGTTGAAGAATAAATATCATTAGAAATATCAAAGAAAAATTAAATAATTAGTACAAAGAAAAGTGAGAAATCGAAAAACAGTCAAAACCCGGTATTACCGAAAAATCGGGAATGCAACCCGAACAGGGGCATTATGGTCATTTGACATCCCGAATTGTCTTTTGACCTAAATGTCCATTAAAAATAAATAATATTACACTTAGAAAATAAAATAAAAAATTAGTTTAGTAGTACCTAAAGTAAATAGCAAAAATGAAGGGTTTAATGTGGAATAAGTGGAAATTCAACATATTATATGATTTAAAGTAAGTAAGTGGACCACTAAGAATCATAAAATGAATTAAAAATAAGCATAAGTGGGCATATTGCTCCACTAAAAGATCATCTTCAACATTGAAACCTCCATTTGCCGTGAATGAAAAACTCCCCAAAATCCTCCATGGCCATTTTTCAATCAAGCTCCATGCACTCCTCCATTTCAACTCCAATCACCTAGGGTTCTTCATTAAAGTTTGTCTACACATCACAAGGAAGAGTTTGATACCAAATTTAAGAAGTTTAAGCAAGGTTTAACAAGCTCCAACCATAAGGTAAGTTAGCATTTTTGAAGATTTCTTTGATAAACTTTATATACATGTTATGGGTGTTGGTTTTGTGAAGGAAATTTTTAAGTTTGAAGAGTATTGAGATATCCATTTTTGGGCAGCCATGTAATCATGTATTGATGAAGTAATTGTACATATATTTGATGAGAATTATGTTAGTTATGATGATTTAATAAACCTAGTGAATTACTTCATATTTATATGGTGATTTTTGGCACTTGGATGGGAATTGATGAATTGTAGGACAATTTGGTGTTGAAGAAGATTTTCGGCAGCTTGGGGACACTTGAATAAATGTATGTATTCATGGAAGTGTTGGCAGAATATTGACATAGAAGGATTGATGGATATGTATATGAACTTGTTGTGTAAAGTATATGCAAAAATTTGTAATGGTTAGGTGTGTATGTGATTGTACTTAGAACTTGTAAATTGAGTGTTAATTGGTGTATTGAGGATAATTGTAATCTGCCCAAAATGATGTTAATGTAAAGGGGAATGTGTTTTTGGTAATGTACCAAAACAGATTTGGTAGGGAAGTAAACATATTGCAAGGTAAATGTGTGTAATTGATGTGTGTTAAGCAAAGTAACCAAGGGCAGTGTACATTTTAGCCAATAAGTTTAAATGTGTAACCTCAATTGGTATGAGACCAATTGGAGGTGGAACTAGGCACAAAATGTGCCAACTTTCATTGAGAAAACATACCAAAATTCTGCTTGCAAGGTGACCTAAGAAAATGACCAATTCGGATTAGGTGCAATTAGGACCTGAAAAATGACCAATTGGGCAGCAGTGAGTGTTTAGGCTATAACTCACTCAAAACAGGTCCAATTGACCTGAAATTTTAACCATGAATATTTTAGACCCATACCTACAAGTCTTATGAAGACACCAAAGCCCAAAAATGACCATAAGCAAGTCAAAAAGCTTGCACAAGTTCGGGTCCAAAAACTGGCCGAACCAGAGTTGACCAAATTGGCCTAAAATTGACCTAATTTGATGCCATTTGACCAGCAATAGTATAATGACCATAACTTGGTCTACTTAACTCGGAATGACCTAAAATTTTGCACCGCGGTCCATAAGACATAGATCTACAAGTTTATAGTTTTGACTGAAACCCGAAAACCGAGGGAACTAGGTCGTCTGGCTAGGTCAAACTACTATCCCGGAATCCAGCAAGTTGCATTAAAATGCACTAAACAAGGAAACGAGTTTGGCAAAACGTACCAAACCTAAAACCCTATCGAGTGTGACATATTAATGACACTAAAACCTAATTTACCTAGAAAACATCGAGGGTCGGTATATTAGGTGATTTAGCAAATAAAGGTATTCAGTGAATTGTTTAGCGAACATTATCGTTAGAGGCAAATTAATTTAGCACTGAAACACTTCAAATTGTGTTTCTCAGTTAACAAGGACTCAGCAAAAGGGAAGGAAACACTGAGTCCAGACTAGGAAGACAGTCATCAGAGGTTTGTGCACAACAACTATTTCTCTTGAATTTTTCAATTGAAATAAATATTGACTATTTGTATATTATTGTTTTAAATTGTGGAAATGTGTTTGATGGACACTTATTGATTGAAAAACATTGTGAATGGTTTGAAACTGTGAAAAATTGTTTGAATGATATTGATGGATACTTATTGATTGAAAAGAACTGTAAATGGTTTTTGTGGAAATTGAAGTGAATTACGAATTGTGTTGCCATTTTGTGAATGAAATTATAACTTTGGAAATTTATTGGATTCTTATGGATCATTTGAATAAAATGTTTGGAATTGTTTTGACTCACAATTGGCATGACACTGATACTATGTTCCTCCTCTATTAATGGGGTGAGTGTGGTTATTCCTCCCTCTTTGACTTACCAGTCTGGGGTGAGTATGATTATGTTCCTCCCTCTTTGACTTATCAGTCTAAGGTGAGTGTGGATGAGTACTCATTATATAGCTAGCTTCCTCCCTCATTGATTTCGATTATTGGGGTGAGTGTGTCTTGTCGTGGTGTACAACACGGCATGTACGAAAAAAATTGTGTCATGGCTCAAATTGTGATATTGATTGGCAACATTGTATTCTGCAGTTATTTGATCGAATTGTGATATTGATTGGCAACACGGTATTCTTCAGTTATTTGATCGAATTGTGTTATTAATTTGCAAAACGATATTATTCAGTTATTTGATCGAATTGTGTTATTGATTTGCAAAATAATATTATTCAGTTATTTGATCAAATTGTGATATTGATCGGCAACACTGTGTTATTTAGTAATTTGATCAAATTGTGTATGAATTGGCAATACGGTATTCTTAAACTATTTGACTAAATTGTGTTATTATGAATTTTGATAATTTGTGAATTGGAGTTTAAATTCCTTATGACATTCATTGTCTTGAATTTAACTATGGTTTTACGTATCCACTATTTATATGGTTTATGAATTGTGATTTAAAGTTGTATTTGGTTAATGTTGTGCACCACTGAGACATTGTCTCAAATGATAGCTTTCATTCTTGTCATGAGTAGACAGATAGACAGGGCAGCAGACTAGGCTGCTTATACATCCAGCGAGGGATTACCTGGTATAATGAGTATACCAGTATTTTGCATTTTGTACTGTAATGTATGACACTGTATGTACATTTTGTTTTTGGTTTTGAGCAGTTGTAAATTCAAATTGTACCTTGAAGTTGTAAATTAATTATGAGCTATTTGACTTGTAAAAATTGTATTATATTTCCTTATCTCAGACTTTGAAAAAATTTCTATGGAATTGAGTTGATAAATTGTTGTGTTGAGAAATGTATTGGAGTTGAGATTTGGAAAATTTTTGAAGTGCTTTTTACAGGTCTTCTGAAGAACTGTTTTGTCCAAAATACAGATGGTACTCTGCCAAAATTTTTACAGAAATTCCAAATAAATCAAATGAGTTAGTTGTTTCACTTCAGTTCACAAAAGTTTTTAACACCTGTAAATAGTGGTCACCACTGTAAAAGAAGTAAGAAAAGTTTTAAAATCCCTTGTAGTGTATTTAATGGATTATCAGTAGATGGAGTTGGTAATTCATTAGGTATACTACGGGATCATGTTATGCCTTACAGAGGGGTAGGGTGTGACATGAAAAATTTGAATTGTGTGATGATTGTGATTAAGAATAGGTTTGCTAGACATTTGTGGACAAAAGATAGATGTTGTGTATCTAAGTGTCTTATACATGAGAATATTTAAAATTAGTATGCAAGAGATAGTGCCTATGGAAATTAAAATATCATCTAATAGAGGGAGTACTCTTAATCCTATTCTTGAAGCTATATTATTAGGATTTGAGTATTTGGAAAGCATTTATGCAAATGATGATGATTTTATTGGAGTATTTATTTAGTTTGAGAAAAGTGCATCTAAAGAGAAATATATTCATGACGGATTCTTTGGGAGAGAAAATAGAATTTTTGTCCATAAAAATTCCATGCATGATTTGCTTGTGCATTTTGATGATAAAGTGAAAAATAGTACAAATATCTATGAACACTTGAAAATTTTGAATTGTGTGATGAATGTGATTAAGAAAATGTTTGCTGGACATTTGAGGACAAAAGATAGATGTTGTGTATCTAAGTGTCTCATGCATGAGATAAGTGAGCAAGGATTACATAATTGTGGTTTAATTGACCATGTTGCTATGCTAAATTTATGGAGCTTATGAAAGAACAATCCTTTTGTATGCATCATTTGATAGGTAATATTTAAAGTGTTGTTTTTACAATTAGATATCATTTTCTTGTTGTTTACAGATTGAGTTCAGTGTGCTTGGTAGCCCATAAGTTGAGCTACACAACTCCAATTTGTATGAAACCAATTGGAAATGAAACTTTAGACATAGGTCTAGAACTTTCATGTAGATACCTTACCCAGAAAATGACCATAAACTGCCCTAAATGAACCTTGAAACTAGAAGCCAAAATCTGGAAATTTGAAAATTTACCAAATGAATAGTAAAATTTATAAGGCTATAACTCTCTCTAAAAAACTCTTATTTAGGTGATTCTTAAACCAATGGAAACCTAAAACATAGTAGAACATTTCATATGAAGAATTTGAGGCCAAATTATGGACTTAATCCAATTAAATTGCTAAGCAAAATTGAGTCACCAAATCTGCCAAAATCTGGAAATCTGCAAATTGATCATATGAACAGTAAATTTTGCAAGGCTATAACTCTCTCTAGAAAACTGCGATTTAGATGATTCTTGAGCCGATAGAAACTTAAAACATAGTACAACATTTTGTATGAAGAACTTGAAGCCTAATTATGAACTTAACCCAACCAAATTGCTAAGCAAATTTGAGTTGATAAATCTACTAGAATAATGAATAGTAACATAAATAGTAATCTTTGCATATCCATAACTTTCTCTAAAAAACTCCGATTTAGATGATTCTTAAACTGACAGAAACCTAAAATATAGTAGAACATTTCATATGAAGAATGTAAGGCCAAATTATGAACTTAACATGATCAAATTGTTGGACAAAACTAAGTCACCAAATTTGCTAGAATCAGCTCCATGTGAACATTAAAATTTATTTGGCTATAACTTTGGCTACACAACTCCAAATGAGGTGATTCAAAAAGAAAAATAAAGATGAGACCTAGAGAGACAATTTTTATAAAGAACACCTCATCAAATTATGATTGAAACTAGGTAAAAATTGGGTTCAAATATTGGGGCACCAAACTGTCCAAAATCTAAAACTCTTTAAAATTTACAAAGCTAACTTAAGGAGATATTAGACCTTTATGTGATGAGTACTTGGTAGCAATTGAGATGAGTATTGAGGCATTCTATTTGTGTGTTTTCAGTTGAAAAAGAAGTTGAAACGGGTAAGGAGAAGTAAGTAATGAGAAAGAAGAAATATTGAAGGTTTGTGCACAACTAACCTTTTTCTTTGTTTTAACCTTGTAAATTGATTTGAATGAGTTTATTTGAACGAGTTTGATTTGAATGACTCATATTTTGAATGAGATATGATTTTTCTCTTGCATTTGAGAAATTTGTGTGTTGCCACCCCTTTATGGGTTTTATGATGATTTGAATATGTTTATTGTTTTGCAAATGTGATTATTGATTTGGAAACTCTTGAAAATAAACCACAGTTAGCATGACAGTCCCTTCGGAACTCCCCAGTAGTAATAGCTATTTGGGGTTTGATATTTGATATGATTATGTCCCCCATTAATAACGGTTAGTGGGGTGAGACTATATGAGTACTCATTAGCTAGCTAGCCCTTCCCTTATTAATAACGGTAAGTGAGGTTGATATTGCTTTGTCGTAGTGTACAATACGACATTGATCATGAAATTTTGTGTCATGATCTAAATTGTGTGTTGATGTTGGCAACACTCATGCTTTGTGAATGGTGATTTGTAAAGTATGATTTCTCATTCGAAATGTGATTTCAATAAATAATTCTTATGGACACAGAAAGTTTTGTGATGCTATCATGATTATGCAAATATATGATTTCTTGTATTTTGACAAGTTGTGTTTTTCCTTAAGTTTTAAAGTTATTAGTTGTGCACCACTGAGTGATATACTCAGCGATAGCTTATTTATGCCATCGCAGGTAAGGGAAAGCAGAAGGCTGCCAAGTGAGAGACTTGAAAGCAGCATTTTGATTTTGACTGTGGGTATATATCATAGACATACCCCTGTAATTTCTTTTTGATGTATTTTATACCTATATATATGGATGTACAAACATTGAGCAATTAATATTTAAAAGCATTACATTGCTTTCACATTTTGGGTTTGTAACTATTTGTATTTTATTTTGAGACTTATGGAAATGTAACTTTTACAATATTTAGTCTATCATTATTTCCAATGAATGTTTACTGTGAATTTTAACTATTCCCATGTAGTTTTCCACAAAAGAATTGATAAGATCAAAAGATATTATTTGTTTAAAATCCCTTATAGCATAATTAATAGATTATCGGTAGGTGTAGTTTGGTAATTCATTAGGTATGCTACGGGATCATGTCATGCCTTACAAGGGAATATGTGTGACATGTTTTAGTGGCATCAGAGCTATAGTTTTTATACAAGTTTTGAAATTGCATATTTGAAAATTTTTTATAAGTACAATTGCTCATCTGTCATTAATTGATACATATAGTGCATTACATTATAAATATGGACTGATGGAGGGAAATTGGTTGTTCAGGGAGTAGAATTCTTTGTGCTTTGGTATGGAAGAGGGGGATCACATAGTAGAGCAATCCATAGTAGCTGAGGTACAGGGGGAGGCCCCAGTTCCTCAGAATGCCAGTGGGTCAGCTGCACCCATCCTGCCCATGTAGTTTCCTGCTCAGTTTGCTCAGCAGATGGCTGCACTATTTCAACAAATGGCTAGTAATATACCAGTCCAAGCTCCAGTACAAGCACCTCCAGTGCAACCACCACCTCCAGCCAGACAGTATGAAAAGTTAATGAAGTATGGGGTAATAGAGTTCAAGGGTACAATGGACCCATTGGAAGCAAAACAATGGCTTGAGAGAATGGAGAGAGTATTGAAGAAATTACACTGCATAGATGATCTGAAGTTCGAATACTCCATTTCTTTGTTGCAAGGGGAAGCTTATGAATGATGGAAGGCCATTCACCACAGCTTGGTAGAGCCTCCAGTTCTGACTCGGGAAGATTTTCTGAGGGAGTTTAGACAGAAGTATGTCCTTGATACCTATGTGGATATGAAACTACAAGAGTTTCTGAGTCTGAAGCAAGGTGATAGGATTGTGGAAGAGTATGAGAGGGAGTTCTCTCGCCTGAGTCACTATAGTGGGAGTTTACTCACCACTAGCAGAGACAGATGCAAGCACTTTGAAGCTGGATTGAGGCCTAGCTTACGAATGCAAGTGGTTGGGTTCCGACATGAGAACTTCTCAGAACTGATATCCCAAGCCTTAGAATTAGAAAGGATTAAGTTAGAAGGGGCCGTTAGAAAGGGAACAGAAGAAAAAGACAAGAGTGGGAAGACTTCTGGTCAAGCTTCTGGCAGTAGTTAGGGTAAGAGGAAGAGTTTTGGAGGACCAAGTAATAGAGGATATATAAGGGAAGATTCTCAGGGTAAAGGCCACCTAGATCTGGACAGCAGACATGTAGGGGTTCCTTTCCTGTCCGTACCTATGAAATCTATGGCAGGACTCATGGAGGAGTATGTTATAAGGCCATAGGAGCCTGTTACAACTATGGTGAAAGTGGGTATTTTGCTAGAGATTGTACTAGCACTCACAGATCTGGGCCACCTACTACCACTGAGGGGTCTGTTTAAGGTTCTGCTTCCAGAGGATAACAGACAGTTAGTAGAGGTAGAGACAGAGGTAGAGGCAACACTTCTGGCAGCCAAGGCACGGTGAGCCAATCAGAACAGAGTGGTACACCAGCCAGGGTATACACCATGCGCCAGAGGGATGAAGCTGAGACATCAGATGTTGTGGCTAATACTTTCTCCATCATTGGTATATATGCTGTTTGACCCTGATTCTACACATTCTTATGCTAGTGCCAGTATTGCATGCTCTGTTGCTATTCCTTATGTGAAATTGGATTATGATGTGCTGGTGACTAGTCCTTTAGGATAAGAGGTTAGGGTGAACAAATTGTATGAAGATTGTCCTTTGGTGATCCAAGGACATACATTACTATCAGACTTAATTGAAAATGTCCTTCCGAGATTATGATATCATCTTGGGCATGGATTGGTTAGCCAGGCATCACGCAAAGATCGACTGTAGATTGAAAACAGTCACTTTTGGTCTTCTCGAGTATGCGAACGTAGTGATACACAGGGAGAGGCAGTTATTGCCATCCAACATCATTTCAGCTGCACTTGCTAAGAAGATGATTAGGAAGGGATGTGAAGCTTATCTAGCTCATGTGATAGACACCCAGGTAGGGAGTCCAGATCTTAAGGATATTCCTACAATATTGGATTTTCCGGATGTATTTCTGGAAGAGTTGCTGGGATTGCCTCTAGAAAGAGAGGTGCAGTTTGAAATAGAGACTATGCCTGGTGTGGAGCTAATCTCCATCACTCCTTATAGGATGGCACCTGCTGAGTTGAAAGAGTTGAAGGTGCAATTGCAGGAATTGCTAGATAAGGGTTTCATCCGCCTTAACGTGTCACCTTGGGGAGCACCAGTATTATTTGTGAAGAAGAAGGATGGTACTCTCCGTCTATGCATAGACTATAGACAGTTGAATAAGGTGACCATAAAGAACAGATATCCTCTGCCATGGATTGATGATCTATTTGATCAGCTAAAGAATGCAACTGTATTCTCCAAAATTGACTTGAGATCGGGCTACTATCAGTTGAAGGTACAGGAGCAGAGTACACCTAAAACTGCCTTTAGGACTCGGTATGGCCATTATGAGTTCTTGGTGATGCCATTGGAGTTAACCAATGCTCCAGCTGCTTTTATGGACCTGATGAATACTATTTTCAGGCCATATTTAGATCAGTTTATTGTGGTATTCATTGATGACATTTTGGTGTATTCAAAGAATGCAGAGGAGCATGATAGGCACCTGTGGATTGTGCTACAGACTCTAAAGGAGAAACAGTTGTATGCCAAGCTATCGAAGTGTGAATTTTGGCTAAAGGAAATCTCTTTCTTAGGGCATATTGTGTCAGCTGAAGACATTAAGGTAGATCCCAGCAAGGTAGAAGCCATTTTGAATTGGAAACCACCTAGGAATGTCACAAAAGTTCACATTTTTTTGGGTTTAGCTAGATACTACCGCCATTTTGTTAAGGGGCTTTCTATATTGGCATCTCCACTGACCAAGCTGCTTTCAAAAGATGTAAATTTCAGTGGACTGATAAATATCAGCAAAGTTTTGATGAGTTAAAGAGGCCTTTAACTGAAGCTCCAGTCTTAACCTTGCCCACTTTGGGTAAAGAGTACACCATATAAAGTGATGCTTCCTATAATGGATTAGGCTGTGTGTTGATGCAAGATAGGAATGTCATTGCTTATGCTTCACTCCAGCTTAAACCACGTGAGAGGAATTATCCTACACATGACTTGGAGATGGCAGCCATTGTCTTTGCCTTGAAGATCCGGAGACATTACTTGTATAGGGAGAGATGTTACATATACATAGATAATAAAAGTTTGAAGTACTTGGGCATGCAGAAGGAGTTAAATTTGAGGCAGAGGAGATGGTTAGAGTTGATAAAAGATTACGATTGCTTGATAGACTATTAGCCTGGAAAAGCTAATATTGTAGCTGATACTTTAAGTCGCAAGACTATGGCTAGTTTGAGGGTTTCTCCATTGTCCATGGTGCATGAGTTAAGGGCATTGCATGCTAATCTAGAGATTGATAAAGATGGGTAGATGGTAGCTACTTGGCAAATGAAGCCAATGCTGACAGAACAAATTAAAGCAGCTACATAGAATGATGATAAGTATGTGAAGTTAATGGAAGAGGCTTGGGATGGCAAAAAATTAGAGTTGTCAGTAAATAATGAGGGCTTGTTGTTATATAAGGGCAGAATGTGCATTCCTAATAATGTTGAACTGAGGCAGACCATTTTAAAGGAAGCATATGATTCACCTTTTGCGATGCACCATGGTGGAACCAAAATGTACAAAAGTGTGAAAGAGCACTATTTGTGGAGGGGAATGAAGAAAGACATTGCAGAATATGTTGCCAAATGCCTAACTTATCAGCAAGTAAAGGTAGAACACCAAGAGCCTGTAGGGTTGCTACAACCATTGCCAATTCCTGAGTGGAAATGGGAAAGAATCACTATAGATTTCATGACAAGACTTCCATGTACACAAAATAATCATGATGTAGTTTGGGTTATTATTGATAGATTGACCAAGTCTGCACACTTTTTTCCAGTGAGGATGGATTACAGCCTAGAAAGATTGGCCAAACTATACATTGATGATGTGGTCAGGTTGCATGGAGTGCCAGTGTCTATTGTATCATATAGAGATCCAAGGTTCACTTCTAGATTTTGGGATAGTCTCCAAAAAGCCCTCGGAACTAGAATGAACTTCAATACAACATTCCATCCATAGACAGACGGCCAGTCTGAAGGATCATTTAGATTTTGGAGGACATGCTTACGGCTTGTGTGATTGAATTCGAGAAAAGTTGGGACTCACACTTGCCTTTGATTGAATTTGCCTACAACAACAGTTATCGGTCAAGTATTGCAATGCCTCCATATGAAGCACTTTATGGTAAAAAGTGTAGAACTCCCTTGTGTTGGGATGAAGTGGGCAAGAAAAAGTTGATTGGCCCAGAACTAGTGCAGCAAACGAAAGAAAAGATTAAGCTCATTAGAGACAGACTCAAGGCTGCATCGGACAGACAGAAGTCCTACATTGATTTGAAGAGAATAGATATTTAGTATAATGTGGGTGACAAAGTATTCCTTAAAATTTCTCCTTGGAAGAAGATCATGAGGTTTGGTAGGAAGGGGAAACTGAGTCATCGCTTAAGGGCCATATGAGGTTCTGGAAAAAGTGGGTCCATTGGCATATAGACTTGCATTGCCTCCAGAGTTGGAAAAGATTCACAATGTCTTCCATGTCTCCATGTTGAGGAGGTACAGATCAGACCCCTCTCACATTTTGTCAGTAGAGGAGATTAAGGTGAATCCAGACCTGACATATGATGAAGAGCCCATAAAGATCTTGCCAAATGAGGTGAAGCAGCTAAGGAACAAGCAGATACCACTAGTCAAAGTACTATGGAACCATCATTCAAGTCAGAAGACTACATGGGAACATGAGGAGGACATGAGAAGACAGCACCCACAGCTATTCGGAGAATGAGACTGGGTAAATTTTGAGGACAAAATTTTATTTTTAAGGAGGGGAGAATTGTAACACCCCAAACCTCTGAGCTCTGAATAGTACCGTTTTTTGTCTGTGACTGGTACTATTCAAAGACACCTTGAGGATAAAAAATAAAAGGAAAATTTATTGAGATAGATACAATAAAAGTTCAAGTGAACCAAAAATCTAAGGACTCATCAGGTATTATGAAAAAGAAGAATTATGACCCGATGAGGGGCATTTTGGTTAATTCACTTCAAGAGTTGATTTTTGACCAAAATATCAATTAAATTTAATAAAAATAATATATTTCATGAAGAATTTTTAAGGAAAAATTAAAGTATAAAATGAAAAGAAAAGAAATAAAATTTAAGTTTAATTTCATTTATGACACAAATTAAAAATTTATAATTAAAATCAATTAAATTTTTGGGGTAAATATATAAAGGAGGCAATTACGCCAAAAATTAAAAAGACAATTTTCTCTCTCTTTCTCCCATTGTGCCGCCATCCTCTCCACTCTCTCTTTCTCTTCTATTTTCTTCACTTCCTCCATTAACACTTCTTCCCCATAATTGATTTTCCTACTTTTCTTCTATGGGTCCTTCATCTATTTAGTAGAAAACATCAAAACAAACTTTGATTAAGAGATTTAAACAAGAAGAACAAGAAATTGGAAGAGATTTAAAGTGGGAAAAATCATTAAGTGAGGTAAGCTCTCTCTTTCATGCTTGATTAACCAAGTATGCTTTGAATCAAGTTTGGGTGTGATGAATTTACATGAGAAAGCATGAAAAACATGCATGAATCTTGAAAGGGATTTTTGGCTAGTTTGGGTAATCGAGGGTTTTGATGGTTTTGATTTAAATTTAACATGAACCCTAACTTAAATGAGGTAGTATGTAAGATTTGTGAAGGAAAATTGCATGGAATTTGCATAAATTGAAAAATGAAAATTTAAAGTTCATGGGAAAATTGGGGTTTTTAATGTATGAAGTGGTGTTTATATTTACAAATTATGGTTATTTGAAGTCCCTTGAATGTGAATTGACATTGAGTTGATGAATGAAAGTAATGAAATAGTAGGATCAGGGAAAATTGTAAACTAGTGTTTTGAAAAATTAGGGTTTTGTGCTAGGAAGTGACATAGATGTGTTTAATGTTAAATTATGGTCATCTGGGGTGGATTAAATGTGAATTGAGGTTGGTTAGTGAAAGTAATTGAAGAAATGAAAATTTAACCTAGGGCAGAATTTTACAGGCTGAGTTAAGTGTGCTTGGCAGCCCATAATGTAACACCCCTATGCTCGGTAGTGCGTTCTTCTGTTCTGGTGATCAGTGTTGTCCGGACAGCTAGGATGCCTAGAACTACACTTAGATATGGATGAGGAGACATAAAATAATGAAATACAAGAAAAGAAAATACAATAAAAATAAAGGAAAAATAATAGTAATGAAATGTAACCAAGTTAAACGAGCCGAGAACCTTAGCGATGGGTGATCGCACCGGGAAGTTGCGACGTGGACCGTTGACTAGCCCTGGACCGCGGGAAATCCTGGAAAATATTTTTAAGACTTAAATAGACATCTATTGAAGTATAAATATCATTAAAAATATCAAAGAAAAATTAATTAATTAGTATAAAGAAAAATGGAAAATCGAGAAAATGACAAAACTCGGTGTTACCTAAAAATCGAGAATGCAACCCGAACAGTGGCATTGTGGTCATTTGACACCCTGAGTTGTCTTTTGACCTAAATTTCCATTAAAAATAAATGATATTACATTGGAAAAATGTCATGAAAAATTAAATTGATGGTACATAGTTTAATTGGCAAAAGATAGGACTTAAATGTGGAATTTGAAAACTTTGGAATAAATAAACATTAAATTTTAACTTAGTGCTCCACTCACTCCACTTAAGTGGACCACAAAACCTATTGTGGCAGAAATTATTCATCTTCTTCAACCTTACTAAGACCAGCCGAGACCAAGGAGGAAGAAAACCTCCATGGCCGCTTGTTACAAGCTTCATGCAAGCATCATCTCTTCATCTCCAAGCCAATTTTCTTACCTTTTCCTTCACTAAAGTTGTTCTACACAACTTGGGCAGTAGATAGGCAGCAAGAAAATCAAGTTTTGGTGAGGTTTTGAAGAATTTCAAAAGTGGTAAGTATGTATTTTTTATGCTTATTTCATTAAACCTTGAATCATGATTATGCAAATATATGATTTCTTGTATTTTGACAAGTTGTGTTTTACCTTAAGTTTTAAAGTTATTAGTTTTGCACCACTGAGTGATATACTCGGCGATAGCTTATTTATGCTTTCACAAGTAAGGAAAAGGAGAAGGCTGTCGAGTGAGAGACTTGGAAGTAGCATTTTGGTTTTGACTGTGGGTATATATCGTAGGTATACCCCTATAATTTCCTTTTGATGTATTTTATATCTATATGTATGGATGTACGGACATTGAATAGTTTGTATTTAAAAGCATTATATTGCTATCACATTTTGGGTTTATAACTATTTGTATTTTATTTTGAGACTTATGGAAATATAACTTTTGCAATATTTAGTCTATCATTATTTTCAATGAATGTTTACAGTGAATTTTAACTATTCCCATGCAGTTTTCCACAAAGGAATTGATAAGATCAAAAGCTATGATTTGTTTAAAATCCCTTGTGTCATAATTAATAGGTTATCGGTAGGTGTAGTTCAGTAATTCATTAGGTATGCTACAGGATCATGTCATGCCTTACAAAGGAATAGGTGTGACACATTATGTATGTGACTTTTAATGTTTCTAAGGTTTTAGGTTGTTTTGGCTTTATATTAGGTGATACATATAAATAGAATATTTTAAGGCTGTAAACACAACTTTAAGATATTAAGCAATTGATTATTGAGAGAATTTTCTCCTCTATGGTTCTTCATTGAACTTCTCTTCTTTGCAAGTCTAATTAATTTGCAAGAATTAATATCTTGATGGTTCTCTATCATGTTAGTAGTATGCCTTAGAGTATTCATTTTGTATGTATCTTGTATATATTTTATTAATAAAAGGCAATTTCACTTTTCTGTTTATATAATATATTTATGTGTAATAGAAAAGGTCCATTGATATTTTGTTAGAAATTCTACTCTTAAGTTATTAAGAATATGAGTGACAGTATTTCTAGCACAAAGTATCATAAATTGGTTCACAATCGAGGATACTTCACACACGATATGACTTATCCAGAAAGATTGTAATCATGTTTGTTCCCAAGGTATTTATATGAGATATAAATAAGATGGAGTGGTGAGTCTCATGTCACATAACAAACATGATAGGCACTTATACATGACAAGTAGGCCGAACCAGTGACGCTTATGACAAGTACATGGAGTTTACTCTTGTCAATGCATTGTCATATATCATATCGATGCATATAATCTTTAGACTTGAGAAAACACAGTTATCTTGTATATAGGTGGTTTGAGTTTGATACTGCTTTTGTAACACCCCTATGTTCTGTAGTGCGTTCTACTGTTCCGGTGGCCAGTGTTGTCCGGACAGCTAGGATGCCTAGAACTATGCTTCAATATGAGTGAGGAAACATAAAATAATGAAATACAAGAAAAGAAAATACAAGAAAAACAAAGGAAAAATAATAGTAAAGAAATGCAACCAAGTTAAGCGAGCCGAGAACCCTAGCGATGGGTGACCGCACCGGGAAGTCATGGCGTGGACCGTTGACTAGCCCTGGACCGCGGAGAACCCTGGAAAATATTTTTAGGACTTAAATAGACACCTATTGAAGTATAAATATCATTAGAAATATCAAAGAAAAATTAAATAATTAGTACAAAGAAAAGTGAGAAATCGAAAAACGGACAAAACCCGGTGTTACGAAAAATAGGGAATGCAACCCGAACAGGGGCATTGTGGTCATTTGACATCCCGAGTTGTCTTTTGACCTAAATTTCCATTAAAAATAAATAGTATTACACTTGAAAAATATAATGAAAAATTAATTTAGGGGTACCTAATGTAAATAACAAAAATGGAGGGTAAATGGAGTAATTATCAATTAAAACATATAATATGATTTAATTTATGTGAGTGGACCACTAAGGATTATAATATGCATTAAGTGGGCAAATTACTCCGCTCACACTTCATCTTCAACCTTCAAAATCACCATTGCCGTAGTGAAGAGCTCCCAAATCCTCCATTGTCACATTTGATTCAAGCTCCCACATCTCCTCCATTCCACCTCCAAACACCAAGGTTGCTTCATTAAAGTTTATCCCCACATCACAAGGAAGAGTTTGATAGCAATTTTAAGAAGTTTTGGTGAGGTTTTGAAGAATTTCCAAAGTGGTAAGTTTGTGTTTTTTATTATTGTTTAATTAAAGTTTGTAAGGATGTTATGGGTGTTTGATTTATGGAGAAATTTTTGAGCTTTGATGTTGAATGGGGATGTGCACTTTTGGCAGCCATGGAAACACTTTGAAGGCAGTTTATTTTTGCTTGTAAATAGTGAATTAAATGATTGATTAAATGTGTATTGTATAGGAAATTGTTTGGGTGATGTATACTTAGTATATGTAAATGTGAATTGAAATTTGAAGCTTGGAAATTTATGGAATGTAAAGGCACCATTGCGGCAGGTTGTTAACTCTTGAAGAATGCTAGAATTCATGCTTGGTTTATGGTATATTAATATTGAATTGTGTTGGATGTTAGGGCAGTTTGAGTGTATATGTGATGGTGTAAAGTTGGACATGAAAAAGGTGTTATGGTTAGGTGATTAAATTGTTGTAAATTGAGTTGAAAAATTCTGCACTTTATGGTGTATGTTGAATGTAATTGTAAGCTGCCAAAATGACCTATAATGTGTTGTGAATTATGTTTAGGTCATGATACAACCAGAATTGACTTGAATATTGAGTTTGGTAAGTGTTAGGAGTGATCCTTGATGTGTATGAAAGAAATGCAATAAGGCAGTTTGTGTTTTAGGCCTATAACTTTAAGTGTGTGGCTCCAATTGGTATGAGACCAATTGGAGGTGAAACTAGGCACAAAATGTGCCAACTTTCATGAAGGAAGCTTGCCAAAATTCTGCTTGCAAGGTAGCTTGAAAAGTGACCAAATCCGGATTAAGTGCAAATAAGGCCTGAAAATTGACCATTTGGGCAGCAGTTAGTGTTTAGGCCATAACTCACTCAAAACAGGTCCAATTGACCTGAAATTCTGACCATGAATAGTTAAGACCCATATCTACAAGTCTTATGAAGACACCAAATCCCAGAAATGACCATAAGCAAGTCAAACAGCTTGCACAAGTTTGGGTCCAAAAACTGGCCGAACCTAAAATGACCTAAAGTGACCAATTTTGGTGCAAGTTGACCAGCATTAGTAAAATGACCATAACTTGGTCTACATAACTCAGAATAACCTGAAATTTTGCCCCGCGTTCCGTAAGACATAGATCTACAAGTTTGTAGTTTTGACCGAAACCCGAAAACCGAGGGAACTAGGTCGTCCGGCTAGATCAAACTAGTATCCCGGAATCCAGCAAATTGCAAGAAAATGCAAGATACATGGAAATGAACTTGGTAGTATGTACCAACCCTAAAAGACTATCGAATGTAACATATTAGTAACATTAAAACCTAATTTACCTAGAATGCATCGAGGGTCGACATATTAGGTTGACTAAGCAAATAATAGAATTAAGTGAATTAATTATCAAGCATTATCATTAGAGACAGTTTAAATGAGTACTGAAACACTTCAAATTGTGTTTCTCAGTTAGCAAAGACTCAGGGAAAGGGAAGGAAACACTGAGTCAAGACCAGGCGACAGTTATCAGAGGTTTGTGCACAACGGCTATTTCTTTTGAATTTTTCAATTGAAATGAATTATGACTATTATACATTATTATTTTAAATTGTGTTTGTGCACAATAGTTATTTCTTTTGAATTTTTCAATTGAAATAAATTATGATTATTTGTGTGTTATTGTTTTAAATTGTGTTTGTGCACAACAGCTAATTCTTTTGAATTTTTCAATTGAAATAAATTATGACTATTTGTATATTATTGTTTTCAATTATGGAAATGTATTTGAATGGATACTTATTGCTTGAAAAGCATTGTAAATGGTTTGAAACTGTGGAAAAATTGATTTAGTGTGATTTATGAAGGTTGAAGTTAATTATGAATTGTGTTGCCATCTTGTGAATGAAATTATGACTTTGGAAATTTTGAGATAAAATGTGTTTAGTGTTATCAGAGCAAAGTAGGGATGGCGATACGTAACGCCTACGATTCTTGGGAACTCTCACAAGTGAACTCAGGAGCTTGCAGGGATGGCGATACATAACACTTGCAAGTGCTCTGATAGGTACACTATATTCCTCCCTATTTGACTTGCCAGTCTGAGGTGAGTATGGATGAGTACTCATTATATAGCTAGCTCCCTTCCTCATTGATTTTGATTAGTGGGGTTGTGATTGCTTTATCGTGGTGTACAATGCGGCATTGATCAGAAATTTTGTGTCATGGCTTAAGTTGTGTATGAATTGGTAACACTGTGTTCGTAAATCATTTGACTAAATTGTGTTATTATGAGCTTTGATAATTTGTGAAATGGAGTTTAAATTCTTATTGACATTCACTGTCTTTTGAATTTAACTACATTTTGATTACTGAGATTTATTATGATATTGTGTTAAATTCCTTATGACATTCATTGTCTTGAATTTAACTATGGTTTTACATATCTATCATTTATATGATTTATGAACTGTGATTTAAAGTTGTATTTGGTTAATGTTGTGCACCACTGAGACATTGTCTCAGCGATAGCTTTTCATTGCTGTCGCAGGTAGACAGACAGACAGTGTCACACCCTACCCCTCTGTAAGGCATAACATGATCCCGTAGTATACCTAATGAATTACCAACTTCGTCTACTGATAACCCATTAAATACACTATAAGGGATTTTAAAACTTTTCTTACTTCATTTTACAGTGGTGAGCACTATTTACAGGTGTTAAAAACTTTTTGTGAACTGACTTGAAACAGTTAACACATTTAGACTATTAGTAATTTCTGTAAAAATTTTGGCAGAGTGCCATCTGTATTTTGGATAAAACAGTTCTTCAGAAAACCTGTAAAAAGCACTTCAATATATTTCGAAATCTCCACTTCAACAGTTAAACAACACAATTTTTTTTTTCAACGCAAATCCACAATAATTTTTCAAAGACTGAGATAAAAGAAAGATAATACAATTTTTACAAGTCAAAATACTCATAATTTACTTTACAACTTCAATGTACAATTTTAATTTACAACTGCTCAAAACCAAGAACAATATATACATACAGTGAACATACATTATAGTATAAAATGTAAAATGTGGTATACTCAATATACCCGATAATCTCTCGCTGGATGTACTAGCAGCCTAGTCTGCTTTGCCACATCAATCTGTCTACTGCGGCAATGAAAGCTATCACGAGACAATGTCTCAGTGGTGCACAACATTAACCAAATACAACTTTAAATCACAATTCATAAATCATATAAATGATGGATACGTAAAACCATAGTTAAATTCAAGACAATGAATGTCATAAGGAATTTAACACAATATTACATTAAATCTCAGTAATCAAAACATAGTTAAATTCAAAAGACAGTGAATGTCAATAAGAATTTAAACTCCAATTCACAATATCGCAATAAATCTCAATAGTCAAAACATGGTTAAATTCAAAAGACAGTGAATGTCAATAAGAATTTAAACTCCAATTCACAATATCACAATAAATCTCAATAGTTAAAACATGGTTAAATTTAAAAGACCGTGAAAGTCAATAAGAATTTAAACTCCAATTCACAATATCACAATAAATCTCAATAGTTAAAACATGGTTAAATTCAAAAGACAGTGAATGTCAATAAGAATTTAAACTCCATTTCACAAATTATCAAATCGCATAATAACACAATTTAGTCGAATAATTTAAGAATATAGTGTTGCCAATTCATTCACAACTTAAGCCATGATACAAAATTTCCGATCAATGCCACGTTGTACACCACGACAAAGCAATCACAACCCTACTAATCGAAATCAATGAGGAAGGGAGCTAGCTATATAATGAGTACTCATCCAATCACCTCAACTGGTAAACCAGAGAGGGAGAAAAATAAACGATCACGACTCCATAAATGGAGAAGGAAAATAAACGATCACAACCTCATAAATGGAGAAGGAATGATATGATACTGTCATGCTAAGTGTGAACACAAAATCAATTCCAAACATTTTATTCAAATGATTCGTGAGAATCCAATAAATTTCTAAAGTCATAAATTCATTCACAAAATGGCAACACAATTCATAATTAACTTCAAATTTTCACAAATCACACTAAATCAATTTTTCCACAGTTTCAAACTATTTACAATGCTTTTCAAGCAATAAGTATCCATTCAAACACATTTCCATAACTAAAAACAATAATATACAAATAGTCATAATTTATTTCAATTGAAAAATTCAAAAGAAATAACTGTTGTGCACAAACACAATTTAAAATAATAATGTATAATAGTCATAATTCATTTCAATTGAAAAATTCAAAAGAAATAGCCGTTGTGCACAAACCTCTGATAACTGTCTCCTGGTCTTGACTCAGTGTTTCCTTCCTTTTCCCTAAGTCTTTGCTAACTGAGAAACACAATTTGAAGTGTTTCAGTACTCATTTAAACTGTCTCTAACGATAATGCTTGATAATTAATTCACTGAATTCTAATATTTGCTTAGTTAACCTAATATATCGACCCTCGATGCATTCTAGGTAAATTAGGTTTTAATGTTATTAATATGTCACATTCGATAGTATTTTAGGGTTGGTACATGTTATCAAGTTCATTTCCGTGTATACTGCATTTTCTTGCAATTTGCTGGATTCCAGAATACTAGTTTGACCTAGCCGGACGATCTAGTTCTCTCAGTTTTCGGGTTTTGGTCAAAACTACAAACTTGTAGATCTATGTCTTATGGAATGCGGGGCAAAATTTTAGGTCATTCGGAGTTATGTAGACCAAGTTATGGTCATTTTACTATTGCTGGTCAAAATGCATCAAAATTGATCACTTTAGGTCACTTTAGGTCATTTTAGGTTCGGCCAGTTTTTGGACCCGAACTTGTCAAAGCTGTTTGACTTTCTTATGGTCATTTCTGGGCTTTTTTGTCTTCATAAGACTTGTAGATATGGGTCTTAACTATTCATGGATAAAATTTCAGGTCAATTGGACCTGTTTTGAGTGAGTTATGGCCTAAACACTAACTACTGCCCAAATGGTCAATTTTCAGGCCTTATTTGCACTTAATTTGGATTTGGTCATTTTTCAAGCTACCTTGAAAGCAGAATTTTGGTATGCTTTCTTCATGAAAGTTGGCACATTTTGTGCCTAGTTTCACCTCCAATTGGTCTCATACCAATTGGAGCCACACACTTAAAGTTATAGGCCTAAAACACAAACTGCCTTACTACATTTCTTGCATACACATCAAGGATCACTTTTAACACTTACCAAACTCAACATTCAAACCAATTCTGGTTGTACCACAACCTAAACATAATTTACAACATATTATAGGTCATTTTGGCAGCTTACAATTACATTCAATGTGCACCAACAAGTGCAGAATTTGTCCAACTCAATTTACAATAATTCAATCACCAATTCATGCTCATTTACATATCCAACTTTACACCATCATACATGCACTCAAACTGCCATAACCCCTATCACAAATTAACATCATTATTCCATAAACCAAGCATGAATTCTAGCATTCTTCAAGAGCTAACAAACTGCCACAATGGTACATTTACATTCCATTAATTTCCAAGCTTTAAATTTCATTTCACACTTACATATACTAAGTATACATCACCCAAACAATTTCCTACACAATATATATTTAATCAATCATTTAATTCACCATTTACAAGCAAAAATAAACTGCCTTCAAGGTGTTTCCATGGCTGCCAAAAGTACACATCCCCCTTTAAACATCAAACCTAAAAAATCTCTCCATAATTCAAGTACCCATAACATTCTTACTAACTTTAATGAAGCACTAACCAAAAACACAAACTTACCACTTTGGAAACTCTTCAAAATCTCTCCAAAACTTGGTCTTCTTGCTGCCTATCTACTGCCCAAGTGGTGTAGAACAGTTTTTGTGAAGGAAGCTAGTGAAAAATGTGGCTAAATCATGGTTGCATGGCTTGGTTAAGCTTTGGCCATGGAGTATCTTCAATGGAGGTTCACGGCTGAAATTTTGAGAAATGAGGAAGATGACAATCTGCTGGTCCAAATTGATGAATAAGTGGTCCACTTTGGTGGGTGAGTGGAGCACTAAGGGCCTTTAATATTAGTTTATTCATAAATTTCATTTTCCCACATTTAAATCCCCATTTTTGCTATTTATATTAGGTACCACTAATTTAATTTTTCATTATATTTTTCAAGTGTAATATTATTTATTTTTAATGGACATTTAGGTCAAAAGACAACTTGGGGTGTCAAATGACCACAATGCCCCTGTTCGGGTTGTATTCCCGATTTTTCGGTAACAACGGGTTTTGTCCGTTTTTCGATTTCTCACTTTTCTTTGTACTAATTAATTAATTTTTCTTTGATATTTCTAATGATATTTATACTTCAATTGATGTCTCTTTAAGTCCTAAAAATATTTTTCAGGGTTCCCCACGGTCCAGGGCTAGTCAACGGTCCACGCTGTGACTTCTCGGTGCGGTCACCCATCGCTAGGGTTCTTGGCTCGCTTAACTTGATTGCATTTCTTTACTATTATTTTTCCTTTGTTTTTCTTGTATTTTCTTTTCTTGTATTTCATTATTTTATGTCTCCTCAATCATATTGAAGTGTAATTCTAGGCATCCTAGCTGTCCGGACAACACTGGCCACCGAAACAGTAGAACGCACTACAAAACTTAGGGGTGTTACAGACAGGGCAGCAGACTAGGCTGCTAGTACATCCAGTGAGAGATTATCGGGTATAATGAGTATACCACATTTTGCATTTTGTACTGTAATGTATGACTACTGTATGTACATAGTGTTCTTGGTTTTGAGCAGTTGTAAATTCAAATTGTACATTGAAGTTGTAAAATAATTATGAGTTATTTTGGCTTGTAAAAATTGTATTATATTTCTTGTATCTCAGTCTTTGAAAAATCACTGTGGATTTGAGTTGAGAAATATGTTGTGTTGAGAAAAATGTTGGAGTTGAGATTTGAAAATATATTGAAGTGCTTTTTACAGGTTTTCTGAAGAACTGTTTTATCCAAAATACAGATGGCACTCTGCCAAAATTTTTACAGAAATTCCAAATAATTCAAATGTGTTAGTTCTATCACTTCAGCTCAAAAAAGGTTTTTAACACCTGTAAATAGTGCTCACCACTGTAAAAGAAGTAAGAAAAGTTTTTAAAATCCCTTGTAGTGTATTTAATGGGTTATCAGTAGACGGAGTTGGTAATTCATTAGGTATACTACGGGATCATGTTATGCCTTACAGAGGGGTAGGGTGTGACAGCTTTGATACTTGTACTGTATATGGGTATATGGGCATGTGTTGGCTCATACTAGTTATATATGGAGATAGGTGTTGATCAAGATGGAATCCGTTACCCTAAGTAAATAGGGATAAAATCCTATGTTCATTTAATTATTCTTAATGTTTCAAGTTTCTGGCCAAGACAAACAGATTTAGTCAGAAAAGAGTTTCTGACAAGAAAATCTAATTAATCAAGAACTGGAATTAAAAGAGAATATAATGCTCATAGCAAATGGGGTTTGACATTAACCATGACTCCAGCTCGAATTAGGATTTTGTAACGGAGAGATTCTAGTGCATGGTAATATATGATTATAGGTTCATTTAAGGTATTCCTTATTACTAATTAGGTGGTCATGGCATGTTATGCTAGGTGTCAACCATGGTCTATGAGATGCCTAAAATGATTTAGAGAAATCATTTAGGGTAAGAAAGAGTTATGATGATATTAAGAGTTTACCAATTAGTGATGAGCCTAGTGAGTCACACACATACACAAGTTAATCACCAAGAAGAATGTGATTTAATTGATTAATTAAATAGGTTTGGTTTGCAATGAGATTGCAAAGTCCCTAGCATGGCTTGAAACCAAATCTAGGTTATTGGATGTATAGTAAAAGTTAAATTTATATTTAAAGTGTTTAAATATGAATTTAATTATGAGAAATTAATTAATGGAGATTAATTATTTAATTTATATTTGTATAAATTGATTAAAAGAGGAGAAATAATGATTTTGGGTTGAGAACTCAAAATTAAAACATAAGGGTAATTTGGTCATTTCACATGGTGATGAGATGGTGACACATAGCACCATATAAGCTTGTCATTTATCTTTTTATCATGTAAGATGATCAAAGTCAAGATTAAGTCTAACTTTGACACTTGGCTTAATTTGATTAAGTTAATTAAAAATAAGATGCAATGTGGTGGTGACATGTGGCAAAGGGTTTAAGTGATTATTTGACCTAATTATAAAAGGGAAAGAAAGAAGAATTAAAAATAAGAACTCTCTCTATTTTAAAGGTGGCGGCACCACTATTCCTTGTTACTGATTGGATGGCCATGGCATGCTATGCTAGGTGTCAACCATAGTCTATGAGATGCCTAAAATGATTTAGAGAAATCATTTATGGTAAGAAAGAATTCTGATGATATTAAGAGTTAACATCATATCTCATTGCCAATTAGTGATGAGCCTAGTGAGTCACACACATACATAAGTTAATCACCAAGAAGAATGTGATTTAATTGATTAATTAAAGAGTTTAATTGATTAATTAAATAAGTTTAGTTTGCAATGAGATTGCAAAGTCCCCAGCATGGTTTAAAACCAAATCTAGGTTATTGGATGTATAGTAAAAGTTAAATTTATATTTAAAGCGTTTAAATATGAATTTAATTATGAGAAATTAGTTAATGGAGATTAATTATGTCACACCTTACCCTTTCGTAAGGCATAACATGATTCCGTAGTATACCTAATGAATTACCAAACTTCGTCTACTGATAACCCATTAAATACACTACAAGGGATTTTAAACCTTTTCTTATTTCTTTTTACAGTGGTGAGCACTTTTGACCGATGTTAAAATTTTTTTTAACTGAAGTGAAATCAAATAGCAAATCTAAAGTATCAATAACTTCTATAAAAATTTCAGCAGAGTGCCATTTGTATTTGAAGCAAAATAGTTCTTCAAAAACCTGTAAAAAGCACTTCCAATATATTTGTTCAATTCCAAACTCCAATATGGCTCAACTCAAATCAGTGTCTTCAACACAGTTCAAACTCAATTCAATATCATTTTCAGCAATTTCAAAGATAAAGTGCAAAATAAATGAGTATTTCAAAAGCTGAAATAAGAGAATTGTAATACAACATTTTAACAGGCCAAAATAATTTATAACTTTATTTTACAACTGCTCAAGACCAAGTATAATATATATATATAGTTCACATACATTATAATAATATTTACAAGGAAGTGGTATACTCAATATACCTGGCATAATCCAAAAGAGAAGTCACAAGCAGCCTACTCTGCTATTTTATCCGTTTATCTACCTGCGATAGTAATGAAAAAGCTATCTCTGAGTAAAATTTATTCAGTGGTACACAATAACAATTTAAAATGCAGCATATAAAACTTTTATTGATAATTTATAATTCAAATAATTCACAATTTCATGTCACAATTTTCAAAGCTCATATAACACAAATTTGATCAAACAATTTAATAACACAGTGTTGCCAATCAATAACACAACTTAGGTCATGACACAAATTTTCCAAACATGCTGTGTTGTACACCACGACAAGGCATACTCACCCAACTAATCGAAATCAATGAGGGAGGTGGCTAGCTAGATAATGACTACTCATCCATACTCACCTCAGATTGGCAAGTCAAAGAGGGAGGAATATAGTCATACTCACCCCATAAAATGGTGGAGGAATATAGTGATATTGCCATGCCAAGTGTGAATCAAAATAATTTCAAATCATAATAATTAAATATTTCAGACAAACCACAAATCACATTTTATCTCAAAATTTCTATTTACAACATAGGCAACACACAAATTTTCAAATAAAAATCCCAAGGATAAAACAATAAAAAATTATTCATAACTTTTATTCAATTAGCTTTTTAGTAAAAATAATGGATTTAAAATATTATGCACAAGCACAATTTAAAACTATAATGTTCAAATGTAATTCAGGCAGTAATCAAACAAACCTCATTTCAAATCTCCATTTCTAAAGTAGGTAATAAACTTTTCTCAAATAAATTTTCTAAAGCCATAAATTCACAACTCATTTCTCCAAATAAATTTTCTAGTAAAAGCAGTTAATATAAAAAGTATTGTGCACAGACCTCGGATGAGTCGCCTCTTGGCCTTGACTCAGTGGTTTTTTTCCCTTTCCAATGTCCTTTCTAACTAAAACACATAATTTAAAATATTTCAGTACTCAGTTAAATTGTTTCTAATAATAAAGTTCAATAATTAAATTTTATTGGTACTATTCAGTTCCATTCATTTAATTAGTCAACCTATAATATTGACCTTTAATACACACTAGGTGAATTAATTTTAATATTATTAATATGTCACATTTTATAGTCCTCAAGTGTTAGTATATGTTACCAATTTCATTTTAAAGCTTATTGCATTTTATTGCAATTTTTCAGATTTGGTGCACTACTTTGACCTAGCTAATTTACTTATTTCCCTTTTTTTTTTTTTCTGGGTCCTGGTCAAAAGAGCAATATTGTAGGTTTATGTCTTAATGACATTTTGGTACTGATTTCATGTTATTTGGAGTTTTTTGGACCAAGTTATGGTCATTTTGCTAATGCTGGACATGTTGCTTTCTTATTGTAAATTTTAGGTCAATTTTTTATCAAGTCAATTTTGGCAGATTGTGACTAAACTTGTGCAAGCAAATTGACTTGGGAAATGGCATTTCTGGGTTCTCTGATCTTCACAAAAGATATAGCCCTATGTCTAAGCTTTCCAACGGTATAAACTTTAGGTCATTTGGTGCTGTTTTGAGTGAGCTATGGCTATTTGAATGGCTACTAGTCATATGATTAGATTTCTGGGTTTACAATGTTGCAATTCCGGATTAGGTCAATTTTACGGACAGTTTCCAGACAGAATTTTGGCAACATTTCTAAATGAAAGTTGGCCTATTTTATGTCTAGTTTTGCCTCTAATTAGCCTCATACCAATTAGGGTCACATAATTAGGGTTATAAGCTTTACATAATGCCCTTAAACACATTGCTCAAACATCTATCAATTGCACATTCACCTTGCTAAGTCCACTTCTCTACCCAATTCTAAATTGGTACCAACCCATAACCACTCAACACATCATTTTTTGGTCAACTTATGCAGAATATAATAATTTACAATACACCAATTACAACTCAAAATTACAAGTTCAATTTCAATAAGATATACACATGAATATACCTCATTAACACATCTAAGTCCCAACAACATTTACATACACATTTTGCCATCTTTGGTACCATAATTCACTAAACAATTTTCATGACATTAAACACTTTTTAATGCACCACAAGGCTGCTAAATTGGTCAATTTACAAAGCCCTCACAAATCCTTCCAAAAACCCCACAATTTTAATTGTCACTTATATAATTCAAACACCTACATACTAATTACACTCTTATAAATTTAAACACTCTAATCAACCTTTTAATTCACCATTTAAATGACAAATTACATCATACTCCCATGGACATGAAGCTATCGAAATTGGGACAGCACCATAACTCATTAAATCTCACAATTTCTTCCATAATCTAACTCACCACAACCTCACTTACAACTTTAATGAAGCAAGAATTGAAAACAATCACTTGCCTCTTTTGAAGCTTGACCAAACTTCACCAAAACTTCTTGAAATTACTACTAAATTCTTCCTTGCAAAGTGAGGACTAACTTTAATGAAGACAAATTGGGAAAAACATGGCTTGATCATGGTGCTTAGGCTTGAAAAGTGAGGCGGCCATGGGAGAGGTTTTAAGAGCTTTCATTCGGCCAAATGAGTGTTTCAAGTGGAGAAGATGAATTGCAGAATGTTAGTGGAAATTTCTGTCCACTTATGATTTTATATGATGCATAATGGTCAACTCACATAGCTTAATAATAAATTAATGTTAAACTTTTCATTATTCAAAATCTTACCCCACAAGTTTCCTTATTTATTTTTCATTTCAATTTTATTTTTTTCATGAAATTTCCAAACTTTAATACTACTTAATTTCCATGGACATTTAGGTCAAAAGTCAGCTCTAGGTGTCAATTGACCAAAATGCCCCTCTTTGAGTTGCATTTCCGATTTTTCGATAACACTGATTTTTATCGAGTTATTAATTTTTTTCGTTTTTCTTTATACTAACTCATTAATTTTCTTTAATATTTTCAATGTCAATTATACCTCGATAGATGTTTATTTAAGTCCCAAAAATATTTTTCAGGGTTTCCCGCGGTCCAGGGCTAGTTAACGGTCTTCGCTGAAACTTCCCGGTGCGGTCACCCATCACTAGGGTTTTTGGCTCGTTTAACCTAATTACATTTTATTACTCTTATTTTTCCTTTATTTTTCTTGTATTGTATTTCATCATTTTATGTCTCATCACTAACATTTAAGTATAATTCCCGACATTCTAACTGTCCGGACAGACACCGGTCACCGGAAATAGTAGAATGCACCACTGAATATAAGGGTGTTACAAATTAATTAATTTTTATTTGATATAAATTGATTACAAGAGGAGAAATAATGATTTTTAGGTTGAGAACTCAAAATTAAAATATAAGGGTAATTTGGTCATTTCACATGGTGATGAGATGGTGACACATGGCACTATATATGTAACATCCTCACTTTAGCTACTCCGTACAGTCTACTGTTTCGGTGACCAATATCGGTCCAGGCAGTTAGAATTTTTGAAATTATAATTAGACTAAAGTGGGGAGTTATAAAGAAACTAAATAATGCTCATAAAAATCAAGGAAAATTTATAGGAATGAAATACACTAAGGTTAAACGAGCTGAAACCCTAGGGATAAGTAACCCGAAAGGGAAATGACAATGAAGGCCGTTAGCAACCCTAGACCCGGGAAAAACTTCATGAAATAATTTTTGAGACCTCAGGGAAGGATTATTGGGGTTCCATGATAATAGAATGTTAAGAAAACACCAGGAAAATTTAATCAATCAGTACACACAATTTTGACTCGTTAAGCCAAACGGAGGGCATTTTGATCATTTCGTCTTCAGAGATGATTTTTGACCAACTTGTCCATTTATGTAAATAAATTATATGACATAAGATATGAATAAATATTGTTAAAAATTTAATTGAAATTAAGTAGACAAGAAAAGAAAAGAAAATGAAAAGAAAAGAAAATGAAAAGAAAATGGGATTTATTACTTCATGCTTATGTAAGCATGAGGTAATTAAAATGCATGGCCAATCAAAATAAAGAAACATAATTAAAATACATTAAAATAAAGAATAGGAGGCAGAATTCTAGAAAAAACAACATCCATCCTCATCTTCTTCAAAACGTCCCTCAAGCCTCACCCTCACTCCTCTATAGCCAAGCTTTACCAAGCTTGATTTTCTTAGTTTTTACCCAACAAAAGCCTAAGTTCCCAACATAAAAATTTGTTCTTTCCTCATAGTAAAGCTTTTGGGAGCAAAAAGAAATCAAAAGGAAGAGTTCTTGCAAGGTTTGGATTAGCTCCATTAGAGGTTAGTGACTTAACTTGTTTTTCTCTTTCAAATTATGTTGGAGGAGTATGATTGAGTTTAAATTTACAAAGAAATTTAATAAATAACATGTGTATGCCCATCCCACATTTTTGGCAGCCTTGGATGTGGTAAGGTTTTGAGGATTTCATAGAACTAGAAATGGTAGTATGGCTGCCTTAACATTAGTCTCTTAAGTGAAATGGTGAAATGTAAGTTAAATGCATAATTTGAGATGTTAGGGTTAGGGTTTGGGTATGAAATGGAGACTTTGAGCATGTAATGGTGAAAGTAAGTTTTAATGGTCAATTAATGACCATTTGGTTATGTGTAAACAAGAAATGAAGTGGTTTGTGTAGTGGTAATTGAGGTTAGTGAGGCTGCCCTTGGTGACCTGCAGGACTGGGCATGAGTCCAATAGGTTTGAGCAGCAATAACTAGAGTTGTAGAGGTTCAATTGGTGAAAGGCCAATTGAACATGAAACTAGACACATAATGGTACAACTTTGGTGAAGAAACCATGTCTAGAAAACCAAACCAAGTTGACCTAAAGATTGCCCTAATCAGGGTGACCTGCAATCTGCCTGGGTAAAATGACCAAATGAACAGTGTTTAGTCATTTCATCATAACTCAGTGTACAAAGGTCCAATTGACCTGAAATTTTACCAACAGAAAGCTGAGATATAGACCTATAACTTTCATGAGAAACCTAACCCAAATTATGACCATAACATATTCAAAAAGTGACCTGTAATCACTACTCAAAATACTGTAGATTTGGTCAGTCTAGAAAATCTGGAAAATTTGTAATCCGGCCAGTTGTGGTTTTTGGGCCATAACTTGAGATATAAAACTCCAAATGGAGTGATTGAAAAAAAAAAGAAATGTAACAAGACAAAATAAGGAACAACTTTCATGTTGACCACTTTGCCAAATACCCACTGCAAAAATGACTAATGGAACAGTAAACACAAAGCTTGAAATCTGAAAATTCTGAACAATTAACATTAAGCATAGAAATGGTATTGGCAACCAATACGAATAATTTTAGAATGCAAAATGTGGTATGTTGGGAATATTAAAACAATTTACCTATTGTCCATGCAAAAGTCAATATGTTTGTTGACTAATGAAATGAATAGTAACACCTAAACTTGAATTTCAAGAATTGTATAATTTAAGAGTATAACATGCCCTAGTACACCTAGCCAGATTGGTTTGGATAGGTTGGCATGCCAATAGGGTTCTGTTAGCAGTACTGCATATGGCTTCATGCCATTCTGTGTTTTATGGCCTCACGTGCCATTCTGTGATAAAATAGCCTTTGGCTATGTTAATGGAGTTACTATACTTGAATTTTATCCCTAATAATTATTACAGCTTATTAGCTATTCTGTTGCACACCGAGAGACACAATATGACCGATGGTGTGATGGTCCGAGATACTTAGTACCCGGAGCCAGTTTACCCGTTTATCCAGTCCAGTCGACTAGTATGGGTTACTCGGGCAATGATAATGAATCTTACAATTTTTAATCAAATTATACTGCAACAAATACCATAAATTAAGTCTACCAAAAATGTAAACATACATTCTGCATATTTATATTATTTTAGTTATTTTATTTTATTTTATATTGTTACGACTAAGCAGAATTGCTTAGCGCGTCGCTTTTGCCATGTGTAGGTACTGGAGACATAGTTGGGGAGTCCAGCAGACCTCATACTAGGTGAGCTTTTAGATCTGCACACAGAGTTCAGAGTCATCTCACATTTGCAGTGTTTGGTAGGAGATTAGGACTTTGGGTTGTATTTTGTATTTTGCTTTTTGTATCAGTTTTGATTGTAATTACAAACTCTTGAGCTTATGTGATAATGTAAAGATATGAAATTTCATGTTATTGAAATTTTCTATATATTATGTTGAAAAATGAAATGTTGAGAAATATTCATGAATGTTCTTCAAGTGATGATGTGAACAAAAATTCGGAACATATTGCTGAGATTTTGAGATTGAGTTGAGATTTGTGTATAATGGAGTTCTGGATTTGAAAATTATATTGGAAGTGTCTTTTAAACAGGTTCAGAAGAACTGTTTTTCCAATTTATAGCCGGCACTCTATCGGATTTTCTATAAAATTTGTGAAAAATTCATATTAATACAAAAATTTTAAATAATTGAGTAAAAAGGGGTAAATTGAATTGAAATATGATTTGGTGCTCCGGCACACTGTGTGGCATGTCTTGCTTGGCTACACTTTATATGGGTAAGGGGTGTCACATTTAGTGGTATCAGAGCATTAGTTTAGGCGTTTCTAGGCCTAGATAGAGTGCATACCATTGCATTGCATTTGTAAGTGTTGAGGTGACACTAATGCAGATCTGTTTGTTTTCTTTTTTTGATTAGAATATGGATCCTGCTTCTCAAAGAGCAGTTGATGAAGAGGTGGAGAGTCATGCTCCACCAAGGGCTGAATGGGGGGGCAGAGGAGAATCTGCTCCACCAGCAGCTGAGGCACCTGCCCAACCTCAGTTTGCACTATTTCAACAAATGAATGAGTTTTACCGGCAAATGATAGGGGTAATTCCACCACCACAACCACAGCCACAACCTCCACCAGCACCATAGAAGTCCCATATGGAGAAATTGTGAAAACATGGGGCTGTGGATTTCTTTGGGAAGAAGGAGGATGATCCCATGACAACAGAAAACTGGTTGGATAGAACAATCAAAGTGCTGAAACAACATCATTGCACCCCCGAGCAGAATCTGGAGGGTGTTGTGTCCCTACTTCAAGATGATGCATACCAGTGTTGGGACACAATAACCAGTGAGGTGCAACTAGATCAAATTACCTAGGATTACTTCCTAAAAGAGTGAAGGAAGAAGTATGTCAGTAAGGTGTATTTAGAAGAGAGAAGAGAGAATTTATCAGTCTGAGATAGAGGCAACTATCAATGGTAGAGTATGAGTAAGAATTCATCAGACTAAGCCTGTATGGGAGGGAGATAGTTCCTACAGAGGCAGAAAGGTGTAGAAGGTTCGAAGAAGGGCTCAATGACAATATCAAAGTCATGATAACAGCATTGGAGATCACAAATTTTGCTAAATTAGTAGATGCTGCATCGAAAGTAGAAAGGGTCCAAATAAATGAGCAAACTAGAAGGGAAAGACAGTAGAAGAGGGGTCCGGGTCAGTCCAGTTCATTTTCTGCTCCCAATAAGAAGAGTAAGGGTCCTCCTGCTCAGGGTTCAGGACAACCACAAGGTCAGGGTCAGTCCCAGGGGCCCAGACCACAGTTCACCCCTAGGAGAGGCCAGTCTACACCATTAGTGGGCAGCTCTCCAGGGACGGTGTTTAGGGGACCAGCTCCAGCATCTTCTGCCTATCCATACTGCCAGAAGTGGCATAAGGGGGACTGTTGGCGAGTGACTAGTGCATGCTTACAGTGTGGATCTACAGAACATCAGATAAAAAATTGTCTGAAGAGGACTACTACAGCTACTCCAACACAAGTTGATAGACCTACTCCTACACCACAAAGGGATAGGAAGTCCAGTAAATCTGAAGCAGCTGGTCCATCACTGAGGCCTGCATCTGAGTCAGTTGAGAGGCCAGAGGCCAGAGTACCTGCCAGAGCCTATTCCATTAGAGCTCAGGAGGAGCAAGATGCCCTGGACGTCATCAAGGGTACATTCTCCCTCTAAAACACATCTGTGCATGCATTGGTGGATCTAGGATCCACTCATTCATACATCTGTATCAAACTACCCGCAGAGAGAGGAGTTTCAGCAGAGGAGAGTGATTAAGACATTCTGGTCACGAATCCACTAAGCCACAGTGTGGTAGTGAATAAGGTGTATAAAGGTTGCCCGTTGAGGATTCAAGGGTATGAATTCTCGACAGACCTAATTGAATTGCCCTTCCACGAGTTTGACGTGATTTTGGGAATGAACTGGTTGTCACGTCATCAGGCAATAGTTGATTGGAAATTGAAGAGGATTTCTCTAAAAACTTCTGAAGGCAATGAGATTACAATTGTGGGTAAAAGGACAGATTTCCTATCCAATGTTATCTCAACCATAGTTGCAAGAAGATTGATGAGAAAAGGCTGTGAAGCTTACCTAGCACACGTGATTGATACTAGGCAGGCTAAGCTGAACCAGTGTGATATACCCATAGTAAAAGACTTCCCAGATGTGTTTCCTAAAGAATTGCATGGTTTACCACGAGAAAGGGAAGTCGAGTTTGCTATTGAGGTAATGCCGGGTACAACACCAATTTCTATTGCTCCTTATAGGATGGCACCCACTGAATTGAGAGAGTTGAAAATTTAGTTACAAGAGTTGCTTGATAAGGGGTTCATACGCCCTAGTGTGTCACCATGGGGAGCTCCAGTGCTGTTTGTGAAGAAGAAGGATGGAACTTTGAGATTGTGTATTGATTACCGGCAGTTGAACAAAGTAACTGTTAAGAATAAATATCTGTTGCCCAGAATTGACGATCTGTTTGATCAGTTGAAGGGAGCCGGTGTATTTTCAAAAATTGATCTCAGATCAGGGTATCATCAGTTGAGGGTAAAGGATGCAGATGTGTCAAAAACTACATTTAGAACTCGGTATGAGCATTATGAATTTCTAGTGATGCCGTTTGGGTTAACAAATGCACCAGCAGCATTTATGGACCTTATGAACAGTATCTTTCATCCATATTTAGATTGGTTTGTAGTGGTCTTTATTGATGATATTCTGGTGCATTCCAAGACTAGGAAAGAACATGATGAACATTTGACGATTGTTCTGCAAACCCTGCGGAAAAGAAGTTATATGCTAAGCTGTCCAAGTGTGACTTCTAGATGAGTGAAATCTCTTTCCTTGGACACATAGTATCAGCAAAGGGGATTAGAGTGGATCCCACAAAGATAGAAGTAGTGATGGAATGGAAGCCTCCCAGAAATACAACTGAGGTCAGAAGTTTCTTAGGGCTAGCTGGGTATTACAAAAGATTTGTGAAGGGGTTCTCTCTTATAGTTGCTCCAATGACCAAGTTATTGCATAAGAATATGAAATTTGGCTGGAACGATAAGTGCCAAGCCAGTTTTGAGAGGCTGAAGGCTATGTTGACAGAAGCACCAGTGTTAACACAGCCAGTGTCAGGAAAAGACTTTGTGGTCTACAGTGATGCCTCGCATAATGGGTTAGGGTGTGTATTGATGCAAGAGGGGAAAGTGGTCGCCTATGCTTCCAGGAAGTTAAGGCCACATGAACAAAATTACCCTACTCATGACTTGGAGTTAGCAGCAATAATCTTCGCACTGAAGATATGGAGGCATTATTTATATGGTGAAAAATGCTACATATATATTGACTACAAAAGTCGAAAATATTTTCTAACCTAGAAGGAGCTCAATCTTAGACAGAGGCGATGGATTGAGTTCCTAAAGGACTATGATTATGTGATAGATTATCATCCTGGGAAGGCAAATGTAGTTGCTGATTCCTTGAGTAGGAAGTCCATCACAGCTTTTAGATCACTAAATGCCCATTTGTCCTTAGCTCAAGATGGAGCTATTTTGGTTGAGTTACAAGTAAGGCCAAACCTACTACAGCAGATACAAGATGGGCAGAAGGCAGATGAAAAATTAATGGCCATTGTGGGTAAAATTCCAGAGGGAAAGGAAACTGATTATAAGGTGAAAGCAGATGGGTGTCTGTACTTTAGAGGAAGAGTGTGTGTACCAGATGATGGGGAACTGAAGACTAGTATTCTGAAAGAAGCACACACTAGTGTTTATGCTATGCATCCGGGAAGTACAAAAATATATAATGATTTGAAGCCTCATTATTAGTGGCCTGGTATGAAGAAGGATATAGCTGATTATGTTACTAAGTGCTTGTCAGCAAGTTAAAGCAGAACATCAAGTTCCATCAGGATTGCTACAGCCTATAAGCATACCTGAATAGAAATAGGACCGGGTCACTATGGATTTTGTTAGTGGTCTACCTCTCACCCAGAAGAAGCATGATGCAGTATGAGTGATAGTGGATAGATTGACGAAGTCAACACATTTTCTGCCAGTTAGGATTGACTACTCACTGGAGAAGTTAGCAGAATTGTATATCAGTGAGATAGTTAGATTACATGGAATCCCACTTTCCATCATATCTGACCGAGACCCGAGGTTTACATCGAGATTTTGGAAAAAGTTACAAGAAGCCTTGGGCATACAACTCCATTTTAGCACAGCTTTTCATCCTCAAACGGATGGACAGTCAAAACAAGTAATCCTGGTAAATCTAGAACCTAATTAAATTTTCACAATTTACAAATTGAAATGATAGTAACAATGTGAATTATGTAATAGATCATGGAGGATATGCTGAGGAGTTGTGTCATTGAGTTTGAGGGGAGTTGGGATAGATATCTCCCACTGGCAGAATTTACATATAATAATAGCTACCAAGCTAGTATTCAAATGGCCCTGTATGAAGCACTATAGGGGAGGAAGTGTAGAACCCAGTATGTTGGACTGAATTGGGCGAAGATAAGCTGGTAAGATTAGACCTGGTGAAACAGACTGAGAAGAAAGTGAAAATAATCAAAGCAAATTTGAAGGTTGCCTCAGATAGACAGAAATCTTATGCCGACTTAAAGAGAAAAGAGATAGAGTATGCAATTGGCGATAAAGTGTTTCTCAAAGTCTCACCGTGGAAGAAAGTACTGAGGTTTGGAAGAAAGGGTAAGTTAAGCCCTAGGTTTATTAGCCCATATGAAGTTATTGAACGTGTGGGTCCAGTAGCCTATAGGCTAGCTTTACCATCAGAATTGGATAAAATCTATAATGTATTCTATGTTTCTATGCTAAGAAGATATCTCTTAGACCCTTCACATGTCATCTCCAGGGAAGAGATTGAAATCCAACCGGACTTGACATATGCAAAAGAACCCATACGGATCTTGGCTCGGGAAGTGAAAGAACTGAGAAATAAACAAATTCCACTGGTGAAAGTACTTTGAAGGCACCATAATACCGAGGAGGCAACTTACGAAAGTGATGAGATGATGAGGCAACAGTTTCCTCAACTGTTTGCATTAGGTAAATTTTGAGGATGAAATTTTTATTAGGGGGGAAAAGTTGTAACATTCTCACTTTAGCTAGTCTGTACAGTCTACTGTTCCGGTGACCAATGTCGGTTCGGGCAGCTAGAATGTTTGAAATTATAATTAGACTAAAGTGGGGAGTTATAAAGAAACTAAATAATGCTCATAAAAATCAAGTAAAATTTATAGGAATGAAATACACTAAGGTTAAACGAGCCGAAACCCCAGGGATGAGTAACCCGAAAGGGAAGTGACGGTGAAGGCCGTTAGTAACCCTAGACCCGGGGAAAACTTCATGAAATAATTTTTGGGACATCAGGGAAGGATTATTGGGATTCCCATGATAATAGAATGTTAAGAAAATACTAGGAAAATTTAATCAATCGGTACACAATTTTGGTTCGTTAAGCTAAACGGAGGGCATTTTGGTCATTTTGTCTTCAGAGATGATTTTTGACCAACTTGTCCATTTATGTAAATAAATTATATGACATAAAATATGAATAAATATTGTTAAAAATTTAATTGAAATTAAGTAGACATGAAAAGAAAAGAAAATGAAAAGAAAATGGGATTTATTACTTCATGCTTATGTAAGCATGAGGTAATTAAAATGCATGGCCAATCAAAATAAAGAAACATAATTAAAATACATTAAAATAGAGAAAAGGAGGTAGAATTCTAGAAAAAATAGCAGCCATCCTCATCTTCTTCAAAACGTCCCTCAAGCCTCTCCCTCACTCCTCCATAGCCAAGCTTGATTTTATTGGTTTTTACCCAACAAAAGCCTAAGTTCCCAACACAAAAACTTATTCTTTCCTCATAGTAAAGCTTTTGGGAGCAAAAGGAAATCAAAAGGAAGAGTTCTTGCAAGGTTTGGATTCGCTCCATTAGAGGTTAGTGACTTAACTTGTTTTTCTCTTTCAAATTATGTTGGAGGAGTATGATTGAGTTTAAATTTACAAAGAAATTTAATAAATAACATGTGTATGCCCATCCCACATTTTTGGCAGCCTTGGATGTGGTAAGGTTTTGAGGATTTCATGGAACTAGAAATGGTAGTATGGCTGCCTTAACATTAGTCTCTTAAGTGAAATGGTGAAATGCAAGTTAAATGCATGATTTGAGATGTTAGGGTTAGGGTTTGCGTATGAAATGGAGACTTTGAGCATGTAATGGTGAAAGTAAGTTTTAATAGTCAATTAGTGACCATTTGGTTATGTGTAAACAAGAAATGAAGTAGTTTGTGTAGTGGACATTGAGGTTAGTGTGGCTGCCCTTGGTGACTTGTAGGACTGGGCATGAGTCCAGCAGGTTTGAGCAGCAATAACTGGAGTTGTAGAGGTTCAATTGGTGCAAGGCCAATTGGACATGAAACTAGACACATAATGGCACAAATTTGGTGAAGAAACCATGCCCAGAAAACCAAACCAAGTTGACCTAAAGATTGCCCTAATCAAGGTGACCTGCAATCTGCTTGGGTAAAATGACCAAATAAACAGTGTTTAGTCATTTGGTCATAATTCAGTGTAGAAAGGTCCAATTGACCTGAAATTTTACCAACAACAAGATGAGATATAGACCTACAACCTAACCCAAATTATGACCATAACATATTCACAAAGTGACCTGCAGTCACTGCTCAAAATACTGTAGATTTGGTCAGTCCAGAAAATCTGGAAAATTTGTAATCCGGCCAGTTGTGGTTTTTGGGCCATAACTTGAGATATAAAACTCCAAATGGAGTGATTAAAAAAAAAAAAGAAATGTAACAAGACAAAATAAGGAACAACTTTCATGTTGACCACTTTGCCAAATACCCACTGCAAAAATGACTAATGGAACAGTAAACACAAAGCTTGAAATCTGAAAATTCTGAACAATTAACATTAAGCATAGAAATGGTATTGGCAACCAATACCAATAATTTTAGAATGCAAAATGTGGTATGTTGGGAATATTAAAACCAATTTACCTATTGTTCATGCAAAAGTCAATATTTTTGTTGACTAATGAAATGAATAGTAACACCTAAACTTGAATTTCAAGAATTGTATAATTTAAGAGTATAACATGCCCTAGTACACCTAGCAAGATTGGTTTGGATAGGTTGGCATGCCAATAGGGTTCTGTTAGCAGTACTGCATATGGCTTCATGCCATTCTGTGTTTTATGGCCTCACGTGCCATTCTGTGATAAAATAGCCTATGGCTATGTTAATGGAGTTATTATACTTGAATTTTATCCCTAATAATTATTACAGCTTATTAGCTATTCTGTTGCACACCGGGAGACACAATGTGATCGATGGTGTGATGGTCCGAGATACTTAGTACCCGGAGCCAGTTTACCCATTTATCTAGTCCAATCGACTAGTATGGGTTACTCGGGCAATGATAATGAATCTTACAATTTTTAATCAAATTACACTGCAACAAATACCATAAATTAAGTCTACCAAAAATGTAAACATACATTCTGCATATTTATATTATTTTAGTTATTTTATTTTATTTTATATTGTTAGGACTAAGCAGAATTGCTTAGCGCGTCGCTTTTGCCATGTGCAGGTACTGGAGACATAGTTGGGGAGTCCAACAGACCTCATACTGGGTGAGCTTTCAGATCTGCACACAGAGTTCAGAGTCATCTCACATTTGCAGTGTTTGGTAGGAGATTAGGACTTTGGGTTGTATTTTGTATTTTGCTTTTTGTATCAGTTTTGATTGTAATTACAAACTCTTAAGCTTATGTGATAACGTAAAGATATGAAATTTCATGTTATTGAAATTTTCTGTATATTATGTTGAAAAATGAAATGTTGAGAAATATTCATGAATGTTATTCAAGTGACGATGTGAACAAAAATTCGGAACATAGTGTTGAGATTTTGAGATTGAGTTGAGATGTGTGTATAATGGAGTTCTGGATTTGAAAATTATATTGGAAGTGTCTTTTAAACAGGTTCAGAAGAACTGTTTTTCCAATTTATAGCCGGCACTCTGTCAGATTTTCTCTAAAATTTACGAAAAATTCATATTAATATAAAAATTTTAAATGATTGAGTAAAAAGGGGTAAATTGAATTGAAATATGATTTGGTGCTCCGGCACACTGTGTGACATATCTTGCTTGGCTACACTGTAGATGGGTAAGGGGTGTCACATTTACTGGTATCAGAGCAAAAATGACTAATGGAACAGTAAACACAAAGCTTAAAATCTGAAAATTCTGAACAATTAACATTAAGCTTAGAAATGGTATTGGCAACCAATACCAACAATTTTAGAATGTAAAATGTGGTATGTTGGAAATATTAAAATCAATGTACCTATTGTCCATGCAAAAGTCAATATTTTTGTTGACTAATGAAATGAATAGTAACACCTAAACTTGAATTTCAAGAATTGTATAATTTAAGAGTATAGCATGCCCTAGTACACCTAGCAAGATTGGTTTGGATAGGTTGGCATGCCAATAGGGTTCTGTTAGCAGTACTGCATATGGCTTCATGCCGTTCTGTGTTTGATAGCCTCACGTGCCATTTTGTAATAAAATAGCCTTTAGCTACGTTAATGGAGTTATTATACTTGAATTTTATCTTTGATAATTATTACAGCTTATTAGATGTTCTGTTGCACACCGGGAGACACAATGTGACCAATGGTGTGATGGTCCAAGGTACTTAGTACCCAAAGCCAGTTTACCCGTTTATCCAGTCCAGTCAACTAGTATGGGTTACTCGGGCAATGATAATGAATATTACAATTTTTAATCAAATTATACTGCAATAAATACCAGAAATTAAGTCTACCAAAAATATAAATATACATTCTGCATATTTATATTATTTTAGTTATTTTATTTTATTTTATATTGTCACTACTGAGCAGAATTGCTTAACGCGTCACTTTTGCCACGCGCAGGTACTGGAAACATAGCTGGAGAGTCCAGTAGACCTCATACTGGGTAAGCTTTCAGATCTGCACACAAAGTTCGGAGTCACCTCACATTTGCAGTGTTTTGGTAGGATATTAGGACTTTGGGTTGTATTTTGTATTTTGCATTGTGTATCAGTTTTGATTGTAATTACAAACTCTTAAGCTTATGTGATAATGTAAAGATATGAAATTTCATATTATTGAAAATTTCTGTATATTATGTTGAAAAATGAAATGTTGAGAAATATTCATGAATGTGCTTCAAGTGATGATGTGAACAAAAATTTGAAAAATAGTATTGAGATTTTGAGATTGAGTTGAGATGTGTGTATAATAGAGTTCTGGATTTGAAAATTATATTGGAAGTGTCTTTTAAACAAGTTCAGAAGAACTATTTTTTCAATTTATGGCCGGCACTCTGTCGGATTTTCTATGAAATTTGCAAAAAATTCAGATTAATACAAAAATTTTAAATAATTGAGTAAAAAGCGGTAAATTGAATTGAAATATGATTTGGTGCTCCGACACACTGTGTGGCATATCTTGCTCGACTACACTGTAGACGGGTAAGGACTGTCACAATATAAGCTTGCCATTTGTCTTTCTATCATGTAAAATGATCAAAGTCAAGATTAAGTCTAGCTTTGACACTTGGCTTAATGTGATTAAGTCAATTAAAAATAAGATGCAATGTGGTGGTGACATATGGCAAAGGGTTTAAGTGATTATTTGACCTAATTATAAAAGAGAAAGAAAGAAAAATTAAAAATAAGAACTCTCTCTATTCTAAAGGTGGCGGCACCACTATTCACTCTCCTTCCTCTTGCTTTCTCATCAATTCAAAGAGAAATCATTCATTCCTTTGAATTAAAATTGCTAGGATTTGTTTCTAGTGTCTTATACACATATAACCTCTCTAAAAGCAAAACCCCAAATTATAATTGGTTGGCAAAGGCTTGAGAAGCAAAATTAGGGGTTTCCATTGGTGATCTTGGTGTGGACAAGCTCGAGAGACAACACTTGGGGTCGTAGGAGCTTCCTAAAGGTGTCAATTGCATCCATAGTGCATCAAAGAGGTTAGTGTCCAAATTCCTCTTTCAAATTAGGCTTTAATTGAATTAATTTATTAATTCACAATCTTAAATGGAAAATGAAGATTCTAATACATATTAAAAGTGTTTTAATATGCAATTGAATATTGAAATTAATTAGGCACATAAGAGATGTGGCATGATGCATGAAACTCTAGAAGAAAAATTTTGAAATTCAATGCTCTAATGCACCAATTACCATGCTTTCGCTCATACATATCACATGTTGGTATTGGGTCTTGAATCATTTATTTTTTCTATTTGAACTATTCACTTGGTTCTCTACCACATGGTTAGTTTTGGGTTAAGTGATTTCAAGTAAAAGAAACTGATGGTGAGGGATGTGGGGAATTGATTCAAATATTTTGGGGGTTCCTTAACAAATTCATTGGGGTTCTCATTAGAAGGTACTAGGCACCTTTTACGCCTAGCCTAACTTTGTTAATTCGAGTGTTAGTTCTTTACTAATGTTTCTAAAAGTATTGTTTATTATTCCTTTATCAAACTTTTTACCTAAAAATGTAATTTCTAAAGCTACACTAGCAAGTAATTTAAATAGGGGTTATTGTTTACAAAAAAAATTTCATGCACAAGTACTTGTTATCTATGGAGTTGCTAAATTAAATTAAGTGAAATTTACTAAATGGATAAAATTAATTTATTATTGCTAATTTAATTTACAAAAAAGTTCAGTTTACAAACAATCCTAAGTTTCTATGTAACTAATTAATTTATTTACTTACCAAGTTACCTTAAGGATAATTAAACTAAATAAATTATGTACACGTACAATTTATTCTAATAAACACATAAAGGTTCTAAACAATTACAACCTACAAAAAATATTTCTAATATGCTAATTTATTATACAAACTAAGTATTTAATTAAATTTAATTTACATGTCAAAGTTGATTTTTTATACAATAAGATTTAGTTTTAATTTACCTAATATTTATTTAATTAGATTTCTATACATAAATGGATTAAAAATACAAATAAAATTGATTTTATTATTTATCAACTAAATCCTATTATTACTAAATATTACATACAAAATTATTATCTCAAAAAGGTTTAAGAGGAATTTACCTTTTAACTATTGCAGTTGCTATTGGGGTAAACTACCCTTAAAGAAGGGTATTCTCTTCTAGTATGCCAAGTTAATCCCTGCCTTACTCTCACTAAGCTCCACTAAGCTATACACAATTATTGCCCTCTTTAGTACTTACCTTAGAGCTACTTATCAATTTATTTTTTAAAATAAAATAAATATTATTGTTAAAAATTTAATTACTTATAATATAGGCTTTTAATGGACAAAAATTATACAATAACTATGGGTCTATCTAGCCTAATTCTAATCCTTCATAATACCATATCACATCATATAAATCACTAAAATTAGATCAGGATAGAATTTAAAACTTGAACAAAAAAAAATATAAACAAAATGAAATTTTCAAATCTGGTAGATTAATTGTATTTTTGTTTTTGAATTTCTAAAAATATCTAAATAAGTATAAAAATTTCATAAAAATTATAAGAGCAAGATAAGACATCATGTTAAATTCTAAAATTAATAACATGTCAAAATCATAACCAAATAATTTTAAAAAAGTGGAACTTTTAATAATGACAAAATTGTACTACTTTTTAAAACTGCAATATCTCTTGAACTGCAAAAATTTTTTGGTAAAATCAATGGAAAAGGTTAGATAAGATATTGAATTTAATTTTAGATCCAAGAATCACAAAAAAAAAATAATAATAATAAGAATTGAGTGAGATATGAGCCTTGAAATTTGGCTGTATTGCAAATTACAAATTACAATTTGCAGACATCCTAACTTTGGATAGCCATAACTTACTCAATTTAATGGCTTTTTTTTTAAGATTCTTGAGGCTAAAATTATCAAAAAATTTATGAAGATTATAAAAATAATTTTTATACAATTTTTATAGAAATAGACATACACAAAAATTAATTAAAAATGAAGTGACAGAAATAAAAATATGTGCAGAGTTGTTATCATCCTGAAAATTTTCACATATACATGAATGTTATGAACATATGAGACCATTTAAATGCACATAAACATGAAAGAACATATATATGACATATTCCTCGAATATTCTTAATTTAGAACCTATACTTTAAAGAAATCTTGAAGGTTTGTTGAAGAAAAAGAAGAAGAAAGAAAGAGTGATATTGGAAAAGCTTACCAAAATTGGAGAGATTGAGTAAGAGTTTTTTCTTGTATTGTGTTGTTCTTTCCTCCTCTTCCTCTTCCTCTATCCTTAACTTTATTCTTTTCTATAAGGTATTTATAGGGTTTAGGTCAAAAAATTATATAGGAAGTTTACATAGTCCCTAAATAAGAAGATTTAAAGAGTCTTAAAGAGAAAACTTCATATTTAATTTTTATTTTCCTTTAAAAATAAAAAATAATTATGGGCTTTATTTATTTAATCAAAATACCCTAATGGGCCTTATTGGCCTTGGAAAGGTCCAATTAGTTTTTTCTTTTTAATAAAACAAATTTCCAAAATTAAATTTAAACAAAAAATAAATTTCATTTAAATTTAATTAAAACATTTTTTGCTCTTCAAAATTATTCCTCCAAGAAACATGCCATACATATGATTATCTATTTTTAATGCCTTTAAAGACAACTCATAGTCATACAATTTTTTTTATTATCGGGTTCCTCACGGCCTCAATGCACATGCCTACAAAGTCACAAAAATGGGAGTCCATAGTTTGCCCCCCATTTTGGTGAGATTTGAAATCAATATGAAGGCATTTTTGAAATTTCATTAAAATGACAACACAATTTTTTGAAAACCTTTTAAAAGTAAGTGAAATATCAGCTATGAGGATTGAGAATGTCTTGCTCTATTAAGACACTCTGCCCGAGTATTTTTCAGAACCTTGAGTTATGAAACTAGCTACGATCTCACAATACTGAAAATCGAGTGTATCTTGCTTTGTTGATACTCTCTGTGTCATGGGACTTGTGACACCCCTTTCCCGTGTACAGTATACCCGAGTAAGCAATGTCACACGGTGTACCGGCACACTCTAATATACCTTAATTAATTTTTATCATGCTTTTGAATATAACTTGTGAAATATAATGTATTTGTGCCATTTATCGAAATTTTAATTTATTTGAGGTTCCGAAAATTTTAAAGAAAATCCGGCAGAGTACCGGCTAAAAATGGAGAAAACAGTTCTTCGGAACCTGTTAAAAACACTTCCAATATTCATATCTCATCACTCTCAAACTCCAATATCAAAATCTCAACATTTTTCAATTTCATGTTCTCAATCATCATTTCTCAGGGTACTCATATACAAACAACAAATAAATACTCAAATTACTTCCATACATAACCATAAATCTTCATTATTTACATGAATCTCAAAATGCATTACATAAGTTCATTTACATATGAGAAAATAGAAATTTAGTTACAAAATACCAAAATTACACCTAGTGTCCTACCAATGCACTGCAGAAGTTGAGGTGACACGGACACTGTGCAGAACTGTAGGATGGACTCACCCAGTCTGCGGTCTACTGGGCTCACGATCTGTATCTCCAGAACCTATGCGTGGCAAAAGCAACGCGCTAAGCAATAATGCTTAGTGGTGCAATAATAAAATAAAAGAAATAGCAAGAAAACAAATATGTAGTGAATGTATATATTTTATTCGTTTTGAATTTCTACATCATTACTTTGTCCACTTTCATTCATTTGTTTGCCCAAGTAACCTACACTAGATGACTGGACTGGATAAACGGGTAAACTGGCATTAGGTATCAAGTACCTTGGACCGTCACACCATCGGTCACATATGCATCTCCCGGTGTGCAACAGAACAGCTAACAAGCTGTGATAGCATCAGGCACAAGGCCAAATCTCAATACAAGGTCAGAATGGCTAAAAGCCATAAAATCACAGAATGGCATATTGCCATTTGCAGTACTGCTAACTGAACCCTATTGGCAGGCCAAACTATCCAAACCAATCTTGTTAGGTATACTAGGGCATTTGAAACTTTTAAATTCTTCAATTTGTGAATTTCAAGTTTTGGTGTCACTATTCACCCCATTGGTCAACAAAAATGTTGACTTTTGGGTAGAAAATAGGTACATTGGTTTTGGCACTCCCAACATACCACATTTTGCATTTAAAACTTGTTGGCATTAAGCATTAATACCATTTCTAAGCATTAAACCAAAGGAGCAGAATTTTCAGATTTTGTACCATACATTTACTGTTCCATTAGGGACTGTTACAGTGGAAGTTTGAGGAATTGGTAAACATAAAAGTTGTTCCTTATTTTGTCTAGTTGAATTTCGTTTTTTGAATCACTCCATTTGGAGTTTTGTAGCTCCAGATATGGTCCAAAAACCACAGCTGGCCGGATTGGAAAAACTGCAGAATTACCAAATCTACAGTACCATGAACAGTGACTGTGACTGCCATTTGGGTTAGGTTCTGGTCATAATTTGCGGTAGGTTTCTTCATGAAAGTTGTTTGTCTATGTCTTAACTTGTTGCTGTAAAAATTTCAGGTCAATGGACCATTTCTACAGTGAGTTATGGCCAAATGAACAGTTACTGTTCATTTGGTCATTTCTGCAGGTGCTGTTGCAGGGTATCCGGATTGGGGCCAACTTTTGGTCCACTTGCTTTGGTCTTTTGGGCATGGTTTCTTCAGCAAAAATGTGCCATTATAAGCCTAGTTTCATATCCAATTGGCCAAACACCAATTGGACCTACACAAGCAAAGTTATGGCTGTCTAAGTGGGCTGGAATCACAGCCACCCTTGCTGCTGTCCCTAGGCAGCATACTCATTCACTTTGCCATGCTATATTTCAGTCCAAATCATGGTCAAATTACCTAAAATGGTCACTAATTGACCATTAAAATGTTCTCTAACAATTTCCTAAGCCAAGCCAAATTTTCACTTCTCAAAACCCTAATTTCCATATGAGTTTTCACAACATGCTTTAATTAACTATCTCATTCACTAACCACATGCATACATCATTTAAACATAATCTCTAATCCACTTTAAATCCATCAAAACACTCCATTATTGTTCCTTCAATAGGGTTGCTGAAATCCATGGTATGTATACACATAATTTTTGTTCATTTAAGTTACAAATCCTTACTCAATTCAAGTCACTATCATGGAATATAAGAGTTTTAAGTAAATAGGTGCACTAACCTCTTGTAGGCAGATTTTTCCCAAGTTAAATCTTCACTTTCTTTCCTTTTCTAGGCTGCCAAACACTCTCCCAAGATGAGTGGACAAATTTTAGTGAAAGGGGTTTAGGGTTTATGGTGAAAAGAAGAGAGAAATTGAGCTTTGATTGAAGTTGTCAATGGAGGTTGGGCTATGGGCAAGGGTTTCGACTGCATGAGGAAGAGGATGGCTGCTGTTTGCTTTTGATTATTTTGGTCTTCATTTTGTCTCTTTTATTAGTTAATGAATTGGTTGTTTGAATGCAATTGGTTATAGCTTTTAATGACATCATCATGATGTCATAAAAAAGCCTTTTTCCTCATTTTCTTTTCTTTTCTTCACTACTCATTTTCAATTTAATTTCTAGTAATGTTTATTCATATTTTATTTCATAATAATTATTTACTCAACTGGACAAGTCGGCCAAAAATCACCTCTGAAGGCGAAATGACCAAAATGCCCTCCGTTTGGCTTAACGGGTCAAAATTGTCTGTACTGATTGAAAAATTTTTCTAAGTATTTTCTTGGCATTCTAATGCCATAGGAACCTCAATGACCCTTCTCTGAAGTCCCAAAAATTATTTTATGAATTTTTTTCCCGAGTCTAGGGCTCCTCGTTGCGAGAACCGCAACTTCCCTCTGGTTACCCATCGCTTGGGCACCGGCTCATTTAACTTGGTTGTATTTTATTTCTAAAATTTTTCCTAAATTTTTCTTATTAATATTTGAGTTAATTATGGTTCCTGACTTTAGTTTAAATATTTTTCCGGACGTTCTAGGCTCCAGGACCGACCGATCATCGAGCAGTAGAATGTACGGAGTTGCTTCCGGGAGGGTGTTACAACTCTTCCCCTCTAATTTAAATTTCGTCCTCGAAATTTACCTGATGCAAACAGTTGAGGAAACTGTTGCCTCATTGTCTCTTCACTTTCCCAAGTTGCCTCCTCAGTGTTGTGGTGTCTCCAAAGCACTTTCACCAGTGGAATCTGTTTGTTCCTCAATTCTTTTACTTCCTGAGCCAGGATCTGTAGAGGTTCTTCTTCATATGTCAAATCTGGCTATATTTCAATTTCTTCCCTGGAGATGACATGTGAAGGATCTGAGCGGTATCTTCTGAGCATGGACACGTGGAACACATTGTGGATCTTGTCCAGCTCTGGTGGTAAAGCTAGCCTATAGGCCACTGGACCCACACGTTCAATGACTTCATATGGGCCAATGAACCTAGGGCTTAATTTACCTTTCCTTCCAAACCTCAATACCTTCTTCCACGGTGACACCTTGAGGAATACTTTGTCGCCAACCGCATATTCTATTTCTTTTCTCTTCAGGTCGGCATAAGATTTACATGCATGCGAGGCAACCTTCAGATTGGCTTTGATTAGTTTCACTTTCTCCTCAATCTGTTTCACAGTGCAGCCCCACCATTTGTCTTCGCCCAATTCAGTCCAAAGCCTGCTGAGTTCTACATTTCCTCCCATACGATTACTTCATATGGGGCCATTTGGATGCTAGCTTGGTAGCTATTGTTGTATGCAAATTACGCGATGGGAGGTACCTATCCCAACTTCCTCAAACTCAATGACACAACTCCTCGGATATCCTCAAGGACTGACATATATTTCATGTTATTATTGTCATTTTGATTCAATATATGTATTTATCTAATTGGTTTCAATTGTTTACAGATTACTCTTTACGATTGCCCATCCATCGAGGATGGAAAGGCATCTTGAAGTGGAGTTGTGTACCCACGGATTCATGGAACTTCTTCCAAAATCTCGATGTAAACCTTGGGTCTCGATCAGATATGATGGAAAGTGGAATTCCATGCAGTCTAACTATCTCACTGATATACAATTACGCTAACTTCTCCGGTGAGTAGTCGGTCCTAATCGGCGAGAAAGTGTCTTGACCGTCAATCTATCTACTATCACCCATACTGCATCATGTTTCTTCTGGGTGAGAGGTAGACCACTTACAAAATTCATGGTGACCCGATCCCATTTCCATTCAGGTATGCGTATAGGCTGTAGCAAACTCGATGGAACTTGATGTTCTGCCTTGACTTGCTGACATGTCAAGCATTTAGTCACATAGTCAGTTATGTCCTTCTTCATACCAGGCCACCAATACTGAAGCTTCAGATCATGATACATTTTTGTACTTCCTGGGTGCATAGCATAAACACTGGCATGTGCCTCTTTCAGAATACTGGCTTTCAATTCCCCATCATCTGGTACACACAGTCTTCCTTTGTAATACAGACACCCATCTACTTTCATCTCATAGTCAGTTGCTTTCCCCTCTGAGATTGTGCTCATAATAGCCATTAACTTTTTATCTGCCTTTTGCCCATCTAAAATCTACTGTAGCAGGCTTGGCCTCACTTGCAACTCAGCCAAAATAGCTCCATCTCGAATCAAAGTTAGACGGGCATTCAATGATCTCAAAGCTGTCATGGACTTTCTGCTCAAAGCATCAGCTACTACATTTGCCTTCCCAGGATGGTAGTCAATTACACAATCATAGTCTTTCAGGAACTCAATCCATCGCCTTTGTCTAAGGTTAAGCTCCTTCTGAGTTGGCAAATATTTCAGGCTTTTGTGGTCCGTGTAAATGTAACACTTTTCACCATACAAGTAATGCCTCCATATCTTCAATGCGAAGATAATCGCTGCAAGCTCTAGATCATGGGTAGGGTAATTCTGTTCATGTGGCCTTAGCTGTCTGGAAGCATAAGCGACCACCTTTCCCTCTTGCATCAATACACACCCTAACCCATTATGAGAGGCATCACTGTAGACCACAAAGTCCTTTCGACACCGGCGTGTTGCTGCGGTGCCTCTGTCAACATAGCCTTCAACTTCTCAAAACTGGTCTGAAACTTGTCATTCCAGTCAAATCTGACATTCTTGTGTAACAACTTGGTCATTGGAGCGGCTATTAAGGAAAATCCTTTCACAAATCTTCTATAATACCCAGCTAGCCCCAAGAAGCTTCTGACCTCAGTTGTATTTCTGGGAGGCTTCCATTCCATTACTGCTTCTATTTTCTTGGGATCCACCCTAATCCCATCAGCTGACACTATGTGTCCAAGGAATGCAATCTCATTCAACCAGAAGTCACACTTGGACAACTTAGCATACAGCTTCTTTTCTCTCAGGGTTTGCAGAACAATCCTCAAATGCTCATCATGTTCTTCACTGGTCTTGGAATACACCAAAATATCATCAATAAAGACCACTATGAACCGATCTACGTATGGATGGAAGATACGGTTCATAAGGTCCATAAATGCAGCTGGTGCATTTGTTAGGCCAAAGGGCATTACCAGGAACTCATAATGCCCATATCGGGTCCTGAATGCAGTCTTTGGCACATCTACATCCTTCACCCTCAACTGATGGTACCCTGATCTGAGATCAATCTTAGAAAATATTCCTGCTCCCTTCAACTGATCAAACAGATCATCAATTCTAGGCAACGGATATTTATTCTTCACAGTCACTTTATTCAACTGCCAGTAATCGATGCAAAGCCTCAAAGTCCCATCCTTCTTCTTTACAAACAGCACTGGAGCTCCCCACGGTGACACACTGGGGCGTATGAACCCCTTATCCAGCAACTCTTGCAACTAAGTTTTCAACTCCCTCAATTCAGTGGGTGCCATCCTATAAGGAACAATGGAAATGGGTGCTGTACCTGGCAGTGTCTTAATAGCAAATTCGACTTCCCTTTCTGGTGGCAAACCAGGCAATTCTTCAAGAAATACCTCTGGGAAGTCTCTTACTGTGGGTATATCACTCAGGTTTGGCTTAGCCTGCCTAGTATCCACCACATGTGCTAGGTAGGCTTCACAGCCTTTTCTCATCATTCTTCTTGCAACTGTGGCTGAGATGACATTGGACAAGAAATCTGTCCTTTCCCCCACAACTGTGATCTCATTACCCTCAGAAGTTTTCAAAGAAATCCTCTTCAATTTGCAATCAACCATTGCCTGATGACGTGACAACCAGTCCATTCCCAAAATCACGTCAAACTCGTGGAAGGGCAACTCAATCAGGTCTGCCAAGAATTCATACCCCTGAATCCTTAACGGGCAACCCTTGTATACTTTGTTCACCACTACACTGTGGCCCAATGGATTTGTGACCAGAATGTCTTGGTCACTCTCCCCTACTAGTATCCCCCTTTCTACGGGTAGGTTGATGCAGATATATGAATGAGTGGATCCTGGATCCACCAATGCATGCACAGGTGTAGTGTAGAGGGAGAACGTACCCCTGATGACGTCCGGGGCATCTTGCTCCTCCTGAGCTCTAATAGCATAAGCTCTTGCTGGTAGTCCGGGCCTCTCTGTGGCTCGAGATGCGAGCCTCTGTGATGGTCCAACGACCTCAGTTTGCAGTTTTCTACCTCTGCGTAGTGCGGGGCAGTGCATGCGCTTGTGTTGGAGCAGCTATAGTAGTTCTACGTGGGCGGTTCCTTAGCGATGCTCTGTCGACCCACACCTTAGCGAGCACCAGTCACTCTCAACACTCCCCCTTATGCCATTTCGAGCGGTGTGGACATGCGAGAAGATGTTGGGGCTGGTCCCTGAACCCCATCCACGGAGAGCTACTCGCGATGGTGTGGGTGACCTCTCTAGGGGTAAAGCGTGGCACAGGCCCCTGAGGTGACCACGACCTTGTGGCGGCCGAACTGCGTGCGGATGGACCTCGAACTTCTTCCCAGTGCGGGAGATGAGCTAGGCTGACTGGTTCCCTCTTCTGCTGTCTCTCTCCCTTACAGTGCTCACTTATTCTTACTTTTTCAACCCTTATTGCGACTTCCACTAACTTTCTAAATGCATGATTCCCAAGGCAGTGAGCTGAATCTTTATGTTGTCATTTAGTCCCTCTTCAAATCTCTTACATCTTTCAGCTTCATTAGGGACTATCTCCCTTCCATAGCGGCTTAATCGGACGAATTCCTTCTCATACTCGGCCACTGACAACTGTCTCTGCCTCAGGTTAATAAACTCTCTTCTTCTCTCTTCCAGTTATACAGTACCCACATATTTCTTCTTGAATTCGGAGAGAAAGAAGTCCCAAGTTATAGCTTCTCGTTCACTGGACACAGTATCCCACCATTCGTAGGCATCATCTTGCAACAAAGATATGGCAGCTTCCAGGTTTTGCTCTGGAGTGCAGTGGAGTTGTTTTAGAACTCTGCTGCTGCATTCAACCAATTCTGGCAATGAGAATCATCTTCTCTCTTCTGAGAAAAAGTCCACCGCTCCAAACTTTCTTAGCCTTTCCAGTGTGATTTACTGTGGAGTGGTGGTGGTGGTGGTGGCATTACTCCAGCCATTTGTGCAAGAAATCGGCCATTTCTTTGGAACATGGCCTGTGGAGGTGGCGAGCTCTGCTTGAGCAGTGGAGTAGGTTCTCCTCTACCCCGGTCTCGCCTCGCAAGTGGAGCATGACTCTCCACTTCTGCCTCGACTGCTCTCTGTGATGAAGGGTCCATATCCTATTCAAAATAAGAAAGACAAACAGATCTGCATTAGTGTCACCTCGACTCTTATAAATGCAATGCATGGTATGGACTCAATCTAGGCCCAGAAATGCCTAAACCGTGCTCTGATACCACTAAATGTGACACCCCTTTCCCGTGTACAGTATACCCGAGTAAGCAATGTCACACGGTGTACCGGCACACTCTAATATACCTTAATTAATTTTTATTATGCTTTTGAATATAACTTGTGAAATATAATGTATTTGTGCCATTTATCGAAATTTTAATTTATTTGAGGTTCCGAAAATTTTAAAGAAAATCCGGTGATCTGCTAAAAATGGAGAAAACAGTTCTTCGGAACCTGTTAAAAACACTTCCAATATTCATATCTCATCACTCTCAAACTCCAATATCAAAATCTCAACATTTTTCAATTTCATGTTCTCAATCATCATTTCTCAGGGTACTCATATATAAACAACAAATAAATACTCAAATTACTTCCATACATAACCATAAATCTTCATTATTTACATGAACCTCAAAATACATTACATAAGTTCATTTACATATGAGAAAATAGAAATTTAGTTACAAAATACCAAAATGACACCTAGTGTCCTACCAATGCACTGCAGAAGTTGAGGTGACACGGACACTGTTCAGAACTGCAGGATGGACTCACCCAGTCTGCGGTCTACTGGGCTCACGATCTGTATCTCCAGAACCTGCGCGTGGCAAAAGCAACGCACTAAGCAATAATGCTTAGTGGTGCAATAATAAAATAAAAGAAATAGCAAGAAAACAAATATGTAGTGAATGTATATGTTTTATTCGTTTTGAATTTCTACATCATTACTTTGTCCACTTTCATTCATTTGTTTGCCCAAGTAACCTACACTAGATGGTAATTTGGATAAGCGGGTAACCGGCCTTTGGGTATCAAGTACCTTGGGCCGTCACACCATCGGTCACATATGCATCTCCCGGTGTGCAACAGAACAACTAACAAGCTGTGATAACATCAGGCACAATGCCAAATCTCAATACAAGGTCAGAATGGCTAAAAGCCATAAAATCACAGAATGGCATATTGCCATGTGCAGTACTACTAGCATGCCAAACTATCCAAACCAATCTTGTTAGGTATACTAGGGCATTTGAAACTTTTAAATTCTTCAATTTGTGAATTTCAAGTTTTGGTGTCACTATTCACCCCATTGGTCAACAAAAATGTTGATTTTTGGGTAGAAAATAGGTACATTGGTTTTGGCACTCCCAACATACCATATTTTGCATTTAAAACTTGTTGGCATTAAGCATTAATACCATTTCTAAGCATTAAACCAAAGGAGCAGAATTTTCAGATTTTGTACCATAAATTTACTGTTCTATTAGGGACTGTTACAGTAGAAATTTGAGGAATTGGTAAACATAAAAGTTGTTCCTTATTTTGTCTAGTTGAATTTCTTTTATTGAATCACTCCATTTGGAGTTTTGTAGCTCCAGATATGGTCCAAAAACCACAGCTGGCCGGATTGGAAAAACTGCAGAATTACCAAATCTATAGTACCATGAATAGTGACTGTGACTGCCATTTGGGTTAGGTTCTGGTCATAATTTGGGGTAGGTTTCTTCATGAAAGTTGTTTTTCTATGTCTTAACTTGTTGCTGTAAAAATTTCAGGTCAATTGACCATTTCTACAGTGAGTTATGGCCAAATGAACAGTTACTATTTATTTGGTCATTTCTGTAGGTGCTGTTGCAGGGTATCCGGATTGGGGCCAACTTTTGGTCCACTTGCTTTGGTCTTTTGGGCATGGTTTCTTCAGAAAAAATGTGCCATTATAAGCCTAGTTTCATGTTCAATTGGCCAAACACCAATTGGACCTACACAGCCAAAGTTATGGCTGTCTAAGTGGGCTGGAATCACAGCCACCCTTGCTGCTGTCCCTAGGCAGCATACTCATTCACTTTGCCATGCTATATTTCAGTCCAAATCATGGTCAACTTACCTAAAATGGTCACTAATTGACCATTAAAATGTTCTCTAACAATTTCCTAAGCCAAGCCAAATTTTCACTTCTCAAAACCCTAATTTCCATATGAGTTTTCATAACATGCTTTAATTAACTATCTCATTCACTAACCACATGCATACATCGTTTAAACATAATCTCTAATCCACTTTAAATCCATCAAAACACTCCATTATTGTTCCTTCAATAGGGCTGCCGAAATCCATGGTATGTATACACATAATTTTTGTTCATTTAAGTTACAAATCCTTACTCAATTCAAGTCACTATCATGGAATATAAGAGTTTTAAGTAAATAGGTGCACTAACCTCTTGTAGGCAGATTTTTCCCAAGTTAAATCTTCACTTTCTTTCCTTTTCTAGGCTGCCAAACACTCTCCCAAGATGAGTGGACAAATTTTAGTGAAAGGGGTTTAGGGTTTATGGTGAAAAGAAGAGAGAAATTGACCTTTGATTGAAGTTGTCAATGGAGGTTGGGCTATGGGCAAGGGTTTTGGCTGCATGAGGAAGAGGATGGCTGCTGTTTGCTTTTGATTGTTTTGGTCTTCATTTTGTCTCTTTTATTAGTTAATGAATTGGTTGTTTGAATGCAATTGGTTATAGCTTTTTATGACATCATCATGATGTCATAAATAAGCCTTTTCCTCATTTTCTTTTCTTTTCTTCACTACTCATTTTCAATTTAATTTTTAGTAATGTTTATTCATATTTTATGTCATATTAATTATTTACTCAACTGGAAAAGTCGGCCAAAAATCACCTCTGAAGGCGAAACGACCAAAATGCCCTCCATTTGGCTTAACGGGTCAAAATTATCTGTACCGATTGAAAAATTTTTCTAAGTATTTTCTTGGCATTCTAATGCCATAGGAACCTCAATGACCCTTATCTGGAGTCTCAAAAATTATTTTATGAATTTTTCCCCGGGTCTAGGGCTCCTCGTTGTGAGAACCGCAACTTCCCTCTGGTTACCTATCGCTTGGGCACCGGCTCGTTTAACTTGGTTGTATTTTATTTCTAAAATTTTTCCTAAATTTTTCTTATTAATATTTGAGTTAATTATGGTTCCTGACTTTAGTTTAAATATTTTTCCGGACGTTCTAGCTGTCTGGACCGACACCGGTCACTGGAACAGTAGAATGTACGGAGTTACTACCGAGAGGGTGTTACAGGACTAGCTATAGTCCTATAATATAATAACTGTATGATTTAAAATTTCGAGTGTATCTTGCTCCATTTATACACTTCGCATCATGGGACTAGCTATGGTCCCATAACAGTAATAACTGTGTAATTTGAAATTTCAAGTGTATCATGCTCTGTTGATATCCATTATACCATGGGACTAGCTATGGTCCCACAATGATGACAACTATGTGATTTGAAATTTTGAATTTATCTTGCCCTATCGATATACTTTGTGTTATGGGACTAGCTACTGTCCCACAATAGTGACAGCTATGTGATTTGAAATTTTGATTTTATCTTGCTTTGTCGATACCATCTGTGTCATAGGGCTAGCTATGGTCCCATAATAGTGATAATTGTGTGATTTAAAAATTTCGAGTATATCTTGCTTTATCGATCCATTCTATGTCATGAAATTAGCTATGGTCCCATAATAGTGATGACTGTGTGATTTGAAAATTTCAAGTATATCTTGCTCATCAATACCCTCTGTGTCATGGCATTCTATAGTCCCACAATAGTGATGACTGTGTGATTTGAAAATTTTCGAGTATATCTTACTCTATCGATTCTCTCTATGTCATGGGACTGGCTACAGTCCCATAATAGTGATGACTATGTGATTTAAAAATTTGTGGATTCATATTTAGGATCACAGTCCTAAACTACCTGCACATCTCCTCATTGTCATTGAAGAGCAATCATACACACTCTTTGTTCAACACTTAAAACTATGGTGATGCGTGATCTTCTATGCCTTATATACTTACAGGTGATATGTTGATGTATGATCTTCTACACCTTACACAACTATTTCGTGCACCCTAAACAAAGTTTAAGGACTTACTAAAAAAATTGATATGTGATTTGAAGTTTTTGAGGCTTTAAACCTAAAACCTCCAAGCTTTCTATGTATCTCCTTTTTAGGGAGAATTAAATCCTTTCATAGTTTGACACTTGAAAACTACAGTGATACATGATCTTCTACGCCTTACACAACTATGTTGTGTGTCCTAAACAAAGTCTAAGGACTTACCAAGAAAACACTAATCTATGATTTGAAAATTATGGCGATGCATGTTCTTTTATGTCTTACACACCTACAGGTGACATATTGATACATAATCTTTTATCCCTTACACACCTACAGGTGACATGTTGATGCATGATCTTCTCGCGTTACACAATTACATCGTATGCCCTAAACAAAGTCTAAGGACTTACTAATAAAATTGATATGTGATTTGAAAACTAAGATGACTAGATCTCAAAATTACCTGTGATTTATGTGCTTTCTATCCTTCCTGTATATGTGCTTATTTCCATTGAAGAATATCTTTGAAAACTTCAATGGGAATGAATATCAGTGGGGATTTTTCTAAAAATTTCAAAGCTTTCATTGAGGTATTGTGGAAAACTTACTAGGGGGATAAGAAGTTTTCAGTACTTATTAAAAAAATTCACACCAAGAGATTACCTTTAGATGAAAAGCCAATTTCTCTTTGATTTTTCTTTGAAGTCCCTTTTCCTTCTTACTATGGCTTATTATTTTAAGACCATGTTTAAGTCCATGCCTTGTCTTGATTCATTCTGTTTCTTCTCTTTTGTTTGTTTTATTCATTTTGCCTTAATTTTTGCCTAAAACACCCTTTGATTAATTTTTGCCTAACACGCCCTTTTGAGTTTTTATTTTAGCGGGCTTGCTCTAACTTTTTCCTAAGCTGCCCTTTTGGGTTTTTAACTTAATGAGCTTTATTTTTGCCTAAACTGCCTTTTTAGGTTTTCAATTGATCTCTCTCTCTCTCTCTCTCTCTCTCTCTCTCTCTCTCTCTCTTTCTCTCTCTCTCTCTCTCTTTTACTCAAACTTTTGTTAGGGAATTCAACATTGATTATTCTATCATGATAAGAAAACTCACATTGAGCTGAAACATGCAATTCTACTACTTAGCTATTTGATGTATCCTTCTAAATAAAAGCATGTGCAATCATAACTAAACAAAATCCATTTCTTATCATGTAATAAAAATCTTCTTTATTAATTCAAGTACACCATTACCCTTTTTACATTTAGTTTTGCTAAATTTCTAACCTTTCAAAATCAAAAATAAAATTATTATAACACCCTCACTTTAGGTAGTCCGTACATTCTATTGTTCTGATGACTAATGTCTATCCAGACAGCCAGAATGTCGGGAACTATATTTAAAATAGAGTGAGGAGTCATAAATAAATCAAATAATAATCGGAAAAATTAAGAAAAAATTTACGTAATAAAATACAATAAGGTTAAATGAGCTGATGCTCCGGCGATGGGTGACCTAACGGAAAGCGACTGTGAAGACAGTTAGCGACCCTAGGTGAAGGAGCGGAAGCGAGAAAAACACAAGTTTATACCATTGAATTCAAAAATTTTCACCTAGGGTCACATGCTTCACGCAAGATTTATTTTTATCTATTTGATTTCAATGATAAACTGTAACACCCCTCGCCCGACTACAATGTAGCCGAGCAAAGCATGCTACATTCGGTGCCGAAGCACCCTAACTTATCTTACTTTGTTTCTTTAAAAATTTTGTTCTCGTTATATTTAATATCGATTATTTTTCAATGGAGAAACTAAAGGAGTTTTCCCTATTTTATTTTCATTTGACGTGTTTTACTATTCACCTGTTTGAAAATTCACCAATATTTTCTAAGTATAATCTCATCCACTCATATCATCATTTAAAAAATCATTATGTAATTCAAATCTATACTCATTTGTACAAATTCATTTATGCTCCATTCTTATAGCAAAATTCTCAAATTTGCATTAATTTACATCATTTGCAATAATTAAATAAATCCTTAATTTACATGATATACAAATTAATTACAATTTGCTAATTTATATTACAATATAAGAAATAAATAAGATACACAAAATACATGATATGCTTAATATGAGCCCTATCTACATGCATTGCTGAGGAGGTGACAACCTTGAACGCTCTGCAGATCAGAACTCCAAAATCTCTGTTTAGTATTATTTGGACTTTAACTTCGATTACTGCAAGCGAAACAATTTCATCGCTAAGCATTCTTTGCTTAGTGGTGCAATAATATAAAAGGAAATAATATACAAATAAAGATAGAAATAAAACATAATTTAAATAATTAAGATTTATTTATACTTCACATGCGATTCTAAAATTTAATATGTTTTATCGTAATTTAGTCTTCTTTGGAAGTTTTTATTTCGCCAATGTACAGTAATAATGTACAAAGAAAAATGATCTAAAAATAATAAATTTATGCTTATATTATTATATAAGTCACATTTGCAATATTTATTTATGTTATAATTTTCTTTCCTAATCTTTTAGCATTTTCTCTATACTTGCTAGGTTGTCTCAGATTATCTCATAATAAGTAAATTTTAATGTCGGTCCAGTTCATTTCGATTCTTTCTAATAAATAACTATTCTAATTTATTTTAGGTCATCTTACTCATTTATTTTATTTAATTTCTAATATTTTTAATTGCTAGTATTCTTAACTTATTTCCATAAATTTCACTGCCCAAGTAACCTATGACAGGCTGACCAAACTGGATAACGGGTCATTGTACTTTGGACCATGATTGCCTCGGGCCGTCATACCATGGGACGCAGAACGTCAACCACGTATGCAGTCAGTATGGCTAAAAAGCCATGATAACACATAATCGGGCATAAAAGCCATGAATGTTGGCATAAAGCCATGAATGCGGGCATAAAGCCATGAATGCGGGCATAAAGCCATGAATACCAGCATAAAGCCTTTCGCAGTACTGCTAAAACAATACCCTATTGGCATGCCAAACTATCCAATCTGACACACATGTCTAGGCAATACAAGGGCACATAATATCATTAAATATTAATATATTGTGTTTTATGACTTCATTATTTCATGATAAATTTCAATTATAATTCATACATTCATTTGATCATTTATATGATCACAATTCACATCAATTATCCTTTTATACCATTGTACTCAAAATACTTCTCCTCTCTACAATAATGAGAACTAATGTCTCATTCATACATTAATATGGTTCATTTATTCATTCATTATGTTATTCATATGGATCATATTTCTAAACAATGGTTCACATGTACCATTGTATTCAAAACATTTTTCCTTTCTCATTTATACATTCAAGAATCTACTTATGTAATTACAAATTTTATATTTCAAGTTGAGTTACTAATATTTTACAAATTCCATTTGTGATGGGCATATTAGCCCTAACTATCTATTCACATCAATTAGGTGACTTATTTTTCATGTTTCAAGTAATCAATGAACATTTCATCGATTTCAAATTTATGGTCTTAATTTCCTTTTTACAATTTTGACTAAGATGCATAGTCCACATTTGTCATACAATTCTAAGCATTTAAGCTTAGAATTGGTTCTAAGTCTTTATCTTAGTTTGCTAATCATTTTGATTACTATTCACCTTACTAGTCAACCAAAATGTTGACTTTTTAATACATAATAATTTTATTGAACCTAAGTTCTCCAAGATACCACATTTTGCATTTAAAATTTGTTGGTATTGGTTGCCAATACCATTTCCAAGCTTAATATTAATTGGGCAGAATTTTCAGTTTTCATGCCTTATCTTTACTGTTCTATTAGTCATTTTTACAGTGAGAATTTGGAAAAATGTTCAACATGAAAGTTGTTCCTTATTTTGTCTAGTTGAATTTATTTTTTTGAATCACTCCATTTGGAGTTTTGTAGCTCAAGTTATGGCCTAAAAACCATGACTGGCCGGATTGGGCAGAACCCAAAATTCTGGGTAAAAATGTTTCTGGCAGATTTGGTAACTCGAGTTTGGTTGGCAATTTGACTAGGTTATGGTCATAATTTGGGTCAGGTTTCTTCATGAAAGTTGTTGTTCTATATCTTATCTTGTTGCTGGTAAAATTTCAGGTCAATTGGACCTTGCTACATTGAGTTATGGCCAAATGATCAAATACTGTTCATTTGGTCATTTTGCCCAGGCAGATTGCAGGTCACCCGGATTAGGGCAAACTTTTGGTCCACTTGGTTTGGTTTTCTAGGCATGGTTTCTTCACAAAAGTTGTGCCATTATGTGTCTAGTTTCACCTCCAATTAGCCTCATACAAATTGGAGTCACACAACTTCAGTTATAGGTCAAAAAATACCCTGGACTCATAGGTCCGAATTTCCTGCATAAGAGAAGCACTCCCAATTTTCAATTTCACCCAACTTCCAAACTTCAATTCACATTTATAACACTTCTAATAGTCAATAATCAACCTCAACATCATCAAATTCAAGCCACAACACAAAATTCCATATTTGAGCAAACCCTAAATCAACTTGCAATAATTTTAAATTCCAAGAGAATTTCTAGCACTAACCTTTGTGTGCTAGCTTCAATCAACTCCAAGCTACTCCCATTAATCTTTAATTCATTCAAAACACTTTGATCTTCTTCCTTGGGCTGCCCACTGAATTTCTTTCTTCTTTTTCTTCCTTCTTTTTCTTGGTTTTTCTTGCTTATTCTTGGAGTTCATGCTTGGATGAAGGTTTTTCTTTAAATTTCTAAGAATTTTGGTCAAGAAATTTGCATGGTTTGGAAGCTTAAGCAAGCTTCAATGGAGGATATTTTGTTTTGAGAGAGAAATGAGAATGTGGGACGGCAAATTAGTAGAGAAGAAGAGAAAAATCTGTTTTCTTTCATTATTATAAGATATTTATATAAATTTAAATATTAAATAATGTATTTGTCTTATTAGGCAAATTTGCTAATTAATTTTTATTTAAAATATGTAACTAATTTTTCCATTTTCCATCCACTTTCTTTTTATTTATTTTTAATTAATCTTTTATCAATATTTATTCATATTTTATCCATTTTTATTAGTTTGTCAAATGGTGATTGGGTGGAGGCATTGTTAATGACATCATGTGATGTCATAATTCCCAATTTCTTTCATTTTCTTTTTCTTTTCTTCTCTACTCATTTTAAATTTAATTTTTAGCAATATTTATTTATATTTTAGATCATAATAATTATTTACTTAACTAGACAAGTCGGCCAAAAATCACCTCTGAAGGCGAAATGACCAAAATGACCTCTGTTTGGCTTAACAGACCAAAATTGTCTGTACCGATCGAAAAATTTTTCTAAACCTTTGTTTTGCATTCTAATGTCATAGAAACCTCAATGACTCTTTTCTGGAGCCTCAAAAATTATTTTATGAATTTTTTCCCGGGTCTAGGGCTCCTAGTTGCGAGAACCGCAACTTCCCACTGGGTTACCCATCGCTAGGGCACCGGCTCATTTAACTTGGTTGTATTTTATTTCTAAAATTTTTCCCTAATTTTTCTTATACTTATTTGAGTTATTTATGACTCCTCACTCTAGTCTAATTATTTTTCCAGACGTTCTAGCTGTTCGGACCAACACCGGTCACCGAAACGTTGAATGTACGGAATTGCTGTAATGAGCGTGTTACATAAACAACATATTAAAACACTTTTAATATGTTTTTGGAACTATTTTTGTCATTTAAGATTTTAGAATTAATCAGATTAATTTTAGAATCCTAGATTAAATCAAGAACAAACACACTAACTTCTTGATGTACTGCAGCGTATTTGCGTTTTTAAGATTCGTCTTCAGGACACCAGATGTTGTCTCTCTAGCTTGTCCACACCAAGAACACCTATGGAAGCCCTTGAACAGCTTCTAAAGCTTTTTCTATTATTTAGAAAATCAAGTTCTGCCTTTTAAGAGATTAAAGATGTAAACAGGACACTAGAAACGATTTCTAGTATTTTTAATTCAAGAGATTGTTTGCTAATCTCTTGGAATAGATGAGAGATGAAGAGGAAGAGAGAATGTGAGTCTCAAGGGTGGCGGTACACAATGGGAGGCAGCAGCTTGTATTTTTATTTTTTCATAACAACACTTATATAGCTACGTCACCACTTAAACCTTTGCCACATGTCACCCTTTGATTGGTTCTAGGTTTAATTGACTCAATCATATTGTGCCAAGTGTCAAACCTATATTTAATCTTAATCTTAATCATCTTACATGATTAAAAGACATTTGACAAGCTTATGTGTAATTCCATGTGTCACCATCTCATGGTGCCACATGTCACCCTATGAAATGACCAAAATGCCCCTGTGTCTTAATTTTGAGTTCTTAACCCAAAACAATTATTTCACTTCTTCTAATCAATTTATATCAAATATAAATTAGCTAATTAATCTCTATTAATTAATTTCTCATTAATTAAATTCATATTTAAACACTTTAAATATAAATTTAACTTATACTATACATCCAATAATCTAGATTTGGTTTCAAGTCATGCTAGGGACTTTGCAATCTAATTGCAAACCAAACCTATTTAATTAATCAATTAAACCCTTTAATTAATTAATTAAATCATATTTAATTAGGTGATAACTTGTGTATGTGTATGACTTACTAGGCTCATCACTAATTGGCAATGAGATATGATATCAACTCTTAATATCATTAGAACTCTTTCTTACCATATATGATTTCTCTAAATCATTTTATGCACCTCATAGACCATGGTTAACACCTAGCATAGCATTCCATGGCTACCCAATTAGTAATAAGGTTTATCTTAAATGAATCTATTGTCACACCCTACCCCTCCATAAGGCATAACATGATCTTGTAGTATACCTAATGAATTACCAACTTTGTCTACTGATAACCCATTAAGTACACTACAAGGGATTTTAAAACTTTTCTTTCTTCTTTTTATAGTGGTGAGCACTATTTATAGGTGTTAAAAAAAATTTTTTTTTAAACTGAAGTGAAACAGCTAACACATTTGAATTATTAGGAATTTCTATAAAAATTTTGGCAGAGTGCCATTTATATTTTGAATAAAGCAGTTCTTCAAAAACCTGTAAAAAAGCACTTCAAATATATTTCTTAATCTCAAACTCCAACATTTAATTAACACAATGTGTTTCTCAACTCAAATCCATAAAAATTTTTCAGTATTTTCAAAGGCTGAGATAAAAGAAATATATCACAATATTTACAAAACAAAATAATTTACAATTTATTTTTCAACTTCAATGTACAATTTTAATTTACAACTGCTCAAAACCAAGAACATTATATACATACAGTGAACATACATTACAATATAAATGCAAAATATGGTATACTCAATATACCCGATGATCTCTCACTGAAGCACTAGCAGCATAGTCTGTTGCCCTATCAGTCTGTCTACCTACGATAACAATGAAAAGCTATCGCTGAGTAAAATTTACTCAGTGGTGCACAATAATAATTTGAAATGCGATACATAAATCTTTTATTGACAATTCACAAATCAAATAGTTCACAATTCCATTTCACAATTTACGAAGTTCATATAATACAAATTTGATCAAATAACTGAATAACACAGTTTTGCCAATCAATAATACCATTTGATCAAATAACTGAATAATACAGTTTTGCCAATTAATAACACAATTTAATCAAATAACTGAATAATACCATTTTGCAAATCAATAACACAATTCGATCAAATAACTGAATAATACCGTTTTCCAAATCAATAACACAATTCGATCAAATAACTGAAGAATACAGTGTTGCCAATCTATAACACAATTTAGGTCATGACACAATTTTTCCGCACTTGCCGTGTTGTACACCACGACAAGACACACTAACCCCAATAATCGAATCAATGAGGGAGGAAGCTAGCTATTTAATGAGTACTCATCCACACTCACCTCAGACTGACAAGTCAAAGAGGGAGGAATATAGTGTACTTATCAGAGCACTTGCAGGTGTTACGTATCGCCATCCCTGCAACCTCCTAAGTTCACTCGTGAGAGTTCCCAAGAATCGTAGGCGTTACGTATCGCCGTCCCTACTTTGCTCCGATACCACTAAACACAATTTATCTCAAAATTTCCATTTACAAAGTAGGCAACACAATAATTTCCAATTAAAATTCTCAAAGCCAAAACAATAAAAAATTATTCATAACTCATTTCTCCAAATAAATTTGCTAGTAAAAGCAGTGAATATAAATGTATTGTGCACGGACATAATTTAAAACTATAATGTTCAATTAAATTTTTAAGTAGATAATGAGAAGTCAAAATTATTGTGCACAAACACAATTTAAAACAATAACATACAAATAATCATAATTTATTTCAATTGAAAATTTCAAAAGAAATAACTATTGTGCATAAACACAATTTAAAACAATAACATACAAATAATCATAATTTATTTCAATTGAAAAATTTAAAAGAAATAACTATTGTGCACAAACACAATTTAAAACAATAACATACAAATAATCATAATATATTTCAATTGAAAAATTCAAAAGAAATAACTATTGTGCACAAATACAATTTAAAATAATAACATACAAATAATCATAATTTATTTCAATTAAAAAATTCAAAAGAAATAACTATTATGCACAAACCTCTGATATATGCCTCTTGGCTCTGACTCAGTGTTTCCTTCCCCTTCCTTGAGTCTTCGCTAACTGAGAAACATAATTTGAAGTTTTTCAGTACTCATTTAAACCGTCTCTAACAATAAGGCTTAATACTTAATTATTGAATTCTATCATTTCTTTAGTCAACCTAAAATGTTGGCCTTCAATACAGTCTAGGTAAATTAGGTCTTAATGTTACCAATATGTCACATTTGATAGCCTTTTAGTGTTGGTACATGTTACCCAATTCATTTTCATATTTGTTGCATTTTATTGCAATTTGTTGGATTCCGGTATACTAATTTGACCTAGCCGGATGACCTAGTTTCCTCAATTTTAGGGTTTCGATCAAAACTACAAACTTGTAGATATATGTCTTATTGCATGCAGGGCAAAATTTCATTTTGAGTTATGTAGACCAAGTTATGGTCATTTTACTATTGCTAGTCAAAATGCATCAAAATTGGTCACTTTAGGTCATTTTAGGTCACTTTTGGTTCAGCCAGTTTTTGGACCCAAACTTGTGCAAGCTATTAGACTTACTTATGGTCATTTCTAAGCTTTGGTGTCTTCATAAGACTTGTAGATATATGTCTCAACTATTCATGGTAAAAATTTCAGATCAATTGGACCTGTTTTGATTGAGTTATGGCCAAAACACTAACTGCTGCCCAAATGGTCAATTTTCAGGCCTTAAATGCACTAATCCGGATTTGGTCATTTTTCAAGTTACCTTACAAGCAGAATTTTGGTAAGCTTCCTTCATGAAAGTTGGCACTTTTTGTGCCTAGTTTCACCTTCAATTGGTCTCATACCAATTGGAGCCACACACTTAAGGTTCTAGGCCCAAAACATAAACTGTCCTATTTCATTTTGTTCATTACTCATTAAAGGATACATTTAACACTTACCAAACTACACATTCATGCCAATTCTGGTTTGTACCATAACCTAAACACATTTTACTTCACATTGGTTGTCATTTTGGTAGCTTATAACCACACTCAATATGCTCCTTATAGTACAGAATTTATCAAGTCTAAATTATAATAATTTAACTACATAACCAAGCTCATTCATATGTCCAAACTCAAACCCTTATACACATGTACAAGATGCCACAATAAGTACCATAATTCAACCATAATATTCCATAAACCAAACGATAAAGCAACATATTTTTGGTCCACAATTCAGGCTACTGATTCATACCTCTCCTTGGATTAATTTCCAAGCTTCCAAAATCAAGTGTACATTCACATACATCTAATATATATTACCAAATTTATTCCTACACATACAAACACTTCATCAACACTTTAATCTACCATTTACATACAACAATAAACTGCCCTCAAAGAGTTTTCATGGCTGCCAAAAATAAACATCTCCCTTAGAACATCAAACTCCAAAATTCTTTCCACAATTCAAGTACCCATAACATCCTCACAAACTTTAATGAAGCAATAATAAAAAACACATACTAACCTCTTTCGAAACTCTTCAAAACCTCTCCAAAACTTGATCGTCTTGTTACCTATCTACTGCCCAAGGTGTATGGATAACTTTTAGTGAAGGGAAGTGCAAGGAAGGAAGCTTGGATCACACTTGCATGGAGCTCCAAAACCATGCGGCAATGGAGTTTCTCTCAAGAAAGTTTTCGACTGAAATTTTAAGAAGTGAGGAAGATGACAATCTGCTGGTCCAAGATGAAGATTAAGTGGTCCACTTTGGTGGGTGAGTGGAGCACTAAGTGTTGTTTAATGTTAGTTTATTCATAAGTTTCATTTTCCCACATTTAACTCCCCATTTTTGCTATTTACATTAGGTACCACTAATTTAATTTTTCATGATATTTTCCAAGTGTAATATCATGTATTTTTAATGGAAATTTAGGTCAAAAGATAAGTCAGGGTGTCAAATGACCACAATACCCCTATTCGGGTTACATTCTCGATTTTTCGGTAACACTAAATTTTGTCGTTTTCTCGATTTCTCACTTTTCTTTGTATTAATTAATTAATTTTTCTTTGATATTTCTCATAATATTTATGCTTCAATAGATGTCTATTTAAGTCTTAAAAATATTTTCCAGGGTCCCCGCGGTCCAGGGCTAGTCAACGGTCCACGCCGCAACTTCCCGGTGCGGTCACCCATTTCTAGGTTTCTCGGCTCGCTTAACTTGGTTACATTTCATTGCTATTATTTTTCCTTTGTTTTTTTTGTATTTTATTTTCTTGTATTTCATTATTTTATGTCTCCTCATCAATATTTAAGTGTAGTTCTAGGCATTCTAGCTGTTCGGACAAACACTGGTCACCGAAGCAGTAGAATGCACTACCGAACATAGGGGTATTACACCTATAATCATATGTTACTATGCACTGGAATATCTCTATTACAAAATCCCAACTCAAGCTGGAGTCATGGTTTATGTCAAAGTCCATTTGCTATGAATATTATGTTCTCTTTTAATTCCAGTTCTTGATTAAAAAGATTTTCTCATCAGAAACTATTTTCTGATTAAATCTATCTGTCCTGGCCAGGAACTTGAAACATCAAGAATAATTAAATGAACATAGGATTTTATCCCTATTTACTTAGAGGAACAGATTCCATCTTGATCAATACCTGCCTCCATATATAAATAGTAGGAGCCAACACATGCCCCTATACCCATACATAGTACAAGTATGAAAGCAGTATCAAACTCAAACTACCTATATACAAGATAACTGTGCTATCTCAAGTCTAAAGATTATATGCACTGATATGATTTATGACAATACATTGACAAGAGTAAACTCCATGTGCTTGTCATAAGTGTCACTGGTTCGGCCTACTTATCATGTATAAGTGCCTATCATGTTTGTTATATGGCATGAGACTCACCATTCCATCTTATTTATATCTCAGATAAATAACTAGGGAACAAACATGAATACAAACTTTTTGGATAAGCCATGTCCTTATTATGAAGTATTCTCGATTGTGAACCTATGTATGATACTTTGTACTAGAAATACTATCACTCATATTCTTAACAACTTAAGAATAGAATTTCTAACAAAATATCAATAGACCTTTTCTATTACACATAAATATCTTACGTAAATGGAAAAATGGAAATGCCTTTTATTAATAAAAACATGTACAAGATACATACTAAATGATATGCTCTAGGGCATACTACTAACAATCTCCCACTAGCACTAGAGCCATTCATTACAATATCTTAGACCCATCTTCTCAAGATGTCGGTCTAGCTGAGTCTGTGACATAGGCTTAGTGAATGGATCAGTTGGATTTTCAGCTGATGCTATTTTCTGCATGGCTACATTGCGTCGTCTAACTATTTCTCTAATAATGTGATAGCGCCTTTCTATGTGTTTGGATTTTTGGTGAGACCTTGGTTCCTTAGTCTGTATGACTGCTCCATTATTGTCACAGTATAGTGGAACTACTGACTCAATGGAAGGAACTACTGTAAGTTCTGTCACGAACTTCTTTATCCAAACATCTTCCTTTGCAGCATCTGATGCAGCAATATACTCAGCCTTGGTAGTGAAATCTGCAGTCGTGCTCTGTTTGGAACTCTTCCAACTGACTGAACCTCATTACAAATGAACACATATCTAGAGGTAGACTTTCTATCATCGATATCTGATTGGAAATCAGAATCAGTATAACTATTCAATTGCAAGTCTCCACTGTTAGTAGTATGCCCTAGAGCATATCATTTAGTATGTATCTTGTACATATTTTTAATAATAAAAGGCATTTCCACTTTTTCGTTTATATAATATATTTATGTGTAATAGAAAAGGTCCATTGATATTTTGTTAGAAATATTATTCTTAAGTTGTTAAGAATATGAGTGACAATATTTCTAGCACAAAGTATCATAAATAGGTTCACAATCGAGGATACTTCATAATAAGGACATGACTTATCGTAAAGATTGTATTCATGTTTGTTCCCAAGTTATTTATATGAGATATAAATAAGATGGAATGGTGAGTCTCATGCCATATAACAAACTTGATAGGCACTTATAAATGATAAGTAGGCCGAACCAGTGACACTTATGACAAGCACATGGAGTTTACTCTTGTCAATGTTTTGTCATAAATCATATCAGTGCATATAATCTTTAGACCTGAGATAGCACAGTTATCTTGTATATAGGTAGTTTGAGTTTGATACTGCTTTCATACTTGTACTATGTATGGGTATATGGGCATGTGTTGGCTCCTGCTAGTTATATATGGAGGTAGGCGTTGATCAAAATGGAATCTGTTCCTCTAAGTAAATAGAGATAAAATCCTATGTTCATTTAATTGTTCTTGATGTTTCAAGTTCCTGGCCAGGACAGATAGATTTATTCAGAAAGAGTTTCGATGAGAAAATCTTTTAATCAAGAACTGGAATTAAAAGAGAACATAATATTCATAGCAAATGGAGTTTGACATAAACCATGACTCCAGCTTGAGTTGGGATTTTGTAACAGAGAGATTCTAGTGCATGGTAACATATGATTATAGGTTCATTTAAGGTAAACCTTATTACTAATTGGGTGGCCATGGCATGCTATGCTAGGTGTTAACCATGGTCTATGAGGTTCATAAAATGATTTAGAGAAATCATTTATGGTAAGAAAGAGTTCTAATGATATTAAGAGTTGATATCATGTCTCATTGCCAATTAGTGATGAGCCTAGTAAGTCACACACATACACAAGTTATCACCTATTTAAATATGATTTAATTAATTAATTAAAGAGTTTAATTGATTAATTAAATAGGTTTGGTTTGCAATTAGATTGCAAAGTCCCTAGCATGACTTGAAACCAAATCTAGATTATTGGATGTGTAGTATAAATTAAATTTATATTTAAAGTGTTTAAATATGAATTTAATTGATGAGAAATTAATTAATAGAGATTAATTAATTAATTTATATTTGATATAAATTAATTAGAAGAAGAAAATAATTATTTTGGATTAAGAACTCAAAATTAAGACACAGGGGCATTTTGGTCATTTTGCAGTGTGACACGTGGCACCATGAGATGGTGACACATGGCATAACACATAAGCTTGCCAAATGTTTTTTTAATCATGTAAGATGATTAAAATCAAGATTAAATATAGGTTTGACACTTGGCACAATGTGATTGGGTCACTTAAACCTAGAGCTAATCAAAAGGTGACATGTGGCTAGGGTTTAATGTGTTAACCTAGCTATTTAAGTGTGGTTATGAAAAGAAAACACAACCACCAGCCTCTCCTCTCAATTGTCACGCCACTTTGAGCCTCTCCAGCTATTTCTCTTCATCTCTCATCAATTCAAAGAGATTAGCCATCAATCTCTTGAATTAAGAACACTAGAAATTGTTTCTAGTGTCTTGTTTATATCTCTAATCTCTTAAAAGGCAGAACTTGAATTTCTAATTAATAGAAAAGGCTTTAGAAGCTGTTCAAGGGCTGCCATAGGTGTTCTTGGTGTGGACAAGCTAGAGGGACAACATCTGGTGTCCTGAAGACGAATCTCAAAGCGCAGAACGCTGCGATTGCATCAAGAGGTTAGTGTAATCGTTCTTGATTTAATCTAGGGTTCTAAAATTAATCTGATTAATTTTAAAATCTTAAATGGCAAATACAGATCCAAAAACATATTAAAAGAGTTTTAATATGTTGTTTATCATTGAAATCAAATAGATAAAAATAAATCTTGCATGATGCATGTGACCCTAGGTGAAAATTTTTGAATTCAATGGTATAAACTTGTGTTTTTCACGCTTCCGTTCCTTCAATTGGTATCAGAGCCACTATATTTGCCATTTAGATTGTTGATTATATAATTTAATTGTGTGTTTGATCATGAGATCAAGAGATTCATTGCTGGTTGGATCATGAGATGTGGCGTCACACATGGTGAAGCCACCATTGGTGGCGGCAACAATGGTTCCTTGGGTGGTTCAAGGTTTGGCTTTTAATTCTGCAATTGTTGTATGATCTAAGGCCTATTCTTTGACTAATTAAAGTGTTTAATTAGTTGTTTTAATCACACAATTAAATTATGATTCAAATCAGAATTTTAAAAATTGTTTGAATGTGATTCAAATCTGAATTTTAAAAGTTGTTTGAATGTGATTCAAATCTGAATTTTTAAAGTTGTTTGAATCATATTTAAATCTGATTTTTTAAAATTGATTCAATAAAATTCAGATCTGATTTTTTAAAAAATATTTGAATGTGATTCAAATCTGATTTTTTAAAAAATGTTTGAATGTGATTCAAATCTGAAATTTTGAAGTTGTTTGAATGTGATTCAAATCTGAATTTTTAAATTTGTTTGAATGAGATTCAAATCTGAATTTTTAAATTTATTTGAATCATATTCAAATCTGGATTTTTAAGTTGAATATGAGATATTCAATTTAATTTAAGTATGTATGTTTTATTTAATTATTAAATAGTGATATGCATGATGGATGATCATGGACTATAAAAGACCAATGTGATTGGATTTATTTCTTTTATGTTTCTTTGGGATTGTAAATTAATTAATTTATTTTAATTTATTTTGGACATGTATTATTAAGTTTGTAATATTTTTTGGGTTGTAATTTCATTTATTTAAGTTCTTGTAAATTCGCCTTGGTATGCCAAGAATTACTATGTAATATTGGATTGCAAGAAGTTCAAGGAAGTCAAGAGCATTGGTGGGACCAGTGGGAGGAATTCAATATCAAGTGTTGATTATGTACTCCTTCAGCAACTCTTGTAAAATGAATGAATGAAATGCACCTAGGAATGCCCTGATTCAATTCTTGGTGGCTCAGAATTGAATCCCTTAGAAAGTCCATGATCATACCATATTTACTGCTTATCCATGAATGCATGAGATGTATGGGAATGTATGCAATTATATGATATATACATGCTAAATGGATAATGTGTAAAGTGGACCTTAATAGTAATTAGGATGGCTATAAAATCTTCCAAACAAATGATTAAGTTGGAAATGGTATAATTAAAGTAATTATAACATAAGCCCTCCATTGGGGCAATTATTTTAAGAAATTTTAAATAGTTGCATGAGATGCAATTAATTTAAGAGATTTTCTTAAGAATAATTGTTAAGCATGAGATGTTGTAAATATGTAAATGGTTTAGTGGCCAATATTGGATGTACCTGAGGACATTAAAATTATTTGCATAATTACTGGCTCAATGGGATCAACTTAACTAATGCAAGATAAGTCAATAATGGATGTACCTGAGATTTTGAGCATTAGGGGCTAGGTAAAGGATTGAACCTCACATGAGATGTGATGGGCAAAGAGTTGCTCACTTATAGTTTATTGTAATTCCAATAATGGATGTACCTGAGGATGATCAATAGAATTATAAGAATTCAATCACCCACTAGAAATCCATCCAACTAGGATTTCCGTTTTCTACTTTGGAAGTGTAGGATTTGCTAAGTTAGTGGGAGGACCAATTTGACTAAAAGACCATAATCATTTTGGTTAATTACATGATACATTTACTAATTAATCTGGTTATTTTCTGCAGTTAATTTTCTGATAAAAATGAGCACAAAACAACCACCACCATCCAATATCCTTGCAAGCATACTTGATCACAATAGGTTAACAGGACATAATCTATCTGATTGGCTAAGAAATTTGAAACTTTTCCTGAACCTTGAACATATAGGATATGTTCTAGATTCAAATGTTCCTGGTCCCTTACCTCCAGAGGCCACACAAGAGGAACATGAAACTTTGGACAAGTGGAAGGAGCATGATATGAGAGCTAAGTGTTACATGCTTGCTTCCATGAGTAATGAGTTACAGAAGCAATATGAGAACATGCAGAGTGCGAGTGAGATCCTCCTTCACCTATAAGAGTTGTATGGTGAGCACAGCAGGAATGCTAGGTATGAGATATCTAGACAGCTATTCCGTATGAGGAAGTCTGAGGGACAGAATGTTGGGGATCATGTCCACAAGATGATTCGGATGATTGAGCAGTTGGAACATCTTGACTTTAACATGGATTTCCAACTACAGACAGATTTGAACCTTCAGTCCCTTCCTAAGTCTTTTGAGAATTTTGTGACAAATTTCCATATGACTAAACAGGAATGCACCTTAGCTGGTTTACTCAACATGCTGGTTATTGCCCAAAAGAATATGCCAGGCAATAAAGGAAAAGAGGTAGCTTTGGTTGCATCTTCTTCTACTGGAAAGTCCAACAAGAAGAAGGGCAATAAGAAAAAGAAACCTCAGATTCCTGGTCCTTCTAAGAAAATAGCTAAACAGAAAAGGAAGACTAAAGCTGATGAAGGCAAAGGAAAGTGTTTCCACTGCCAACAGGAAAGTGTTTCCATTGCCAATAGGAAAGTGTTTCCATTGCCAGTAAGAAAGTGTTTCCACTGGCCAGAGTATAGTAATCTAAATGAATGCAATGCCGTGGTGAAAACCAACTCAATTTCAAAATATATTTGGCAATTAAGGTTATGTCATGTTAAATAAGATAGGATTACAAAATTGGAGAAAATGGGAATTCTATCCTTATTGGACTCTGAGCCTACTCCAACTTGTGATTCTTGCCTTGAGGTCAAAATGACTAGATCACCCTTTTTTGGACAGGTGCTAAGAGCTGAAAATTCTTTGGAGCTAATACATAGTAATGTATGTGGTACATTTAATGAAATGGCTAGAGGGGCTTTCATTATTTTATTACCTTTACTGATGATAAATCAAGGTTTGGGTATTTGTATTTGATGAAATACAAACATGAATCTTTTGAAAAGTTCAAAGAATTTAAATCTGAAGTAGAAAATCAAACAGGAAAGAATATTAAAGCTCTTCGATCAGATCGTGGAGGTGAATATTTGAGTACTGAATTTGATGAATACTTGAGAGAGCATGGCATTGTTTCTCAGCTGACTCCTCCAGGAACGCCACAGCTGAATGGTGTATCTGAAAGGAGAAATCGTACCCTATTGGATATGGTACATAGTATGATGAGCTATACTGATATGCCAATCTCCTTTTGGGGATTTGCATTAGAATCAGCTTTGTATATTCTGAATAGGATTCCATCAAAATCAGTTTCTTCCACACCTTATGAGATATGGCATGGAAGAAAACCAAGTCTTAAGCATGTTAAGATTTGGGGTTGTCCAACTTATATCAAAAAGCTGAACACTGATAAATTAGAGACCAGATCAGAAAAAGGTCGATTTGTTGGATATCCAAAAGATAGTTTTGGATATTATTTTATTTGCCTACTTCACAAGAGTTGTGATAAGTAGAGATGCCACATTTCTTGAACAATAATTTGTCCAAGAAGGAGGCAAAGGAAGGCAAATAGAGTTAGAATTGGAGAATTCTGACCAACCAATGCATCGATGGATATAGATCCATCTAGTCAACCAATACCCTTGATGAAACATCTACACTGTTCCTCGTAAAACAACTGTGGTATCTCACCCACCAGTGAGATATGGTTTTCTTCATGAAGAAGAACAAGAGTTGTCTACTCATGAAGAAGTAGATCATGGAGATGATCCACTTACCTATGAAGAAGCTATATCAGATATAGACTCTTCAAAATGGATTGATGCTATGAAATCCGAGATTGATTCCATGTATAAGAATCAAGTTTGGGATCTTGTTGACCCACCTGAAGGTATTGTACCTATAGGGAACAAATGGGTTTTCAAGAAGAAAATTGGTTCTGATGGAAAGGTAGAGACCTATAAGGCAAGGCTAGTAGCGAAAGGGTTTCGCCAAAGGCAAGGAATAGACTATGAGGAGACTTTCTCACCTGTTGCCATGCTTAAATCAATTAGGATTTTATTAGCAATAGCTGCATACTATGATTATGAGATTTGGCAGATGGATGTCAAAACAGCTTTTCTCAATGGATACATTGAAGAAAACATTTTCATGGAACAACCTAAGGGTTTTGAATCCCAAAATGGTTCCAAGGTATGCAAGCTAAAGCGATCCATTTATGGGTTGAAACAAGCTTCGAGGAGTTGGAACATCCGTTTTGATGAAGCCATTAAATCCTTTGGTTTTATCAAAAAAGAGGATGAGCCATGTGTATATAAGAAGGTTAGTGACAGTGCTATCACTTTCCTTGTCTTATATGTGGATGACATACTGTTGATGGGTAATGACACAGGTATGTTGATGACTATAAAGGTATGGTTGTCAAATACATTCTCCATGAAAGACTTAGGGGAGGCAACCTATATTCTTGGGATTCGCATCTATAGAGATAGAGAGAAACGAATAATTGGTTTATCCCAAAGTCTATACTTGGAAAAAGGTGTTAAAGAGGTTTAACATGCTTGATTCCACGAGAGGATTGTTACCAGTGAGACATGGTATCCATCTTTCTAAAGAGATGTCTCCAAAGACACTTGAAGAAAGAGATAAGATGGCCAGGATTCCATGTGCTTCGGCTATTGGAAGTTTAATGTATGCAATGTTGTGTACTAGGCCGGATATCGCATATGCTGTTAGTTTGACTAGCAGGTATCAATCCAATCCAGGTTTGGAACATCGATAGTCACAAGAATATTCTTAAGTACTTGAGAAGAACTAAGGATTTATTCTTGATTTATGGAGGTGGAGACTTGCAATTGGATGGTTATACTGATTCTGATTTCCAATCAGATATCGATGATAGAAAGTCTACCTCTGGATATGTGTTCATTTGTAATAGAGGTGCAGTCAGTTGGAAGAGTTCCAAACAGAGCACGACTGCAGATTCCACTACAGAGGCTGAGTATATTGCTGCATCAGATGCTGCAAAGGAAGCTGTTTGGATTAAAAAGTTCGTGACAGAACTTATAGTAGTTCCTTCCATTGAGTCAGCAGTTCCATTACACTGTGACAACAATGGAGTAGTCATACAGGCTAAGGAACTAAGGTCTCACCCAAAATCCAAACACTTAGAAAGGCACTACCACATTATCAGAGAAATAGTTGGGCGAGGCGATGTAGCCATGCAGAAAATAGCATCAGCTGAAAATCCAGCTGATCCATTCACTAAGCCTATGTCACAGACTCAGTTAGACCGACATCTTGAGAAGACAAGTCTAAGATATTGTAATGAATGGCTCTAGTGCTAGTGGGAGATTGTTAGTAGTATGCCTTAGAGCATATCATTTAGTATGTATCTTGTACATATTTTTAATAATAAAAGGCATTTCCACTTTTCCATTTACATAATATATTTATGTGTAATAGAAAAGGTCCATTGATATTTTGTTAGAAATATTATTCTTAAGTTGTTAAGAATATGAGTGGCAATATTTCTAGCACAAAGTATCATAAATAGGTTCACAATCGAGGATACTTCATAATAAGGACATGACTTATCCAGAAAGATTGTATTCATGTTTGTTCCCAAGTTATTTATATGAGATATAAATAAGATGGAATGGTGAGTCTCATGCCATATAACAAACTTGATAGGCACTTATAAATGATAAGTAGGCCGAACCAGTGACACTTATGACAAGCACATGGAGTTTACTCTTGTCAATGTTTTGTCATAAATCATATCAGTGCATAGAATCTTTAGACCTGAGATAGCACAGTTATCTTGTATATAGGTAGTTTGAGTTTGATACTGCTTTCATACTTGTACTATGTATGGGTATATGGGCATGTGTTGGCTCCTGCTAATTATATATGGAGGTAGGCGTTGATCAAGATGGAATCTGTTCCTCTAAGTAAATAGAGATAAAATCCTATGTTCATTTAATTGTTCTTGATGTTTCAAGTTCCTGGCCAGGACAGATAGATTTATTCAGAAAAGAGTTTCTGATGAGAAAATCTTTTTAATCAAGAACTGGAATTAAAAGAGAACATAATATTAAAAGCAAATGGAGTTTGACATAAACCAAGAGTCGATCTTGACTTGGTATTTTGTAACAGAGAGATTCTAGTGCATGGTAACATATGATTATAGGTTCATTTAAGGTAAACCTTATTACTAATTGGGTGGCCATGGCATGCTATGCTAGGTGTTAACCATGGTCTATGAGGTTCATAAAATGATTTAGAGAAATCATTTATGGTAAGAAAGAGTTCTAATGATATTAAGAGTTGATATCATGTCTCATTGCCAATTAGTGATGAGCCTAGTAAGTCACACACATACACAAGTTATCACCTATTTAAATATGATTTAATTAATTAATTAAAGAGTTTAATTGATTAATTAAATAGGTTTGGTTTGCAATTAGATTGCAAAGTCCCTAGCATGACTTGAAACCAAATCTAGATTATTGGATGTGTATAAATTAAATTTATATTTAAAGTGTTTAAATATGAATTTAATTGATGAGAAATTAATTAATAGAGATTAATTAATTAATTTATATTTGATATAAATTAATTAGAAGAAGAAAATAATTATTTTGGATTAAGAACTCAAAATTAAGACACAGGGGCATTTTGGTCATTTTGCAGTGTGACACGTGGCACCATGAGATGGTGACACATGGCATAACACATAAGCTTGCCAAATGTTTTTTTAATCATGTAAGATGATTAAAATCAAGATTAAATATAGGTTTGACACTTGGCACAATGTGATTGGGTTACTTAAACCTAGAGCTAATCAAAAGGTGACATGTGCCTAGGGTTTAATGTGTTAACCTAGCTATTTAAGTGTGGTTATGAAAAGAAAACACAACCAGCAGCCTCTCCTCTCAATTGTCACGCCACTTTGAGCCTCTCCAGCTATTTCTCTTCATCTCTCATCAATTCAAAGAGATTAGCCATCAATCTCTTGAATTAAGAACACTAGAAATTGTTTCTAGTGTCCTGTTTACATCTCTAATCTCTTAAAAGGCAGAACTTGAATTTCTAATTAATAGAAAAGGCTTTAGAAGCTGTTCAAGGGCTGCCATAGGTGTTCTTGGTGTGGACAAGCTAGAGGGACAACATCTGGTGTCCTGAAGACGAATCTCAAAGGCGCAGACACGCTGCAGTGCATCAAGAGGTTAGTGTAATCGTTCTTGATTTAATCTAGGGTTCTAAAATTAATCTGATTAATTTTAAAATCTTAAATGGCAAATACAGATCCAAAAACATATTAAAAGAGTTTTAATATATTGTTTATCATTGAAATCAAATAGATAAAAATAAATCTTGCATGATGCATGTGACCCTAGGTGAAAATTTTTGAATTCAATGGTATAAACTTGTGTTTTTCACGCTTCCGTTCCTTCATCCACCTCCATAGATCAAGAATAAATCTTTAGTTCTTCAAAAGTACTTAAGGATATTCTTGACAGCTATCCAGTGTTCCAAACCTGGATTAGATTAATACCTGCTAGTCAAACTAACAGCATACGCGATATCCGGCCTAGTACACAACATTGCATACATTAAACTTCCAATAGCCGAAGCATATGGAATCCTAGCTATCTTATCTCTTTCTTCAGGTGTCTTTGGAGACATCTCTTTAGAAAGATGGATACCATGTCTCACAGGTAACAATCCTCTCTTGGAATCCAGTATGTTAAACCTCTTTAACACCTTTTCCAAATATAGACTTTGGGATAAACCAATTATTCTTTTTGCTCTATCTCTATAGATGCAAATCCCAAGAATATAGGTTGCCTCCCCTAAGTCTTTCATGGAGAATGTATTTGACAACCATACCTTTACAGTTGTCAACATACCTGTGTCATTACCCATCAACAGTATGTCATCCACATATAAGACAAGAAAAGTGATAGCACTGTCACTAACCTTCTTATAGACACATGGCTCATCCTCATTTTTGATAAAACCAAAGGATTTAATGGCTTCAGCAAAACGAATGTTCCAACTCCTCGAAGCTTGCTTCAACCCATAAATGGATCGCTTTGGCTTGCATACCTTTGAACAATCTTGGGATTTAAAACCCCTAGGTTGTTCCATGAAAATGTTTTCTTCAATGTATCTATTGAGAAAAGCTGTTTTGACATCCATCTGCCAAATCTCATAATCATAGTATGCAGCTATTGCTAATAGAATCCTAATTGATTTAAGTATGGCAACAGGCTAGAAAGTCTCCTCATAGTCGATTCCTTACCTTTGGCGAAACCCTTTTGCTACTAGCCTTGCCTAATAGGTCTCTACCTTTCCATCAGAACCAATTTTCTTCTTGAAAACCTTTTTTTCCCTATAGGTACAATAACTTCAGGTGGGTCAACAAGATCCCAAACTTGATTCTTACACATGGAATCGATTTCAGATTTCATAACATCAATCCATTTTGAAGAGTCTATATCTGATATAGCTTCTTCATAGGTAAGTGGATCATCGCCATGATCTACTTCTTTATGAGTAGACAACTCTTGTTCTTCTTCATGAAGGAAACCATATATCACTGGTGGGTGAGATACCCTAGTTGTTCTACGAGGAACAGCTGTAGAAGTTTCATCAACGGGTGTAGGTTGACTAGATAAATCTATATCCATATGACCTGTTGGTTGGTCAGAATTCTCTAATTCCAACTCTATTTGCCTTCCTTTGCCTCCTTCTTGAATAAACTGTTGTTCAAGAAATGTAGCATCTTTACTCACCACAACCTTTTATGATGTAGGCAAATAAAAATAATATCCAAAACTATCTTTTGGATATCCAACAAATCGACCATTTTCTGATCTGGTTTCCAATTTATTAGTGTTCAGCTTTTTAATACAAGCTGGACAACCCCAAATCTTAATATGCTTAAGACTTGGTTTTCTTCCATGCCATATCTCATAAGGTGTGGAAGAAACGGATTTTGATGGAATCCTATTCAGAATATACAAAGTTGATTCTAATGCAAATCCTCAAAAGGAGATTGGCATATCTGTATAGTTCATCATACTACGTACCATATCCAATAGGGTAAGATTTCTCCTTTCAGATACACAATTCAGCTGTGGCTTTCCTGGAGGAGTCAGCTTGGAAACAATGCCATGCTTTCTCAAGTATTCATCAAATTCAGTACTCAAATATTCACCTCTACGATCTGATTGAAGAGCTTTAATACTCTTTCCCGTTTAATTTTCTACTTCAGATTTAAATTCTTTGAACTTTTCAAAAGATTCATGTTTGTATTTCATCAAATACAAATACCCAAACCTTGATTTATCATCAGTAAAGGTAATAAAGTAATGAAAACCGCCTTTAGCCATTTCCTTAAATGGACCACATACATCACGATGTATTAGCTCCAAAATATTTTCAGCCCTTAGCCCTTATCCAACAAAGGGTGATGTAGTCATTTTGCCCTGAAGGCAAGATTCACAAGTTGGAGTAGGCTCAGAGCCCAATGAGGATAGAATCCCCATTTTCTCCAATTTTGCAATCCTATCTTCTGCAGCATGACATAACCTTAAGTGCCAAATATGTTTTGAACTTGAGTTGGTTTTCACCATGGCATTACATTCATTTAGATCACTTACATTCATTTTGTGTTTGTCATTATTATCTAAATAATAAAGACCTTCATTCATATAACCCGAACCAACATATTTATTTTCAAAATAAATATTGCAAACATCGTATGTGAATTGAAATTCATAGCCATTTCTAGTCAAACTAGATATAGAAATGATGTTCTTGAAAGCATCAGGTACATATAAAATATTATCCAAACACAAAACATGTCCAAATATGTAAAAAGATTTAGATCCTATGGCTAAAGCTTCAACAGTTGAACCATTGCCAATCCGGACTCTAATATCTTGAGAACGCAAGCTGCTACTATTTGATAGTTCCTGCATATCATTAGAAATGTGAGAACTGGCACCAGTATCTAAAACCCAAGCTGTAGATGAACTATGAGTATCATCAGAATGTAAATAACAAGATATAGACATACCTTCCGAAGATTTATCCTTCTTGTCCTTCAAAGAAGTAAGATACTCTGGGCAGTTCCTTTCCCAGTGCCCATCTTTCTAGCAGTGGAAACACTTTCCTTTGCCTCCATCAGTTTTAGTCTTCCCTTTCTTTTTAGCTATTTTCTTAGAAAGACCAGGAATCTTAGGTTTCTTTTTTTTTATTGCCCTTCTTCTTGTTGGACTTTCCAGCATAAGAAGATGCAATCAAAGCTACCTTTTTTCCTTTATTGGCCGGCATATTGTTTTGGGCAATAACCAGCATGTTGAGTAAACCAGCTAAGGTGCATTCCAGTTTAGTCATATGAAAATTTGTCACAAAATTCCCAAAAGACTCAAGAAGGGACTGAAGGATCAAATCCGTCTGTAGTTGGAAATCCATGTTGAAGTCAAGATGTTCTAACTGCTCAATCAGCTAAATCATCTTGTGGACATGATCCCCAACATTCTGTCCCTCAGACATCCTCATGTGGAACAGCTGCCTAGATATCTCATACCTAGCATTCCTGCTGTGCTCACCATATAACTCTTGTAGGTGAAGGAGGATCTCACTCGCACTCTGCATGTTCTCATGCTGCTTCTGTAACTCATTACTCATGGAAGCAAGCATGTAACACTTAGCCCTCATATCATGCTCCTTCCACTTATCTAAAGTTTCATGTTCCTCTTGAGTGGCCTCTGGAGGTAAGGGAATAGGAACATTTGAATCTAGAACATATCCTATATGTTCAAGGTTCAGGACAAGTTTCAAATTTCTTAGGCAATCAGAGAGATTAGGTCCTATCAGCCTATTGCGATCAAGAATGCTTGCAAGGATATTGGATGTGGTGGTTGTTCTGTGCTCATTATTATCAGAAAATTAACTGCAGAAAATAACTAGATTAATTAGTAAATGTATCAAGTAATTAACCAAAATGATTATGGTCTTTTAATCAAATTGGTCCTCCCACTAACTTAGCGAATCCTACACTTTCAAAGTAGAAAACGGAAATCCTAGTTGGATGGATTTCTAGTGGGTGATTGAATTCTTATAATTCTACTGATCATCCTCAGGTACATCCATTATTGGAATTACAATAAACTATAAGTGAGCAACTCCTTGCCCATCACATCTCATGTGAGGTTCAATCCTTTACCTAGCCCCTAATGTTCAAAATCTCAGGTACATCCATTATTGACTTATCTTGCATTAGTTAAATTGATTCCATTAAGCCAGTAATTATGCAAATAATTTTAATGTACTCAGGTACATCTAATATTGGCCACCAAACTATTTACATATTTACAACATCTCATGCTTAACAATTATTCTTAAGAAAATCTCTTAAATTAATTGCATCAAATGCAACTATTTAAAATTTCTTAAAATAATTGCCCCAATGGAGAGCCTATGTTATAATTTCTTTAATTATAGCATTTCCAACTTAATAATTTATTTGGAAGATTTTATGGTCATCCTAATTACTATTAAGGTCTCACTTTCGCACATTATCCACACCAAGAACACCTATGGCAGTCCTTGAATAGCTTCCAAAGCTTTTTCTATTATTTAGAAAATCAAGTTCTGCCATTTAGGAGATTAAAGATGTAAACAGGACACTAGAAACGATTTCTAGTATTTTTAATTCAAGAGATTGTTTGCTAATCTCTTGGAATAGATGAGAGATGAAGAGGAAGAGAGAATGTGAGTCTCAAGGGTGGCGGCACACAATGGGAGGCAGCAGCTTGTATTTTTATTTTTTCATAACAACACTTATATAGCTACGTCACCACTTAAACCCTTGCCACATGTCACCCTTTGATTGGTTCTAGGTTTAATTGACCTAATTACATTGTGCCAAGTGTCAAACCTATATTTAATCTCAATTTTAATCATCTTACATGATTAAAAGACATTTGGCAAGCTTATGTGTAATTTCATGTGTCACCATCTCATGGTGCCACATGTCACCCTGTGAAATGACCAAAATGCCCCTGTGTCCTAATTTTGAGTTCTTAACCCAAAATAATTATTTCTCTTCTTCTAATCAATTTATATCAAATATAAATTAATTAATTAATATCTATTAATTAATTTTTCATTAATTAAATTCATATTTAAGCACTTTAAATATAAATTTAACTTATATTATACATCCAATAATCTAGATTTGGTTTCAAGTCATGCTAGGGACTTTGCAATCTAATTGCAAACCAAACATATTTAATTAATCAACTAAACCCTTTAATTAATTAATATAAATCATATTTAATTTGGTGATAACTTGTGTATGTGTGTGACTTACTAGGCTCATCACTAATTGGCAATGAGATATGATATCAACTCTTAATATCATCAGAACTCTTTCTTACCATATATGATTTCTCTAAATCATTTTATGCACCTCATAAACCATGGTTAACACCTAGCATAGCATGCCATGGCCACCCAATTAGTAATAAGGTTTACCTTAAATGAACCTATAATCATATATTACCATGCACTGGAATCTCTCTGTTACAAAATCCCAACTCAAGCTGGAGTCATGGTTTATGTCAAACTCCATTTGCTATGAATATTATGTTCTCTTTTAATTCCAGTTCTTGATTAAAAAGATTTTCTCATTAGAAACTCTTTTCTGATTAAATCTATCTGTCCTGGCCAGAAACTTGAAACATCAAGAACAATTAAATGAACATATGATTTTTTTCCCTATTTACTTAGAGGAACATATTCCATCTTGATTAACACCTACCTCCATATATAACTAGTAGGAGCCAGCACATGCCCCTATACCCATACACAGTACAAGTATGAAAGCAGTATCAAACTCAAACTACCTATATACAAGATAACTGTGCTATCTCAGGTCTAAAGATTATATACACTAATATGATTTATGACAATACATTGACAAGAGTAAACTCCATGTGCTTATCATAAGTGTCACTGGTTCGGCCTACTTATCATGTATAAGTGCCTATCATGTTTGTTATATGGCATGAGACTCACCATTCCATCTTATTTATATCTCATATAAATAACTTGGGAACAAACATGAATACAATCTTTCTGGATAAGTCATGTCCTTATTATGAAGCATCCTCAATTGTGAACCTATTTATGATACTTTGTACTAGAAATATTGTCACTCATATTCTTAACAACTTAAGAATAGAATTTCTAAGAAAATATCAATGGACCTTTTCTATTACACATAAATATCTTATGTAAATGGAAAAGTGAAAATGCCTTTTATTAATAAAAACATGTACAAGATACATACTAAATGATATACTCTAGGGCATACTACTAACACTAGGCCCATGGGAAAACCCTGTGAAATAATTTTTGAGACTCTAATGAAGAGTTATTGAGCCTTAGATAACAAAAGAATGCCAAGAAATGTTAAAAAAATTTTCTAAATCGGTACAGACAATTTTAGCTTGTTAAGCTAAATGAAAGATATTTTAGTCATTTCACCTTCAGAGATAATTTTTGACCAACTTGTCCATTCAAGTAAGTGAGATTTATGACATAAAATGTAAATAAATATTGATGAAAATTTTATTAAAAATAAGTAACAGAGAAAGAAAAGAAAATGAAATAAAAACCTAATTATGACATAAGCTTAGGTAAGGGTGATGTAATTAAAAAAAATGCCAACCAATTAAATATTGACAAACCAATTAAAAAGGATAAAAGGAGAGGAAAAGAAATAAAAATTCAAAAAGCCATCTTCTTCCTTTTAGTTCTCCATGGCCGAACCTCATAAGGTTCTCTCTCTCCACCATTTTTCCTCTCTTCTAACTTGATTTCCCCAAGCTTCTTTCCCTAAAACACACAGTTGCTTTCATTAAAAATCATCTCTACACCTTGAGGGAGCACTAGGGACCAAAATGAGGAGAAGAAATTGAGGTTTTGGGTTGACTTGGACATCCTTCAAAAGAGGTTAGTGCCCATTTCCTCTCTCTCTCATTATATTCTTTGGTAGGACATTGGAGTGAGTTAGGATTTGTGAAAATTAAACAAAAATATGCATGATAGGGCATCCTTCAATTTTTGGCAGCCATGAATGATAGATGGATTCGATGAATTTGAATGGAATTAAAGTGTGTAGTGGTGGCCATGAATGAAAATATATGTATATGAACTTTGAATTGCATGTATGGTGTAAATGGGAAAATTAGGGATTAGAGTTTGAGGCATAAAATTAGGGTTTTGCCAATTTTTTATGGAATTAATGTTCTAATGGTCAATTAGTGACCATTCGATAAAGTTTGACCTTAAAATGAAAGCAATTGTGGCATTGAAATTGGAATTGGTATCCTGCCCAATTGTGCCAGAATTTTTGGACTTGAGTCCAGTGTGGTTGGGATGCAATAACTTGACTTATATAGCTCCAATTGGTGCAAGGCCAATTGAAGATGAAATTAGGCACATAGTGACACTTTTTTTATGAAGAGACACTGCCCAAAAAACTAACTTAGAGTGACCTAAAATCTGCCTAAATCTGGGTAACCAACATTCTAGACCTGAAAATTAACCATATGAATAGTATTTGTTCAAATGGTCATAACTTGGTGTAGAGAGGTACAAATGACTTGATTTTTAAACCCATGGAAAGCTTAGACAATGTAGAACAACTTTCATAAAGAAGAGAAACCCAAATTCTGACCATAACCCATTTGAATTGCTAGCCAAATTCAAGACACTAAAACTGCTATAACCAAATTTGCCCAGAAATTCTAGACAATAACCTATTCAGCTAATCTTAGTAAAAATGGCATAACTTGAGCTAAAAAACTCCAAATGGAGTGATTCAAAAAGAGAATTAAAGTTGACACAATAAGGAATAACTTTGATGAAGAGAGTTTAGCCAAATTTTTACTGTAGAAAGGTCCAATGGAACAGTGAACTTAAGTGACCAAAACTGAAAATTTGAAATAACTTCCATTGAGCCTTGAATTGAATTTGGCAACCAATGCTAACATATATAAAATCCAAAATGTGGTATGTTGGTGTAATTAGAACTAGCATACCTATTATTTATGAAAAGGCAACATATTAACTTGAATAGTAAGATGAATAGTAATCATTAAACATCAAATACAAAGAATTAAACAATTAACTTTGTTAACATGCCTTAGTATGCCCAGCATGATTGGTTTGGATAGGTTAGCATGCCAATAAGATTCCGATAGCAGTACTGCATATGGCTTTATGCCATTCCGTGATTTATGGCTCTTGTGGCCATTTTGTGATATTATGGCTTGTAGCCATTTTGATACATTTAATATACTTGGCTTTGTGCCCGGTGATGATTATGGCTTATTAGTTGTTCTGTTGCACACTTGGTAGACATTTTGTGACTGATGGTGTAATGGCCCGAGGTACTTGGTACCCAGTGCTAGTTTACCTGTTTATCCAGTCCATTCAACAGGTATAGGTTACTTGGGCAACCAAAATAAGTCTTAATAATTTATAACTAAATAATGAACATAAAAAGTACTAATATTAATAATGTTACGAATAATTACTAGAAATCTACTCTGCATAAAATAATAACATAATTTCTGCATATTTATTTATTTTAATTTATTTTTATTTTTTATTGGCACTACTAAGCTATATTGCTTAGCGAGACCCTTTTTGCCACTCATAGGTACTGGAGATACAGAGCGAGAGCCCATAGACCTCAGACTGGGTGAGAGTCAGATCTGCATTGTGTCCAGTGTCCCTCATCTGTGCTGTGTTTTGGCTAGGACCATTAGACTTCATTAGTGGTTTTGTAATTTGTAATTTGTAATTTGACTTTCATTTTGTAATGTAAATCAGACACTTATGTAATTCTTGTGAAAAATATAATTGTTTATTAAATTTGCACATGGTGTAAATTAATAAAGTTTTAAATTTCATATTTGAGTTGTGTATGCATGGAAATGATTTGGAACTTCATATGTATTTATATGAGTGAAATTAAATTGATGATGAGAATCAGAATATGAGAATGAGAATATTACTACATTTGTTTTTCAATTAGGTGGGAAAATCATCAGAATATTAATAAATTATGGGAAACTCCGTCAGTTTCTACATTAAAATAATTAGATTTAAATTTAATAAAAATAAAGTGTGAAAAATTAAGAATAAAATGAGATAAGTTAAGACGCTCCGGCACCAAGTGTGACATGCCTCGCTCGGCTACATTGTAGATGGGTAAGGGTGTCACAATTATAACCTGCTAAATGATCCTTTCAGGTTTTCCATCCAAATCTTCTCTCTCTCCTTTTTCCTAGATTGTCCTTTTAGATTTTTAGCCTAACATTTATTATTTTTCTTTTCTTTTCTTTTCTATTTTTTTAATTTTTTTCTTGACCTTAACTTTTACCTAGATTGCCCTTTGTAGATTTTCAGCCTAGCAGGCCTATCTCACTCAAAGTATCTTTTGAGCCTGTCAAGGTTAAGTGATTCCTAGAACTTATTTCCATCTAGGTCTGATAATCTCACAGCACCTCTTAGTAAGATCTTCTTGACAATATATGAGTTATCCTAGTTTGGCTTGAATTTTTCTTTTGGATTAAAGGGAATGGGCCAGGCCTGTTTCAAAATCATATCACCTTTTTTTATCTTTCTTAGCCTAACCTTTTTGTTAAAGGCTCAGGCTATCTTTCTTTGATGAGACTGTATGTGATATAAGACCGTCATTTTTTTTTTTTCATCAATTAAGGCCAACTCCTCATATCTTTTTTGAGCCCACACATTTTTTGGGACCTTGGCTTCAAGCATTACTCTTAAGGATTCAACTTCTAACTCAATAATTAACACTGCTTTAGCTCCATACACTAAAAAGAATGGGGTTGCCCCCATGGATGTTTTTATAGCAGTGTAATAACCCTAAAGAGTATAAGGGAATTTCTCAGGCCAATCCTTATAGGTTTCAACCATCTTCCTCAAAATAGTTTTTAGATTCTTATTGGTTGCTTCAACTATTCCATTAGTTTGAGGCCTATATGGTGAAGACTTATGATGCTTGATTTTGAACTCTTTAATTAACTCTAGAACATCACTCTTAAACTGAGTGCCATTATCAGAGACTATCTCATGATACACTCTAAATTGGTAGATTATATTTTTCTATACAAACTTACTCATTTGCTTAGCACCTACTACCTTGTAGGATTCAATCTCAACCCGTTTATGAAGTAGTTGATTGCCACAATTATAAATCTATGGCCATTAGAAGCTATGAGAGAAATCTTCTTGATGATGTCTATGCCCCAAACTGAAAATGTGACGCCCCTTACCCGTCTACTGTATAGCCAAGCAAGAAGTGCCACATTCGGTGCCAGAACACCCTATCTTGTCTTATCATATTCATTGTGAACTTTTAATATCATTTAAAAATGGTAATCCATGTGTAGCAATTTTTTTTTTATATATAACTTATTTCTATGGAGACCTAGACAAAGCCTCCTCTATTTTATTAGCATCTGGCGGGTTCCACTAGTTACCTGTTAACATGTTCATATTCATTTCACACATTTCCATATCATATTCTCTTTTATCATATCATTCACAACCATTTATGAGATCTTAAAAAATATCATCTATTGCATTCATATAAAAATTCATAGATAATAAATTACAAGTTTTCATCACAATCTCTAATTTTAATTACAAGTCCAAAATGAAATTCATCATAAACTAGTAATTACATCATGATTAGACATAATGAACCAAAATACTAGTCTATACATGGGCCCTACCAAAATACAAAAGACTGGTGAGGTGACTCTGGACGGTGGCAGATCTGGTCGGAGCTTTGTCTGAACACTATTATGGCAGTTGCTGTGGCGGCTGCTGATCTCAAGTACCTACGCGATGAAAAATCAACGCGCTAAGCATAATACTTAGTGGTGCATAATTTATAATAACAATAACTAAACAATTTAAATAACAATTCTATATATGAAAAATTTCATAATTTCTAGGTATTTTACATTTTCATTTCACTTTGGAAACAATTTAAATTATCAGAATATTTTCTGTTTACTTATTGTATATTCAGTCTTAATTAATTATTATCAATGCTCAAGAAACTTATAAAACACTATAAAAGCTGAATACATGGGAGTATATGTCACACCCTACTCCTCGTAAGATGTAACATGTTCCCATAGTACACCTAATGAATTACCGTACTTCACCTACCGGTAACCCATTAAATATACTGCAAGGGATTTTAAAACAATTTTCGTTCATTTTGGAATTGGTGGGTAAAATTTTTTTCAAATATTAAAAACCTTTATTTAAAGTCCAAACATAAATCAAATTTTTGGATATTTAAGATTTCCGCGATTTTTACAAAAATTTCGGCAGAGTGCCGTCTGTATTTTGAGAAAACAGTTCTTCAAAACCTGAAAATAAAAACACTCCCAATATTTTTCTCAATCACAACTTCATTTACAACCACCAAATTTTAAATCAACAATAATGGCAACACTTCAACTCAAAATCCAAATTTCAAATCAAAAATTAATAACTCAAAACATTTCGTAAACTCATGCACATTGCATTTTAAATATTTAATTTACATTCACTATTAAATTTACAAACACAAAATCTGAAGAATAATATTATTACAATTTTATCTGTACAACTGCTCAAACTACAGAGATACATATGCATACCATCATATTTACATCAAACTAAACTACTGTGGTATAGACAATACCCGCATCTGAAATTCTTCAACCGTGCTCCTCTCGATCAGAGTACTCACTCTCTTGCTATGTCCTTTTCTCTATCTGCATGACAAGTTAAAGCTATCGCTGAGTATATAAATACTCAGTGGTGCACAATAAAGAATAAAATGTATAATATAAGACATTTATGAACAAATCCTCATTCAAAAATCTCATAATCGCATTTCACAATTTCTTTCTCAAATTGCATTTATAACAAATCATAATTTCAAGCTTAATATAGCACAACTTGATCAAACAATTTAATAAACATGGTGTTGCCAAACAATAACACAACTTAGGCCATGACACAAAATTTCCGAACATGCCGTGTGTACATCACGACAAGGCAAACACCCCCACTAATCGAAATCAATGAGGGAGGTGGCTAGCTAGCTAATGAGTACTCATCCAAACTCACCCCTCAGACTGGGAAGCCAGAGAGGGAGGAAACTGATCAAATATCAAACTCACCCCACAAGTGGATGAGGAACATATTAATATTGCCATGCCAAGTTTGAATTAAAACAATTTAAATCAAGTTATTCAAATATTTTATGCGAAACACAATCAATTTCTAAAGTCAAATTTTCATTCACAGGTGGCAACACCGTAGTACTTAAAACCCATAATTAACACAAAAATTTCGCAATGCAGAAAATTAAACAAGCTTCATTTCAAATCTCCATTGTAAAATAGGTAGCACAACATTCTCGAAATTCATAATAAAATAAACATATTCACAATGTATAACAAATCAATTTTCATTGTAAAAACTATAATTTATATATTTTTGTGCACAAACCTGATGCGAGTCGCCTATCGGCCTTGACTCGATTCCTCGGGTCCTTTCTCGGTGTTCTTTTCCATTGAAACACACAGTTTCACAGTGTTTCAGTATCATAACTTACGATAAATCCAATAATTAATTCATAAATACTTAATTCTAGCCCAAATATGCTTAAACTAACATTCTTAGAAATTTTCATTTCGGGGTTACTATTCACTACACTATTCAAGTCAAATTGTTGACTTTCTAAGGCTTAATAGGTATGGGAATTCCAACTTCACCCACATACCACATTTTGGTCACCAAACTTGTTGGTTTTGGTCATTTTCTCAAAACTTAAGTCCTTTAGGCAAAGTTATAAATTTTTAGTTTTGGTGCCTTAAGTTGTACTGTTCCATTGGTCACTTTACTGTTGTCATTTGACAAAACTTCCTTCATAGAAAATGTTCCTTATTGTCTTAAGTGTATTCTCATTTTTGGATCACCCCAATTGGAGTTTTGTAGCTCAAGTTATAGCCAAAATACGATTCTTGTTCACGTGCCTTTATTCATACTGCTATTTTGGTTTTGGCAGATTTTTTATCCAACTTCGTTCAGTAATTTGATCAAGTTAAGTCCATAATTTGGTCTAATTTCCTTCATAAGAAATGTTCTACTATGTCTTAGGTTTTCATTGGTTCAAGAATCGCCTAAATCGGAGTTTTCTAGAGAGAGTTATAGGCATTGGAACTTTACTGTTCAAATGGAAATCTGCAGTTTTGCAGGTTCAGTAACTCAACTTTGCTCAATAATTTGATTAGGTTAATGGCATAATTTGGGTTGGTGTTCTTCATGAAAGTTTTAGATCTATATCTTATCTAACTACTGGTAAAATTTCAGGTCATTTTGACCTACCTAGCTCGAGTTATGACGAAATGAACAATTACTGTTCATTTGGTCAGTTTGTGCAGTGGCAGACTGCTCTTATTCAACTTTGGTCAATTTGTTCACTAGGTTTTGGTCAGTTTTTGGGCATGGTTCCTAAATAAAAATTGTGTCATTTTATGTCTATTTTCATCCCCAATTGGTGGCATATCAATTGGACTTGTAAAATTTCAGTTTTGGTCCTTCAAAGTTGACTTGGTCATGCTGCCAGCAGCATGACCATACAACCTCCGAATTTGGCTTCACTTCTAATAATTCAAACATAACTTATTTGGTCACAATTGAACATTTTTCAGTTCACAATAGGTCAAACATGCCATTTACTCATTTCTTGCATTTTTGGTTCACAAACCGTAAGTTCAAAACCCTAATTCATGTCATTTGTTGCATTTAGCTAATTAAACACTTATAAGCATACTCCCTTAACTCAATTAAGCTTCCAACATGTTTAGCTCAAACAAATTTATACTTTGTCCAACCAAACCCTAGCTGTCCAAAATTCTATATAATCCCTCAACAAATTTTCTTTCCATTTTAAGTTTATTTACAAGCATAACTTAACTACTTAAACATAGATTCAAAGAGAAAATGAAGAAGAACACTAACCTTAATTCTTTGATTTACAATCCACCAATTCTTTCACTTTCTTCTTTCTTCTTCTCCCTCAATCTTCTTTTCTAGTGTAGATTGGAAGCTTTTTAGGGTTTAGGGTTGAAATTTATGGGGAAGAACTAAGTTTTTCAAGCTTTAAAAGCTTGTTAATGGAGGAACCTTGGGAGAGAAAAGTGAGAGAGAGATAAAAACGTTTTTTGAAGAAGAAGAAATGATTTTCTTTTTTTTTTAATGAATTTTTAAGTCTTATGGAAGACTAAAAATATAAATAAATAAATTAATTAATTATATTCTTTATGGCATCATGCATGAGGTCATGCATGATGTCATCACCTTTTGACTTTTCCATTTTTCCATTTCCTTTTTTTTTTCTATTTATTTTTCTATTAGTTTTTTAATTTAATTCTTGATTCCGAAATTTTCTTTTGTCCAATTTTATTTGTGATTAGGTCGAGTCGACTCTCGAGTCAATTGACCAAATTTCCCCTCGCTAGTTCATCCCGGTTTGCAATTAATTCCATATTTCTTCCGGCTCCCTGACCTAATTATTTGACTAGCTTAACAGTTCTTTTTTGTGATTTTCTCTTTTCCACTGTGTTTATAAGGGTCCTAAGGACCGCAGCGTCACTTTTTACGGTTCGAAATTTGAGTTTAAAATGACTTCGCAGTCGTTCCCGAGGAGGTCACCCATCGCTGTGACTCTCGGCTCGCTTAACTTCTCATGTTCTGTTTTTCTTATTTACACTTAACTAATTGAACATTACTAATTATTTGTGTTTATGGTTTCTCTAGTTGTCTTAAGTGTGGTCCTAATCCCCTTAATTGTCCGGACCGACTCCGGTCACCTGAACAGTGAAATATACCTAGCTATACAAATAGGGGTGTTACAGTATATGGGTTAGACAACCATATGTCTACCCTATATACATTTGTCAGGTACGAGGCCAGCTGTCAGGCACGAGGCCAACTGTCAGGCTTGTAAAGCCAGAAATAAAGTTAGGCACAATGGCCAATAAGTAGGCATATAGCCTATAGAACAATCATACCAGATATATATTGTCAATTCATGATTTTCTTGGTAGGTAGTACAGCTATCTGTAGTCCCTAATTGGTATACCAATTGATCCAAACCAAATAAATAAGTCTAGATATACTATGGGCAATTACACATTATTACATATTTATTTAAATGTTCATATCACTTTATAGTGGAAAAATAGGTCCCACATACCACTTTCATGTGGTTTAGTGTTTAATAGCTTGTTAGGGTTAAATTCTCTACCATAAGATATTTTATCTCATGGAGCTTTCTTTAGTTTCAGTTTTTGTGTCTTACTTTTACTTATCCATATAATCAGTTTGTAGCCACTGTTTGGCCACACTTCCTTCATGGAAGTTGTTCCTCTATGTCTTATCTTTATTTTTCCTTTTGAATCATGTCAATTTGATTTTTAGAACTCAATTTAGGATTAGGTAACCATAACTGACTCATTTCTAGATTCTGGTTCTTTAACTAGGCAACTTTTAGACTTAAAATTTGCCTAATTAATGGAACATATTGCAGTCACTTTTAAGCATAGTGATCTTCATAGAAACTGTTGCCCTATGTCTTGTGGTCACTTAGAATTTTTTATTACAAATTTTCAAGTTTTGTGGAATTATTTATGGCTAAATAATTGACCTAGGCTCATGTACCCTGTGCCAACAGGGGTTCAGTTCAGGATAGTGAATGCAAGTCACGTTTTGAGATTCTTAAATTCATAATTTGAGGAAGGTTCCTAATAAAAAGTTGTAGCCCTATTTCTCAGGTTTTTGGAAAGGTATGGCTCATCTCAATTGGATTTTTCTAGTGGGAGTTATGACTAAAAGACTATTTTGGGGTTAAGTGAAGTTTGGTCAGATTCCAGGTTTTGATGTAATGACTTTTTCTTACTATTTGACTTAGTTCTCTTGATTTCTGGGCTTTGGTCAAAATACCAATTTTTTAGGTCTGTGTCTTGTGGACATTTTACCACTAGTTTTATTATATTTGGATTCTTGTAGACCAAGTTATGGCCATTTTTCCAAAACTGGTCAGGTGAGTTTATGTCCAGCAGTTTCTTGGCAACCTAATTCTGGGCAGTTTTGTGACCCAAATTGAGCCAGCAATTTGGTTTGGTTTTTGGCATTTCTAGGTTCAGTGGTCTTCATGAAAATTGTAGCCCTATATCTAATCTTTCCAATGGTATCAAATTCAGGTCATTTGGACCAGTATAGAGGGAGTTATGACCAAATGAACATATACTATTCATTTGGTCATTTTTTGGGTTTTGTGCATGGTCATCCGGATTTGGGTAGTGTTTAGGTCAAGATTTGGACAGAATTTGAGCATGATTTCTTCATGGAAAATGGGCTATTTTGGGTCTAGTTTCACCTCCAATTGGTGTCATACCAATTGGAGTCACATAGTTTCAGTTATGGTTCAACAAACACATTGGACTCATTGAGTCCCAACCAGCAGAAAATGGCACTCCCAAATATTCAATCTCCTCCAACTTCCTTACTTCAATTTGTATACATAACACTTCAATTTGGCAACAAATAGTCTCAACCAAGTCAATCTCAACAATTACACAACAATCCTCAAATCATGTACACAAACCCTAGTTTCAAAGTTTCAAACTCAATCAATTAACTCCCTTTTACTTCTCATGAAGGAACGTAAGCAAGAAAAACACAAGTTTAAATCATTGAAATTCAAAATTTTTCATCTAGGGTCACATGCATCATGCAAGATTTATTTTTATCTATTTTATTTCAATGATAAACAGTATATTAAAACTCTTCTAATATATTTTTGGATATACATTTGCCATTTAAGATTTTAGAATTAACAGATTAATTCATTAGAACCCTAGATTAGATCAAGAACAAGTGCACTAACCTTTTGATATACTGTAGTATGTTTGGCAACTTTGGGATGCATCTTTAGGACACTAGATGTTGTCCCTCTAGCTTGTCCACACCAACATCACCTATGGCAGCCCTTGAACAGCTTCTAAAGCTTTTTTTATGAATTAGAAAATCAAGTTTTGCCTTTTGAGAGATTACAGATATAAACAGGACACTAAAAACAATTTCTGGTATTTTTAATTCAAGAGATTGTTTACTAATCTCTTTGAATTGATGAGAGATGAAGAAGAAGAGGGGAGAGGGCAGCCAAGGGTAGTGGCACAAGGAGAGAATGGCAGCTTGTGTATTTTGTTCTTTCATCCTTACACTTATATAGCTAGGTCACCACTTAAAACTCTTGCTACATGTCACCTTCTGATTGGATCATAGTTCAATTGACCCAATCACATTGTGCCAAGTGTCAAACCAATATTTAATCTTGACTTTAATAATCTTACATGATTAAAAGACATTTGACAAGCTTATGTGTAGTGCCATGTGTCACCATCTCATGGTGCCACATGTCACCCTGTGAAATGACCAAAATACCCCTGTGTCTTAATTTTTGAGTTCTCAACCTAAAATAATTATTTCTCTTCTTCTAATCAATTTATATCAAATATAAATTAATTAATTAATCTCTATTAATTAATTTCTCATTAATTAAATTCATATTTAAACACTTTAAATATAAATTTAACTTATACTATATATCTAATAACCTAGATTTGGTTTTAAGCCATGCTAGGGACTTTCCAATCTAATAACAAACCAAACCTATTTAATTAATCAATTAAACTCTTTAATTAATTAATTAAATCATATTTAATTTGGTGATTATTTGTGTACGTGTGTGACGTACTAGGCTCATCACTAATTGGCAATGAGACATGATATCAACTCTTAATATCATAAGAACTCTTTCTTACCATAAATGATTTCTCTAAATTATTTTATGCACCTCATAGACCATGGTTAACACCTAGCATAACATGCCATGGCCACCCAATTAGTAATAAGGTTTATCTTAAATGAACCTATAATCATATGTTCCCATGCACTAAAATCTCTTTGTTACAAAATCCCAATTCAAGCTGGAGTCATGATTTATGTCCCCCATTTGCTATGAATATTATGTTCTCTTTTAATTTCAGTTCTTGATTAAAAAGATTTTCTCATCAGAAACTCTTTTCTGAATAAATCTATCTGTCCTGGCCAGAAACTTGAAACATCAAGAACAATTAAATGAACATAGGATTTTATCCCTATTTACTTAGAGGAACAGATTCCATCTTGATCAATACCTACCTCCATATATAACTAGTAGGAGCCAGCACATGCCCATATACCCATACACAGTATAAGTATGAAAGCAATATCAAACTCAAACTACCTATATACAAGATAACTGTGCTATCTCAGGTCTAAAGATTATATGCACTGATATGATTTATGACAATACATTGATAAGAGTAAACTCCATGTGCTTATCATAAATGTCTCTGGTTCAACCTACTTATAATGTATAAGTATCTATCATGTTTGTTATATGGCATGAGACTCATCATTCTATCTTATTTATATCTCATATAAATAACTTGGGAACAAACATGAATACAATCTTACTGGATAAGTCATATCCTTATTATGAAGTTTCCTCGATTGTGAATCTATTTATGATACTTTGTGCTAGAAATACTGTCACTCATATTCTTAACAACTTAAGAATAGAATTTCTAACAAAATATCAATGGACCTTTTCTATTACACATAGATATATTATATAAACGGAAAAGTGAAAATGCCTTTTATTAATAAAAACATGTACAAGATACATACTAAATAATATGCTCTAGGGAATACTACTAATAATCTCTCACTAGCACTAGAGCCATTCATTACAATATCTTAGACCCATCTTCTGAAGATGTCGATCTAGCTGAGTTTGTGACATAGGCTTAGTGAATGGATCAGCTGGATTTTCAACTGATGCTATTTTCTGCATGGCTACATCACCTCGCCTAACTATTTCTCTGATAATGTGGTAGCGCCTTTCTATGTGTTTGGATTTCTGGTGAGACCAGGGTTCCTTAGCCTGTATGACTGTTCCATTGTTGTCACAGTGAAGTGGAACTGCTGACTCAATAGAAGGAACTACTGCAAGTTCTGTCATGAACTTCTTTATCCAAACAGCTTCCTTTGCTGCATCCGATGCAACAATATACTCAGCCTCGGTAGTGGAATTTGCAGTCGTACTCTGTTTGGAACTCTTCCAACTGACTGCACCTCTATTACAAATGAACACATACCCAGAGGTAGACTTTCTATCATCGGTATCTGATTAGAAATTAGAATCAGTATAACCATCCAATTGCAAATCTCCACCTCCATATATCAAGAATAAATCCTTAGTTCTTCTCAAGTACTTAAGGATATTCTTGATAGCTATCCAGTGTTCCAAACCTGGATTGGATTGATACCTGCTAGTCAAACTAACAGCATATGCGATATCCGGCCTAGTACACAACATTGCATACATCAAACTTCCAATAGCTGAAGCATATGGAATCCTGGCCATTTTATCTCTTTCTTCAAATGTCTTTGGAGATTTCTCTTTAAAAAGGTGGATACCATGTCTCACTGGTAACAATCTTCTCTTAGAATCAAGCATGTTAAACCTCTTTAACACCTTTTCTAAGTATAAACTTTGGAATAAATCAATTATTCTTTTCGCTCTATCTTTATAGATGCGAATCCTAAGAATATAGGTTTCCTCCCTTAAGTCTTTCATGGATAATGTATTTGACAACCATACCTTTACAGTTGTCAACATACCTATGTCATTACCCATCAACAAAATGTCATACACATATAAGACAAGGAAAGTGATAGCACTATCACTAACCTTCTTATATACACATGGCTCATCCTCATTTTTTATAAAACCAAATGACTTAATGGCTCTATCAAAATGGATGTTCCAACTCCTCGAAGCTTGTTTCAACCCATAAATGGATCGCTTTAGCTTGCATACCATGGAACCATCTTGGGATTCAAAACCCCTAGCTTATTCCATGAAAACGTTTTCTTCAATGTATCCATTGAGAAAAGCTATTTTGGCATCCATCTGCCAAATCTCATAATCATAGTATGCCGCTATTGCTAATGGAATCCTAATTGATTTAAGCATGGCAACAGGCGAGAAAGTCTCCTCATAGTCGATTCCTTGCCTTTGGCGAAAACCTTTCACTACTAGCCTTGCCTTATAGGTCTCTACCTTTCCATTAAAACCAATTTTCTTCTTGAAAACCCATTTGTTCCCTATAGGTACAATACCTTCAAGTGGGTCAACAAGATCCCAAACTTGATTCTTATACATGGAATCAATTTCAGATTTCATAGCATCAATCCATTTTGAAGAGTCTATATCTAATATAGCTTCTTCATAGGTAAGTGGATCATCTCTATGATCTACTTCTTCATGAGTAGACAACTCTTATTATTCTTAATGAAAGAAACCATATCTCTTTAGTGGGTGAGATACCCTGGTTGTTCTACAAGGAACAGCTGTAAATGTTTCATCAATAAGTGTAGATTGACTAGATGGATCTATATCCATCTGATCTGTTGGTTGGTCAGAATTCTCCAATTCTAACTCTATTTGCCTTCCTTTGCCTCCTTCTTGAACAAACTATTGTTCAAGAAATGTGGCATCTCTACTTACCACAACCTTTTGTGATGTAGGTAAATAAAAATAATATCCAAAACTATCTTTTGGATATCCAACAAATCGACCCTTTTCTAATCTGGTTTCCAATTTATCAGTATTCAGCTTTTTGATATAAGCTAGACAACCCCAAATCTTAGCATGCTTAAGACTTGATTTTCTCCATGCCATATCTCATAAGGTATGAAAGATACTGATTTTGATGGAATCCTATTCAGAATATGCAATGCTGATTCTAATGCAAATCCCCAAAAGGAGATTGGCATATCAGTATAGATCATAATACTACATACCATATCTAATAGGGTAGGATTTCTCCTTTCAGATACACCATTTAGCTGTGGTCTTCCTAGAGGAGTCAGCTAGGAAATAATGCCGTGCTCTCTCAAGTATTTCTCAAATTTAGTACTCAAGTATTCACCTCCACAATCTGATTGAAGAGCTTTAATACTCTTTCCTGTTTGATTTCCTACTTCAGATTTAAATTCTTTGAACTTTTCAAATGATTCATGTTTTTATTTCATCAAATACAAATACCCAAACCTTGATTTATTATTAATAAAGGTACTAAAGTAATGAAAACCACCTCTAGCCATTTCTTTAAATGGACCACATACATCACGATGTATTAGCTCCAAAATATTTTCAGCTCTTAGCCCTTGTCCTACAAAGGGTGTGTGACACCCCTTACCCGACTACAGTGTAGTCGAGCAAGTTATGCCACTCAGTGTGCCGAGCACTCTATTTTATCTTAATTCATTTTTATTCTTCCTTTTGAATATAACTTGTGAAATATAATTCATTTATCGAAATTGTAATTTATTTGAGGTTCCAAAAATTTTAAAGAAAATCCGGCGGAGTACCGGCTAAAAATGGAGAAAACCGTTCTTCGGAACCTGTGAAAAACACTTCCTATATTCTTATTCATTCATCTCAACATTTGTCAACCATTCATTTCTCAATTTCAATTCTCATTTGTTAATCATGTACAAGTCATAAATAGACATTCACTCTTCCATTCACAAATACAATTTTCATTATTTACATGAACATCAAAATATGTTACATACGTTCAATTACATATGAGAAAATAAACATTAGTCACAAAATACCAAAATGAAACCTAGTGTCCTACCAATGCACTGTAGCCTGTGAGGTGACACGGACACTATGCAGAACTGTGAACTGCCTTACCGAATCTGTGGTCTACTGGGCTCTCTGTCCAATCTTCAGTACCTACGCGTTGCAAAAGCGACGCGCTAAGCATAAAGCTTAGCGGTGCAAATAATAATATAGAAAGAAATAATATGCAAATAAAAATCATAATTTCTTAGCCATTGTGTTCATAAGAACTGAATAATTTCCAACTTAATGTTTAGTCGAGGGCTAATTACGTTTTATGATATTAACTTCTTCATGCATTTTGTTAATTATTTTCTTCATGATCTTGAGTTTCTTTGTATTCTATCGTAATCATTCCTGATATTTAATTTTCATATTTTCTTTAACAATCAGTTCATTTACAGTTATACTTTTCCATGCCCAAGTAACCTATCTTTGGGCGATTTGGATCGATAACGGGTCGTTAACCGACACCGCGGTGGCTCGGGCCATCATACCATGGGACGCAGAACGTCAACCAGGTATGCAGTCAGTATGGCTAAAAAGCCATGATATCACATAATCGGGCATAAAAGCCATGCATACGAGCATAAAAGCCATGAATACGGGCATAAAGCCATGAATACGGGCATAAAGCCATGAATACAGGCATAAAGCCTTTCGCAGTACTGCTAAACAATACCCTATTGGCATGCCAAACTATCCAAACCAATCACATTAGGCCTACTAGGGCATTTTGCATTTTTAAGTTTCACAATTTTTGAATTTCAAGTTTTCATGTCACTATTCATTTCATTAGTCAACAAAAAGTTGACTTTTGCATAGAACATAGGTGCATTGGTTTTAACACTTCCAATGTACCCCGTTTTGCATTTAAAACTTGTTAGTTTTGGTCACTTTCTCAAAACTTAGGTCATTTTGGCAAAATTGCCAATTTTTGGTTTTGGTGTCACTATTCATCATTGGTCAACAAAAATGTTGACTTTTAGAATAAAAATGTGTACATTGACTTTGGCACTCCCAACATACCACATTTGGTGTTTAAAACTTGTTGGCATTAAGTGTTAATACCATTCCAAAGTGTAACTCCACTTAAACAGAATTTTCAGTTTTGGTGAGTCAACTTCACTGTTCCATTGGACACTGTTACTGTTGGAATTTGAAGAAATGTAAAACATGAAAGTTGTTCCTTATTTTTTCTAGTTGAATTTCCTTTTTTGAATCACTCCATTTGGAGTTTTGTAGCTCAAGATATGGTCCAAAGACCCAAGCTGGCCGGATTGCCAAATCTGCAGATTTACCATATCTACAGTGCATGAACAGTAACTAGAGTTACTTGGTTGAATGGGTTCTGGCCATAATTTGGGATAGGTTCTTTCATGAAAGTTGTTTGTCTATGTCTTAACTTGTTTCTGTAAAAATTTCAGGTCAATTGATCAAATCTACAGTGAGTTATGGCCAAATGAACAGTTACTGTTCATTTGGTCAATTCTGCAGAATCAGTTTCAGGGTTCCGGATTGGGGCCAAGTTTTGGTCCTCTTGCTTTGGTCTTTTGGGCATGGTTTCTTCAGCAAAAATGTGCCATTATAAGCCTAGTTTCATGCCCAATTGGCCAAACACCAATTGGACCTACACAGCCAAAGTTATGGCTGTGCAAATGGACTGAATTTTCAGTCACCATTCTGCACCCTCTAGGCAGTACACACCTTCCCTTTGCCATGCTTTATTCCAGTCCCAATTAAGGTCAAATTCCTTCAAATGGTCACTAATTGACCATTAGGATGTACTTTAACAATTTCATAAGCCAAGCTAATTTTTACTCCCCAAAACCCTAGTTTTCATATTCATTTCATGCAACCTATACTTTATCAACCCATCCATCACATATATACATATCTCATACCATCTCTAGGCAAGCTTAATATCAATTAAACTCATCATACCCTTATACATCAAAGCTGCCGAAATTCATGCAAACTCCCACAGATATGTTTTGTTCAATTTTTTCATCAATTTCTCATTCAATTTAACTTCCTAACAAAATTTAAGAAAGGAAGATAAGTATATGCACTAACCTTTTTGAAACCAACCTTGAGCTTGTTATTCTTCAAGATTTCTCCTAGAACCATAGTAATCATAATCAATTATAAATTCACTTTCCTAAATTAAATATCCAATAAAAATTCAATAGCATTTCCCCTTAAATTGGACTAAACTCCCATCATAAATCTTAAATCCACAACCCATTAATACCCAATCTGGCAGCTTGTGCATTCAAATTTATATATAATGATCTAACCGTTAGATAAATCCCAAATTTATACCATATATTCAAGACATCCCTATACAATATCAGTAAATATTTCAGCATCAAATCATCTCTATATCATGAGATATCAAAACATTCATTCAACCCTTCACAATCTGAATTTTTGCAGAAATCAGTCTTACTCATACAGCTCATGCAAAACAATTTATATCTCATAAACCACAAGTCTAAAATTCACCAAATTTTAACACAGCAGCCTCAACATCCCAAATATCATTTGTACCAAATTTCATAATTTTATAAGCATCCTAACTATTTATTTTTCTCAAATTTCAGTAGCCAAAATTCAGAATTCAACCTACAGACAGCCTGTGTTCAACAATATGTTTCTCCAAATCCAACCGTTGAACAATCACCAAATTTTTACCATAACTTCCACACATACATAGCTTAAACATATCCAAAAATCAGCCTTATATGTTGAGCCAAACTCACCTGGACGGAAAAGAAATATGCTGCCCTGCTGAACCCCTATTTCTGCTACTTCTCCTTCTCCTTCTTCCTTTCTTTCTTTCTTTCTTTTCCTTTTCTCTCTCTTTCTCTCTTATTCCAGCCCGTATGAAGAAGGAAACTGCTGGTTCTTTTGTTTTTTTTATCTCATTTTAAGTTCATTTTATCTCTTTTTATTAGTTTTGTCAAGTGGTGATTGGGTGGGAGTAAGTGAGTGACATCATGTGATGTCATTATTTGCTTAATTTTTTATTTTTCTTTTCTTTTCTTTTCTTTTCTACCACATTTCAATTTAATTTTTAGCAATATTTATTCATATTTAAGATCATAATAATTATTTACTTAACTGGACAAGTCGGCCAAAAATCACCTCTGAAGGCGAAATGACCAAAATGCCCTCCGTTTGGCTTAACGGGTTAAAATTGTCTGTACCGATTGAAAAATTTTTCTAAATATTTTCTTGGCATTCTAATGCCATAGGAACCTCAATGACCCTTCTCTGGAGTCCCAAAAATTATTTTATAATTTTTTTCCCCCGGTCTAGGGCTCCTCGTTGCGTGAACCGCAACTTACCTCTGGTTACCCATCGCTTGGGCACCGGCTCTTTTGACTTAACTGTATTTTATTTCTAAAATTTTTACTAAATTTTTCTCATTAATATTTGAGTTAATTATGGTTCCTGACTTTGATTTAAATATTTTTCCAGAAATTCTAGCTGTTCTGACCGACACTGGTCAACGGAACAGTATAATGTACGGAGTTGCTACCGGGAGGGTGTTACAACTCTTCCCCTCTTATTTAAATTTTGTCCTCGAAATTTACTGGGTGTAAATAGCCGAGGAGCTACTACCTCTTTATTTCTTCACCTTTCTGTGTTATCCTACTTCACTTTCTCCTTAGTCTCAATCTCATCCTCAAACAATTATGTACTCATCCTTTTTCATCTTAAATACAGTCTCCTTCTCATCTCCATTCACTACCTCATTGTCTCTTCACTCTCTTATTCCATACCTTAACCTAAAATAAACAGGAAATACAGATCTGCAATAGTGTCACCTCGACTCTTATGAATGCAATGCATGATATGCAATCTATCTAGGTCCAGAAACGCCTAAACCGCGCTCTGATACCACTAAATGTGACACCCCTTACCCGACTACAGTGTAGTCGAGCAAGTTATGCCACTCAGTGTGCCGAGCACTCTATTTTATCTTAATTCATTTTTATTCTTCCTTTTGAATATAACTTGTGAAATATAATTCATTTATCGAAATTGTAATTTATTTGAGGTTCCAAAAATTTTAAAGAAAATCCGGCGGAGTACCGGCTAAAAATGGAGAAAACCGTTCTTCGGAACCTGTGAAAAACACTTCCTATATTCTTATTCATTCATCTCAACATTTGTCAACCATTCATTTCTCAATTTCAATTCTCATTTGTTAATCATGTACAAGTCATAAATAGACATTCACTCTTCCATTCACAAATACAATTTTCATTATTTACATGAACATCAAAATATGTTACATACGTTCAATTACATATGAGAAAATAAACATTAGTCACAAAATACCAAAATGAAACCTAGTGTCCTACCAATGCACTGTAGCCTGTGAGGTGACACGGACACTATGCTTGAATCAGAACCGCCTTACGAATCACTGTGGTCTCTGGCCCTCTGTCCAATCTTCAGTACCTACGCGTTGCAAAAGCGACGCGCTAAGCATAAAGCTTAGCGGTGCAAATAATAATATAGAAAGAAATAATATGCAAATAAAAATCATAATTTCTTAGCCATTGTGTTCATAAGAACTGAATAATTTCCAACTTAATGCTTAGTCGAGGGCTAATTACGTTTTATGATATTAACTTCTTCATGCATTTTGTTAATTATTTTCTTCATGATCTTGAGTTTCTTTGTATTCTATCGTAATCATTCCTGATATTTAATTTTCGTATTTTCTTTAACAATCAGTTCATTTACAGTTATACTTTTCCATGCCCAAGTAACCTATACTGGACGACTGGACTGGATAACGGGTCGTTGGCACTGGACACCGCGGTGGCTCGGGCCGTCATACCATGGGGCCTTGAGCGTCAACGGTATGCGATCGGTATGGCTAAAAAGCCATGATATCACATAATCGGGCATAAAAGCCATGCATACGGGCATAAAAGCCATGAATACGGGCATAAAGCCATGAATACGGGCATAAAGCCATGAATACAGGCATAAAGCCTTTCGCAGTACTGCTAAACAATACCCTATTGGCATGCCAAACTATCCAAACCAATCACATTAGGCCTACTAGGGCATTTTGCATTTTTAAGTTTCACAATTTTTGAATTTCAAGTTTTCATGTCACTATTCATTTCATTAGTCAACAAAAAGTTGACTTTTGCATAGAACAAAGGTGCATTGGTTTTAACACTTCCAATGTACCCCGTTTTGCATTTAAAACTTGTTAGTTTTGGTCACTTTCTCAAAACTTAGGTCATTTTGGCAAAATTGCCAATTTTTGGTTTTGGTGTCACTATTCATTATTGGTCAACAAAAATGTTGACTTTTAGAATAAAAATGTGTACATTGACTTTGGCACTCCCAACATACCACATTTGGTGTTTAAAACTTGTTGGCATAAAGTGTTAATACCATTCCAAAGTGTAACTCCACTTAAACAGAATTTTTAGTTTTGGTGAGTCAACTTCACTGTTCCATTGGACACTGTTACTGTTGGAATTTGAAGAAATGTAAAACATGAAAGTTGTTCCTTATTTTGTCTAGTTGAATTTCCTTTTTTGAATCACTCCATTTGGAGTTTTGTAGCTCTAGATATGGTCCAAAGACCCAAGCTGGCCGGATTGCCAAATCTGCAGATTTACCATATCTACAATGCATGAACAGTAACTAGAGTCACTTGGTTGAATGGGTTCTGGCCATAATTTGGGGTAGGTTCCTTCATGAAAGTTGTTTGTCTATGTCTTAACTTATTGCTGTAAAAATTTCAGGTCAATTGATCAAATCTACAGTGAGTTATGGCCAAATGAACAATTACTGTTCATTTGGTCAATTCTGCAGAATCAGTTTCAGGGTTCCGAATTGGGGCCAAGTTTTGGTCCTCTTGCTTTGGTCTTTTGGGCATGGTTTCTTCAGCAAAAATGTGCCATTATAAGCCTAGTTTCATGCCCAATTGGCCAAACACCAATTGGACCTACACAGCCAAAGTTATGGCTGTGCAAATGGACTGAATTTTCAGTCACCATTCTGCAGCCTCTAGGCAGTACACACCTTCCCTTTGCCATGCTTTATTCCAGTCCCAATTAAGGTCAAATTCCTTCAAATGGTCACTAATTGACCATTAGGATGTACTTTAAAAATTTCATAAGCCAAGCTAATTTTTACTCCCCAAAACCCTAGTTTTCATATTCATTTCATGCAACCTATACTTTATCAACCCATCCATCACGTATATACATATCTCATACCATCTCTAGGCAAGTTTAATATCAATTAAACTCATCATACCCTTATACATCAAAGCTGCCGAAATTCATGCAAACTCCCACAGATATGTTTAGTTCAATTTTTTCATCAATTTCTCATTCAATTTAACTTCCTAACAAAATTTAAGAAAGGAAGATAAGTATATGCACTAACCTTTTTGAAACCAACCTTGAGCTTGTTATTCTTCAAGATTTCTCCTAGAACCATAATAATCATAATCAATTATAACTTCACTTTCCTAAATTAAATATCCAATAAAAATTCAATAGCATTTCCCCTTAAATTGGACTAAACTCCCATCATAAATCTTAAATCCACAACCCATTAATACCCAATCTGGCAGCTTGTGTATTCAAATTTATATATAATGATCTAACCGTTAGATAAATCCCAAATTTATACCATATATTCAAGACATCCCTATACAATATCAGTAAATATTTCAGCATCAAATCATCTCTATATCATGAGATATCAAAACATTCATTCAACCCTTCACAATCTGAATTTTTGCAGAAATCAGTCTTACTCATACAGCTCATGCAAAACAATTTATATCTCATAAACCACAAGTCTAAAATTCACCAAATTTTAACACAGCAGCCTCAACATCCCAAATATCATTTGTACCAAATTTCATAATTTTATAAGCATCCTAACTATTTATTTTTCTCAAATTTCAGTAGCCAAAATTCAGAATTCAACCTACAGACAGCCTGTGTTCAACAATATGTTTCTCCAAATCCAACCGTTGAACAATCACCAAATTTTTACCATAACTTCCACACATACATAGCTTAAACATATCCAAAAATCAGCCTTATATGTTGAGCCAAACTCACCTGGACGGAAAAGAAATATGCTGCCCTGCTGAACCCCTATTTCTGCTACTTCTCCTTCTCCTTCTTCCTTTCTTTCTTTCTTTCTTTTCCTTTTCTCTCTCTTTCTCTCTTATTCCAGCCCGTATGAAGAAGGAAACTGCTGGTTCTTTTGTTTTTTTATCTCATTTTAAGTTCATTTTATCTCTTTTTATTAGTTTTGTCAAGTGGTGATTGGGTGGGAGTAAGTGAGTGACATCATGTGATGTCATTATTTGCTTAATTTTTTATTTTTCTTTTCTTTTCTTTTCTACCACATTTCAATTTAATTTTTAGCAATATTTATTCATATTTAAGATCATAATAATTATTTACTTAACTGGACAAGTCAGCCAAAAATCACCTCTGAAGGCGAAATGACCAAAATGCCCTCCGTTTGGCTTAACGGGTTAAAATTGTCTGTACCGATTGAAAAATTTTTCTAAATATTTTCTTGGCATTCTAATGCCATAGGAACCTCAATGACCCTTCTCTGGAGTCCCAAAAATTATTTTATAATTTTTTCCCCCCGGTCTAGGGCTCCTCGTTGCGTGAACTGCAACTTACCTCTGGTTACCCATCGCTTAGGCACCGGCTCTTTTGACTTAACTGTATTTTATTTCTAAAATTTTTACTAAATTTTTCTCATTAATATTTGAGTTAATTATGGTTCCTGACTTTGATTTAAATATTTTTCCAGAAATTCTAGCTGTTCGGACCGACACTGGTCATCGGAACAGTAGAATGTACGGAGTTGCTACCGGGAGGGTGTTACAGGGTGATCTAGTCATTTAGCCTTGAACACAAGATTCACAAGTTAGAGTAGGCTCAGAGCCTAATGAGGATAGAATCCTCATTTTCTCCAGTTTTGCAATCCTATCTTTTGCAACGTAACATAACCTTAAGTGCCAAATATATTTTGAACTAGAGTTGATTTTCATCATGGCATTGCATTCATTTAGATCACTTGCATTCATTTTCTGTTTGTCATTATTATCCAAATAATAAAGACCATTATGCATATAACCCGAACCAACATATTTATTTTCAAAATAAATATTGCAAACATCATCTGTAAACTGAAATTCATAGCCATTTCTAGTCAAACTAGGTATATAAATGATGTTCTTAAAAGCATCAGGCACATATAAAATATTATCCAAACACATAACATGTCCAAACATGTAAAAAGATTTAGATCCCATGGCTAAGGCTTCAACAGTTGAGCCATCGCCAATCCGGAGTCTACCATCTCGAAAACGCAAGCTGCTACTATTTGCTAGTTCCTGCATATCATAAAAAATGTGAGAACTGGCACCAGTATCTTAAACCCAAGCTGTAGATGAACTATGAGTATCATCAGAATCTAAATAACGAGATATGGATATACCTTCCGAAGGTGTATCCTTCTTGCCCTTCAGAGAAGCAAGATACTTTGGGCAGTTCCTTTTCCAGTGCCCATCCTGCTGGCAGTGGAAATACTTTCCTTTGCCTCCATCAGCTTTAGTCTTCCCTTTCTGTTTAGCTATTTTCTTGGAAGGACCAGAAATCTGAGGTTTCTTTTTCTTATTGCCCTTCTTCTTGTTGGACTTTCCAGCAGAAGAAGATGCAATCAAAGCTACCTCTTTTCCTTTATTGCCCGGCATATTCTTTTGGGCAATAACCAGCATGTTGAGTAAACCAGCCAAGGTGCATTCCTGCTTAGTCATATGAAAATTTGTTATAAAATTCCCAAAAGACTCAGGAAGGGACTGAAGAATCAAATCCATCTGTAGTTGGAAATCCATGTTAAAGTCAAGATGTTCCGGCTGCTCAATCAGCCGAATCATCTTGTGGACATGATCCCCAACATTTTGTCCCTCAGACATCCTCATGCGAAACAGCTGTCTAGATATCTCATACCTAGTATTCCTGCTGTGCTCACCATATAACCCTTGTAGATGAAGGAGGATCTCACTTGCACTCTGCATGTTCTCATGCTGCTTCTGTAACTCATTACCCATAGAAGCGACCATGTAACACTTGGCTCTCATATCATGCTCCTTCCACTTGTCCAAAGTTTCATGTTCCTCTTGTGTGGCCTCTGGAGATAAGGAACTAGGAATATTTGAGTCTAGAACATATCCTATATGTTCAAGATTCAAGATAAGTTTTAAATTTCTTAGCCAATCAGACAGATTAGGTCCTATCAACCTATTGCGATCAAGTATGCTTGCAAGGATATTGGATGGTGGTGGTTGTTCTGTACTCATTATTATCAGAAAATTAACTGCAGAAAATAACTAGATTAATTAGTAAATGTATCATGAAATTAACCAAAATGATTATGGTCTTTTAATCAAATTGGTCCTCCCACTAACTTAGCGAATCCTACACTTCCAAAGTAGAAAATGGAAATCCTAGTTGGATGGATTTCTAGTGGGTGATTGAATTCTTATAATCCTATTGATCATCCTCAGGCACATCCATTATTGGAATCACAATAAACTATAAGTGAGCAACTCCTTGCCCATCACATCTCATGTGAGGTTTAATCCTATACCTAGCCCCTAATGCTCAAAATCTCAGGCACATCCATTATTGACTTATCTTGTATTAGTTAAGTTGATCCCATTGAGCCAGTAAACATGCAAATAATTTTAATGTCCTAGGGCACATCCATTATTGGCCACCAAACCATTTACATATTTACAATATCTCATGCTTAACAATTATTCTTAATAAAATCTCTTAAATTAATTGCATCATATGCAACTATTTAAAATTTCTTAAAATAATTGCCCCAATGGAGGGCCCATGTTATAATTACTTTAATTATAGCATATCCAACTTAATCATTTATTTGGAAGATTTTGTGATCGTCCTAATTACTATTATGGTCTCACTTTCCACATTATCCATTTAGCAAGCATATATCATATAATTGCATACATTCCCATACATCTCATGCATTCATGGATAAACAGTAAATATGGTATGTCATGGACTTTCTAAGGGATTCAATTCTGAGCCACCAAGAATTGAATAAGGGCATTTCTAGGTACATTTCACTCATTCATTTTACAAGAGTTGCTGAAGGAGTACATAATCAACACTTTATCTTGAATTCCTCACACTGATCCCATCAATGATCTTGACCTCCTTGATCTTCTTGCAATCCAATATTACATAGTAATCCTTGGCATACCAAGGCGAATTTACAAGAACTAAATAAATGAAATTACAACCCAAAAATTATTACAACCTTAATAATACATGCTCAAAATAAATTAAAATAAATTAATTAATTTACAATCCCAAAGAAACATAAAAGAAATAAATCCAATCACATTGGTTTTTTATAGTCCATGATCATCCATCATGCATATTAATATTTAATAATTAAATAAAACATATATACTTAAATTAAATTGAATATCTCATATTCAACTTAAAAATCCAGACTTGAATATGATTCAAACGAATTTAAAAATTCAGATTTGAATCACATTCAAATAACTTTTGAAATTCAGATTTGAATCACATTCAAACAACTTTTGAAATTCAGATTTGAATCAAAATTTAATTGTGTGATTAAAACTCTAATTAAAAAAATTTAATTAGAGCATTAGATCATACAATAATTGTACAAGCATTGCCTAAAACCATGCGCACCATTAGGAATAAACAAACCTTGCGCACACATGGACTCCAATCCAAGCCACCACCTTTTCTCATTGCAACCAGCAATGATCAATCATCTCATGATCAAACCACATAATTGAATCATATAAACAACAATCTAAATGGCAAATATAGTGGCTCTAATACCAATTAAAGGACCGGAAGCATGAAAAACACAAGTTTAGATCATTGAAATTCAAAATTTTTCATCTAGGGTCACATGCATCATGCAAGATTTATTTTTATCTATTTGATTTCAATGATAAACAATATATTAAAACTCTTCTAATATATTTTTGGATCTACATTTGCCATTTAAGATTTTAGAATCAACAGATTAATTCATTAGAACCCTAAATTAGATAAAGAACAAGTGCACTAACCTTTTGATATACTGCAGTGTGTTTGGCACCTTTGGGATGCGTCTTTAGGACACTAGATATTGTCCTTCTAGCTTGTCCACACCAAGATCACCTGTGGCAGCCCTTGAACAGCTTCTAAAGCTTTTTCTATGAATTAGAAAATCAAGTTTTTCCTTTTGAGATATTACAGATATAAACAGGACACTAGAAATAATTTCTGGTAATTTTAATTCAAGAGATTGTTTGCTAATATCTTTGAATTGATGAGAGATGAAGAAGAAGAGGGGAGATGTCAGTCAAGGGTGGCGGCACAAAGAGAAAATGGCAGCTTGTGTATTTTGTTCTTTCATTCTTACACTTATATAGCTAGGTCAACACTTAAAACCCTTGCCACATATCACCTTCAGATTGGCTCTAGGTTTTAATTGACCCAATCACATTGTGCCAAGTGTCAAACCAATATTTAATCTTGACTTTAATCATCTCACATGATTAAAAGACATTTTGCAAGCTTATGTGTAGTGCCATGTGTCACCATTTCATGGTGCCACATGTCACCCTGTGAAATGACCAAAATACCCCTGTGTCTTAATTTTTGAGTTCTCAATCCAAAATAATTATTTCTCTTCTTCTAATCAATTTATATCAAATATAAATTAATTAATTAATCTCTGTTAATTAATTTCTCATTAATTAAATTTATATTTAAACACTTTAAATATAAATTTAACTTATATTATACATCTAATAACCTAGATTTGGTTTCAAGCCATGCTAGGGACTTTGCAATCTAATTGCAAACCAAACATATTTAATTAATTAATTAAATCATATTTAATTTGGTGATTACTTGTGTATATGTGTGACTTACTAGGCTCATCACTAATTGACAATGAGACATGATATCAACTCTTAATATCATAAGAACTCTTTCTTACCATAAATAATTTCTCTAAATCATTTTATGCATCTCATAGACCATGGTTAACACCTAGCATAGCATGCCAAGGCCACCCAATTAGTAATAAGGTTTACCTTAAATGAATCTATAATCATATGTTACCAAACACTAGAATCTCTCTGTTACAAAATCCTAATTTAAGCTAGAGTCATGGTTTATGTCAAACCCCATTTGCTATGAATATTATATTCTCTTTTAATTCCAGTTCTTGATTAAAAAGATTCTTTCATCAGAAACTCTTTTCTGAATAAATCTATCTGTCCTGGCCAAGAACTTGAAACATCAAAAACAATTAAATAAACATAGGATTTTATCCCTATTTACTTAGAGGAACAGATTCCATCTTGATCAACACCTACCTCCGTATATAACTAGTAGGAGCCAACACATGCCCATATACCCATACACAGTACAAGTATGAAAGCAGTATCAAACTCAAACCACCTATATACAAGATAACTGTGCTATCTTAGGTCTAAAGATTATATGCACTGATATGATTTATGACAATACATTGACAAGAGTAAACTCCATGTGCTTGTCATAAATGTCACTGGTTCGACCTACTTATCATGTATAAGTGCCTATCATGTTTGTTATATGGCATGAGACTCACCATTCCATCTTATTTATATCTCATATAAATAACTTGGGAACAAACATGAATACAATCTTACTGGATAAGTCATGTCCTTATTGTGAAGTATCCTCGATTGTAAACCTATTTATGATACTTTGAGCTAGAAATACTGTCACTCATATTCTTAACAACTTAAGAATAGAATTTCTAACAAAATATCAATGGACATTTTCTATTACACGTAAATATATTATGTAAACGAAAAAGTGAAAATGCCTTTTATTAATAAAAACATGTACAAGATACATACTAAATGATATGCTCCAGGGCATATTATTAACATCTCATACATATACTTATATCAATCATCACCTTTAAACTCATTTACATCATTTAAACACATCAAAGCCCAACATATTTCATGGCTGCCAAAAATAGGGACATCATGGGTTCATAGATTTCTTTTAAATTTCTTAAATTTCTACTTATCTCAAGCAATTTTCAAGGATTAAAAGAAAAATGAGGGAAGAAAAGCACTAACATCTTGTGACCCAACTTCAAACTCTCACTTTTCTTCTTTTTATGGGCATCTAAAGCTTCCTTATAGAGTGGGGAATATTTTTAGTGAAGGGTGCTAAAGGTTTTAGTGAGGAAATGGGGTGGGATTCAAGCTCAAAGCTTGAGCAACAATGGTGGAAAATGAGGGAGGAACTAGCTGGCCAAGAGAGAAGGAGAGAGAAGAAGTGGAGAAGAAAGGTTTGATTGGTAGGATTTGTCTCTAGTGTCTTATATATTTATTCATTTTTGTGTACTTTAATTTTTTTTAAGTGCCATAAGCTTTTTCTTTTCTTTTCTTCTTCTTTTCTTTTCTAATTCAATTCATAAAGTTTTAATTCATATTAATTATTTTAAATCTCTCAAATTTTAAATTTTTTACATTTAGGTCAAAATTCACCTCTGGGGGTGAAATGACCAAAATGCTCTTCATGGTGCATATCGGGGTATTTTTATTATTTTTGTACCAATTAATAAATTCTCTAAATTTTATTTTATTTTCTCTAAATTTTTCCTATATTTTCTTAGCATTTATTCCATTAATTTATGCCTCCCCACTATAGTTTTAGTATAGTTCTAGACATTCTGACCGAACAAACATTAGTCATCGGAATAGTAAAATGTACGTACTACCTATGGTAAGGGCATTACAATTCTTCCCCTCTAAATAGAAATTTTGTCCTCAAAATTTACCTGATGTGGAGAGCTGAGAGAACTGTTGCCTCATCGTCTCCTCGCTCTACCATGTCGCTTCTTCTGTGTTGTGGTGTCTCCACAAGACTTTCACTAGTGGGATCCTCTTGTTTCTGAGTTCTTTCACTTCCCGTGTCACACCCTACTCCTCGTAAGATGTAACATGCTCCTGTAGTACACCTACTGAATTATCGTACTTCGCCTACCGGTAATCCATTAAATATACTACAAGGTATTTTGAAACAATTTTCATTCATTTTTAAATTGGTAGGTAAAATTTTCTCAGATATTAAAAACCTTTATTTAAAGTCCAAATATAAATCAAATTTTTAGATATTTAAAATCTCCGCAATTTTTATAAAAATTTCGGCAGAGTGCCATCTGTATTTTGAGAAAACAGTTCTTCAAAACTTGAAAATAAAGACACTCCCAATATTTTTCTCAATCACAACTCCATTATTCAATCTCATTTCACAATTCAACAAAAGCAACTCAATACGCAGTTTAAATTAAATCAAACATTAAAATATCTCATTAAGATAACAATATGAATATTTACATTCATGGGATCATTAAAAATTTAGTAGTGCAAAACTTTATAAATACATAAAATCTCAAGATAACCTTATAATAATTTGTATTTCATTACAATCCAAAACTATATTACAAAAGAGTTGGTACAACTGCTCAAAGTAAATTTCATACATACAATTACAGAATTACATTAAAATCTAAAGTACAAGGGTATACCTATGATATACCCGAAGATAGTCTCACTATGCCTTTTAGTAATCTTGCTCAGTTGCTTTATATTTTCTTTCACCTGCGATACCATACAAAGCTATCGCTGAGTGGTGAACTCAGTTGTGCACAAACTAATAATTTAAAACTTAATACAAGTTATGCTTGACAATTCATAACAAATAAAAATTTAAAATTTCTAAATTCTCCAAAATTCATAAGATTCAGAAATTAATATTTTCATTCATGCAAATTATTTATTTGAATAATATTTTGATCAAATAGTAACTATTTATCTATATTTGTAACACTCCTATTTGTATAGCCTGGTATATTTCACTGTTCCGGTGACCGGTGTCAGTCCGGACAATTAAGGGGATTAGAACCACACTTAAGACAACTAGAGAAGCCATAAACACAAATAATTAGTAATGTTCAATTAGTTGAGTATAAATAAGAAAAACAAAACATAAGAAGTTAAACGAGCCGAGAGTCACAGTGATGGGTGACCTTCTCGGGAAGGACTGCGAAGTCGTTTTAAACTCAAATTTCGAACCGTAAAATGTGATGCTGCAGTCCTTAGGACCCTTATAAACACAGTGAAAAGGAGAAAATCATGAAAAAGAACTGTTAAGCCAGTCAAATAATTAGGTCAGGGAGTCAGAAGAAATATGGAATTATTTACAAACCGGGATGAATCGACGAGGAGCAATTTGGTCAATTGACCCCGAGAGCTGACTCCTGACCTAACTGTCAAATAAAATTGGCGAAAAGAAAATTTCAGAATCGAGAATTAAATTTAAGAACTAATAGAAAAATAAATAGAAAAAAAAAAAAGAAAATGGAAAGTCAAAAGGTGATGACATCATGCATGACCTCATGCATGATGCCATAAAAATAAGAATTTGTGAATTTAATTAATTGAATTTTTGGGTCTTCCATAAGAATAAAAACAAAAGAAAAGAAACAAAAAAATTCATTTGGTCATCTTTTTTTTTCCTTGTTGCCGCCTCCCATCCTTCTCTCTCCCTCACCATTGCAAACTCCATTAAAGCTTTTCTTCAAGCTTTGAAACCACCACTAAACCTCAAATTCTTCCATACTTGCTTCACAAAAACTTGATTTAGTCACTTGAGAAGGAACTTGGTCATCAAAGAAAGAAGAAAAGAAGAGGGAAATTAGAGAATTCAAATTCAAGTGAGGTAAGCACATCAATTTGAAAGTTTGAGATTTAATTGTTGTGTTTTTAGCTTGAATTAGCTTGTAATATGCTTAAAATGAAAAGAAAAAAATTGTGGGGGACCATTACTGAATTTTAGCCAGCATGAGGGGGAGGTTGATTTGCATGATTTGAATGGTTTGAATGGGTTTAGGAACTTTAGTTAGTTGAATGGTTAGGATTAAAAACTTTGAAGGCAGCTAAATGCATGAGGTTGGTGAATTAGGGTTTGGACATTAGGGTTTAGAGACCAAAAATGTGAAAAACTTGTAAATGGTGTCTTTGACCTAATGTGAAGTGAGAAATGGTCATTTGTGACCTAAAGTGGTGTGTTTAAAGTGTTTAAATCAAAGGCCAATTCGGATTGGATATGGTCATGCTGCTAGTAGCATGACCAAATCTCCTTTGAGGGACTAAAAATGAAATTTTATAAGCCCAATTGGTATGGGACTAATTGGGACTGAAAATAGGCACTAAATAACACAATTTTCATTTCGGAAGCATGCCCAAAAAGTGACCAAAACCTAATGAATAAATTGACCAAAGTTGAAAATCTGTAGGCTGCCCTGTATAAACTGACCAAATGAACAGTGTTTGTTCATTTGGTCATAACTCGAGCTAGGCAGGTCAAAATGACCTGAAATTTTACCAGTGGTTAGATGAGATATAGACCTAAAACTTTTATGAAGAATACAAACCCAAATTATGCCATTAACCCAATCAAATTACTGAACAAAGTTGAATCACTGAATCTGTAGAACTACAGATTTGCCATATGAATAGTAAAATTTCAATGGCTATAACTCTCTCTAGAAAACTCCAATTTAGGTGATTCTTGAACCGATGGAAACCTAAGACATAGTAGAACATTTCATATGAAGAAAATTAGATCAAATTATGGACTTAACTTGATCAAATTGCTGAATAAATTTGGATCAATAAATCTGCCAGAACTAAAATCTGTAGCATGAATAGTAACTGCATTTTGGCTATAACTTGAGCTACAAAACTCCAATTGGAGTGATTCAAAAAGGAGAATAAACTTAAGAGAATAGGGAACATTTTCTATGAAGAAAGTTTTGCTAAATTCCAACATTAAGGTGACCAATGGAACAGTGCAACTAGAGACACCAAAACTGAAAATTTGGCAATTTTGCCTAAAAGACCTAAGTTTTGAGAAAATGACCAAAACTAACAAGTTTAGTGACCAAAATTTGGTATATGTGTGAAGTTGGAATTCCCATACCTATGAAGCCTTAGAAAGTCAATAATTTGACTTGAATAGTGTAGTGAATAGTAACGTAAAACACAAAATTTCAAGAACGTCGAGTTTAGCACGTTAGAGTTAGGTAAAAGTGAAGTTAAGTTTATTTTTGGATTTATGCTAAGTTATGGTACTGAAACACTGTAAAATTGTGTATTTCAGTTGAAAAGAATACCGGGAAAGAACCCGAGGAACCGAGTCAAGGCCAAGAGGTGGCTCGTTTGAGGTTTGTGCACAACGTATACTTTTTATAATCATCTTTTGCATACTATTTTGAATAATGTGAAATATTGGATTATGGCATTCTGATGATGTTTGATTTAAATTGTTGAAAGTTATTATGTATATTGAAATGACAATGTTTAGCAAATTGTTAAGATAAGTTTTGAAACCACAGTGTCATGACCATATATTTGAACACCTCACTAGCACGACTAGTGGGGGTAATTAGTTTTGAATTTTGATTCCTTCTCTGGAGAAGTGTTGAGGCGTGCCAGTAGAAGAGGATGTGAATGGATATCCATATATTTGAGCTAGCTAGCCTTATGATGTGATTTCTCTTTAGCTTCTGGCTATTGAGATTCTATTTGTTTCGAATGGCATGATCTAACTGTGGGTTTTATGAAATGTGTTTTGATACTTTGAAATGAACTTGGTTTGCATTAAAATCTCATAATTCATGTTTTGTGTTTAATGCTCATGTTTAGTCAAATTTTTGAATAAATGTGATTTATATTTTGCATAAAGATTATTTTAGTATGTTGTGCACTACTGAGTCCTAGTACTCAGCGATAGCTTTTATTGCTGTCGCAGATATAGAAACTAGAGGAGCAGCAGACTAAGCTGCTGAGGATTGAGGATCTTCCTACTTTGAAGCTATCGGGTATAATATATACCCTGATTGTAAATATTTATTTTGATGTATGTAATGCACAAAAATGTATGGACATGTGAAAATGGGTCTTGAGCAGCTTGTACAAAATCTGTATAAAATTCATAATAAATTTTAGTTTGGATTTTCTTAATGTAAATTTTTGTATGATGTATATATAAATTGATTATCTTTAAAGAAATATGAATGTATGAAATTGATTGACTGTACCTTGAGGATTATTGAATTTTGAACTTGAGAAATTGATTGAAACGATTGTGGAGTTATTGAAATTGATTGAGTTTAATTGTGAAATTGAAGTAGCAGTTGAGAGAAATTTTTTTAGAAGTACTTTTTACAGGTATTTGAAGAACTGTTTTCTCAAAATACAGACAGAACTCTGTCAAAATTTTTATAAAATTGCGAAAAAATAAAATGGGCCAAAATTTTCAACTAGCTTTCAAACTTAATTAAATGTTTTAAATACCTATTAGAAAACGCTCACCACTTATCAAAAATAAGAAAATTGTTTTAAAATCCCTTGTAGGGTACTTAATGAGTTATCGGTAGATGAAGTGCGATAGTTCATTAGGTATTCTATGGGACCATATTATGCCTTACAGAGAGGTAAGGTGTGACAACATTTCTTTTAAATTCTGAATCAATACAAAAATATTTTGAATCACTGACAAATTATTTATTTCAACCACAATTTATCAAACTATGCATAAGTTAAAGGGCGTTGCCAACAATTCACAGAGTTGAACCCATGACCCAAAATTCAAATAGACGCCGTGTTGTACACTACGACATTTCACACTCTCCCAATAATCGAGGGTAAAAGGGAGGAACAAAGACTAGCTAGCATATATGAGTACTCATTCAAACTCTTCCTCAACTGGCAAGCCAGAGAGGAAGGAACTCGCCCCATCTAGTGGAGGAGATATCTCACTAGACAAGCTAATGAGAATTCACAACATATTTTGCCATGTCAACTGTGGTTTCAAATCATATTCAAAACAATTTCTATTTACAAAGTGTTTACAAATCATTAACATATTTAATCATCATAAATTCATGCTCAAGGTTGGCAGCACATCAAACTTAAAATTTACAATTCTCAAAACCATGCAATAAATCCTTAAATGTATGAGAAAATTTATATTTAATTTATACAATTTCAATCAACAAATTAAAATCCTCAACACAACAAAATTATAAATCATAAAATAAACTTGTTCAAATCAATTTAGAAGTGAAAAGTAACAAAATAGTTAGTTGTGCACAAATCTTATACAAGTCGCCTCTTGGCCTTGACTCGATGTCTCGGGTTCTATCCCGGTATTCTTTCCACTGAAACACACGGTTTCACAGTGTTTCAGTATCACCATTTATCATAACTCTAAAAATAAATTCAAATCTACTTATACCTAGCATTAATATGCTAAACTTGACGTTCTTTAAAATTTGTATTTTGGGGTTACTATTCATGATACTATTCAAGTCAATTTATTGACTTTTTAATGCTTAATAGGTATGGGAATTATAATTTCACCCACATACCACATTTTGGTTACCTAATTTGTTGGCTTTGGTTGTTTTCTCAAATTTTAAGTCTTTTAGGCAAAATTGCAAATTTTTAGTTTTGGTGTCTTATATTGCACTGTTCCATTGGTCATTTTTCTGTTAGAATTTGGCAAAACCTTCTTCATAGAAAATGTTCCCTATTGTCTTAACTTTATTCTCTTTTTTGAATCACTCTATTTGGAGTTTTTTTAGCTCAAGTTATAGCCATTTGAATCATAGCTGCCGGATTGGACTTAACCCAGATTTCTGGGCACCAAACTGGTTCTGGTAGTTTTAGGTCACCAATTCTGGGTGGCCAAATGACTTGGTTAAGGGCATAATTTGGGTTTGTGTTCTTCATGAAAGTTTTAGGTATATATCTCAAATTTCTACTAGTAAAATGTCAGATCATTTAGACCTGCCTAGCCCAAGTTATGGCTAAATGAATAAATACTGTTCATTTAGTCATTTTTGTACAGGTCAGATTGCCTAATCTGGATTTGGCCAATTTGTTCACTATGCTATGGTCACTTTCTGGGCATGATTCCTAAATGAAAAATGTTCCATTTTGTGTCTATTTTCATTCCCAATTGGTCTCATACCAATTGGACTTGTAAATTTTCAGTTTTGGTCCCTCAAAGGGACCTTGGTCCTGCTGCATATAGCATGGCCATTTTTAATCCGAATTTAAACTCACTTCTAACACTTCCAACACATCTCAATTGGTCACAAATGACCATTTTTCATTTCAAACAAGGTCAAACACACCATTTGACCAATTCTCACATTTTTGCCTCCCAAACCCTAGGTGCCAAAAACCCTAATCATAAAATTCAAACCTAATGCATTCTAAACATCTATCCATAGTTTACATACTTAATTCCACTTAAGCAACCATTCAAATGCATCAAATTCACCCATTTCAAACCCTAACTAAGGCTGACCAAAATTTATGTTTGGTCCCTCAACCATGTTTTTCTTTTGATTTGTTTCAATTTCTAAGTTTATTAAAGCATATTTGCATGAAATTTAAAGAAATAAATTAGAGTTTATTACTAACCTTCACTTGAATTCCAATTCTTCAATTTCACTCCCTTTTTCCTTTTCTTTTCTTCTTCAAATGCTTCCCCAAGTGAAGTTACAAGTTTTTATGGATTAATTTGGGGACAAAATAAGGTCAAGTGGGTGGGATCAAGCTTGTATCAAGCTTCCATGGGGGTTGTTTCAATGATGAGAATGGGAGAGAGTGGGGCGGCAAGATGAAGATGGCTTTTTTGTTTTTTTTTTTCTTTTTCTTTTCTTTATGTCTTTAATCTTATGGAAGACCAAAAAATAAATTAATTAAATTTATTAATTATAATATTTATGGCATCATGCATGATGTCATCTCTTTTCACCTTTTTCATTTTTTTTTCTATTTATTTTTTCATTAGTTCTTTAATTTAATTTCCAATTCCAAAATTTTCTTTTCTCTAATTTTATTTGAAAGTTAAGTCAAGAGTCAGCTCTCGAGGTTAGTTGAGCAAATTGCCCCTCGCCGGTTCAACCCGGTTTACAAATAATTTAATATTTCTTCCGGATCCCTGACCTAATTATTTGACCAGCTTAACAATTCTTTTTCGTGATTTTCTCTTTTCCACTGCATTCGTAATAGTCCTAAGGACCGCAGTGTCACATTTTATGATTCGAAATTTGAGTTTAAATCGACCTCGCAGTCCTTCCCGTGAAGGTCACCCATCGCTATGACTCTCGGCTCATTTAACTTCTTATGTTATGTTTTTCTTATTTATACTTAACTAATTGATAATTACTAATTATTTGTGTTCAGGGCTTAACTAGGTGTCTTAGGCATGGTTCTAATTCTCTTAATTATCCGGACTGACACTGGTCACCGGAACAGTAACATATACCAGGCTATGCAAATAGGGGTGTTACAATTATCTCCCCCTTAAAATAATTTCGTCCTTGAAATTTTACCTGGTTTCAGTCTCTGAACAGTTGTGGGTGCTGTCTCCTCATGTCCTATTCACGCTCCTAAGTAGCTTCCTGGCCTGAATGATGGTTCTTTAGCACTTTAACCAATATTATTTACTCATCGATTGCTCACCTCATGTGCCAAGTTTCTTATGAGCTTCTGTCATAAGTTAGATTCAAATTCATTTCAATTTTAGAGGTAAGCAAATTTGTGTGCTAGTGGATCCACTCTTTCTAGAACCTTGTATGATCCTAAAGGTGAGAACTTAATTTTACTCTTTTCTTATCAAATCTCTTGATCATTTGATGCAAACTTCAGTTTAATTTAGAATATTTTAGTCTTTTCTTGCTGTTGTTTTAGCAATTATTTTCCTTTGTAGTCTTTTTTTTTTTTTAAATGACCTTGTTGGTCATATATGAATTGCTTATCTCTTTCTTGGCCATAGGTCCATAACCATTATCTTACCATCTCCATTTATAACCACGGCCTATGTGCCATTTTGCACTATCTTGTTTGCTTTTGTTTAACTTATTCCCTTATTGATAAAATAGTTCAGGATATCGTTATGCGTCTTAAGTAGGTTATTTACCCTGGTGACAATTTCGCATCTAGTATTTTTCTAATTTCTTAATGTTTTATTTGTTTTTTTTTTCACAGCTTAACTTTAATTATTTTATTTCTCAATCTTATCTTCTTCCTTAACTTCACTGTCAAGTCATGATTTACACCTCTTATCATCCTTAATAAATCCACTATACTTCAATATTATTTTGATTTGGTCCTCTGACCATTCTAGTCAACACTTTAACTAATATTCATAACGTTTCTTTATTACATTCGCACCAACTATTCTAATTTTTACATTCACAACTCTTTTATCTATCAATATTCTATAGCTTATTTTCTGCTGGTTTGCGATCATTACCCTTTTTTTTTCAACCATAAACAATTCTTTAATCTTAAGAAGGGAGTCTACCGAACTCTCTTGTTTCCCATGCTATTCAAAAGTTTCGCTTTAATTCTAATCTAATCCTTATGATCCGCACAATAAAATTGTGCTCTTCCTAAAGAATACCTGGCCAACTAGTTCCTATTGAATTACTGTTATCAGTAGAATATCATTTCTTAACTGTTTTATAAGTTATAATTATCATCCATAGCATCCTGTCTCTTCTAGGGGAACAAAATTATATTTTGTGTCTTACTGCTACACAAATAGAATATTGTTCCTTACTAAACTTTGAGCAAAAGATCTATTGCAATACTAGAATAACTATAAACCCCATATCGGAGACTGGATGACTTAGCCCTATAGGTGTTATTTTTAAATTTTTACCATGCTAAAATCTCTAGTCCCATAACAATTCTTGATGTACTGTAATTCATGCTAGGGTAACGGAGTCTTTAACTCTCACTACCTTGCAACCATGATCTTTTGATATTCTAATTATAGAGTTTTAAATCCCGAATTAGGATTTTCAAACTCAGTTCTAGTAATAAAACTTTATTCTAGTATATTTGTACCAGAGCGAAAGTCATTTATAACTATTCTTATCCTTATGTACTATTGGGTAGTATGTAGCTCTACACAATAAATCTCAAGTCAGTACTGTAATCTATAGCTTACAGCATAAACATCAAGAATATTGCATAGTTACTACAATACATCCCAATAGATCAAACTTCTCTATGTCTTATTTCTTTCAAATCTACTAATATCTTAACCTTATTTTGATTATGGTACTTACTGACATCTATCAACAGTAGTACCTTTACTTCCATCTAGGGCAGATATATTGCTATAACTTACTTTTTGGTCCTCTTGCCTTACCTAATTAGGCTTACTAATTAACTTTATAATTTATCGTAGTATAAGAGATGTCTCTCACTAGAAACTTTTTCAAAATTAATTCCAATCATGCTTATTATCGCAATTCTTATCCTAAAAGACTAATCACTAACACATCAAAATTTATTTCCATGCAAGGGAATAGCAGTAGAACATATAATTTTAGCATTAGCATATAAATAAGCAGAGCCGGAATCAAATAGTATATAATTATTCCTTTCACAAGTTAAGAACATACCGGCAACTACATCTGAAGTCTCTGCTTCTTCCCCTCGAGGCATGGCGTTCCCTCTTTCTAATGTATTCCTCTGCTCGGGTTGGTCCATTGTGCGAGGATTACCCGAAGTGCTGTTTCTACTTCTACCTCTGCCCCTGCTAACTATTAATGAGTCTCTAAAATCAGAATCTTAAATTGATTCCTCTGGTGTAGTATGTGGCATAAATCGATGTGCACTAGTACAATCTCAAGCGAAATGTCCAATTCCACCACAACTAAAGTAGGCTCTAGTGACCCTATGGCAAATACCCCCATGAAATTTTCCACAAACGTCACAAATATGGATAGGGTAGGAACTTCTGGTTCTTTGACAAATGGTTCTTGATTGCTTTCGCCCTAAAGATCCGCCTCTGTCATACTTAGGAGCTCGGGGTCCCTTAAAATCTTTTCTTTTTCCCAAATTACTACTCAAACTTTGACCGATGGGTTTCCCACTTTTCTCTTTTTCATGCTACTCTTGAGGGGGTTGGGTTTGTACTTGGGCCTGGGCTGATAGATTATCAGCCATTTGCTGAAAGAACATGGCCATCTGCTGGGCCGTTTGTGCAGTAATTTGTATAGGAGGGACTGGTGCAGTTGGACCTCTAATGCTCTGTGAAACTGGGGCCTCTCCTTATATGTTAGCTGCATCAGACTGCTCTACCGTTTTATCCCCCTTGTCCATATCTATTCACAAGATTTGTTTTTTTCTATATAACCAACACAAGGATATTTCTCCCTGTTAGTTCATATTTATGATGTAAATGTACTATATGTATCAAACATTCGAGCAGTTGTACTTATCGAAAAATATTTCAAATTCACATTTCAAAATTTACTTTAAAACCTTTGCTTTGATACCACTTAAACATGTCACACCCTACTCATCGTAAGATGTAACATGCTTCCGTAGTACACCTAATGAATTACCGTACTTCGCCTACCGGTAATCCATTAAATATACTACAAGGGATTTTGAAACAATTTTCGTTCATTTTTAAATTGGTGGGTAAAATTTTCTCAGATATTAAAAACCTTTATTTAAAGTCCAAACATAAATCAAATTTTTAGATATTTAAAATCTCTGTAATTTTTACAAATATTTCGGCAGAGTGCCGTCTGTATTTTGAGAAAACAGTTCTTCAAAACCTGAAAATAAAGACACTCCCAATATTTTTTTCAATCACAACTCCATTATTCAATCTCATTTCACAATTCAACACAAGTAACTCAATACGCAGTTTAAATTAAATCAAACATTGAAATATCTCATTAAAATAACAACATGAATATTTACATTCATGGGATCATTAAAAATTTAATAGTGCAAAACTTTATAAATACATAAAATCTCAAGATAACCTTATAATAATTTGTATTTCATTACAATCCAAAAATATATTACAAAAGAGTTGGTACAACTGCTCAAAGTAAATTTCATACATACAATTACAGAATTACATCAAAATCTAAAGTACAAGGGTATACCTATGATATACCCGAAGATAGTCTCACTATGCCTTTTAGTAATCTTGCTCAGCTGCTTTATATTTTCTTTCACCTGCGACAGCATACAAAGCTATCGCTGAGTGGTGAACTCAGTGGTGCACAAACTAATAATTTAAAACTTAATACAAGTTATGCTTGACAATTCATAACAAATAAAAATTTAAAATTTCTAAATTCTTCAAAATTCATAAGATTCAGAAATTAATATTTTCATTCATCCAAATTATTCATTTGAGTAACATTTTGATCAAATAGTAACTATTTATCTACATTTCTTTTAAATCCCGAAACAATACAAAAATATTTTGAATCACTGACAAATTATTTATTTCAACCACAATTTATCAAACTATGCATAATTTAAAGGGCGTTGCCAACAATTCACACAGTTGAACCCATAACCTAAAATTCAAATAGATGTTGTGTTGTACACCACAACATTTTACACTCTCCCAATAACCGAGGCTAAAAGGGAGGAACAAAGACTAGCTAGTATATATGAGTACTCATTCAAACTCTTCCCCAATTGGCAAGCCAAAGAGGAAGGAACTCGCCTCATCTAGTGGAGGAGATATCTTACTAGATAAGCTAATGAGAATTCACAACATATTTTAACATGTCAACTGTGGTTTCAAATCATATTCAAAACAATTTCTATTTAAATAGTTTTTACAAATCATTAACATATTTAATCATCATAAATTCATGCTCAAGGTTGGCAACACATCAAACTTAAATTTACAATCCTCAAAACCATGCAATCAATCCTTAAATGCATAAGAAAATTTATATTGAATTTATATAATTTCATTCAATAAATTAAAATCCTCAACACAACAAAATTATAAATTATAAAATAAACTTGTTCAAATCAATTTAGAAGTGAAAAGTAACAAAATAGTTAGTTGTGCACAAACTTTATACGAGTCGCCTCTTGGCCTTAACTCGATATGTCGGGTTCTTTCCCGGTATTCTTTTCCACTGAAACACATAGTTTCACAGTGTTTCAGTATTACCATTTATCATAACTTGAAAAATAAATTCAAATCTGCTTATACCTAGCTTTAATATGCTAAACTTGACGTTCTTTAAAATTTGTATTTCGGGGTCACTATTTATGATACTATTCAAGTCAATTTGTTGACTTTCTAATGCTTAATAGGTATGGGAATTCTAATTTCACCCACATACCACATTTTGGTTGCCTAATTCATTGGTTTTGGTAATTTTCTCAAATTTTAAGTCTTTTAGGCAAAATTATAAATTTTCAGTTTTGGTGTCTTATGGTGCACTGTTCCATTTGTCATTTTTCTGTTAGAATTTGGCAAAACCTTCTTCATAGAAAATGTTTCCTATTGTCTTAACTTTATTCTCCTTTTTGAATCACTCCATTTGGAGTTTTGTAGCTCAAGTTATAGCCATTTGAATTATGGCTGCCGGATTGGACTTAACCCAGATTTCTGGATACCAAACTAGTTCTGGCAGTTTTAGGTCACCTATTTTGAGTGGCCAAATGACTTGGTTAAGGGCATAATTTGGTTTGTGTTCTTTATGAAAGCTTTAGGTCTATATCTAAAATTTCTACTGGTAAAATTTTAAATCATTTAGACCTGCCTAGCCCAAGTTATGGCCAAATGAATAAATACTGTTCATTTAGTCATTTTTGTACAGGTCAGATTGCCTAATCCGGATTTGGCCAATTTGTTCACTATGCTATGGTCATTTTCTGGGCATGATTCCTCGATGAAAAAGGTTTCATTTTGTGTTTATTTTCATTCCCAATTGGTCTTATACCAATTGGACTTGTAAATTTTCAGTTTTGGTCCCTCAAAGGGACCTTGGTCCTGCTGCCTGCAGCATGGCCATTTTCAATCCGAATTTAAACTCACTTTTAACACTTCCAACACATCTCAATTTGTCACAAATGACCATTTTCCATCTCAAACAAGGTCAAACACACCATTTGACCAATTCTCACATTTTTGCCTCCCAAACCCTAGGTGCCAAAAACCCTAACTCATAAAATTCAAACCTAATGCATTCTAAACATCTATCCATAGTTTACATTCTTAATTCCACTTAAGCAACCATTCAAATGCATCAAATTCACCCATTTCAAACCCTAAATAAGGCTGACCAAAATTCATGTTTGGTCCCTCAACCATGTTTTTCCGTTGATTTGTTTCAATTTCTAAGGTTATTAAAGCATATTTGCATGAAATTTAAAGAAATAAATTAGAGTTTATTACTAACCTTCACTTGAATTCAAATTCTTCAATTTCACTCCCTTTTTCCTTTTCTTTTCTTCTTCAAATGCTTCCCCAAGTGAAGTTAACTAGTTTTTATGGATTAATTTAGGGATAAAATAAGGTTAAGTGGGTGGGATCAAGCTTATATCAAGCTTCCATGGGAGTTGTTTCAATGGTGAGAATGGGAGCAAGTGGGGCGGCAAGATGAAGATGGCTTTTTTGTTTTTTTTTTCTTTTTCTTTTCTTTATGTCTTTAGTCTTATGAAAGACCAAAAAATCAAATTAACTAAATTTATTAATTATAATATTTATGGCATCATGCATGATGTCATGCATGATGTCATCTCTTTTCACATTTTTCATTTTCTTTTTTTTTCTATTTATTATTCTATCTGTTTTTTAATTTAATTTCTAATTCCAAAATTTTATTTTCTCCAATTTTACTTGACAGTTAGGTCAAGAGTCAGCTCTTGTGGTCAATTGACCAAATTGCCCCTCGCCGGTTCAACCTGGTTTGCAAATAATTCAATATTTCTTCTGGATCCCTGACCTAATTATTTGACCAGCTTAACAATTCTTTTTCATGATTTTCTCTTTTCCACTGTGTTCATAATAGTCCTAAGGACCGCAGCGTCACATTTTACGATTCGAAATTTGAGTTTAAATCAACCTCGCAGTCCTTCCTGAGAAGATCACCCATCGCTATGACTCTCGGCTCATTTAACTTCTTATGTTCTATTTTTCTTATTTATACTCAACTAATTGACAATTACTAATTATTTGTATTCAGGGCTTAACTAGGTGTCTTAGGTATGGTTCTAATTCTCTTAATTATCTGGACTGACACCAGTCATCGGAACAGTAACATATACCGGGCTATGCAAATAGGGGTGTTGTATCCCGTGCCAAGATTCTGACTGGTTCTTCTTCATATGTCAAATCAAGTTATACTATTATCTCCTCTACTGAAATGACATACGAAGGATCTGATCTATATCTCCTGAGCATCAACACATGGAATACATTGTGAATCTTGTCCAACTCAGGTGGTAAAGCTAGCCTGTAGGCTACTAGACCCACACGTTCAATGACATTGTATGGACCAATAAACCTAGGGCTTAGCTTACCCTTCTTACCAAATCTTAGCACTTTCTTCTAAGGTGATACCTTGAGAGACACCTTATCGCCAATCTCATACGCTATATCCTTTCTCCTCAGGTCAGCATATGACTTCTGTCTGTCTGAGGCGATTCTTAAATTGTCTCTGATGAGTTTCACTTTTTCCTCAGTTTGTCTCACTAAATCTGGGCCCACTACTTTCTCTTCCCCCATTTCTATCCAACATAAGGGAGTCCTGCATCTCCTCCCATATAATGCTTTATATGGAGCCATTTTTATGCTAGCTTGGTAGCTATTGTTGTAAGCAAACTCTACCAAAGGAAGGTACTTCTCCCAACTTCCTTCAAAATTAATAATGCAGCTTCTTAACATATCCTCCAATTCCTATCATATCGTATTATTCATGTCATTAGCATCGGGTCATTATTATCATTCCTTTAACAATTATGGCAATTCATTAAGTTCTAAGGGTTACCCGAATCACCCTTTCTAATTGTCCATCTGTCTATGGATGAAAAGCTGTACTAAAGTGTAGTTGAGTGCCTAAAGACTCCTGTAGCCTCTTCCAAAACCTCAAAGTAAATCTCGGGTCTCAGTCAGATATGATAGATGTTGGCACTCCATGTAGTCGGGCTATCTCATCTATATAAATCTCTGCTAACCTCTCTAGTGAGTAGTCGGCTCTAACTGGTAGGAAGTGAGCTGACTTGATCAATCTATCCACAATCACCCACATAGTATCATGCTTCCTCTGTGTCAGTGGTAGCCCAGTAACAAAATCCATGATGATGCAGTCCCATTTCCACTCTGGTATGGATATAGGTTACAACAACCCTGATGGAACCTGATGCTCAGCCTTATCCTGTTGGCATGTCAAACATCTAGTCACAAAATCACCAATCTCTTTCTTCATTCTAGGCCATCAATAATGTGTTTTAAATCTTAGTACATCTTGGTACTTCCTGGATGCATAACATGGAAGCTACTGTGTGCCTCTTTCAAGATATTCTTCTTCAGTTCCTCATCTCTTGGTACACATATTCTACCTCTATAATACAGGTACCCATCTCCTTTTAACTCGTAATCAGTCTCCTTCCCCTCTTGAGTTCTGCCTATAATAGTTAGCAACTTTTCAGCCCTTAGCTGTGCTTCTTGTATTTGCTATAACAAGCTTGGCTTTACAAGCAACTCAGCCAAAATTTTCCCATCCTATGCTAAAGACAACAAAGCATTCAGTGCTCTCAAAGCCATCATGGACTTCCTGCTCAGTGCATCAGCCACTACATTTGCCTTTCTAGGATGATAGTCGATCACACAGTCATAATCTTTAAGAAATTCAATCCATCTCCTCTATCTTAGATTGAGTTCCTTCTGGGTTGGCAAATACTTCAGACTCTTATGATTCATATAGATGTAGCATTTCTCACCATATAGGTAATGCCTCCATATCTTCGATGCAAATATTATTGCCGCCAATTCTAGATCATGAGTTGGGTATTTTCATATGGCCTTAGCTGTCTGAAAGCATAAACAACTACTTTCCCTTCCTGCATCAGAACACACCCAAGCTTATTGTGAGAGGTATTATTGTAGATCACATAGTCTTTCTCTAACTCTGGCTGTGTCAACACTGGAGCTTCTGTAAGCACTGTGACACCCCTTACCCGTCTACAGTGTAACCGAGTAAGATATGCCACGCAGTGTACCGAAACACCATACTTTAATTCAATTATTTTTTATTCTTCCTAATTTATTTTTTTCATAGTTATGAAGTACAATTTATGAAATATAATTCATTTAAGTCATTTATTGAATTTATAATTTATTTGAGGTTTCGAAAATTTTATAGAAAATCCGTGATCTGTTAAAAATGGAAAGCAGCTTCTTGAACTGTGAAAAACACTTCCAATAATCATTTCCAATCATTCTCAAACTCCAATAACCATCAACATGGTCTCAACATTAGCAATCATTTCAAGTTCTCAACATTAATCCACAATTTCATTCAAATTCAAAATCAACTAAAATTTCATGAAGATATTCTCAAATTATATTAATTAACAAAATTCTTCAAAATATGTGCATCAACATATGATTACATAAATTTACTATTTATATGAGTTCATAATTCACAAATCACAAACTACTACCTATTACAAAATGTAAAAACATAATTTCAAAAGGGACCTAAAGGTCCTACCACTGATGCACTGTAGATGAGAGGTGACTCTAACTCTAGGCAGATCTGTGACCTCACCCAGTCTATGATCTGCTGGGCTCTCTATCTGTCTCTCCAGAACCTACGCGTGGTAAAAAGCAACGTGCTAAGCAATAATGCTTAGTGGTGCTAATAATAAAATAAAAAGAATTAAAAGGAAATAAATATGCAGTGAGTGTATTGATGTCTCATGCAGACAAATTTTTGATAATTATTGGTAGTCTTATTTATTTAGTACTTGTTATATTCATTATTTCATTAAATTTATCAACTTTCATTTTTGGTTGCCCAAGTAACCTATACTGGATGACTGGACTGGATAAAAGGGTAAACTGGTATTAGGTATCAAGTACCTCAAGCTGTCACACCATCGGTCACATATGTGTCTCCCGGTGTGCAACAGAACAGCTAATAAGCTGTAATAATATTACGCACAAGGCCAAGTCTCAACACAATGTCAGAATGGCTAAAAGCCATAAAATCACAGAATGGTATAATGCCATGTGCAGTACTGCTAACTGAACCCTATTGGCATGCCAACCTATCCAAACTAATCTTGCTAGGTGTACTAGGGCATGTTACACTTTTAAACTTTACAATTCTTGAAATTTAAGTTTAGGTGTTACTATTTATTTCATTAGTCAACTAAAATGTTGACTTTTGCATAGACAATAGGTACATTGGTTTTAATACTCCCAAAATACCACATTTTGCATTCTAAAATTGTTGGTATTGGTTGCCAATACCATTTCTAAGCTTAGTATTAGTTGTTCAAAATTTTTAGATTTCAAGCCTTGTGTTTACTGTTGTTCTATTAGTCATTTTTATAGTAGGAATTTGGCAATGTTATCTTCATGAAAGTTGTTCCTTATTTTGTCTAGTTACATTTCCCTTTTTAAATCACTCCATTTGGAGTTTTTTAGCTCAAATTATGGCATAAACACCATAACTGGCCGGATTGGACAGAATCCAAAATTCTGGGCAAAACTGGTTCTGCCAGATTTGATAACCTAAGTTTGGTTGGCAATTTGACTAGGTTATGATCAGAATTTGGATTTGTGTTATGAAAGTGTAGGTCTATGTCTCAAATTTCTGTTGGTAAAACTTCAGGTCAATTGGACCTTTCTACACTGAGTTATGACCAAATGAATAAACACTGTTTATTTTGCCCAGGTAGAATGCAGGTCACCTAGATTAGGGCAATTTTTAAGTTAACTTGGTTTGGTTTTCTGGGCAGGGTTTCTATACAAACATTGTGCCATTATGTGTCTAGTTTCATGTCCAATTGGCCTTGTACCAATTGAACCTCTAAAACTCCATTTATAACTGCCCAAACCTATTGGACTCATACTCAGTCCGGCAGGTCAGCCAAGGCAGCTCACCCAAACTCAAATGCCAAGCCACAACTCACTTCATTTCCTCCTCACACACATTCAAATGGTCACTAATTGACCATTACAACGTTATCATACTACTATATAAGCAAACCCTAATGTTGTTCATGTGTCCACATTTTTTTCAAGTTCTATCATGCATTCCTCTTGCATTTCACTTACACAAACATATTCAATCACTCATCTCATACCAAGGGCAGCTCATAACTACTTTGCTATCAAGAAAAATCATCAAACCCTAACCAACCTAAGCTACTGAAATTTTAAGGGTGCACACACACACATTTTTATTTCATTTTCTTACATTTCCTACTTATTTCATGCCATTAAACATGAATTAAATCAAAGGTAGTAAGAGTTTGGACACTAACCACTTGGAGCAGAATTTCAAGCTAACAAAACCTCCTTTTTCCTTCCTTTTTTTGCTGCCTAGTGGTGATTTAAGGTGTGAGGAACAAGTTTAGTGAAGAACTTGAGTGGTTTTATGGTGAGATTTGGTGGGGTTTGAAGCTTTAGTGGAGCTTTCATGGAGGAAAGGGGTGGAAGGGAAGAGAGACAGCTGCTTTTTGGTGAGAATGGCTGATGGCTTTGTTTGATTTTTGTTGTATCCTTTATCCTCTTTTTATTAGTTAATTTAAGTGTTAATTAAATATGATTGGTGGGTAAGTGTTTAATGACATCATATGATGTCATAATTGACATTTTCTTTCATGTTCTTTTCTTCTCTTCTCTACTCATTTTTAATTTAATTTTTAGCAATATTTATTCACATTTTGTATCATAATAATTATTTACTTAACTGGACAAGTCGGTAAAAAATCACCTGTGAAGGCGAAATGACCAAAATGCCCTCTGTTTGGGTTAACAAACCAAAATTGTTTGTACCGATTGAAAAATTTTTCCAAGCATTTTCTTGGCATTCTAATGCCATAGAAACCTCAATGACCCTTCTCTGGAGTCTCAAAAATTATTTTATGAATTTTCCCTCGAGTCTGGGGCTCCTAGTTGCGAGAACCGCAACTTCCCACTAGGTTACCCATCGTTAGGGCACTGGCTCATTTAGCTTAGTTGTATTTTATTTCTAAAATTTTTCCTAAATTTTTATTATTAATATTTGAGTTAATTATGGTTCCTTACTTTAGTTTAAATATTTTTCCGGACGTTCTAGCTATCCAGACCGACACTGGTCACCGGAACAGTAGAATGTACAGAGTTGCTACAGGGAGGGTGTTACAAGCATAGCCTTCAGCTTCTTAAAATTGGTTTGACATTTATCATTCTAGTCAAACTTTACATTCTTGTGTAGCAATTTAGTTAGTGGGGCTGCTATAAGGGAGAATCCCTTCACAAATCTCTTATATTATCCAGCTAACCCCAAAAAGCTTCTGACCTTTGTTACATTTCTAGGAGGCTTCTATTCAACTATTGCTTTAATCTTCTTTGGATCTACCCTGATCCCATCTACTGACACAATGTATCCAAGGAAGGATATCTCATCTAATCAGAAGTCACATTTAGACAACTTGGCATACAACTGCTTTTCTCGTAGTGTTTGTAGTACTACTCTCAGGTGTTCATCATGCTCTTCTCAGTTCTTAGAATACACCAAGACATCATCTATAAAGACCACAACAAACCGATCTAAATAGGGATGAAAGATGCAGCTTATTAGGTCTATAAAAGCTGCTGGTGCATTTGTGGTTCATTTGTTCATTTTCTGAGTTTTGTGCAGGGTCATCCGAATTTGGGCAGTGTTTAGATCAAGATTTGGATAGAATTTGGGCATGGTTTCTTCATTGAAAATGGGCTATTTTGGGTCTAGTTTCACCTCCAAATGGTCTTATACCAATTGGAGTCACATATTTTCAGTTATGGTTCAACAAACACACTGGACTCATTGAGTCCCAACCTGCAGAAAATGGCACTCTCAAATATTCAATCTCGTCCAACTTCCTTACTTCAATTTGTATACATAGCACTTAAATTTGGCAACAAATAGTCTCAACTAAGTCAATCTCAACAATTACACAACAATCCTCAAATCATGTACATAAACCCTAGTTTCAAAGTTTCAAACTCAATCAATTCACTCCCTTTCACTTCTCATACATATACTTATATCAATCATCACCTTTAAACTCATTTACATCATTTGAACACATCAAAGCCCAACACTTTTCATGGCTGCTAAAAATAGGGACATCATGGGTTCATGGATTTCTTTTAAATTTCTTAAATTTCTACTTATCTCAAACCATTTTCAAGGATTAAAAGAAAAATGAGGGAAGAAAAGCACTAACCTCTTGTGACCCAACTTCAAACCTCCACTTTTCTTCTTCTTATGGGTATCTAAAGCTTTCTTATAGAGTGGGGAGTATTTTTAGTGAAGGGTGATAAAGGTTTTAGTGAGGAAATGGGGTGGGATTCAAGCTCAAAGCTTGAGCAACAATGGTGGAAAATGAGGGAGGAACCGGCTGGCCAAGAGAGAGAGAGAGAGAGAAGAAGTGGAGAATAAAGGTTTGGTTGGTAGGATTTGTCTCTACTGTTTTATATATTTATTCATTTTTGTGTAGTTTAATTTTTTTTTTTAATGCCATAAGCTTTTTCTTTTCTTTTCTTCTTCTTTTCTTTTCTAATTCAATTCATAAAGTTTTAATTCATATTAATTATTTTAATTCTCTAAAATTTTAAAATTTTGACATTTAGGTCAAAATTCACCTCTGGGGGTGAAATGACCAAAATGCCCTTCATGGTGCATATCAGATTATTTTTATTATTTTTATACCAATTAATAAATTCTCTAAATTTTATTTTATTTTCTCTAAATTTTTTCTATATTTTCTTAACATTTATTCCATCAATTTATGCCTCCTTACTATAGTTTAAGTGTAGTTCTAGACATTTTGACTATCTGAACAGACATTAGTCGTCGGAACAGTAAAATATACGAACAACCTACTGTGAAGGCATTACAGAAAATGGCCATGGCAAAGTCATACTATAAAGCTCACTTGGCTGTAAATGGTTCAAGTTTACATAGATTTAACATTCATGGCATTTCTTGACAAACTTAGCATAATTAGTCTCCATGGTAGACCAATGATAACCCAACCTTAAAAGTTTTCGGCCAAAGCCCTTTCATTCATATGAGGACCACGCATTCTCGCATTTTTTTCCATTATTTGCTCAATTTATTTTTTCTGTTACACACAAGAGCAAGAGTCCTTCAAAAAACCTTTTGTAGAGTTGCCCCCCAGTCAGAGTAAGTTGAGTGGCCAATCTACTAATTGTAGCTCTATCTCATTTGTTGCCTGATTGCGGGTATTCCTTTACTTCCAAATACCTCCTTATATCTTCATACCATTTTCATTCATCCTCTATGTCTATATATGTTACTACCAATCCTTCATAGTGCAGAATTCTACTCCTTATCAGGATAACTGACTGAGTCAACTTTTGATCTCCTTTTTCCTATAGGGATGCCATTATAGCTAGGGATTCAACCATCTAATATTAAGCTTAAGGCATGTACTTTGTGGTCACCTTATGAAAAAATTAGCTAATAGTTTCTTTACATACTCAAAGTATGGTCTCAATTTTTCTTCCTTCAATTCCCATTCAGTTTTAATATAAGAGACCACTAGCATCGAATCTCTAATTACCTCTACTTTCTTATCCCTAAAAATTATCAATGCTTTTAGGCCATAGATGCAGGCCTCATATTCAGATCTGTAGGGATTTTGTGTTATACTATATCCCAGTTAATCCTAGGCCTTATAGGACCAGGCAAACACTTCTTGGTACTTTGTTAATAAAGTTATAAATCTATTTCTTTCTTTTTGTGTTAGATCTTTGTTTAACTTTATTTCTTTAGAGTTTTCTAGTGTACCCAAATCGAGAAAGATCGATTTTAATGCATTAACAAAAATAAATTATAAATGGTTATGAATGCCAAGCATATGCCCATTAGAATAAACATTAAACAAATAAGCAAAAGGATTGATCATGTTATTGATCTTTTCTTCAAAATCAGCATCAAGTACATTAGAAATTTAAACATTAGCATTCTTGTCATTACAAAAGATAAACTCAAACTTATGAATGTAGCACTAGGTGCTTAGCTTTCATACAGTCTTTAGATTAGTGGTGCTGATTTTCTGCTCTAGCTCTTTCACATGTTGTAGCTGTTGATCATTTGTCCAAGTAATTATTTCCTCTTTCAAGAACTTAGGAGGCTTTGGCTCTTCTTTCTCTTCAATTGGCTCATAGCCCAAACCATACCTTGTGACCTACCCTTTGATCTTAGGAAAAGTCACCAGGCCATTTACATGTTTCTTAGGCCCATGCTAGGAAAAAAACTTCATCCCCTTCTTCATAATAGCCACTTTTTGATCCATCTAGTTTTTATAGATCACAATAACCTGAAAACCAGACATTGGTGGAACTGAGCCATCTACTTGCAATGTAGCTACCTTCCCATCAGAATTTGTCCAGACATCCAAAGGGCCCTTATTATTACCAAAACTATTACAAATGTCAACAACCATTACAGACTGAGGTTCATCAGGCTTCTAGATGAGTTGAACAAGTTCAATAATTTGGTTAGGGTTATTTGGGGGTGGTGAAAATCATGTAAAAACCTGGTGGAGGTGGAACATTATGCTTACGTATTGGATTGGTGCAGGTGTTTGGTTAGTTTTCGGGGTCGACTATCTTCTTAGCATTAATTAAATCTTAGATTTCATGCTTAAGCTAGAAGCATCTATTGGTGTCATGACCGTGGGTTTGGTAAAACTAGCAATATTAGTTGATATTATAGCTATGTGGGAGTGGATTTATTAGTGGTCTGGGTGCTAGGATCTACAGGAGGCCTTGAGCTTTAATACGCTTGAAAACTTTGGGCAAGGGTTGAATTGAGAAAATCTCCTTGGGGTGTGAAACACAAATTGAACCTTAATAACCTTATTTTCTCTTCCAGCTTAGATATCTTGGCATTCAAGTTTTCATCAAGCATTTTCTTAAACGTGGCCATAGTGTCTTCCATCTTAATTGATGCAGGTAAAATCCTTACTAGTCTTTTCCCTTCCCTAACCTAAGTGATCTAATTGAAAATCTCTTTGGTATGTTTTGAGGCTATGTTTGCTCAAAGAAAGGACTTAAGGATTAACCTAAACATGCTATTTACATGAATGCAATGCATGAATGGACCCTTTTTTTTTATCTGTACGTATTCCTAAAAATACAGAACCAAAACTAAAGTATATAAACTAGAACAAAATTAGAACCAAAACCAAATCTAAAAAATAAAAAAAAGAAAAACCAAAACCTTGACTTCAACTGAATCTTTGCCCCACTTATTGCTCTAACTCTCATGTGTAGGGTAGGATAAAAATCTATCTTAGGCTTTGATACACTAGACTCACCAACAGGGGGTGGTCTAGACTGATCCTTCCCTCACAAACAATGGGTTTATGTCCTTAATGTTTAACCATAAGTAGGCATTCTCTTGCCTAACATGGGTTTTGAAACAGACCTGGGCCTATACACATATTAAGTTTATGCATAGACCTAGGTTCATTTCAACTACCACTATAGTGTAATGCAATGCAAAGAAGTTTAATAAAGGAATAATATTAGACTAGTAGAAACATGCTAGAGTAACTATCCATTATCCCCATTGGAGTCACCAAATTGTGGGGTTGGGTCACATAGCGTGAGGTGAAAATTCATTTACTAGGATCACACAAAGTGCGCTAAGTAATGCCCATGAAATATAGTAAAGTCACATCAGTCTCACTTAAGTATCACCTCCTTAGAAAGCATTTCGTAGACATACAATTTACATAATCTTAATAGAATTGAACCCACTGGTAAGTATTGTCTTCCCATAACACTGTCACAGTATTAAGGATTTGGGCCACAAAGGCATAGACTGATAGGAGTCGCCACCTAGGTAGCTGTCGCAAGGGATTTTGCGGTCGCCTGAACGAACCCTCACCGAAGTGGGAAAGAGTGAGGAGTCGCCACCTTAGTTTTAAGGGAAACTAAAGAAAACCATTTGTGAAAATAAATTGAAATGAAACCACTTCAAGGCAGAGATTCTAGGTTCGGGGTCCGTAAACGGGTGGGGAAGGTGTTAGGCACCCCACCTCGTCCCTTAATAAGGGTAAGTAGATTTAATTTTGCATTAGTTAAGAGGGCTTGAATGGATATGTTGATCCTTTTGACTAAAGGAGCATTTGATTTTTCACTAAATTTGGATCACCCAGATACATAAGTAAATGAGACAACCTTAGTGAGTTACTGGTGCATGTTAATCTTATCTAAAAGAACTATTTTATTAAAATTTAATTTAAGAATTGTATAAGAACTCTTCTCTGAACTCTTTAATATTTATTAAAATTTGAGTTGAGATCGGATAAGAACTCTCCTCCGATCTCTATTAAATCATTAAAAATTTTGAGTTGAGACCGGATAAGAACTCTCCTCCGATCTCTATTTAATGCTTATTAAAATTTTGAGTTGAGACCGGATAAGGACTCTCTTCCGATCTCTATTAAATATTTATTAAAATTTTGATTTGAGACCGGATAAGAACTCTCCTCCGATCTCTATTAAGTATTTATTTAAAATTTTGAGTTGAGACCGGATAAGAACTCTCCTCCGATCTCTATTAAGTATTTATTTAAAATTTTGATTTGAGACCGGATAAGAACTCTCCTCCGATCTCTATTTAATTAAAGTTTTGAGTTGAGAATCGGATAAGAACTCTCTTCCGATCTCTTTTAGATTAACAGGAACCTGAATGGGATCTTTCCGATCTCCCAAATTTTAATTTCAGCTACATGTCATAAGGTCCTAAAGCTAAGGATTCTGACGTTCTAAGGTGTTGGGGGGGGGGGGGGGGTAAGGCTTCTAATTTATATTTTGTGACTAAATAAGAGAAGCTGGACTGAATTTTGCTGACTTCCCCTAAGGTCACTTTACCAGTACCTATTAATGTTCGATCTATTCTGTTTCGTTTACTTTGGTTTTATTCCACTTTATGGCATCTTGCCGAATTGCCATTTACGTCAGCCTAATAGTTTGGCTATTTTCCTGACGTGTTATTCAGGCTCTCTCTCTTAAAAGAGACCCTTAAGTTGCAGTTACCTACGTTTTACCCAACCACTTACACGCTACTAGGAGGTAGAAAACTTGCATTCAGAAACGACGAAGGTTAATAAAATGATAGACTGATCACTAAAGAAATAAACTCGAGAGTAACATTCTTTAAGGTTCTTTAGCACTAAATGAACTTGGAGAAAATCACATGCATAAAAAAAAAGCAAAGAAAATGCGAAAAGTAAACGTAAACACTTAACAAAACGGCAATATGAGCTCTTACCTGTAAGGAGCCAAATCTATTGAAATAACTATGGGGTGACAAATAGTAATAAGACAGCGGACTGATTAGCTTGAGGGCTGATGTTCGTTGTGAAATGAAGGGTACTTAGCTAAAATGCAATCAGATTAAGATAAAAACCGAGTGAAATGAAGTTGAGCTTGGATAATGGGAATGAAGACAGAGATGATAAAGGGCTGAAAGTGAGAGTGTGACCAGATAATGAACAAACTGAAAATGTAGAGTTCCAGTATTCAGAATTCTTTTCAAGAAAACACTTCAGAAAACTAGTTTCAAAAGTCTTTCTAATCAAAACTTCAAAGTAGCAGAGTAACAAACTGAATCAAGTTTCAGAGTTCTTCCGCTATAATAACTACCTCTCTTTTTTTGCCCATCCCTTGAACAGTTTTTCATGCAGGTATTTATAGGAATCGGGTGCTCCCCATGAAGGGTCAGGATTTATTTTGAGGGAGATGGAGGGTCAAGATTTCGAAGGACATGATCGGATGTTCAGGAATTAAAGAGAATCACAATGAATGGCTGAGATCACTCTTCAGAATATTTGTCCTTTTCTTCTTTCAATCTGACGGTACCAAATCTTCTCGTCCGGAATGATCTGAGGGCTAAGAGCGAAAGACGCTGGTATTGTCGTCTTCTCTCTTGATCCAAGGGTTCCGGGTTTGTCCTTACCAGTGAGATCAACGGTGGGGATTGGGATGTACAGGACTATCATGACATACCCTGGCACCTATCAGCATTGCGGGCGATTCTTAGGCGTGCGGTGGAGATCTCGTCTGCAACGCTTTAACTACCTCGGCTCTGATTCTGACGACGGTTATTGGGATTTGTCTTATTCTTTTTGCCTTCCGATCTTCCCTCTTTCTGATCTCTTTTACATGCTCTTTTCCGATCTTTCATGCTGGTCTCCCATCTTTCGATCTATTATTCCGATCTTTCCCTTTCTCAGGTCCGGTCTGGTCAAAGCATTAATTTCCCCTCGATTCGGCGTTAAGCTTCATTTTACGCTCAACAATAAATGCCCGTTTTCCCTATATATACCCACGGCAGCGAGACATTTCCTTCATCGATTTTCCTCTCTTCCTTCTTTCTTTTCGATTCTAGTTGCTCGTGATCGTTAAGCCATGATTGTGGTTTTTGATCCCTCTCTGATGGACTTCCTTATTCCTCGACTGAAATTTATGACCCCGGTGATCGCATAACCTTGTCTGATGATGGTGAGAGGACTGGGTTAATTGACCGATCTGGATTGCGGACCTCGACCGTGTCGATCCCGAGTTGTTCAACTGGCATGATCGACAAACTGATTTTGGCCGAGCAAATTGCTGATGCTCCGCTGACCCTTGGCGATTGCTTCCTCAAGTTCATTCGGCTTCTCACCACATTGAGTGTTCCGAAATGGTTTCCTTCCACATTGGGTGTTCCGACAATGATTAAGCTCGATCGGCGACACCCTTGGATCGATTATAAACACAGGACTCTTTAGATAGGATGTTCCACGGTCTCTAGAGATCGCCCAAATGATGTAATCCTTCAATGTAATCGGATCTCTAGAGATCGCCCAAATGATGTAGTTAGACCTTCATTGTATGTCGATCCTAGAGATCGCCCAAATGATGTAATCCGATCTTTTGGAAATAAAAATCTTGTTTCTCCAATTATTATCTTATTGATTATTTTTCGATCTCTGATATATTTTTCCGATCTGGTTCCTAACAAAACGACTCTTAACTAATCCTTCATTCAAAATATTCAACTTATTATGCCGATCTCCATTTAACCGATCTCCTTGCAATGTTCGAGAGACGTGTCAGAACAGCTGGCGAATCTCGTTAACCGATGCACTGCCTGGAACCTCGTGAGCATTAAATGCTCGGACAAGTATAAATAGGGGTGAGGGGTTAGACATTTGCTCCTGTATGTCATTTTCAATCTCTCGCTCACAACCTCAAAGTTCTCTCGTTTGCTCAAGTTCTTCCGACGCCGATCAGACTCCGGTAAGGGCTTTGATCTTCTTTTTAGTTTAATTTCTTTATTTTCTTTGAAAATGAGCGGTGCCGAGGGTCAAAGAGCGGCGAGTCCTCCTTCCATTCAGTTCTCGTGGTCGTCTGACGAAGAAGAGGTGGTCGGGCCAAACGCGCAAATAGAACCTCCTAGGGCCTCTGTTCCAGCTCGGGGGCGGATCGGACCATCAAGGCACGTACCTTCTTCAGGGAGGGAGAATCTCCCTATGGACGAGCTGCCATCGATCTTACAAGAGTCCGATCTACAATCGTTTAGCCAGGAGTACAATATTCGCTCTGATTCGTACGAACTTATCCGGTGCCACGGCGATCACCGAGCCGATCACTTCTTTGAAGAGAATGACCTGGTTATGGTATACGAGGAACAGTTAAAGGCCAGTCTTCGGTTCCCTCTGGATGACTTCTTCAAGGAGGTCCTAAAACTTCATCGGGTGTGCATTGCTCAAGTTCATCCTAACTCGTGGCGGATCTTAACAATATCTTGACTTGCTCCATGAGCCTGAACGTGGAGTGCCTGGTGAACCAGACCATAGTTCGGGAAAAGGCTCATCGCCTGGGCAAGGAGGTCGAGAAGAAGAATTAGGAAATGGCTTCCCTCCGATCCCAACTCGCATCTGCTCAGGATTACATATCTCAAGTTGAGGGGCGGGCGAAGTTCTATGAAGACAGAGTGGCCAAACAGAATCATGTTCTGGCTGAAAGGGATCGTGCTCTCAGGGAAGTCGAGGCGCTCCGGGCCAACGAAGCTTCTCAGGTCGCCCAACTTATCGAGGAGCTTAAGGCGAAAGACGAAGAAATGGTGACAGGGATAGCTGGTGCCTATATGAATGCTCACAAGGACCTCTTGGCCGAACTCCAGAAGCGTTACCCGAGAGGACTTCTCTTGGATA